>NC_134546.1:56400000-57058333 GCF_050624435.1 Tenrec ecaudatus | reverse complement strand
ACAAGGAGGCCCAGTCAGTACAATGATTACTCAAATTCATGTACCAGCCACTGAAGCCCATGATGAAGAACTTGACGAATTCTATGAAACTCTGCTGTCTGAAATGGATGGAACATGAAATCAAGATGCATTAATAACTGTTGGGCAGCGCTTCATTCTCTTGTCCATAGTTATAAGTCCGAACTGACTCTAGGACACCAGGCAACAACACCCCACTCTCTGGCTGAGCTTCCTCACTCTGTTTCATGTCCTGGAAATTCAGGGCAGTAAGTTTGGCAAATGAATGACTTCTTTTGTTTATTCTTGCCTCTCAGGAAAAACCATCCTTCACTGCCCAATGTCCAGTGTCTTGAAAATTGTTTCAATTCTTTTGTCTGATACATTTGATTACTTCATGTGGCTGAGTCTTACCACGTTTAAAGGACAGTGATTCTAAAACTATGTAAATTCTTCTGGAGTATAGAAGAAGATATGATCACGTGAAACAAATTTTTCTGAGACCCCTATAACCTTGATTTAAGACATCATACAAGGACAATGTTTTGGATTGAATTGTGTCACTCAAAAAAGATATGTTGGTTCCTCACCGTGACACCTCTGAATGTGACCTTGCTTAGAAACAAGGATTTTGAACCTGCTGCCACCATCAGCATACGGTTGTTCTTAGGCATATTGGAGTTGTTCTTAGGCATATTGGAGTTGTTCTTAGGCAATTGACTTTGACTTGTAGTGTGGACTCAACATGAGTCCACTCCTTATAATAGAAGAGACACAGGCACATAGAAAGAAGGATGCCACAGGGCAATGGAGACAAATACTGGTGTTGCCGCTGAAGCCACGGAATGCCTGTGGCGACAAGAAAGAACTTTGCCCTGGAGCCTTCAGGGAGAACATGACCCTGCCAACACCCTGAATTCAGACTCCAGTGTTCAGCAATGTTAGCCAGTGCACTTCTGCCTTTTAAATCCATCCACTTGTGTTATTTTGTTACAGTAGCTCCAAGAAACTATAACAGACAGTCTGAGAAATAAACATTTTGTAAAGTGAAAATTCCAAACAAAGCTGAGAGGTTGGAGACGGAGGTGCGGAACAGACATAGAGTTTAGCCAGGAATGTGAAGTTGAGAAAGATTTTATTGAGGCAGGGAAAGAATTCCCAGGAGGGAAGGGAGAGCAGAGAAGGACGTGGGGGCATCTTGAGCCCCCGGGCGTCTTCTGAGACCCACCGAGTTAGGTCAGGGAAACCGCGCCTGGCAGTGAGGCAATGGGATATATACAGGGCTTGAGCCAAGGACGTATGTGCTGATAAGGGAAGGGGGGCCTTCTGGTGCTGCAGTTGCAGGATCTGAGTCAGGATGTGGTCTGTGAGTAAATCATTCTGGAACACTGAGGGAAGGGGCTGTACAGAACCGGCCCGGAAAAATAAGCTCCTTGGTATGCTGGAGGCATGGACTGCACAGTCAAGTTCTGGCCTTGAGAGGTGGGGGAAGGGGCTGCACAGTCTAGCAGGCTACTTTTGGGAGAGCTGGGGGAGGCGGCTGCATGATCTGGACCCGGCCCAAACATCCACAGCTTTTAATGGTGGTAATGAGTGCTATGTTCTGTCTTAACTACTTCCTGCTGAGATAGGACAAAGAAGGGGGCGGGGACTAAGAGTTGGAAGGTTCCTGACCCGGGTCAGTTGGCAGCAGAATGTAAGGGTGAAGCAAGAGTTGGCTGACGGTCAGGTTGGAGATGGCTTTCTTTCCGTCCTGCAAAAATTTAAACACAGCGGGAGGCAACAGTAGCAGTACACAAATTATTGCCAAAGGTCCGACGAGGGCCATGACACAACAGAGCTCTGAAACCATGAGGAGGGGCTAGTGGTGCCCCACTGACATTTTCTGATTTCCTTGGCCTTGTTGCGGAGAGCTTTAATATGCTATTTAACTGCTTTCGACTTATAGTGTACATACCTTTTGTCAGCTGCTAACAGATTTAATGCGCGATGGTGCTGAAGGGTTACCTGTGCCAGGGATTTAAGTTGTTACTGAAAGGAGGAGAGAGACTTTGAGGCAGAGTATATGTCCAGCTGGAGTTATTTGTTAAAATTTTGTGTTTGGAGTATGCTTTGCCCTAATGGGTGGTGTGGGCATGAACATAAGTGAGCTAGTTTGTACCAATCAGTGTGAGTGGGCACATGGGCGTGTGAGTGTGTGCAGGCATGTACACAGGATGTAAATGAATGTGGTATGGAGAGTGAATATAGGAGTGTGAGAATGTGAACTTGAGAATGAGTTGTCGTAGTGAATCTAGGAGTGTGAGAATGAGCTGGTGTATGAACAGTTAGATTATGCTTGTTAACTTTATGTGGAGAAAAGCTATTTCCATCAGATTTAAGAAGTAAAAGACTAGCTGTGGTGATGACTTAGGTTTGGCTTTTACAATAACTTATGTATTCTGCTAGCAGGCTTTGTTTAGGGATTGTTTCCTGAACTGTGAATTGCTACATGTATGTGTCTGCAACTAGGGAGGGACTGGGTGTAACAGAATTGAGTAAAAAGTTAAGTAGAAGCTTTCGTAAAGCATAAGGTGGTAGGGTCCACCACCTGAGTGGCGTAGTGGTCATGGTGTGGGTTAGGGGCTAATTTGACTCATCAGATGATGCCAATTGGGGTCCTCGAGGATTCTGATGGCTCTGGGAGTCATCAGGACGATGATGTGCAGTTTTATTTTCATTTGGGGGTCGCAGAGGTCGAGAATGGAGATTTTTCAGCGGAACAGTCTTCTGGGTTGATCACAGGTAGGCCCCGTTGCGCAGGATCAGGGGCAGGTAGACATCTGTCCGTGTGTTCTTGGAGACAAGCTTTTAAGAGACTTGTGTGATTTGAGACACAAAGCACAGGTTGTAGGAGCTGAAGAAGAGTGCGGGGCCCTGTATGCAGGGAGCGATGGCCTTGATGGGTCAGATCATCAGCTTGGTTGGCGGGGAGAGCTATTCACTTACTGTTTATGATGGGAGGCACTTTGGTTCTTAGGAATCCTTTTTAGTTAAGTGGGGTGCTCGAGTGAGAGCAATGAGTTCTGCTTTCTGAGAAGTGGTTCCGTCCGGGAGACGTGCAGCTTCCTAAACCTGATCAAGTGAAACTACAGCACAGGCGGCTCGTCGCTGTCCCTGGGTGTCTAAGACAGAACTGTTATCAGCAATCAGTTAGATGTGGATCAGGAAAGGGCTGATTTAAAAGTTTAGGTCGAGGTCGTGCTAGTTCTTCAATTGCTTGCAGGCAGGAGTGACTGCCAGGTTCTGGCGAGTCCAGGAGCTGAGGCAAGATCATTGCTGGGTTTAGAGAGGGAGCCTGTCACAGGGTTATGTTGGGGGTTTCAATCAACAGAAGGTGGATTTTTGTAGGTGTGTGTGGGACAGTAAAGAGGGGACTTGGTATGAGAGAAGGTTTTGCAGCTTGTGGGTAGATAACGTCTGGATAGGCTCTCTGAGTGTTAGTTTGAGAGCTTCTTTAGCAAGGGCGGCAGCTGCCGTCAGGGCCTGGAGGCACGGGTGCCAGCCTCTGACTGTCATATCTAACTGGAAAGATAAGCTACAGGGGATAGAGCAGGTCCCAGGGACGGAGTCAGAACTTGAACTGCTAGACCTTGTTTTTCATCTGTGTAAAGTGAAAATGGTTTACTAGGGTTTGGTAAATGTAAAGGCGGAGACTGGAGGAGGGCTTGTTGGAGTTTGTTAAAAGGTTGCTTTGATTAATTGGGGAGAGTCTAGAGGGCTGGTTTGAATTAGTAACCTTGTCTGCTTTGTTGCTTCCCGGTGTTCCCGGGAACTATCAGCTTGATGTCCTTTACATTTTTTTTATTAACTAAGTGTCAGCAAAGAGTTACAGGTCTGCTGGGAATCGTTTGGGTTGCAACCCATGAAGGCTGCTGCTGGAGGGAGAGAGGAGTTAAGGGAGTTGGGCTGTGTCTGCTTCAGAACTGTTTTAGGAGAGGCTGCAGGTGAAGGCAAGCGAATGCTGACAAGCTGGGTTAAGGGGGATGAGAAAAAAAGGTGTTATTAAAGGTGGGATGACTAACGGCTTGGAGGGTTGACCATCAATTCCCATAACTGAAACTGGGGAAGGGGAAGTTGGGCCTGAGAAGGAGGGGAGGACTGAAAAGACTGTGTCCACCAAAAGGAAATCGGCTTACCTGCTGCCCCAATCGCTACCCTGGGCACGGCATAAGGGGGCGTTACTGAAGTTGCTGAGTGAGGGGCTTCTTCGTTGGTCCTTGTTGATGGCCAGGCCAAGCAGTGTTACTGGCGGTTCAGGGTTTGGAGGGACTGACCCTCTGCAGCGAGGCGCTGAGGGGCAGTCACTTCTTCAGTGGCCCTGCTGACCGCATGATGGGCAAGGCTTAGTGGGTGGCCAGCGATGTGGCAATGCTTAGCCCAGTGCCCTTCCTGGCCGCATGTGAAGCAGGGTCCCAGAGTTACTGTTGAAGCTGCCGTTTCCTGATGTCTTCTGAGCCCTCCCTCCAGCTGGCCCCAGGGTGGCAGTCAAGACGTGGGCTTGCCGGCTTGCCCCTTGGTGGGATCAGGATTTGTGAGCTGCCTCAGCCTGTTCCCTTAAATGCCATGTTTACCAGGTCACGGATGGGGGATCTGAGGGCCATCCTCGGCCTTTTTACGTTTCTTTTTAATAGCAGTGACTGACTGCATTATAAAACGAGTGACTAAGACAGTAGCCCTGGCTGGAAAGGCAGGGTCCAATCTAGTGTGAAGGCTTCAGGTACGTGCGAGAGAAAAGCTGCGGGTTTTTCACGTGGTTGCTGAGTAGTTTCTCGTAGCTTGTCAAAATTGACTGCTTAAGAGAGCTGGCTTGTAAGCCTGGGTAAGGAACGGGCGACTGTGGGGTTTGGGAGGCTGTGGGTGTCGCCTCTGAGAAAGGAGAGAGTGGTGGTGAGGGGCACCCAGAATATGGAGGACGCCTTAGTGGGGGTGCAGACAAGGAGTCAGGGGGTTCAGAGCAATAGGGGGAGTATGTCAGGGGCCTGATTAAGACAGTGTTTGGTTGAGAGCACTTGAGCAGGGTGACAGGCAGGACATCAAGAGGGACGGGAGCAAAGAAAAAAAAAGGCCTGAGCATGCGGAACCTCAGACCATCCTTGAGTCTGGTGACAAAAATTGTCGAGGTCACAGAACATGTTGGAATCGAAAGTCCTGGCCAGTGCGACTCATTGTCCAATTGGGATTGTGGCCACACTTGGTGACAGAAAAAGACCAGATGCTTAGGGTGAATATCTGGAGCCAGGGCCAGCTCAGTGAGATTGGTCAGGAGGCATCCCAAGGGACTGTCCCTGGGAGGCTTAGAGAGTGAGCTCCCATGGTGGCTTAAGCTGCAATGGGTATAGTCAGAGGAGAAGGACGTCTCTTGGTCCCCGTCCACACCCATCAGTCAGGAGGTGGCCCCGTAACCCTGAGAGATGTCCCCGTCAGAGCTAGGGGCCCAGTGGGGGAGTTCTGGACTCCCCAGAACAGGAAGGTTCCCAGGTGCAGGCCTGCGGCTATAACCGGCAGACAGGGACCTTGGGTCAGTGACAGTGAAAGACACTGCAGGAAGCTAGGGAGGGGAAGAGGCCTGGCTTTGTGGCTGGCTGAATGAAGGGCCCAGGCCTTGTTCAGGAGGGAGTGGATTTTAGATAAAGTCCGAGGCCTTGTTCAGGAGGGAGTGGATTTTAGGTAAAGTCTGAGAGCAGGCACTGCAGAACTGCTAGGGAGAAGGAGTAATTAGATTTTAGAGTAAATCTGAGAGCAGGCACCGCAGAACTGCCAGCACGAAACACACAAACAGGTAGAGAAAGCTCAGACTGCTAGGTACTCACTTGTAGATCCGGTGGATGACAGCTGAGAGGTCCTGGTTGGGGGATGGAGGAGAGAGGTGTGCCACACTCGCCCAAGGGTGGGCGGGGGCACCTCGAGACACCTCTTACTCCTCCCGGGTTTCATCCATCAAGATGAGAGGTCGGAGAAGGAGGCGCGGAACAGAGAGAGAGTTTAGCCAGGAATGTGAAGTTGAGAAAGATTTTATCGAGGCAGGGAAAGCCCAGGAGGGAAGGGAGAGCAGAGAAGGACATGGGGGCATCTTGAGCCCCCGGGCAGCTTCTGAGACCCACCAAGTTAGGTCAGGGAAATCACGTCTGGCAGTGAGGCAGTGGGACATATATAGGGTTTGAGCCAAGGAGGCATGTGCTGATAAGGGAAGGAGGGTCTTCTGGTGCCGCAGTTGCAGGGTCTGAGTCAGGATGTGGTCTGTGAGTAAATCATTCTGGAACACTGAGGGAAGGGCCTGTACAGACCCAGCGGGGAGAGATAAGCTCCTTGGAATGCTGGAGGCAGGGACTGTACACTTCAGCTCTGGCCTTGAGAGGTGGGGGAAGGGGCAGCACAATCCAGCAGGCTATCTTTCTGGAGAGCTGCGGGAGGTGGCTGCATGGTCTGGACCCCACCCAAACAAAAGCATTAGCAAGCTCAGTTCCACAGTGGGTAAAATTCATGATGATATTAGATTTATACAAGAACTCAAGATTGACTTAACATTAGAAGTTATTTTAATGGAGCAGACAGGGATTATTTTTTTCATTTGTTTCATTTACATTTTGACTTCAGAATTTAATTTTATCTTAATAATTATGGCAAATACTTATGATTCTAAAGTAAGATCTATAAAACAAGCTTCCATCCTTGTGCCCTCCAATCCTCTCTTTCTTCCATTTTTAGGTAACCATTAAACATTAGTGATTACAAATCATTACTGAAAAAAAATATAATTGTAATCCTCTCCCCTCTTTTCACACTGTTTTATGGTAATGGTCAGAATGCTCCTTAGAAGTGAGGATGGCAAGATTTCGTCTCATGTACTTTGGATATGTTATCCCAATGGATATGTTAT
This sequence comes from Tenrec ecaudatus, assembly GCF_050624435.1. Classification (NCBI taxonomy): domain Eukaryota; kingdom Metazoa; phylum Chordata; class Mammalia; order Afrosoricida; family Tenrecidae; genus Tenrec; species Tenrec ecaudatus. The sequence continues at coordinate 57,051,417 of NC_134546.1, read as the reverse complement.
CACAAGAGCCTAGTCCATGGAAAAAGGCATCATGTCTGGTAAAGCTAAGGGTCAGTGAAAACGAGGAAGACCCTTGATGGGATGGATTGACAATGGCCTTAAACATAGTAACAATGGTTAGGATGGCACCGGACCAGGTAATGTTCCATTCTGTTATACATTGGGTTGAACAAGTCAGAACAGTGTCTCAAAGGAGCCGTAAACTCTGCTGGGGATGCGAAAAGAGGCTTTGCAGGAGAGGCAATATGAATGTTGGGCTTCAGAAGACGGATCCGAGCCCTTCAGATGGCTGTGGTAGGGAGAAGCATTCCAACTGGCTGTAAGGAAGTATGTAAAAAAAACTCAGAGGTAGGAAAAGTATAGTCTATTTTTGGGAGAACAAGTCATTCAGTTTGGCTTGAGCCCTGAATGTGAAGCCATCTTAAGCTGCTTTCCAGTCGATTCTACTCATGCCACCCCCACCCGGGTTAGAGATCTACCTTCTCCAGGGCTTTCCTGTCTTGGACCTTTGGATGCCGATTGCCTGGTCTGTCTTTCTTGAGCGTGAACCTGAACTTGAAGGTGAGCTACTGATGGTCTATGTGCAGTTGTCCTTTGGCCTTGCTTTGACTGATGTTGCTGAGAGCTGTTCTAGGGTCTCTGCCCCCAGACGGAGTCAGTTGGAGTCTGGTGTGTTCCATATGGGGAGGTGCATGTGTGTCATCACCATTTCTGTTGTTGAATAAAAGGTATTTGAAATGAAGAATTTCCAAAAAAAATCAAACTCACTACCATCTGATTAGTAGTGATCTGTTAAGACAGAATATAATTTCCCTGAGCAGAACTGCCCCTGTGGGTTTCTGAGTCTATAAATCTTTTTTTAAACAGTTTTATTAGCACGTCATCCACATGCCATACAATTAAATAATCCAAGCATATCAAGAAGAGTTGTACAATTGTCACCATATTCAATTCTTGAACATTTTCTTCTTCCTGGTACTCATTGTTACTCATGCAATTAATTTTTTCCTAATTATGGCAAAAATACATGCAACAAAACATTCTCAATTTCCACAACTTCTACTCATATAATTCAGTGCCATTGGTTACACTCTTTGTATTGTACAGCCATTATTGATATCCTTTTCCAAATTACTCCACCACCATTGACATAAACTCAATGGCCCCTAAGCAACATCTCGTTCTCTTTCACCCATGGTAACCACTGATCAATTTTGGCTTAGTTTTTCTTAGTGGTTTTCATACTATTCACATATACGTCCATGGTTAAATTGCTTTTAAAATGAGTTGTATATACGTAATCACAAACTGTTCTAGTGTCGTCCCCCAACCCCCGCATTCTATAAAATGGCAAGAATAAAATAATAATACAAAGCTAAAAAATACAAATAAAGAATGAGAAAGAAAAGACAGCCATCAATATTTATAAAGCCAGGAGACAGAATAAAATTTCTGTCGTGGAACAAGCAAGAAATACTTGAGCCTAGAACAAATTCAGATTGGGTCAAGAGGGAGATCAACTGACCAAGTGTCAAATTATACCATGTTCTGTCCACCAAAGTCAAGTTTACAACAATCTCTGTCAGGTAGTATAGCTGTCCTAGTCCTTTGCCTGTGGCTAGAGGGATCTGCTTAATCTAACTAGATACTCTGCACGTGGGTTTTGGGCTCCCACTGTCCTCCATAGCCTTCTACAAATTGGGTGTTTGCAATTTAAGTTCTGTTGCTTTCCCCTTCATCATATTTAGATTTGTTATCATCATCTTTGAATCACACAGGCTGGTGTGCTTCTTCCATGTGGGCTTTGTTGCTTGTGAGCTAGATGGCCGCTTGTTTACCTTCAAGCCTTTAAGACCCCAGACACTATCTCTTTTGATAGCCGGGCACCATCAGCTTTCTTCACCACATTTGCTTATGCACACATTTGTCTTCAGTGATCATATCGGGAAGGTGGGCATCCAGTGATATGATTTTTTGTTCTTCGATGTCTGATACCTGGTTCCTTCGACACCTCATTGTCACACAGGCTGGTGTGCTTCTTCCATGTGGGCTTTGATGCTTCTGAGCTAGATGGCTGTAGGAAATGGAAACACAGGGAATCCAGGACAGATGACCCAGTCAGGACCAGTGGTGAGAGTGGCGATATCTGGAGGGTGGAGGGAAGGAAGGGTAGAAAGGCGTAACCGCTTGCAAGGATCTACATATAATCCCCTCCGTGGGGGATTGACAACAGAAAAATGGGTGAAGGGAGACATCGGACAGCATAAGATATGACAAAATAGTAATAATTTATAAATTATCAAGGGTTCATGAGGGAGGGGGAGTGGAGAGGGAGCGGGAAAAATGAGGAGCTGATATTAAGGGCTCAAGTAGAAAGCAAATGTTTTGAGAATGATGATGGCAACAAATGTACAAATGTGCTTGACACAATGGATGTATGTATGGATTGTGATAAGAATTGTACAAGCCCCCAATAAAATGATTTAAAAAGAAGAATTTGATAAAATTCTTCAAGTTCTTCACCACTGGTTTTAGTGGTTGATGCATACATTTGAATAATCTGTGAGCCTTTAGAAATGGAGAAAACAGGATCCAACAGGGAAACCCCACCTGACTTCTCTCCCACACCAGGGTGCAGAGGAAAAGGAAGGTCGTCAAGAATCAGACACTTTAGTTTACAACTCCAGGTCTACCTCTTACCAGTTGTATGATCGTCATAAGTCAAGTCTCAGTCTCCTTATCTGTAAATGGGAATAAGCCTCCTTACTTCTTAAGACTAAACCAAACCCACTGCCAGTGAGTCCATTCTGACGCAGAGCAACTGTTTATATGGCTTCCGAGACGGTAAATCTTGACAGGAGTAGATGGCCTCATTCTTGTCCCGTGGAATGTCTTGTGGTTTTGAACTGATGACCTTGTTAGCAGCTCAATGTGTAACTCCCTCCACTACGAGGATTCCTACATTGTGAGACTAGTAAGGATTAAATGTAATGATGTTCATCTACCAACCAGTCTCCGACACATCAGACACTAAACAAATGTGCGATTACCTCCACCCTGTTTCAAACCAGCCCAAGTACTCCCCAGACTCTGTCTTGGGGGCCAAAAAGGGAAAGAATCTTGGACACGAACTTGACCTACATTCAGTGCCAAGTCTCTTGTCTTTCAGGAAAGGAAGAAAGGCAAGTTCAACGATGTCTACAGCCAGCTGGCCTGGACTCAGTCAGATGCATTTCTTGGGAAGCTCCCAGTTAAGGAAGAATCCCAAGATTCCCTCTTTCAGTCAGATGTTGGCGTGAGCCTTCAGGCCATTTGAACTCTGGAAGCTTTTGTCAAAGTAGGGATTCCTCGCCTGGCTCGTCAGGGTTTTAGTTTTATGGGTGTTGGAGGAGAACTATGTTATGGTGTTCTGCGATTGTATGGGGGTGTTCACCAGGGCAGATGTTTATGGAGGGTGAAACAGATGAACAGGAGAAAGGGGCCCAGCAGGACTGTGGGGGGAAGTACAGAGATCAAGAGCACAAAGGGAGAGATGGCCAGAATCAGAAGATGTGACTGATTCTGTGGCAAAAATCTTCTCACACGGGTCTATGGACCCACTGATAGGACCATCAGCATGGGTCACCTGCCTCCTCTTGGGCTGTGAACTAGAACCTTTCTGTTCTAAACATCATCTTTCCAACCTGTTGTTCAGCAAAGTTCAAAGGGATACATTTCCCTGGCATTCTTTTTTCAAAGCTGGCAAAGTGACTGCCACCCTTGCTTTATTCTCAGTCAGGGACACATTTCATCATTTTCTGGGACACAAATCCTGTGAAAGGGACAGGCTAGGTTGGTCTTTCATCATGAGAGCTCAACTCAGCAGGCTAGCCAGGGAGAGGAGCCATTTGTTCTGGGAAACGAATCCAAGTATCAAAGCCGCCTCCTGCAATTATTTAAATTAAATATTATGTTTCATTGAATGTAAGATATATAATTAATAAAGGTCCCCCACCTTGTTTTATAGTCTTGCTGGGCTGCAAGGAGATTATTACCAGAATAAATCTCTCCCACAGTGCCCCAGAATGATGGGTGTGTGCCTGTGTGCTTGAGAGAACTGTGCCTTAGGAGTCATTTGGCTACAAGGTGCCCACCAGAGCGAATTTGATGATGAGAAATTGGAAATACGTTAGGTTGATCAAGTTCCCTACCTTATCAGAGTCTGTCCCTTCTGATTGCCTGGGACCACCTTCCCCCCTCCCTCCCTCATTCCTAGCAGCCACAGCCCGTTGGACCGGGACATCTGCCTCAAATGGAGCCAGTTGGCTCCTCACTCTCAGACTTTTGGGCCTGGGATACAGACACGCTAATTTAGTTAGCTGGTGCCTCCGTAACCAGGAAGCCTATCTCTAAGTCGTACATCAATGTCTGCGTTTGTCTTTTGCTCTCGCATGATGGTTCTCAAACTTTGGCATGCCAAGTGACCACCTGGGGGCAGTTGTGGGATAAACGTAGTTTCCTCAGCCCCATCCGGGCTCTGAGTTTTTGATCAATGTCCCACGTGATTCGAATGTGGCTTTCCCAGGAAGTCAGAAGAGAGAAAGAAAAGAGAATCCAGGGAGGGGTGGAAGATAGTCCGCCCTCAGGAGAAAATAAAGAGGGCCAGTTTTGATTGAGGATGTCTTCTAAGTCATTTAGGTTCCAATCTTTCATCAGTCTTTATCCCTGCCCTTACTTTCTGTGGATACCTGGCATTCCTAAGACCCTTTAGTCTCTGCTTCTCGCTCCCAAAGAATCTTTAAAGCATTTACGCCCATGAAGGAAAGTGCCATCTGGCCCAGGTAGCTCTGGCTGGTGAGAGAGGGAGGTCAGGGACACCTGCTATAAACAGAACCTTGACCCACTTCTCCAACAGTTCCAATGGCAGGTCTTTCTTGTGAAGGGGGCGTTAGCTGGGAAGGCACCCCAAGCACATCTACCACAGTGGATGCAGCTGAGAGATTGTAAAGGCTTGTGGGCGTTAGGGTGCCTGTGTGTGCCTGCATATTTGCCTCCTGGGGCGGTGTGCCTGTGAGGCCTGTGGATGGTGTTTTCTCAGGGAACAGGATTATAACCGTGAGTAGGTGTACATGACTCAATCAGTCTGTGCATGTGAGTGGTGAGTGGCAGAGAACCAAGCCGAGCTGCCTTCTAGGTTATAATTGTCCACATTAGAGATCCATTAACTAGATCACTACATCTACCCATAATACACCAGGATTATATTTAGAAATGAGCTTCTTAAAGAGGGAGAACAGAGAGCCCTGCTATTTGGGGGGATGGGGAGGGAGGGTGCTGGTGGTAAGAATTGAACTCAGCATGACTTGGGGCAGACAGAGACACACAGGAGGGGTCTCCGAGGTTTCCAGGAGCTATTCCTGGGAGCAAAGCCAGAGCACAGGGAGGGACTCTCGGCCAGGAGATGACAACAACACAGCTTGCCTGGCTAAAAGCCACCAGGGAGTTGGGATCCCAGTCAGGGGTCAGGAGGAAAGTTCTGGCGATGTTTAATACCTCTGTCATTGCTAACAGAAAGGTCGGCAGCTTGAACCCACCTGCTGCTGTGTGGGAAAAGTGTGTGGCAGTGTGCTTCCATCAGGCTCACAGCCTTAGAAACCCTAGGGGGCAAATCTATCTGCCCTGTAGGGTCACTGAGTTGGAATCATTTTGATGGCACCGGACAACACTTTCATTTAAAAAATTTTTATTGTAAATGATTATTTTGTCCTATCTTGCCCTGTCCAATGTCTCCGTTTACCCACTTTTCTGTTGTCCATCCCCCAGGGATAAAGTCACATGTAGATCCTTGTAATCGGTTCCCCCTTTCCAACCCACCCTCCCTCCATCCTGCTGGTATCATCACTCTCACCACTGGTCCTGAAGGGAGCATCGCCCTGGATCCCCTGTTTTCAGTGCCTATCTGTACCAGTGTACATCCTCTGGTCTAGCCATATTTTTAAGGTGGAATTGGTATCATGATAGTGGGGGAGGAGGAAGCATTTAGGAACTAGAGGAAAGTTGTATGTTTCACCGTTGCTACATCACACCCTGACTGGCTCACAGGACAACACTTCCAAGATCTTTGGCAACATCTTGAAGATATGTGGGGGTAGCCCCTCAAAACCGGAATTCTCTTTTACAAAGCTATGTATTTAAATTAAAAACACAACAACAACCAACTCCATCACCTTCAAAGTACTTTCCATTACACTTAATACATTTGTCAAATCTGTGATTCCATTCTTAAAACACATTTTTAAAACTCATCTGTTTGGATGGTTGACAGAACCTCCCTTGTTTTTTTCTTTCTTTGCCTCTTCTATGTCATCAAATTGCTGTCCTTTTGTGTCCCTCTGCATTCATGGGAACAAAAAGAAATCACAGGGAGCAAGGTCAGGTGAGTAAGGGGCACGAGGCAAGAGAGGCATGCTGGCTTTTGGCCTAAACCGGTACACTGAGATGGCTGCATGAGCAAGTGCATTGTCGTGGTGGCAAAACCTGTCCCTAAACTGCCACAAAGAAGGCTTTTTAAAACCAGCAATATATAGGATATTTATTTATTTGTTTTAAAGATCATTCTATTGGGGGCTCATATAACAATCCATACATCAATTGTATCAAGCATATTTGTACATATATATTTGTACATATGATGCCATCACCATTTTCTAGACATTTACTTTCTATTTGAGCCTTTGGTATCAGTTCCTCTTTTTCCACCCTGCCTCTCCCTTCCCCCTCTCATGACCCCTTGATAAATTACAAATTATTTTCATATCTTACACCAATCTCTGTCTCCCTTCACCCATGTTTCTGTGTGTGTGGGTGGGGGGGGTTGTGTCAATCATTGTGATTGGTTCCCCCTTTTCCCCCTCTTCTCCCCACCTTCCTTCTACCCTCCTGGTATTGATAGTCCCATTTCTGTTCTGGAGGGTTCTGACCTGGATTCCATGTGTCATAAGCTCTTATCTATACCAGTGAATGTGCTCCAGTTTAGCCAGAACCAAAAGGCAGGACTGGGGTCATGGTTGTGGGGATGAGGAAGCCTCAAAGAACTAGAGGAATATTGTGTGTTTCATCGGTGTTCAGCCTTCATTAGGGTTTCAGTAATTCCTCTCGGTTACATTACCCTTAATCAAGCCCTACCAGGCCTCCTACACCCTCTTGACCACTGATTTAGATCACTTGTTGCTCCATTGTCCCTGGGTTTGTTAACACCATTTCCTTTCCCCCCCACTGCCCCCTCTCTTACATTCCCCCAGAACTGTCGGTCCCGTTGTTTTCTCCTCCAGATTGTTCATCCAGCCTATCTCATTTAGACACATCTGTGAAGCTAATAACATGCACAAATACAAGACAGAGCAAAACCAAGCAACAAAATAAAACAACAACAACAAGCAATGACCAAAAAACAAAACAAAACACAGGAAAGAAAAGCTTGTAGTTAGTCCAAGGACTGTTTGTTGGGTTTTAGCTGTGTTTTCCAGTCAAGTCTGTTGGGGTGCCAAGCCCTGGCTCTAAAATCTATTTTTGGTATTCCCTGGGGATGTTGCTGCTCTGTTCCCCTTGCTGTTCTGTTGCACACCCTTAGTGTTTTGCCTTGCTGTGGTGGGATCAGATCGGGCAGAATTCTCACACGGTGTCTCCAGTGTTGTTCCCTGTAGGGCTATGGGTCCGTGAGGGATGTCGTGTCTCATAGTGGGGCCGGCCATGTGGTCTTCTCTGTGGATTGGCTGCTCTGAGCAGGAATATCATCCTCAAGACTTGGTGGGCCAGGATGTGCTCCACTCTCTCTTCCTCCCCCTTCATTTGCTCTGATCAGACATGTCCCTCTCCTGGAGCTGCAGATTCAGTGCTGTTCTCTGAAAAAAATTCTTTTTGGTGGAGGAACATGTGTTTACATTGTTGGGATTGGGGCTGGCCCCTCAGACCTCTCCACTGGGTCTCTGCTCCATGCCAGCATGTTGCATTCACATCTTGGAGCACTGGGTTGAAGTCTGGTCCCTCTTTCATTGTGGAAATATAAAAAATACCTTCCCCATAGGTGGGTTAGTGCCAGTGCCCCCACTACCCATTTATTTTCATCTCCCCCCCTTTTTAGTTGGCAACCATATGCATCCCTGGATTTTCTCTGACCCCTGCCATACTACCTGGTCCTCACCCCAGGAATGTTTGTATACAGTAGCTTTTTCCCTATGCCCCTTTTGCATTTTTTTAAAAGCTTACCTCAGAGGGCTCATGTTGTGCTTGTCCTTTTGTGATTGGCTTACTTCGTTTAGCATGATTTCCTCCAGTTCTTCCCATGTAGCGGTGTGCTTCATACGTTCATCATGCTTTTTAGCAATGCGTAGTATTCCATTTTATGTATTACCACAGTTTTTTAATCCACTTGTCAGTTGATGGAAATTTGGGTTGTTTCCAACGCCTTGCGATTGTGAACTGTGCTGCAATGAACATTGGAACACAAATGTCTGGCCGTGGTTTGTTTCTTGCCTCTTCTGGGTATATGCCCAGTAGGGGGATTGCTGGCTTGTATGGTAACTCAATTTCCATCCATTTTAGATATCGCCAGATCGATTTCCATAGTGGCTGTACATACTTACAGGTTCACAGCAGTGGATGAGAGTTCCTGTCTCCCCACAGCCCCTCCAACACTTGTTGCTTTCTGATTTTTTTAATTGAGCTACCTTTGAGGGTGTTAGGTCATACTTCATTGGTGTTTTAATTTGCATTTCGTTTATGGCTAAAGATCAGGAACACTTCCTCATATGTCTATTGGCCATTCAGATTTCTGCCTCTGTGAAACTTCTGTTCAGGTTGTTTGCCCACCTCCTTAGTGGGCAATTAGTTTTTTTCTTTTCAGAAGCTAGCAGAGTATTGTAGATTTTAGTAATAAGGCCTTTGTCTGATGTGTCATTGCTAAAGGTGTTTTCCCAGTCTGTGGACTCTCTTACTACTCTCTTGGTAAATTCTTTCGATGTACACAGGTGTTTTATCTTCAGTATATCCCATTTATCAATTTGTACCTCTTCTGTGTTTGTGTCCTTCCCTATTTCTGATAGCCTGTGTATTCCCTATGCCAAAGTTCTCAACTTGGTCCCAATTCCCTCATTGATGGCCCTAATAGTTTGGAGTTTAACTTCAAGGTCTATGATCCACCTTGAGTTTATTCTTGTGCATGGAGTGAGATAAGGGTCTTGCTACATTTTTCTGCAGGTAAATATCCATTTTTTTCCAGCACCATTTGTTAAAGAGGGCATCTGTTTCCCATTGGATACAGATTTTTAATTTTAATCTACTATAATTAGCTCTAGATGATCAGCCTAAGATCAAGTTAGATTTAGGGAGTATTTTTTAAATTAAAATTAAAAAATTATCTTAGGGTAATCATTTTTGGGGGTTCATCCAGCCTCAGTATCTACAGAAAATCTGGATTCTATGATAATTAAGAAAATTTTACATTCTTCCTTAAAAAAACACAGCATTTTATTGAGAGCTGATACAGACACCATATCATTTCATAGTTAAATCACATCAAAATACATTTGAGATAAACCCCAGTATGAACAACGCCCTCCAACCCCCCCTACCCCTGCCACCAAATACAGACAATGTTGAAAACCAGATCAGACCTTACACATTCTTAGCTTTATGGTTAGAATTCTCCTACAGAACCTTGATCAACGCATTTAGTAATGGTGGCTGGGTACCATCTAGTTCTCGTCTCATGGCAAAAGAGGCGATTAGACCCACAGCTGAAGGACCCAGAGCCTTCCTCTCATTACCCCCTCTCCCAACTTACAATCACCACACTCCTGCTGAGTCTCCTCCTACATAAATGCAGTAGGATGACCCGTGAACTATCTGCTTGGGTTCTCATTCTGGAGTTTTGTGTAGGCTTATTCTCTCACCCCCTTCAAGTCTTTGCTCAGTGCCACCTTCTTGGCAAAGCCTAACTTGACCACGACCTGGTTGAAAATGGCAACTTTCCTCCCATTCCTGACCCCCTTCCCCGTACGTTTTACTTCTCCTTTGTACTTATCACTTGCTAACAAATTATACAACTTATTTTTATACTAACTAGGGGCCTTCAAAAAGCTCATGGAAAAATTTCAGTATCTTTTCATTCCAATTTTCCCACAGATTTTTTGAAGCCCCGAATGCATTGCTTATTGTCTATCAGAGTCCCGGGGTGATGCCAACAGTAGATGTACATGCGGCTGCTAAGGGAGAGGTTGGAAGTTCCATCACACCCAGAGGTGGCTCGGAAGAAAGGCCTCAAAAGCCAGCCATTGAAAACCCTCCTGGAGCAATGCTTTATTTTGACCCAGGTGGAGTGACTCACAGTGGTCTCAACCACAACTGGCTTACTGTTAAAAAAAAAAAAAATCAATCCACGGGGCTGTTTGGCCTATTTTGCTGACTGCTGTATCTCAAGCTCCTGAACAGTGTGGTCTCTCAAGTCCTATTTGTTATGTGAATGATGCTGAGACTTGGATTTTGTATAGGGCGGGCAGGCTCTGCCGAGAAAAGTCATTGCTTGTCATAAGTGGGATTCTTTAAAGTCCCAGCTCTGACCCCGGCTGCTCCGGAGAATCATTTGAAAGCTTTAAGAAGCCCTGGAGTCCAGATTAATTAAATTAGAAGCCCCAGGAATGGGCCCCAGGCGTCCAGAATTGGTAAAACTAGTCGGGTCTCTACAAAGTGCAGCCAGGATTAAGAACCATTGCTGCAAAGGGATGAGAGTAACAATGGTCAGAAAAACCAGACGTTCATTTGCAAAAGTCATGCTTTGTGGGGAGACAAAAAAGCATTTGTGGGCTCTGAAGATCCTGAGCTTAGGGGAGGAATCAAGCAGAATATGCCACAGATGGAGATAAAAGCTCCGCCTGGTGGTTTGAGATGAGGACCGGTGAGGACATGAGGGGGCTGGTACTTCAGTTCCCATGTCCTCATGATGTGAGCCTCCAAACCCCAAATCCAGACTTGCTCCTGTCAAGCTCATCTGGCTCACGGCCACCATGAGTGTTACACATCAGAACTGGGCAACCTCTAGGCCTTTCTTCCATGCTGCCAATGGGTGGATTTGAACCGCCAACCTTGAGATGAGTGAAAAGACCAAACTCACCATCATTGACTCATAATGACCCTATTGGACAGGGTGGAAGTGCCCATGTGAATTTCTGAGACTGTAACTCTTCATAGGAGTAGAAAGCCCCTGTTTTTCTTCTAAGGAGCAGCTAGTGGTTTTGAACTGCTGACTTTGCAATTAGCAGCCCAGCAGGTAACCATTTCAGAAGATCACCCCGGTCAGCAACAGCTGTGATGAGTGGGGGTCAAGAGGGAGTAAAGTACTGGACACTGAGCTGTTGAGGAGATAGACCACTGGGCACACCAGCACTGAGCCTAGTCAAATGTCCAAGACTGACACTGGACAGCCTAAATGCCTCTGTCGCTCTGTGGGGCTGAGTAAGGACCAACATGAACCCCTCCCGGGTTTCACAATGGCACCCAAACCATTTTGGATCTCAGTGATGATTTTGCTTCATGTACCTTTCACAGTGGCCATTATAGGGCGATGTCAATAATTGTTTCATAGTTATTTTCTGTCTAAATGCTAAGGCTTATGAGGGCAGGAACTAGGTCGGCATCCCCAGAATTTAAGATCACGCCTGACCTATCATTGATGAATGAGCGGGACTCCTCACTCTGAAGTCCTGGGCTGAGGAGTTGGGTTAAGGCTCCAGATGCAGAGTCATCTTGCATAGCTCAGGAAGTGCTGCTGGGAGGAATGAAGGTCCCTCCCTCAGTCCCCCGAGGACAGGGACCATATATACTTTTGCTCAGATTTGCTGATGTGATTGGATTCACGTTTGTAACCCATGGCTGGGTAGTGCTGGCCTTGGATACAGGGGTGTGGGGCTGGGCCAGAAGTCACACTGCACCCTACCTTGGCCTCCAAACCCAAACCAAACTCACTGCCACTAAGACCAGGCTGGCTCATAGCGACCCAGTAGGACAGGGTAGAACTGCTCCTGCCACTTTCCATGGTTAACTGTTTCTTGGAGCAGACGGCCCTGCCTTTCTCCCGTGGGGTAGCTGGTAATTTCAAACTGCTGAGTTTGCTGTTAGTAGTCCGATGTGTGACAGCTGTGCTACAGGGCCCCTGTTAAACATTGGGTTTTGGCCTCAATCTCTTCTAAACTTGGTCCCCAGAAACCCAGAGGGGATTCTTCCTGGTCAGGGGTTCTCCCAACTTCTCTCTTCCCGCTACTGGCTGCAGGCCTTCTCCCATTTCCCTCCAACGGGGATCCAGGTACCTGCCTTCCAGCACCCGCCCAGACTTTTCCTGTCTCTGGATCTGAGGCCCCATAAAAAGTCACTTTGGCCTCAATCAATAGGCGGCCTCTTTGACAAGGGCAGTGCTGGTTTGCAGAAGGGAGCCGCCCAGGCTCGGGACCGGGCAGAGGGAGCCTTCTCAGACAGCTTTGCTTTGCCGGATGATGCATTAGGCTGCATCAGCAGGTTTTGGCATTTTATGAGGAAATATATGGCTCCCCAAAGAAACCTGCGGAGAGGGCATTGGGAGGGTGTGTGTGGGGAGAAGAGTGGAGAGAAGGAACTAGATTCTGGAAATTCCGATAGCGCTGCTGGGATTCTGTCCTTCCTATTTCCTTCCTGTTCCATCTTCAGAGTCTGAGAGTGCACCAGGAGCTCCGTTTGTCCACTCACACCAGCACAGAGCACATACTAACACAGCTGCACATACGAGCACACCCACAGGTGCTTTGGCTAGACACTCACCACCGTCGTACATACGTTTGATTTGTCTATTTTATATGTAATAGCGGTTCGGTGCTGAGCACTGGGTCTGTAGACAGCTCTGTCTTGGAAGACGTACAGCCAGAATGCGCCTTCGAAGAAAGGATGGTGAGACTTTGTCTCATGTTCTTTGGACAAAGCTTATCTGGGGAGACCAGTCCCTCGAGAAGGTGTCGTGCTTGGTGACGTAGAGGAGCAGCAAAGGTGGACTGACGCAGTGACTGCAGCACTGGATTCAGACCTCAGAAGAGCCGTGAGGCTGGTGCAGGACCTGGCGGTGTCCGTTTCTGTTGCCCACAAGGCCTCTATGAGTGGGGACGGACTGTGACATTTAGGAACGGCAGCAGGTTTGCCGAAGGCTATGGGTCACAGGACAGCCCTAAACCCATTCTCAAGTCTTCACAGAGAGTCAGTCTCTGTTAAATTCTTTCTGACCGTTGGTGGGCAATGTGAGAACTGCGTTGTTACTGCTCCCCCAGCCAGCCCAGGGAGGGGGTAGCCTCGTGCTTCGGGACTTGCCTGGCTGTGCCCTTGATGTAACTGGAGGTACTAGGGTCTGCATGAGTGAACGTGGTGTCATAGAGGGCTATGTACTGGGCTGCTAAATGCAAGGTCAGCGGTTCTAACCCCAGTTATAGCCTCAGTGACTCACAGGGCCAGTTCTACCCTGTTCGATAGGGTCACTGCGGTAGTTACACCATCTCCTGTCAACTTGAGGGTATTTAGAGGGAATGGGGTGGAGCCTAGCCTGTCAATCAGGCCACAGTCTGATGACGCCTCCTTGTGGATGTGGCCTTCTCATGAGGATTCTGGGAACTAGAATCCTCCACCTGGAAGTGGGCCATACACACACACACACACACACACTCTCTCTCTCTCTCTCTCTGCCTTTGTTTTACTGTGGACAAGCTGTATGGAGCTATGGTGAGACCTGAGTGAGCCATGCAGTGGAGACCTGGGGAGACAGGCCTGGGATGCTTCTACTGCCATTGGATCCACAAGAGTATTCACCCAGCGGCCTGGGAGCTTCCTGCAGTCAGCATCATTGCGCGGGGCAATGTGAGTCTGAAGAGGAATTTGTGGACTAGTATGGGACATATGGGCTACTATCGGACTTAAGGAGTGGATCTGGACTGGGTTGGGATGTCTTCTCAATATACAACTGTTCTTTGATATAAAGCTCTTTCTTATACACCTAGGAGTGTCTCTGGATTTGTTTCTTTAGTCCACCTGGACTAACACAGTCACTATGAGTCAGAATCAACTCAATGGCAGTGAGATCATAAGTCAAAATGATCATGAGTCAAATGCTGAACTGCCCCCATCGGAGGACAACCAACGCAATCTTGTCAGGTTTCCTGCTATGCAATAGTGTTAGGATTTCCATCACAGTACCTTTCTCGATTCTGTAATGCCACATGCAACTGTGATCTGTTGATCTGCCACCATTCATGATTCTGTGGCTGTTTCCTTGGTTCATCATGTTCCAGTTAAGTGGCTGAAGTTCTGTGGCCTCTCCCACCCAGATGATGTGTCTTTGTCTAAATCAATGATATGATGAAACCTGTCAGAGCCAGAATTAGACAGCGTGGCCTTGCTTAAGCAGGTCTCTCAGGTCTTCTGCCACTGACAGGGTGCAGTCTTAATATATTTTTCTCGCTTGTTTTAGTGGAAAATACTTGAGCTTCCCTTCTCTGACATCTGGTCTATGTGTATACGTACAAGAAGCCCCAGTGGCACAGCGATGACATGCCTGGCTGCTAACAAAAAGTCAGTAGTTTGAATCCACCAGCTGCTCCGAGGGAAAAAGATGTGCAAATCTTCCACAAAGACCTATAGGCCACACAGTTCGACTCTGCCCTCAGGGTCCTGATGACTTGGAATGGACTTGACGGCAATTCTTTTTGGTTTCAGTAGTATGTCCATCTATGTGCATGTTGTTGTTAAGTGCCTTGAGTCAATTTTGCTTTGCAGCAATCCCATGGGGGAGAGTCTAACTGCCTATAGAATTTCCGAGGCTGTCGTTGTACTGGAAGCAGATTGGCAGCTCTTTCTCCAGTAGAGCTGTATGGTACCACCAGGGCTTACTTGCTCTCCCTACAAACACACGCACGCGTGCACGCACAGTTGTTTCAACTCCTGCCCTTCCCCCCACATTGCAATCTCAGTCATGGCTCCTGCAGGAATCCCTTTGCCTCGGCGCCTTGGTCAAGCGCTCCCTTGGTGCCACGTGCCTATATTTTATGTTGTTGTTGTTTTTCACTCACCGTAGTTGGAGTCAGACATTTATTTGCATGGGATTTTATTTCAGGGCTGCCTCAGCTACTAGTCTGGAATGGGCAAGAGAGAATGTCTGCTTTGCTCTCTCCTCTACACTTAGCCCATTGCCTGGTATGTAGTAGGTGCTCATTCAGTAAGTGCTGATTGGATGAATGGATTTGCTAGGCTGCTTCCTGGCACTTCAGGCTCCTGTGTTATCCTCTCCCGCCCTCTCATGTGGGTGGGATCTGGTGACTTTATTCTAATGAGGCTAGTGATGAATGCCACCTCCGAAGTTACTCCCATCTTGTTTGCTCCCTCTCTTCTCCACTTGCTTGCTCGGATGAAGCCAAGTTGACATGTTGTAAAGAGCTCCATGGAGACCAGTGTGGCAAGGAACTGAGGGGCGTGGTCCGTGCCGCTCAGCACACACCTGAGGCCTCAGTACAGGGGGAACACTCACAGCAAGCTTTGAGATGATGGCAGACATGGGCATATCAGTTGGCAGAGTGCCAAAGGCAGTCATTACTGACCCACGGATCCAGGGATGTGTGGGGTATTGCTATGCTAAGCCACTAAGTTTGTGGGTAACTTGTTATGGAGTCAAAACCCCTTGCAGGCTAGCTGAATCAGATTCACAGTGAGTCCACAGGGAGGCATAGAACCAGGTCACAGGGCTTTCTTTATGGAAGCAGACTGCTTCATTTCTCTCTCATGGTGTGTTAGTCTGGGTGGACTAGAGAAACAAATTCATAGACACTCATATGTGTATAAGAAAGAGCTTTATGTACGAGAGCAGTTGAATGTGGAGAAAACATCCCAGCCCAGTCTAGATCAAGTCTGTGAGTCTGATATTAGCCCATATGCCTGATACCAATCTCTAAAGTCCTCTTCAGACTCACAAAACACATGCAATGAGCCCGAATGCCGGACGATCACAGGCCAGTGGGTGGAAGGTCTTGTAGATCCAGGGGCGGTAGAGGCATCTCAGCGCTGGCAGGGGTACACACGTGGCTCCTTCCAATCCAGGGCTCTAGCATAGCTCCATGTATGTTCTTCACAGCAATGTCTCACAGGGAGTGAGCTTGTGTCCTGCCTCCAGCAAGCTGTTTATCTCCTTAGCACCTCCAAATGAGGTCATCAAGCTGAGACCTGATTGATAGGCTAAACCTGGCCCCATTCACTCTTAATCCTCTCCAATTGACAACAGATTATGTAACTATCACACATGATGTGGCTGTTGAGCTGGAACCACTGACCTTTTGGAGCCCAACCCAACTTAACCTCTGTGCTGCCAGGGCTCCTTCAGTTACATAACTATAGACAACAAATGCAATGGATGGATGGATGGATAAGAGACAGCAATAATAGCCCACAGTGTTCTGAAGTGTGTCCTTATCATAGCCTCCCCTCTACATAATAATATGGCTCTCCATATACCAAACCACCATCACCACCACCACCAAAAACCAAGCTGACTGGTTCTTCAGACGCATGCTGACTGCTGTGTCGGAGCATAACTGTGCTTCAGAGGGTTTTCGACAGCTGTTTCTGGAAATGGATCTCCAGTCTTTTCTCCTGAGATGCCTTTGGTGGGACTCCAACCTCACCTTTCAGTTAGTAGTGAAGTGTGTTCACTGTTGGCACCAAGGACACTCTGTTCCACCAACACAGCTCAGTCTTACACACACACACACACACACACACACACACACACACACACACACACACACACACACCCTCACAGAGGTACTTGCTCCCTCTCCCGTTCTCTGTGTAGGCTATCTCATATAACCCCATTTGTGTGGACAGCCACTCACTCATTCCACCGTGTCTGCCCAGAGGGCCACTTAAAAATCGCCCCTGTCCCTGCGACAGAGCCCCCTGTCCATAAAGCTGCTCCTGGCCAGCTCGGTGCTGCAGTGACCAGCTGCGCAGCCATCTTGTCAGGGGGTCAGTGCTGAGGCTGAGGCCCCTTGTGGCCCGAGGAGCAGTGGTGAAGAGAAGGCCATTGCTGGGGAAGGTGTCCCTGGAGCACTCCCCAGCTGTCCCGCGCGGCCTCACACAGGCCTGCCTGTGCTCCTGAGGCAGCTCAGCCCTCGCCTGCTGTCAGCTGCGGGCCGGGCCTGGCCTGGCCAACGCGGAGGGAATAAAAGAACCGTTCTCCGCCGGGCACCCTCGGCCAGGCTCGGCCAGGCAGCAGTGGGCAGTGGCGGCACAATGGGCAGCCAAAGTCTGCCTGTCCCTGCAAGCAGGAAATCCCCTTTTCCTCACTTGCACTGTCCCAGCTTCCCCAGGAGCTCTGGAGGGAAGCCTCTCCTAGCCCAGGGCTCCCTGGATGTCCCCCCACCCCACCCCCACCCCGGGGAAGCTGTTTCCACAAGGAGGATCCCCACTCAAAAATGCAATGGAGGAGGTTCACATTTCTGGAGGTGAGAGGGGCTGAATTTTAGAGGCCGTAACAGGGTCTGGTATTTGCAGCATGAGAATCCTTTAGTTGGGGGGAGGCGGGGAGGGCAAGCAAAGGTCCAGAAGTCTGCCCTTCCTGCTCCTGTTGCCCAACCACTGACTGGCTCAGAGGCGCCGGCCTAGCTCTGGGCCTAATGAACTCATCTGGGGTCTGGTGCTCATTTTCCTGGGAAGGATGGTTGAGGAACCCCTGTTGACATTTTGCAACTTGATTCCTTAGACTTTGCTTTCTCTTTGTCCCCACTTTCTGTAGGCAAAATACAGGGACATTTGGAGCTCTTGCCTCAGGCCCTGAGACCCTCGCTTTGCCAAACACCAGCAGCCCAGCCTGATCTGTAGGACTGGATCTTCTTAGTGGGCTGGCTACCGGGACCCTCAGGGGCTGCTGGGCCCACTCTGCTAGGTTTAGCCCTTGCCATGGATTGAAAGGGACACTCTCCTGATACATGTTGTCAATCTTAACCCCTGGCTTGTGGATAAGAAACCCCGATGACGTGGTTCTCTGCTTGGCAACTAATGGAAAGGTTGGCACTTTGAACCCACTGGCTGGTCTAAGGGGAAAGATGTGGTGGTCTGCTTCCATGAAGACTACAGCCTGGAAAACCCCATGGAACAGTTCTCCTCTGTTTTACAGAGTCGTCATAAGCCAGAATCATCTAGAGGGCAGTGGGTGACTGGGTTAGCCAGCGTGGACTAGAGAAACAAATTCATAGACACTCATAGGTGTATAAGAAAGAGCTTGATATAAAAGAGCAATTGTATATTGAAAAAATATTCTAGTCCGGTCCAGATCAAGTCCTTAGGTCTGAGATTAGCCCATATGTCCTATGCCAGTCTGTAAATTCCTCTTCCAACTCAACGTAACACATGCAATGATGCCAAATCCAGGAAGATCACAGGCCAGTGGATCCAGGGGTGGTGTAAACATCAGCGCTGACCTGGGTCTCCACATGGCTCCTCCAGCTCTAGGGCTCTGTGGTAGCTCCATGTGTTTTGTCATCAGGAATACCAAGCAGAGTCCATGTGCCCCGCCTCCAGCAAGCTGTTTATCTCCGCAGCACCTATAAATGAGGTCATCAAGCAGCAACCTGCTTGACAGGCCAAACTCCACCCGATTCACTCTTAATAGTCTCAAGTTGGTACCAGATTATGTAACTACCACAGTTATGGATATAATCCCATTTGGGAATAGGAGTTTCTTGATGACATTAATGAGGTCATATCATTAGCATTTAGCCAACCATCTTTGAGATCTGAAACTAACAATAAGGCACAAAGAAGCAAGTTGATATGGGGGATGATAGATTCCATGCGCATGAAGATCACAGGACCTGAGGAACAGAGGAGCCAAAGCTGAAAAGAGATGTGTCCGCCCTCCAGAGCTACCAAGGAGAAGAAGCCTTCTGCTAGAGCTGACACCGATTCCAGACTTCTAGCCTCCTAGGCTCTGAGAAAAGAATTTTTTTTTTTCTTTTCAGTTGTGAAAGCCAACGTGGCAACTTTGTTAAAGCAGCACTAGGACTTTGGGCAAAGCTGGCTGGTACCCCTTGGGCTCTGCTTCCTGTAGGCAGGTCCAAGGCAGCAGGCTCAACCTTCTATTACTGCCTGTTATCTCTGTGGAGCCTATTGCTTTGGTCTGGGGATTGTGGGTACAAGACTCACCACTCTGAGAGCTCATGCTGGCACCAGCTGAGTCACAGACACTGACATGCGGCGAGCCAGGAGTCTCGTTTGAACAGCAAAGCTGAAAAGATTTTAGAATCCTCCTTGAGCGAATCATTGTGCTTACTCCATTCTGTGCATTCCCAGATGCTGGTGCCCTGCAAGCTGTGTATCCATATGTCTGCCGGGGCTTGTGGGTGATGCCAAGAGACGGGAGGACTCCTACCTGGCAGTTTCTTTGGGTAAATGAATTGAACGGTTTCCCTAATGCAAATCTATCATCCATCTATCTATCTATCTATCTATCTATCTATCTATCTATCTATCTATCTATCTATCATCTATCACCTAGATACCATCATTGGTTCATTAACCCTGCACATCAAGGAACTCATCACTTAGTGAAGGAGACCAAATTAAAAAAATGGAAACTTCCTTGAGACCATGGCCAGGATGTATTTTAGTAATAACTCGGGGATTCAGACAGGAGAATCAGATAACTGAGAACAGCGTCATTAAAGATAGAGGATTGATGTGGGCTTTGAAGGGTAGGAAGAATTTGAATGAGGATAAAAAGGAAAAATTATCTGGGGACTTATTTTCTCCCAAATCGTAGGGAACAAATCTGTTTCGTGGGTTCTGGATAGTCCTGCATTTGGGGGTTTGTTCCCTGGTCCCTCCACTCATCCAACAGAGTCTGCAGTGTGAAGCTTCCAACTGAGTTCAACGGTGATCCGGCAAGCCATAGACACATCCAGGTTTATCCAGGTCTGCGAAAGGCTGGAGCTATTAACCCAGGCAGCGGGATGAGGCAGAGAAGCTGCCGTGCATGTTGGTGCACAAAGAACTGGATGGAGCTGGAGCTAGGAATCTACTGGGCAAGCTCAATTTGCAGTTCAGTTAATTTTGGGTGGACTTGAATTAAGCAGTTATGACAGCTGCTCAGAGACACGTGGAGAAATTGCTAGTGACACAGCTCCCCGTGTCCACTGCGTGAATGAAGAGCCAGTTCCCTTGTTGTGGCTGCACAGAAGCATTTCAAATGACCAATGTTATCTCCAAACTGCTGCAAGGGGAGGAGAGGGGCAGGAGTGATTGGGGCTGGGGATCCCCATTAAATAAGTGGGTAAGTGGGGGAGCAAATATTGGAGCGTGTGCAAAATAGGACCAGGCATCATCACATCCCAAATGCCCTTCGCCAAACCCAATCCTGCGATTTCCCTGTGTGGGGGGGGGGGGGGTGGGGGGGGGGTGAGAGAGGTGGGGGGTAGGTAGCACTGAGCCACAAGCTTTCAAGTCCTTAACACCCTCCTCTTTCGATCCGTTGCCACAGGCTGTCAGCTCCGCCTCCCCAAAGATCCCTGGAATCCGACCACTTCTTTCCACCTCCATTTCCCCAATTCTCTTTCAGGTCTCCATCTTCTCTAAGTGGAATGTTATAGAAGTTCCCAGCAAACTCCTTGCCTTTGGTCCAACTCCAAAAGGTGGCCCTCCTTGAGGTCAGAGGCCAGCATGGTCTTTCCGGAGGCACAAATCTAATCCCGCCCCTCCCCAGAAGACAGGCCTTCCGAGGCCCTTCTTTGCTCTCAGGAAAAGAACCTCAAGATAAGGTCCTGCCTGCAAGCGAGGACCTGTCCGTCCCAGCGCTGTTTCAGCGCTCGCGCTCTTGCCCAGGCCGTGCCTTCTGCCTGGACCTCCGTCCTCCGAGGCAGCAGCCGAGGGGAGCTGGTTAGTCCCGCCACAGAGACTGGAAGCCAAAGCCAAACCCTCCGTCTTCCCTGCAGGCAGTTTGTTCACTGCCATCAAAGGAGCAGTCCCTGGAGATGACAGGAACATGAGCTAAGATACGAAATCCTCACCCAGAGAACGATTTCTTTGCTCTTATTGCCCTCACCCCCACCCTGAACCAGGGCTGTGGATGTTAAAGGTACAGCCCTCATCCTGCAACTTGGAAGTGACAAGAACAAGGATAAAGGCCTCCGTGCTAGAGAGTAGAAAGGTGAGGAGAGAGCGGGGAAGAGCCTGGCTCTAAGACCCACGTGTGTAGTTGTGCAGGTTGTGCATCGCACAACTCTAGAGATCTCCATGATCACAGGCCGTCATGTTTTTCAACTCCTCTGCTCTCATCTCCGAAAGGAGCAAACAGGAGGAAAGAATAAGAAGCTTGACCGTACTCAGTGTATTTCCCAGGTTGCCTTGTATTCCCTCAAATCTGCCCAGCAACCAAACTGTTCCCATCACCCTCCAGGACCAGGCCTTTGAAGCTCCAAAGCTGTAGGCGGCTTTGTGGGTCCCACCCTGAGGCAGTAAGTGATGACTCACCCTAGTTTACACAGAGAAGGAAATCGAGACTGAAGGAATGGGTGAGAGGTAGGTCAAATAGGGTTGCGAATAGTTAAAACCATTACTGTGCTACAAGTATGCACAGTGGATATGTTACGCAGCTTAGCTTAGGGACTGGGCATGCATTACGCATGCTCAGAAGTTCGAGCTTCCGGCCACGAGGGGGTGGTACACCTAGGTGGGTGTCATAGCTGGATTGGCCCATCTGGGCCAGGTGAATTCAATTTAGCCAATGGGGTCAACCAGGGTCGACCAACACGCCTCCCCAAGGAGGAATTGAAAAGCCAGGATCCCAGGGCCCACCGCCTGACTTTCTCTGGATCAGATTCTCAGCAGGCTGTGCGGGGGTGAGGGTGCCTGCGGGTGCCTGTGTAAACCTGAAACTTCGAACTTTCATAAAACTCACTTGCATCACAAACCAGGCTTGGGTGTAAATTCTTTCTCGCAGAGCCAAGGACCGAGGCATATCTCTCCCGCGAGAGATCTAAGATATTTATGGAAAACAATAGAAATACTCTTCATAGAAAAGCAATGCTTCTATTCCCCAGGGAGGAGCTCTTTCAGTTGCACTGAACTCTGTAGATGGAGTGGATTGTAGCAAGATAAGGAAAGGTTGTAGACAAAGGTCTGGTGGAAGCAAATTCGAGAGACTCAGTGCATGTGAGAATTGGGCTAAGGGTGGTGGCAAAATGATCGCTGAGGTTGGGCTGAGTTCAGATGGTTCTGAATGTGCCACTTTCAAAGAGCTGAGACAAGGGTGAAGGAATCCTGATGATGTTCTTGCAGATTCCCCACCTGGCTCCAGGTGTCTGAATTTCCCTTTCACTGCATAGTGTTGGCTACCGGGGAGGAGTCCTGGAGAACCTGAACGGGGTCTGGGAGTGTGTGCACTCAGGTGGCAGGGATGTCCTCTGGCTCACCGGCTCACCAACTCCTGAGATTTTGATCAACACCTCCAGTATCTACTGGGAATAGCCTTTCTCCATCAGGCCCTTAGGGACATTTCTAAGGAGGCAGGGAAGTGTTGTTGATAGACCTGCTGGCAAGCAGACCTCTGGCCTCCACCAACACCGTTGCTGGGGACAAAGGATTTCCTTTGGTTCTTTGCAGGAGGTTCCTTTGAATCCATCCTGAACCTTCTACACTGTCTCGGTACCCATTGCTCTGGGTATGGCCCAGCCATGTAAATTGAGCTCTGTCCCGTGTTAGGCTTAGATATAGCCCCAGTGAACGATTCCTTTCCTGTCAATCCCATCTCCACCCTTGGAAAGAAATGACTGGGAATGCTTTACACCCTTTGGGGTGGATCAAGACCCTAAGAGGAAGTGGGAAGAATGTCCCGAGGCTGAAGTAGGTGGAGAATTTGGATGTCCAACTTTCTCCTGATCTCAGCAAGGGTTGCTTCCCCAAAGTCAAGAAAGCCTCGGAGCATGGCCTCATGTCAAGAGGGCCACAGAGGAGAAAGACCACGTGACCATCGTACTGCTTAAAGTAAATGTCAGCTTGGTTGGGTTATGGTTCTCAGTGGCTTGCCATATAATGGCAATGATATCTGATATAATATAATCACTTCCATGATGGCTTTGGCTATAAGCAGCCAATCAATTGAAAGGGAGTTACCTTAGGGGTGTAGCCTGCTTCGTGTGTGTGTGTGTGTGTGTGTGTGTGCGCGCGCACATTCTGGTGAAGCTCTCCTAATTTTTACTGGATCTGGATTTTGGGGGGATGTTATTCAGCCAACACAGGTGTGACCTGGGAGCTTTGTCTCTGCATTTTCTTCTGTCTCTCCCTGACAGGTTAGGCTTCTCGCTGTTGGGTGGAGAGAAGCCCAAGACTCAAGAGGAAAGCCCAGGTCACATCTTGTACAGATGAGAAGCTGCCTCTTTGAGGTGCCTGCATGATTTCTCTGAAGGGAGGCTGACCTGTGAGCTGGAATCCCATGAGAACTCTTGCAAGCAGCATAAGGGAAGAGTGAGGCCCTCCGGCCATCGATGGTTTCTCCCCTGCACTGCCCCAGACCTCAGCCGTTAGCCAAAGGTTTCTCCATTCGCCGGCAGCACGGAAGCTCACTTTGATATGGAATCTATTTCCTAGTCTCCTTGGCTATCCAGGCACTTCAAGCAGACGGGACTCTTCCTCTCTGACAGGTAGTCTATGTGACATAATCAGGCCCTAACATACATGTACATATATAATTATACTTTTAA
Source organism: Tenrec ecaudatus (assembly GCF_050624435.1). Classification (NCBI taxonomy): domain Eukaryota; kingdom Metazoa; phylum Chordata; class Mammalia; order Afrosoricida; family Tenrecidae; genus Tenrec; species Tenrec ecaudatus. The sequence continues at coordinate 57,027,637 of NC_134546.1, read as the reverse complement.
AAAATATACAGAATTTTTCATGTATTAAAATAATTTAGGGAGTTGTTTGAAATATGAAATACAAATATGTCTGAGGTAATTAGTTTATTGTGCCAACCTGGCTGATAAACACATGTGGGGTTAATTGAAGGGCGGAGAGATAAATGGCTCGGTGAGCCTCGTCTTTCTAGTTCTTGGGTCTCTTGCTTTGTGATGGTCAGACCAGGGTGCAGCTACCTTAGTCAGTTCCCTGCTTCAGCTGGCAAGGCTCACTTCCTGCAAGACATTCCAAGGAGAAACCTCATGGACCTGCCCTGATGCAGTCCTGGGTGCTGGAGCAGCCGCATGGAGACCCCTACCAGCACTGAGATGCTTACACATTCACTAACTCAGTTTTCCTCCTGCACTTGGCATCATTGCATGTGTTTTGTGAGATGGAGGAAGACTTTGTGGACTAGTGTTGGACATATGGGTTAATGTTGGACTTGTGGGCTTGGGCAGCACTGGGTTGGGATGTTTTCTTGATGTGCACTTAACCTTTATATAAAACTCTCTCTTCTACATGAGTTTCTATAGATTCGTTTCTCTAAAGTACCCAGACTAACACAAGTCCATCAAAGGCTAGTTAAGCTCCTCTGTGCACCTTTCCTCTTGGATTTTGATCAGCACCAGGGCTCACTGACTTCCTGTTCTTTGGAACGATCTGTTGGGCTCCTTGGCCAAATGGCAAACCTGGAAGATGCAGGACAATGTATGGGGCATTACTAGGAACCAGGTCCCTAACTGTAGAGCTTTAGATAGCATCTACCTCTAGGAAAACTGGACTTGGCTCCATAGGGCTGATCACAGGTACTAGCGGGTTAGGATGGCTCTGGCCCTTGGTTGTTGCTCACATATTTGGGTGATCCTATTACTATTGCCCCTCAAAGAGTCCTGGTGGTTTGTGGTTAATCATTTGGGCTGCCGACTGCAAGGTCCTCAGTTCAAAACTGCTAGCTGCTCCTTGGGAGAAAGATAGGGCATTGTATTCCCACGAAGAGTTTTACAGTCTCAGAAACTCACAGGAGGTAGGTCTACCTTGCCCTATAGAGTCACTCTGAGTGGGCATGGACTTGGTGGCTCTTGCCCCTTAGGTTCTTTGTGATGCGAACACATTTTGTAATTAGAGGCAGAAATGTCAAGGTGGAACTTTAGGGGTACCACTCACTGCTGTTGAGTTGGGCTGACTCACGGCAACCCTAGAGGACAGAGTGAAACCGCTTGCAGTGTTTCTGAGGCTGTGAGTCTTCCCTGGAGAAGATAACCTTGTTCCTCTTCCTGAGAACAGCTGCTGAGTTCCAACTACTGACCTTCCCGTCAGCTGCCCTACGACTAACCCACAGCATCACCAACAGTGGTTCTCCACCTTCCTAGTGCCGCGACCCTTTAAACAGTTCCGCATGTTGTGGTGACTCCTCTCCCCCAACCATGACATTATTTTCGTTGCTACTTCATAACTATCATTTTGCTACTGTTATGAATTGGGTGACCCCAAAGGGGTCGCGACCCATAGGTTGAGCACTTCTGATCACCAGGACCCCTTTTATTGGGTACAGGGCTGGGGAAATAAGACCCTCAAGTGACAAACATAAAACTCACTGCCATGGAGTTGATTCCCACTCCTAGCGCTGCTATGGGACAGGGCAGAACTGCCCCTGTGGGTTTCCAAGATGGAAACTCTTTATGAGAATAGATAGTCTCATATTTCTCCTGAGGAGCAGTGGGTCATTTTGAACATCTTCTCTACCGTCAAGGGAGATTCAGTAGTTTCAAAGCATCAATCAGTCCGTTCAGGATTGTTTGTCTCAGGAGCATTACCATTCACTTCCTTTCTCCCATTTGCTCATCTCCCAGGGTCCACTGCCGTCCTCTCCTCATGTATCCACGCTCTCCTCCTCCTCCTAGATCCACTGTACATAGCCTGCTGCCAGTAGTGATTCTCAAATTTTGGTGTGGTCATTTGTATCCGACTGCTCTCAAGCAATGCCACCACCTGACCTCTTTTCCTCGGTGGGTATTTTTAAGCTCCTTGTTAGCTTTTAGTCTCTTTTCCCTTATAGTTAAAAGCAGGGCTTTGGACCAGTCCCTCCTGCTGTAGTCAAGGACGATGAAGTAAAATTGGAAGAGATTTAAATAGCTAAAAATCGGGTGAAATGGGAATGATAGCCAGATGGGGGAAGGCATAGGTCAAAACTCTGGGTTGTGAGAATTGAAAGAGGCCTAATGAGTCCTTTCAGGAGTCTAATGTGGAAGACTGGATTCTTGCCCCAACTGTGGAAAGGGACAAAAATCCAAAGCTGTATGGTCAGTCTCCATCTTTGACTGGTCACCATTGTTGGCAACTTTGTTAATGAAGAGATTTGAGGTTGGAAAGGGGGAACCGATTACAAGGATCTACATGTGACCTCCTCCCTGGGGGATGGGCAACAGAAAGTGGGTGAAGGGAGATGTTGGACAGGGCAAGATATGACAAAATAATAATTTATAAATTATCAAGTTTTCATGAGGGAGGGAGGAGCTGGGAGGGAGGGGAAAAATGAGAACCTGATGTCAAGGGCTTAAGTGGAGAGCAAATGTTTTGAGAATGATGAGGGCAATGAATGTACAAATGTGCTTTACACAATTGATAAATGTATGGATTGTGATAAGAGTTGTATGAGCCCCTAATAAAATGATTTTAAAAAGAAAAAGAGATTTGGTTGCTATGAAATGTGCATGCTGCCCCTGTGTATTAAGAGGGTGATTAAATTTCTAGCAGGGTGTCTACCTGTAATTTTCCCAGTTTGGTCATTGTTACGCTTCACCCACATTTTACAAATTAATCTCCATTCCAGTTTGGCTTCATTAACTATGAGGGAACGGAGAAAAACAAGTTTGAAGCCCTTGGTTAGACGTCTCTTTGACTTGGACCACGTCCAGTCCTGCGTTTGGTACAGATCCTAGTACACTGGTAATTTTCAGTAAATACTTACCACTGGAGTTATTTTTGTTTGAAACTAGCCTTTCAGCTCTCAATTAAGTTGCTATTGGAATCAAATTCAGTTTGAAAAGAGAACCCTGTTCTCCCTCCCACGCCCCGCCCCCCCCCCTTACCTACATGGTCAAAGCAAATGTATTCTGGGGCGATCGCTATGGATGATGTAGAATGTTCACGCGCTCATTCAATATTGATTGAACAGGGACATCAGGATGAAGAATGGTCAAATGCCTTTAGCTAGAGCAACCCGACCTGTGTGCTCTGAACCTTACCTGCACGCCCGGCCCTGCGCCGGCAGCATTTAACCTCTGTCAATCCCTGGACGTTGTTAAGCCTCCTCTCACCACTGTGGTTGCCCACACGGTTCCATCTGCTTGGAATACTTGCTCCCTTTTCTAGTTAACTCCCACTTTTCTGTCAGACTTCAAGCAAAGAACATTCCACCTTCAGGGAAGAAATCTCTGCTCTCCCAGATTCAGGTCCACTCAGGCTTCCACACGAGACGGTCTCCTTGCAATGGAGCCATCGCCTGCTTGCTCTTATCGCTATGCCTAGTGCCTCGTAGGTGGTTGGTAAATATTTGATGAATGTAAGGATGAAGGGGGGACTGTGGGTCCCTTATCTCTTGGTTGTTCAGCTCATCAGAGGACAATAGGTGCTATGAGAGAGGAACACACAAAATGTATGGGCGAAACAAAGACACAAAGGTAGTTCGGCCAGTGTCTTTTGTGGGCGTGGCCCAGAGAAGATATCCCAAAGGACACACTTGAGGTGGAGTTTAAAGGATAACGAAGATGGGGGGTTTTCTGGCTAGAAAAGATCTGGTGCAAAGGCGCAGGGGGTGGAATGTGGTGAGGCGGTGGGGTGTCTGTAACAGTTCAATGCGCCCAGTGTGGTGCAGCTAGGACGTAGTGGCAGGATTCTATCTAATGCCAGGTTGGGAACCAGAGTCTACTCTGTAGTGGGTTCAACCATGACCCTAAGGAAGATATATGCCAAGGGATCATCCCGGGTACTTAAAGGGCTAAGTGCTACCCCTGGGGTTGGCTTCCTTGTTTGGCTCTTAACTTCCGTATGTTTGGGCTATCTTATTGCCACCCGTTCCAGCCTGGCTCTCACTTTGTGATTGCATACGTCATTCATGGTACCTGTAGGACCTTATTTGGAAAAAGTGTCTTTGCAGATGTAATCAACTTAAGAATGCAGTCATTCTGGCTTTACCGCGTGGACCCTACATCCAACCACAAGTGTGCTTACAACAAGAGAAGACGCAGGTGCAGAGGAGGAGAGACACAGAGGAGACCGTCACGTGAAGGTGGAGGCAGAGGATGAGAGCCACAAACCCAGACACGCTAAGGATTACTGGCCACCACTAGAAGCTCCAAGAGAGCCAAGGACTGCAGAGGTTCCAGAGGGAGCCCCCCCCCCAGCCCCCCTACATCGTGCCTTTGTACTCTTAGCTGTCAGACCGTGGGTGAATAGACCTCTCTTATTTTAAGCCACCCGGGGATGGCAAATTGTTATGACAGCCCCAAGAAACCATTCCATCCCCACCAGCTCACATCCTGGATCCCGTGAGGGGCTCCAGGGAGCTTTTGATTCAGCTGCTTAGCACACAAGAAGCCATGGTCACAAGAGGCCTCTCTGTAGGCAGGCAGTCAACGGAACGTCCAAAGGGCTGGGCTTCTCTCGGTTAAGAAGCCCAGTCTACCTGGCTGGGGAGAGTTTTCGGAAATCCCGTTGCCAGCGGTTCCTCGTACTGTGTGACTGAAGCGAAGCCCTAGGGATTTGGCATTATAAAAACGAGCATTTACCTGGGTGGCTTCCAGAATCTTTTCAGCAGGGAGAGAGCAGTGGGGCGTCACTGGGGATGGTTCATGCCAAGAACGAAAGCAACATTCCTCCTGCCCACCAATCTTCTTGCCCAAAGCAAAGTTGGGAAAGATTCCATGATGCACTTTATTTTTGCCAAACTCTTGAAAACTCAAGATTTGTTAATCCCTTTAATTAGCCAGACATGAGAGAGAGAGAGAGAGAGAGAGAATGAGTGTGTGTTCTGGGGGAGGGTGGTAGGCAGTCTGATGACCCACTCCCCAAATGCCTAGACATTAAGCTCTGGAATCTTTGAATGCGTTAGGATGCACAGTGATGAAGAATTAAGGTTGCAGATGGGACCTAAAGATGCTAATCAACTGGTTTTAAAATAGGTAGATTATTTGGGTCAGCCCAAGTCATCTGAAGGGCCCATACATGGAAAAGAGGCAGATGATGGAAGGGTCAGAGTGACAGAGTGTGAGGAAGACTCAACTGGCCACCTCTGGCTTTGAAGATGGAGGCAGGAGCCCCGGGTCAAGAAATGCAGGCTAGACACCAGAGAAGACAAGCACATGGATCCTTGAACGCTCAGAAAGGTCCGTCGTCCTGTCAAAACCTTGATTTTAACTCAGTGAGACCCACACGGACTTCTGACCTCTTGGATGATAGAAGAATAAATTTGTGTTGTGATAAGCCACTCCATTTGTAGTAATTTGTTGTAATATGAGATGAATATTGAAGATGCAGGAGAAGAGTCTGCAGAAGGGGAGAGTTTGATAGGAATTCTCTTCCTTTGCCCCATAAACCTACAGTCGGGAACTGTCGGTGCGATACAGGCGTGGGTTGTCATGAGCGGCGGAAGGACCAAGCATCACTTTACTGTCAAGAAAATGACGTGACCTTCGACCATGCTGCCTTGCTGTGTGTGGTCTCAGAAGTTTGGGTTCTAGTAGGGCCCCGTGGAGATGCCGGCTGGGAGTGGCCTTGTCTTGACTTGCGGTTGTAAAGTGTAAGGATGCCTGGGGTGGTCTTGGCAGAGAACCCGGAGAACGTGTTTTGGAAAAGGGGGTGGCTCTGCTGGCCACATATTGCCCCCACATCCCTCTCTGGTCTCTGCTCCCTCTGACAAAGCCTCCAGAGGCTCCACTGCATCGACTTTCCTGTCCTGTGGTTCCACAAGGACCTCTGAGTCCTAGCAAGACACTGTGGCACACCTGTCGGGACTGGCCCAGAGGCCACGCCTGGGAAGACTCTGAGAAGCGGCTGAGCCTGCAGATATTGCAGGCATGCCCTTGTGCGTCACGCTTCCCGACAGCTTTCATCTCCATCTTCTCAAATGTCTCTTAGAGCACTGGCTCCCAGCCTCCTGGCTGCCAGACTCTAACCCTGGCCAATGAAGGCTTTGCCTGACCGGCCTCTGAGCTTCGGGGGGAGACACAGGAGGACAAGGGCTGTGGAGGCAGGGCTACTCTTGATCTGTAGGATGGGGCAGAGTCAGGGGGGCTGAGACCCACTGCAGTTGGACTTGTCCCAGGACCTCTGCACTCTAGGAATCCCTCCGGGCACAGCAGTTCCCTATGGTCTTCTCTGGAAGCTCTCCCATGTTCTGGTTGAACTCGTGGACTCTGGGGCTAAAGCCCAAGTCCACTCTTTGCTAGATTATGACCTCCATGACCTTGAGCAAGTTGATCAACTTTTCCAAGCTTCAATTCCACCACAGGTAAAAGGATAAACTAGTACGCAAACAGTAAATATTAGCGATTATTGTGATTTCTTGTAGTACCACTCAGAACCTTCATCTTCAAGTGTCATGAATCTCAAAGTATTAAGCATCTCCAGTGCACATTCCCACACATTTTAAGTCCCCCTTTGCTTGTTCTACTGGCCTGAATTATTTCTCTTTTAATTTTTTTAACAACAATGTTGTTGAGGTATAATTGACAACAATAAAAGACAAAACCCAAACCAAACCCGGTGCTAACTATTCTGATTCATGGTGATCCCATGTGTTACCAAGTAGTGGGATGACATCGGCTTTTCTTGGCTGTAATATTAATGGAGGCAGGACATCAAGCCTTTCTTCCGCAGCACTAACCTGGGTGAGTCTGAGCCTTTTAGGTTAGTAAGTGAGTGTTTAACCGTTTGTACCACCCAGAGACCTGCAATACAAACATACAATAAGCTGCCTATTAAAGTGGACAACTCGGCATGTTTTCATCTATGTTTATACACTTAGGAACATAGCCCAATAATCAAGATAATGGAAATATCCAGCTTGCTCAAAACTTTTGATCTCCTTTGCCATCCACCCTCCTCCTGTACCACAATTCTATAAACCAAAGTCGAACCTACTACCCTTGAGTTAATTCTGACTCATGGCAACCCCACAGGGCACAGTAGACTTGCCCTTAGGGTTTTGGAGACTGTACACTTTATGGGTGCAAACTGCCACATCTTTCTGCCTCAAAGCGGTAGGTGATTTGAACCACCAACCTTGTGGTTGCAGCCTCATGCTTAGCTCACTATGCCACCAGGACTCCTGCCACTTGTAGTTCTCAGAGAGCCACTGACTGGTATTTGTGATCTGTGTCTTCTCTATCTCTGTCTTCTTTTTCTCACCAGCTTTATCAATTTTGTTGACCCTTTCAATGAATATTGAACTTTTAATGTAATCATTTTTTCTCTATTGCCTCCTTTATCTCCATTATCTATTAATTTCTGCTTTCCTTGGGTTTAACTTATTTTTCTAGTCCATTCATGTGTAGACTCAATCCATGGATTTAAGAGCCTTTGTATTTTCTGATACAGGCCTTTAATGCAATACATTTTCTTATAATTTGAAGTATTGCTTCAGTTGCATCCACAACTTTGGAGATGTTGTGTTTATATTTGCATTCGGCTCAGAAATAGTTTATAATGTCCCTTTAATTTCTTCTTTGGCCCGTGGGCTATTCAGAAGTGGAATCTTTAGTTTCTTAATATTTGTTTTTCTTATTTTCCCTCAAGCCATCATTGTTATTGATTGAAACACATATGGTCATAGAATACACTTTGTGTGATTTGGATCCTTTTGACCTTGGTGAGATTTGTCTTAAGGCCCAGATATGGTGCTCTGCGCATGGGGAGACTGCGCATACTGCTGTTGCGATGACGTTGTGTCATTCTATGGATACCAACAGTCAGACTGATTCACTGTGCTCTTCAGGCCTACCATATCCTTATGGACTTTCTTTCCACTTGTCCTATCATTTATTGAATCGGGGTGTCAAATTATACAACTATAATGGTAGTTTTTCTCTTTGCAGGTTTATTAAATTTTTTCCCTACATGCATTTTGAAGCTCTGTTATTTGGTGCATAAATATTTAAAATCATTAAGTCATTTTAATTAATTGACCCTCTTATCAATATATGCAATGTCATTTCTCTCTGGAAATATTTGTTAACCTGAAATTTACTGTATGACATTAATATAGCCACTTGAGGTTTTAAATTAGGCTTTATATTAGGTCTTGGATCCATCTTCAGTTCATTTTTGTATATGATGTGAGATATAGGTTCTGTTTCATTCTTCTGTAAATGGATTTCCAGTTTTGCCAGCGTTATTGAAGGGAATGTATTTTCCCTATTTGATGGATTTTCTTTTAGGATCTCAATTCTGTTTCATGGGCCTCTGTCCATCAATGCACCAATATCAGGCTTTTTTGGTTTAGTTTTTCTTTTCAGCTCTTACTTCCGTCGGTTGTATACCAAGCAGAGGAATTGCTAGGTCATATAGTGTTTCCCTACCATGTGTCTGTCAGTTTGTCTTATTGTGGTGACCGTGTGTTCCTGTAATTCAGGGTCACCCTTGGGAACAGATTTCACTGGAACTTTCCGTAGTAGGAACAGATTACAAAGAAGGGACAGGCCCTCTGATTTGATGGGATTAACCATTGAAAACCAGATGACTAGAAGCAGAACCTTGTCAGCTCTAGTGCTGTAAGATGCGTTCCTCAGGATGGAGGTGCTCAAACTGAGCCTGGGAAAGAGCTGTCACCTCAAAGTCTAGCTGACCTTAACGATATGGATGGAGCAAAGCTTTCAGGAGTTCCACTTGCTGATGGGACATGGCTCAACAGGAAATGAAATCACTATAAAGATCGATTAATAATCAATGTGAAATGCATGACATGACTACAAAAATTGGAAGTGATAAAAAATGAAATGGATAAAATCAATATCCTAAGCAGTAGTTAGCTGAAATCAGCATGGTATTGACTATTTTGAGTTAGGGAATCTTATAGTTTACTGTCCTGGGAATGATAACTTCAAGAGGAAGTGTGTTTTATTCAATGTTAAGAATGCTTTAGAAGATAAACAAGTGGCTATCTAGCTGAGAAGCAACAAAGCCCACTGTATACAGATCCTTGCAATCGGTTCCCCCTTTCTACCCCACACTCCCTCCACCCTCCAGTATAACCACTCTCACCACTGGTCCTGAAGGTATCATCGGTCCTGGATTCCCTGTGTTTCCAGTTCCTATCTGTACCAGTGTACATCCTCTGGTCTAGCCAGATGTGTAAGGTAGAATTGGGATCATGATAGTGGGGGTGGGGGTGGGGGAGGAAACATTTAGGAACTAGAGGAAAGTTGTATGTTTCATCGTTGCTGCACTGCACCCTGACTGGCTCATCTCCCCACAACCCTTCCATAAGTGGCTGTCCAATTGCCTACAGATGGGCTTTGGGTCTCCACGCCGCACTTCCCCTCATTCACCGTGATATGAATTTTTGTTCGGATGATGCCTCATACCTGCACTATTCGACACCTCGTGATCACACAGACTGGTGTGCTTCTTCCATTGGGCTTTGTTGCTTCTGAGCTAGGAGGCCACTTGTTTACCTTCAAGCCCGTAAGACCCAAGATGCTATATCTTTCGATAGCTGGCCACCATCAGCTTTTGTCGCCACATTTGCTAATGCACCTGCTTTATCTTCAGCGATTGTGTCGGGAAGGTGAGCATCATGGAATACCAGTTTGAACAAAAAAATCATATCATCGTGAATGAGGGGGAGTGCAGATTTGGGACCCAAGACTCATCTGTAGGCAACTGGACATCTCCTTATGGAAGGGTTGCAGGGAGGAGACAAGCCAGTCAGGGTGCAGTGTGACAACGATGAAACATACAACTTTCCCCCGCGCCTCTCCCCCACTACCATGATCCCAATTCTACCCTACAAATCTGGCTAGGCCAAAGGGTGTACACTGGGACAAATAGGAACTGGAAACACAGGGAATCCAGGAGCGATGAGCCCTTCAGGACCAGTGCTGAGGGTGGTTATACTGGAGGGTAGAAGGAGGGTGGGGTAGAAAGGGGGAACCGATTGCAAGGATCTGTATATAGTCTCTTCCCTGGGGGATAGACAATAAAAAAGAGGGTGAAGAAGATGTTGGACAGTGTGGGATATGAAAAATAATTTATAAATTATCAACGGGGAGGGATGGGAAAAATAAGGAGCTGATACCAAGGGCTCAAGTAGAAAGCAAATGTTTTGAGAATGATGATGGCAACGAATGTACAAATGTTCTTGACACAATGGATATATGTATGTATTGTGATAAGAGTTATACAAACCCCAATAAAATGCTTTAAAAAAAAGAACTAGTAGGCAAAGGACCTTTATAGCGGTCTAAATACAGGCATGCACATATGTAAATATATTCATATATAACGGTAGGGAAATATATCTATGTACTTACGTTATATGTTAAGTATTAAGATAGCAGATGGACATTGGGCCTTTTCCAGACCAGAGGGGTGACTTAAGGTCTAATGCCTAGGGGTCCCAACAGCCTCTATTTTACCAGCCAGCCTGTTTTTTGTTTTATTTTTTTAAGATTTTAAATTTGTTCTACATTTTTCTCTCCCCCAGAGATGTTGGGAATGGTAACCAGGCACCATCTAGTTCTGGTCTCAGCATCATGGAGGCTAATATCCTCATGGCTCATTAATCCAGATTGGTCATTTTAAATCCATTGTCAGACATTGTGAATTTTACCTTGTTGGGTCCTGGATCTTACGTTATTGCTATATAATTCGTGCACTTTGTTTTGGCATGCAAAACAATTCAGTTACACGGAAATAGTCTGATCTTCTAAGGCCTTGCTGTTAGGCCTTGTTAAATTTGGTTAAATTGAGCCAGAGCAGTATTACTCTGCAGATAATTTGTCTCAGTACTTGGGCAAAGCCCTCCTGGGTTTTTACCCTGTGCCTGATGAATTCTGAGGGTTTCCAATCAGGCTGTTGGAACCAAGAACCATTTCCAGCCTTGTGTGAGCTCCAGGAAATTTCCCCTCCAGTCTTTTCTCTTTCCCAGCTCTTGGTTTCCTCACATGTGCATCGTAACCGGTTCCTCACTGAAGACTCAAAAGAGGCCCTTTGCAGATCTCAGGAACTCTGCATGATGCTCTCTGCCTTCCAGTCACTGCCTTGCGAGTCTGGCTGTCTTGGTTGGTCGTTAGGATCTGTCTTTTCCATTCAAGGAAGGGGTGGGTTCTCCCCTTGCCTGCACCGTGGCCTGGGAACCCTTCAAATCATTAGGTGAAGAAATCATCGGGTTTATCTTATTGGTTTTCCCTCTTTCAGGGATCTCTCTTCTCTCCCTGATGTCCAAAATCTTGAAAACTGCCATTTTATTTAAAAGAAATAAAGAAAAAAAAGATGTTTTGAATTAGGAAGTAACTGGCAGCAGAAGTTATGTCCTTGTCTCACTCTTTATCCATTCTCCCATCACCTCTAAATTCCTTACTTTACCAACATGAGTCTCAGTTTTCTTATTTGAAAAAAGAAGGGGGCACATAATACCTACCTATAGGCTTGCCAGCTACAAGATCAGCAGTTCAAATCCACTGGCCACTCTGTAATTGAGTGATGAGACCTTCAGTTCCTATAAAGATTTCATCTCAGACATCCTAAATAGGGCCACTATGAGTCAGAACACAGCCATCAGGCAGTGGATTTTTTTGTTGTTGCTTATATTTTGTTAATGTGTCCTGATGGCACATAGGGTAAATTATGAGGTCTTTGGTTCAAACCCCTCAGCTACTCTGAGGGAGAAAGATGAGGCTGTATGCTTCTATTCAGATTTACAGTCTCAGAAATCCTGGGGAGCCAGTTCTATTCTGCCCACGAGGCCCACTATGAGTTAGAATCAACGAAATAGCAGTGATTATTAATAGAGGTTTTGTGGGAATTAAACAGGGCAATGAATGGAAAGTGACAAGTACCAGGTAATGGGCTGAACATTAAATGACCATATGAATAAAAGCAAGATGAGCCTTTAACTATGTTGTTTTCAAAATCGCCTCAAATTTTATTGTCTGGTCTAGCTTGGTTCCCAGGAATAATCCCACCCTTATTTTTGAACTCTTGGAAAAGGGGATATGAGGAGCTTTAGATTTCTTACATGGACTGTGGGGCAGCCACGCGGAGAACTTCCAGCAGCACCTTCTAGAAACATCACGGACATTTGGCTGTGGGACGCATTCTAATGATCTTTTCTTTGCGCCAGATTTACTTTACTAATTAGGTTGGGTTTGAGCCAATGTTAAATACAGTTTGCCTTTATAGAACGCAAACCCATTGGCAGAAACAGCCAACTCAGAAACATCTTAGGTATTGGGACAAGCCAGTTATGATTAAAGTGTTGCTTCAGTTGATCCCTTCTCGCTCCCCAGCCGCCCTGTTCACAAGCTCTTGTCTTAAGGACATTAACCCTTTGCTGTGTTTATTGCAAACCTACCCTCCCCCTTGGCTGTTCAGTTTGGTTTGTAATGTTTTTCGACATCCAGAATTTTCAATTCCATGCCTTCAATCTGCAGATCTTTTCTCCTGCAATCTCGTCTACTCTGGGCAGGCTTAGAAAAACCCTATCCACAGACAGTCAAAATGTAATCCCCGTCTTCCTGTTGTAAGTGTTTTGTTTCTTGCTCTACCCAGAATTTTTTGGATTTTGCTGCATGGTGGAAGGTGAGAAGGCGTTGTATCAGATTATGCAACACTAGCTGCTCAAACTATCAACACCCAAGTCGAAATGTCAGAACTCAACAAAGTCGTGATTCTCATTCATGTCAAGCCTGGTGATGGTCTTTTGAGTGCCTTTCCTCCCCATGGTGTCTCAGGGATTCAACCTGCAGCCCTATCACCTCAAAACCATTGATTTCTTACCAGCAGATCCCATAGAAAATTTGATAAACACTAGCACTCTTTGCCTAAAGATCGAATTAGATCTTTCAGATAACTAGTCAGGTCTGTGCCCTAGAGCCTAGTCTCTCGGGAGTGGCACACATAGTTAAGTGCTTGATGACTAGTCAAAAGGTTGGTGCTCAGATCCACCCAGAGACCCTGAGAAAATAGGCAAAGAGTGCAACTGACAACAACAACAACAACAGAGCCATTCATTCAGCACATGTTAAGTTCTTACTTGTGCACTCTAGTTTTTTCCTGGACCGTTGAGCTTGCCCTATTAGGTGCCTATAGAAGTCTCCCTTCCCCCAACTACTTTCACACCATGTTTTCATTCCCACTAAGGTGAGTCCTTCCCTCCCTCCTGTCTTTTCCCCCCATTTCCTTGGCTGTTGCTGATGATCTTTGATAACTGCCATTAGCAATTCCGAGCACACCCACCTCCAGGGCTTCAACTAACAGCTCAGGCGGATGGTGTCCAAACCTCTCGCTCCATCTTTTATCCGTTTCCAAAATGCTGGGCCCACATTTCCCAGGTACATGATATTCGCCTGGGAATTCTGCCAGTACTTCTGGTCGGAGCTGGATCATGCAAACGCTGGCTTCCGCGCCAACCCCCCCCTCCCCCCGCCCTCATTCTGTAAGTCAGAAGTAGAAGCATGTTGGGAGAAAGGAATGAGCTGATGCTTAAAAATCTTCCCTCATCTCCATCCAACAACTGAAGCCATAGTTAGGAAGGCATGAGCATCTCAGGGCTCCCTTACTCAGGGACTAACTGCATCCTGAGCAACCTTGAGCAACTCATGTCAGCCATGGATCTACGCTCTCTTTCCTGGAGCTGGGACTTGGTGGCTGGGGAAGAGAAAGTGCAACAAGGATCCAGTGAATTAGCTCCACAGTATGCTTTCCAGATGGGTACCAGTTGGCAGCAAAGAGCTTTCAAGAAGACTCGGGTGCCCTGGCACAATCTAGAATGAAGATTACTAAAAATATATATATAAAATAAAACTCACTGCCATCGAGCTGATTCTGACCCGTGGTGAGCTGATCAGACAGGGGAAGAAGGCCTCCGTGGGTTTCCAAGACTGTAACCCTTTATGGGAGTACAAGATCTCATTTTTCTCTTGCAGAGTCACTGGTGGTTTTGAACCACTGCCCTTGTCATCAGCAGCCTGGCACGTAACCACGGAACCACTCAGGCTCCTTAGAATGAAAAAGAGATGCCACCAACACAATTGCAGAAGCAGTTGATTGCAGTTATTGAGCACCTAGGATACATTTTTAAAAATATTGATTCCTTTGACCCTCACAACTAGCTTCAAGCTAACGGGTATCACCTCTAGTGGACAAACGAGGAAACATTGGTTCAGAAACATTGGTTCTGGTAACTTACCCAGAGCCACCTGGCTCATGAGGAGCCGAGCCAGAGTTTCAACCTGGGTCAGTTGACTCCAGAGTGTTTCTTTTGCTTCATCCACCCAGCTATGCCGCCTCTGCCATCTTTCAAAATACACAGTAGGGAAAGCTGGATGCTTAGAAAGTTTGTGGACAGAATTTTAAAATGCCTTGAAAATGGGAATACAATGTGTGGGTAAGGGAGGGGAGTGATGGTCTGTCTTAAGGGTCATGTTGGAGGCAGAATTTTAAATCTTCTCCTTGAAATAGATGAAAGAAGAATGGAACGTATGGTGAATCGGGAACTTCTAAATGACCAGAATAATCAAAATGGAATTCTGGGTACTAGACGCTTGCTGGTGGTGGAGTATGAGATACAGCGCTTGGCTTATGAGTATTCTGGTCAGCGACTTGAACCCCCAGCCACGCTGTGGCTGTCTGCTTTTGTATGCCCATGGGGCAGTTTGCTCTCTCCTAGGGGGTTGCTGTGGGTCAGAATCCATTTGAAGGCAAAGGGTTTTAAACAATTGCCTATATCTTCTCAGTGTTTTGATAGACAAACCTGCTCCTTCAACACACAGAGGAACTGGTTAGGAATCATAATGAGTCCTGAACTGAACTTGAGTTAAGAGAGAGCTG
The DNA here is from genome assembly GCF_050624435.1 of Tenrec ecaudatus. Taxonomy (NCBI): domain Eukaryota; kingdom Metazoa; phylum Chordata; class Mammalia; order Afrosoricida; family Tenrecidae; genus Tenrec; species Tenrec ecaudatus. The sequence continues at coordinate 57,012,567 of NC_134546.1, read as the reverse complement.
ACATGTGGGCCAAGACTGCTAAATCCACAGAGGCCTTCCTCCCCTGTCCTGTAGGCTCGCCACGGGTCGGAATCAACTCGATGGCAGTGAGTTTTATTTTATTTAATTTTTAATAATCTTCATTCTAGATTGTGCAAGGGCACCTGAGTCTCCTTGAAAGCCCTTTGCTGGCAAGTGCTACCCGTCTGGAAAGCACACTTCAAAGCTAGTTCACTGGACCCTGCAACACGTGGACAAGCTGGCCCAAAAGATTGAAGACAAAATCAACAGTAACACATTTCCTGTCTATGTCAAAAGAAACTGAGCTGTGTTTCCAGGTCAGAACTCATCTAAGCTTGTGCTTCTGTTCATGGGATTTTAAACAATCAAGTCTCCAGCTACAGTCCAACCTGCACAAGGGGGAACCTGGGTCAGGAGGACACCTCCCCTGTAAGCGAAGTGAGACTTGCCAGACTCAGGAAAACAAGGTAGCCCCTGTGAGTTCAGTTCTCATGGGTTCACTGTATTTTCAAAGATGGCAGCTACACCACGGCGGAGGTCAGGAGCAGATTACCCGATAAACAAAGTCAGCCCGGGCTTAGTGCTTACTTATTAAGTTGTAGCCCTGCGTTTGGGAGTCAGCCTAACATGGCATTCAGGATTCATGGTGTTCGTCTTTTAAAAAACAAAAACTCAGCTGTCCAAATTAGCTGACTGCTCTCAAAATTGGTTGACTGCCTTCTTTAGTCTAAAGGCTCTGGTTGCACACTGGGCTGTTCTGACTACTTTGGGTTAGGAACCAGAAAGAATTCTTATTTCAGAACATAGGGCTGGGTCTAGAATCTGGCCGTGCTCCCCTCTGGGACCCACTGGGAGTCACTTAGGTCACCCACATAGTTCAGGATCATCTCAGACAAAAGGAAAAAAACTCTACCACACTTGGGGTTTGCTGAGTGCAAGACTATTTCCTCAGTGTTAAGGGCACAAGAAACAATTGTGCATTTTGCCCAGAGAGCTTGTTCCTTTAATGATTACATCCATGTGTCTTTTAGGAGAACTGCGGTCTTCTGCGTATTCATTTACACTTTACACTTCAAAAGATTGTTTGGTTAGTGCTACTCAATGCACAGGAGTCTCACGAGTTTTTCGTTTAAATGAGCCAGCAACTTTCCAAGAATCAGGAAGTTGCCTGTTGCCAAGAATAAATAAATGAAACCCAGAAGGTTCACGTTTAGTTTAGAACTCTGTAAGGTTTTAAGTAGGTTCTAAATCTGGCTTTGCTCCATGTCCTCATTTAAGCCATAAACCACAGGAGAGAATACTTTTCCCACCATGCAACTTTTCCTCAAGCATGGAGCTTAATGATCGTTGCCAATAATGATTAAGTAGACAATCTTAAAGTAATTCTGACTTGAGGATGGGAGGCAGAACAGAGTTCTGGCAGAATGGTTCTTGCCTGAAGGTCAGGTAGCCCCAGGGCTTGTTTCTGCTGCAAAACACGAGGGCCCAGGCCAGTCCTATCACTCCGTGCCTCAGTTTCCTCGCCTATGAAATGAAGAAGGAACGCTAGCTGGCCTTTAAATGTCTGTGATGAGCATTCCGACGACATCCGTCGAAGCAAGCGGTCTGGGCTCCAGGGTTGCTGATCATGATGCGGTTGAGCTGACTGGGTCCCCCTGTGACATAAAAGTCAGAAGGTGACATAAAAGTCTGAGTCTGACAGTGACAGAGATTTTGAGAAAAAGGAAAGCATCGGTGGCAATCCATTCGCTTTTGAATTTCCTTGGCTGTTAATAGTTCACACATGTCCCCTTCTCTGGAGGCTGCCCTTGGCCAATGATGGACCATTGGGCAAGAGAAAGAGCCCGGCTCCCTTGTCTCTCGGCTGGATGACTTCACTGGTGCACCTCATGCCCCAGGGCTCCTCAGGGGAGCAATTTGGGGCTAGATTTCCCCTTTCTTGCAAACTGTCTTCCCCTGTTCTCTCCTGCTACCCGGCCTTCTGTATTGGTTCCTTTTGAGGGGACTCCCTTGACATTTGCTTGCATATGAAACCGTGTCTCAGGCTCTGCGTTCTGACTCAAAACGAGAGCAAGAAGGAAAATGAACGGCGCATGTCTCATTAGTGCCACGGAAACCAGCCCTGGTTCATGCGTTCTGAGCCTGGCATGGGCCGGGCGAGGAAGGAGGGAGGGGTGGCACAAACACTGTGCTGTGGGCTGGGGAGGACCTGTTCTCCCTCCTCCAGCCAATCTGTCATCCACAGGCAGTTATGACTGTGAGGGCGCTGGATCGACAAGCAAGCAGCTTGCTTGGGGTCAATTCAGTTCACGTTGTAACTTGACCAAGCCTGGACTTTGTACACGCCGAGGCCTCAGCAGCCGGCTGAGAAGGGCAGGGGATGGGCGTCAGAGAAGCCACAGGATGTGTGCCCAGGAATGGTATGAAGATAGAACCGGGAGCGTTGAGATGGGGGAAAGATCGTCACGTTCTCCTGGGTGCCAGCGAAGGCATCCAGAAGGGGATCACATGTATTTTGTCCCTGAGATTTATATCTAATTGAAGAAAAAAATTCATATACACAGATAGGACATAGGGCATCTCGGGTGGAAATAACATCTGAGCTACATGAACATGCTCTCTTTCTGTCCCCCACGGAATTATGCCAAAGACGGTGTCTGTGTTGGGCATGATTCACAGGATTGAGACCCCAGATGGGGAATTGAAGTTAAGATCCCCTGGGACTCCAGGCTCCAGGCTCTGTTTCCTCCATGTGGAAGCTTCTTGTCCCTGGAGAGAGCTCTCAAATATGCACTTCCCAGGCTGCTCTGCCTTTTCCGTGCCCTAATGTGGTGGCGTCCATGTAGGACAGAAGGAGCCACAGTGGGGGAGGGCTACAGACTTCAGTGTTCCAGGGGGAACCAAGGGGGTGCTAAGTGAAAGGGAGAGAGTGTGAAAGCTCAGGCCAGAGAGAATAGCCCGTCCTTGAGAGGTGGGGGGGGGGGTGGCTTCTGGGGGAGATGAGAAAACTAAGAGGAGACAGCAGCTGGTGGTGGGCTTCAGCAGATGGCCAGCCTCGCTGCTGGAGCCGGCACAGCAGTCGAAGACAATGACACCATCCTAGAGAGAGGAAGCTGGGCCCTTCGGCTGCCGGAGTCCTTGGCCAAGCCGTGAGGAGCCTCTTGCCTTCTGCCAGGAAGTGGGAAGGAGGGAAGGTGGCTTCCAAGACAGGGAGAAACCGTGCAAGAGTGATAGTAGAGAGTGCTTAGCATTTTAATTGCTTTATAGCAAAATCAAGAAGGGCCCTGCTGTACTAAAATCTTTAGGTTGACTGAGAGGAGAGCTCCGGGGAGGCAAAGAAAGGGGCCATGGAGGAGAAAGCAGAGCAGGATGGAGGCCAGAGGGCTGGAGCGTTAAGGAGCCTAATGTGAGTCTTTCTTGCTAGCAGGGAGTTGGATCCTTCGAACTCAAGATTCTCCCCGGACTCTTTGCTATCAGAGTTCTTACCCAGCCAAAGCTTTTCCTTTGCAGTGTCTCCTGGCCTCTCTAGGGCTACAAAGGCACTCCTGTCAAGAGGGTGGATTACCCTGTGATCTCAGGTTCTCCACGCCTTTCATGATTTTAAAAAACCACCTCTTTAAATTGGTAGAATTAAATTTGGTGCATCGAGTGAGGTGACTACCTCCTTCAAAAGATAATCTATCCATTTGATTAAGCCCATAAAACTGAGGTTCCATTCTAGCAGTGATTAAAAAAACATGGCAGAGGTCGAAATAGGAGAAACATATTCTCAGCCCCCAGAGAGAATAAGTTTTAAAATATACTTCCTTGCATTCGTTGTCTATAGCTTTATATGTGACCAGATGACACAAACAAAATTACATCGGCTGGGTTTTTAAAATTCAGGTATTTTGAATAATAAATGTAATACATGCTTCTCAGAGAAAGTTTGGAAAATATATCAGCTTATAAGGCAGGAAATTAAAAAAAAAAATCCACTCAGAATCCTGCCACGCTTTTTTTGTATGTTTCCCTATAGCAATAATAAAACGGAATTTTTGTAGCTTTACCTTTATGTTTTCAAATCATTGAAACCATGCAGTAGATGCTTCATTTTCAACACTGTGAACACATATTTACAGATCCCAGATGGAAGACAATAGAAAGAAGAACAGGAAAATATGCATCTATATACATCCGTATTTCTAGCTCTTTCATGATTACCTTTTGAGCATATCTCTCGGTCTAAAACCTGTAGTTTGTTCATCTTTTCCAAATAAAATATCCAAGTATTCAGGTTGCTCCGTGTGTTTTTCTTTTTCAGCTGCATTAGAAATATTTTATTTCTTAAGGTGGATGCATAGTGTTTGTTGTATTATTTTTCAATTATTTTTTTGCAGGATATGAAAATGGGCTTGGTTTCTTTTTTTAACACCTTTTCTTTGGCAATCATTTCAGACACTAAAAGAGAAAGAAAAAAGAACAAGGAACACCCCTGTGCCTGGAGTTACTTCTTGTTAACAGTGACAACCCATTTGCTGGATAATTTACTCTCTCCTCGTTCTCTCTTGTGAGTTTTGTTCCTGATGCAGTGGCTGTAGTTAGGTGCTGTTGGGTCTCCTCTGACTCAGGGAGACTGTGTGCAACGGAAGGACATGCGCCGTCTCCACTTGCGCCTACGCAGAGCCCATCAATGCAGCCACCGTGTCCGTTCATCTTGTGAAGTCTTCTTCTCATTCATCGCTCCTCTGCTTTACCAACCACCATGTCTTTCTCCAGGGACAGGTCTCGCCTGACAACATGTACAAAGTCCATGAGACTGAGTCTCACCATGCTAGCTTTGAAGCAGCACTGTGGCTGTGCTTCGTCCAACACGGATTTGTTGGTTCTTTTGGCAGCCCATGGGATTTTCAATAGTTTGTGTCAGCACCGTAGTTCAAGTGCAGCGAGTCTCCTTCACTCTTCCTTATTCAGTGTCCGACTTTCACATGCATACGAGGCAATGGAAAATATCATGACTTGGCTCAAAGTGACATTCTTGCTTTTCAGCACTTGAAGAGGTCTTGTGCAGCAGATTTGCCCAATGCAGCGCATCATTTGCTCTCTTGACTGCTGCTTCCAACGAGCATTGCTTGCGAATCCAAGCAAGATAAACTCCTTGATAACTTCAAACTTTTCGCCATTTATCATGATGTGACCTATTGGTCCAGTTGTGCTGATTCTCAGTTGTGAGGGTTTTTATTTGCTTTGCATTGAATTGTAAGCAACCCACACTGAAGCTGTAATCCGTGATCTTCATCGGCAAGTTCTGCAAGTCCTCCTCACGCTCAGCAAGCAAGGCTGTGTCATCTGTACTAGAAGGTCATTGATAGTTCTTCCTCCAATTCCGCTGTTGCATTGTAAGTTATGTACCACTGCTCTTCACCCTTAAACGCGTCTCTCTTGCTTAAGAATTAGAAATACTGTCTTCCACAAGCCATAGTACCATTGTCAACCTCAGACATTTACCACATGCGATCTCGACACCATCATTTTATCTAGTTTGCTGTCCGATCTTGTCAGTTGATCTAGCAATGGCCTCCCTAGCACGTCGCCCTCCCTTCCCCCGTTTCGGGCACAAGATCAGGGTCAGATATTGGATTGACTTGTCATGCTTCTTTAGCCTCTTTAATCTAGGACCTTTCCAAATCCTTTCTTGGACTTTTGTGACACTGACATTTTGAAAGAAAGTAATGCCCCACTTCCCTTTCTAAATAGAACATTCCTCTTTTCTACCAAACTTCCCTTCTGCTTTGATCAAAACTATGCTTTCAAGGTCAGCATACGGCATGACAGTCTTCGTGCGTCCATTTTGGAGTGTCACGTTTGGTGGCCTGCAACGGTCACCTGTCCTCGTCTTGTTGTGGGTGTTAGGCCCCACCATGGCAACTTCGACTCATAATGGCGTCACATGATGGGGGAGAACTGTTCCACAATCGTTTCTTTTCTTGTCACAGTTTTGTGGGCACTTCACCCACATATTATACGATTCGATAGGTAATCGTATCAAGAAGAGTGGCACAACCATCACTGCAGTCAGTGTGTCAGCACACGTTGTTCTTCCTTATGCTCGCTGTCATTAGTGTAATGATATCTTTTAAATTGGGGCAAAAATACACACACACACAATTCTCCAATTCAACAAGTTCTACATGTATAATTCAGTGCCATTGATTATACTCTTTGTGTTGTCCAACCATGATTGATATCCTCTTCCAAATTATTCCACCACCATTCACATGAACTCAATGCCCCCTTAGCAAAAATTCTTCCTCTTACACCCATGGTAACCATTGGTCAAGTCTGTCTGCTGCTGCTGCTTATTATTATTATTATTGAAGTAGTTTTATTGCTATAATATTCACAAATCATACACTTTCATAGTTAAGTCACTTTAAAAAAAGTTTATTTAAACAACAAGATGCTTGACTTAAAGGGAAAACTATCCAGGCTTTATTTCTCAGAGAGGAATTCACCGTACTTTAAAGACAAATGACCCCACGCATAACAGCTATGTACAAAAAAGTTATAAAATTGTCCTTGCATTTACAATAATAAATGAAAAACATTAAAATTCTCCAATCGAACAAGGTCTGCAAGAATATTTTTACATCATTGTTTTTTGTTTTTGTTAAATAGTGAGAGCAAAATAACTTACTGGAGTGTAGAGAGAGGAGCTGAGTGAGCAGGCCGCTGACGGAGAGGGGGGTGTTTTCAAAGAACCAGCATCTTCCCCATTCCATCTCCACGTGATGTCGATCAAACAGACCATTGGCCATTTAGTAAAAAAAACAAAAACAAAATAAATAAAGGGGGAATGCAGTGTGCTTGTGCACATGCACCAGTACTTGATGTGCAGTAAAGGAGTGGGGAGGGGGAAATGGAAGAGTAGAGGAGTCTACACTGTCGTCGGCAGGATGTGGTGGAACCAAACCATGGCTTTCTAATAGAGCATGGATTCTCGGTTGGTAGGAAGAGCGTTCTGGAGGAAAGCCGCTGGCTCCCTCTTAGAAGATGCCTCCTTTCTGCCGCTGGAACACCGCCATTGTATCTTCATCCTCCATGAACAACGGTACAGGTGTGCCTGTTTCGTTGATTGGCTGCCCATCAAACCGGAATCTGATCTGCCTCATTGACAAACCCTGTCGTCACAACAGCCTTCGTTAGTTTACTGAGTGGCGTGTGCCTCTTAATCTTAAACTGCCTCACAGAGCCATCCTGCCCTGCCACCTTCAAATTCATAAGATCATTGTTCTCAGTCTTGACTGCTTCCCTGGGTTTTCGTCGGCCATGGCGGGCACCGAAGTCTCCTCAGCTGCCGCTTCACAAAAGAGGTACCAGGTCCGCACCAAAGGAGCACACCAGTGAAGTCACGTTTTAAGAGTTGTTTATATACAGCATCACAATCAGTTCTAGTGCTTCCTCCCTCCTTCTATAGTCATTGCTGGCTCCCCATTTCCCCACACCCCCTTACCCCCACCCCCACCCCTGATAAACAACTGCATCCGTTACTGTGTCTGCATCCACCCCTGTATTTCATAAACGAGGAAACTAACAGGAGCAATAAAAAATAAAACCAAAATGAAACAGAAAGAAGAAGATGATAATAATTATATAAAGACAAAAATAAAAATAAATAGGATGATCTTTAAAAATAAAAACAGAAGAAGAAAGATAGATAGAAAGAAAGAAAGAAAGAAAGAAAGAAAGAAAGAAAGAAAGAAAAGACAACCAGCAATATTTAAAAAGCCAGAGAAGAAATTTCTGTTATGGAACAAGTGAGAAATAGCTGATCCCAGAGCCAATTCAGTTTGGGTCAAGAGGGAGGTCAACTAATCAATCGATGATACCATGGTTTGATCCGTCATGATCAATTTTGCAATAGCCTCTGTCTGCCAGGAAAACTGTTGGAGGCTCTAGCCTGGGGTCAAAAGGGATCTATCCGAGGCCTAATGATACCTGATACTCTGCCGATGGATTTTGGGCTCCCGCTGTCCTCCATGGCCTGCTACAAATTGGGTGTTCACAATTTAAGCTCTTGTGCTCTTCCCTCATCATTTTTGGATTTTGTATTGTTCCCTTTGGATCACCCAACCTGGTGTGCTTGCTCAATGTGGACTTAATGGACCCCTTGCTTGGATGGCTGCTTGTTTGAATACAAGCCTTTAAGACCCCAGACACGATTCCAATCTGTGTTCTTCCCTTCTCTTCAGTGTTGTCTTCATGAAGGCGAGGATCCCGCAGGGCCGTAGAGCTAACTGCTCTTGGATTGGGGCTAGAATTAAGTGAAACCTTGGGATCCATCTGCTTGTCCTTGGGTGACGAATGATTCCGGTTTACCTTGGCGGTCATATTATGACAAAAACCAAAACCAATGATAACAGTAACAACAAAACAAAAAGTATACAATCAACCCCCACCCCCTCCGCCTAAAACAAACAAAAAAGACAGACACCGTCAGTCATCCCCCTGGGGTATAAGGCAATTGTGTCGACAACATCAATGATTTCTCCAATGGCCTAGAACTTAAGGAGCTGCAGACAAGAGGCATTTATGCGAGGACATTGCAGCAAGTATATTTGGGCTACTCTATACATTGTATACGTTGGATACTCTAGTCTCTGATTCTCGGCTCTATATATTTAGCCCCTGGTTTCAACAAGTCACAATCTCTAGTCATTGCATTTCAGAAATATGGGAAGTATGTATTATTTTGAGCATTTGCCTATCTGAAAATGTCTTTATTATCCCTTTACCATTAATTGACAATTTGGAATTGATTTAGAATTCTGGGTCAGATACCATTTTCCCTCAGATTTTCAAAGGAAGTTTGCTTCTAATGTCATCTTATTCCTAAAATTGTAGTCAAGAACACTTAAAGTGATTCTAGAAGTTTCAAGCTCCTGAAAAACTTCTGTTTTGTACTCTCCAGAGAATAAATCTTCAGATTCCCCCCCACCCCCACCCCAGAACCAGGGAGAGGCGAATGGATATGAGGGAGACTTAGGAGTCCGTGGATTTTCCATTTTTTAGTTACACATTTATTCCGACATCCAGAAATGTCTGGAGCTGCCAATTTCTGAGCCTTTGGAGTGTTCTGCAGTGTAAATGGATTAGATTCTCAGCTACACAAGTGCCTTGATTATGAAAATGGCCATGATGTTCTTTTGCAATCCTACTCATGTGAAGAGAGAGATAATAAGCGTCCGGGCTGATTATTCCAGTACAGAACACCAACGACGTGAAGGAGGTGGCCTCTGTTATGAAGTGCTGGGCCGGAAGAATCCTGCTGAAATGCCAGTGCTGAGGGTTGTGATCAGATCCAAACGAAGTTCAGGGAGATTGGCTAACCTCTTCCCGCCATGAGAAAATCAGAGCTATGCACCAGGCGAAGAAAGTAGAGCAGCGGAGGGTGGGACAGAGCCCTGTCCTCGGGGAACTGACATCTCGAGCTGTGGAAGATGATTGTTAAAGAATTAATTACATTATTAGTTACTGTCACTACATCTGAGATGAGAGTTTCGGAGAAGACATTCAGACCGGGGACAAGGAGCAGGAGGCAGAGAAGGTGGTGGTTTCAGGGTAACCTTCTTTGGTGAATTTGCATTTGAATTGAGCTCCAAAAGATCAGACTCAATCAATTAGAAGAGGAGGAAAGTACGGCTGCTCCAGGCCCAAGAAGATCGTCTTCTAGAGCTGGAGGCAGCATGGAGAATGTGGCCTTGAGGAGAACCGGACAGGCTCTTGTGGCCTGAACCTAGAGGGAGGAGCAAGAGAAGCCAAGTCATGCTTACTAGTATAACCTCAGTGCTTAGGTGAAGTCAGGCCGGTCTATGTATCTATGTATCTATGTATCTATGTATCTATGTATCTATGTATCTATGTATCTATGTATCTATCTATGTATCTATGTATCTATGTATCTATCTATCTATCTATCTATCTATCTATCTATCTATCTATCTATCTATCTATCTATCTATCTATCTATCCGGTTTCCCCGAAAGTAAGACATCCTCTGGAAAATAAGACCTGCTTACAGTTTTGCCTCTCACTGAAATATAAGGCATCCCCCCACCAAAAATAAGATCCCTTAAAGCTACTGTAACCCTGGACCGTAGCGGCGGGGGCCGCCACACAGATAACTGTTGGCCGCAGCGCAACCAGAGCAGACAGGAAGTGCGAGGTCTCTTTTAATAAATAATAAATGTGTACTGTATTCTTCTTCATGGAAAAATAAGACATCCCCTAAAAATAAGACCTAGTGCATCTTTGGGAGTAAAAATTAATATAAGACTATGTCTTATTTTCAGGGAAACGGGGTATCTATCTATCTATCTATCTGAATGAAAATTTGCAGTTGTAGATGGTGTGTAAGGAAGTTCCTGGTGGGCCCACTAGCCCTTGAGGACGATGACCCCAATTAGAGCAGCCAGTTTACAGAAAGGACCACATGGCCAGCCCCACTGAGACATGATGCCCCTCACTGACCCATGGCCCTGCGGGGGACAGCACTGGAGACACAGTGTGGGAATTGTGCCTGATCTGATTCTGCCACACTGAGGCAAAGCAAAGTCCCCAGGGAATGCTGAAGGTAGACTTTGGGGCCATGGCTTGGTGCCCCAACAGACTAGACTGGAAAACACTCCTAAAGACCAACAAACAATCCTTGAACTAACTACAAACTTTTCTTTCTTGTGTTTTGTTTTGTTCTTTATCAGTGGTTTGTTGCTGTTGTTTTGTTGTATATTGTTGCTTGGTTTTACTCTGTCTTGTTTTTGTGCATTTTATTATCTTTGCAGGTCTGTCTAAATAAGATAGGCTGGATGAACAATCTGGAGGAGAAAACAATGGGACCGACAGTTCTGGGGGGACATGGGACAGGGGGAGGTGGGGGGAAAGTGGGAAAGGAAGTGGTGTTAACAAACCCAGGGACAAGGGACCAACAAGTGATCCAAATTGGTGATGAGGTGGGTGTGAGAGACCTGGTAGGGAATGATCAAGGGTAATGTAACCAAGAAGAATTGCTGAAACCCTGGTAGGGCCTGAGCATGATAGTGGGACAGGAGGAAAGTCAAAGGAAATGGAGGAAAGAGCTGGGAGGCAAAGGGCATTTATAGAGGTCTACATAAAGACATGTACATATGTACATATATTTATATATGAGGATGAGGAAGTAGATCTATGTCCCTATATTTATAGGTTTAGTATTAAGGTAGCAGAAGGATATTGGGCCTCCACTCAAGTACTCCTTCAATGCAAGAATACTTTCTTCTATTAAATTGGCATTCTATGATGCTCACCTTCCCAACACAACCGCTGAAGACAAAGCGGGTGAATAATCAAATGTGGTGAAGAAAGCTGATGGTGTCCGATTATCAAAAGATAGAGCATCTGGGATCTTAAAAGCTTGAGGGTAAACAAGTGGCCATCTAGCTCAGAAGCAACAAAGCCCACATGGAAGAAGTACACCAGCTTGTGTGATCACGAGGTGTTGAAGGGATCAGGTATAAGGCATCATCAGAACAAAAAAAAAAAACTTACCATAGTGAATGAGGGTGGAATGCAGAGTGGAGACCCAAAGCCCATTTGTCGGCCATTGGAGATCCCCTTGCAGAAGGGTCTAGGGGAGGAGATGAGCCAGTCAAGGTGTGATGTAGCAACGATGAAAAATACAACTTTCCTCTAGTTCCTAAATGCTTCCTCCCTCCCGCCCCCCAACTATCATGATTTGAATTCTACCTTGCAAGTCTGGCTAGACCAGAAGATGTACACTGGTACAGATAGGAACTGGAAACACAGGGAATCCAGGGAAGATGATCCCTTCAGGACCAGTGGTGTGAGTGGTGATACGGGGAGGGTAGAGGGAAAGTGGATTGGAAAGAGGGAACCTATTACAAGGATCTACATGTGACCTTCTCCCTGGGGGATGGACAACAGAAAACTGGGTGAAGGGAGACGTTGGACAGGGCAAGATATGACAAAATAATTTATACATTATCTAGGGCTCATGAGGGATGGGAGAGCAGGGAGGGAGGGGAAAAGGAGGACCTGATGCCAGGGACTTAGGTGGAGAGCAAATGTTTTGAGAATGATGAGGGCAATGAATGTACAGATATACATTACACAATTGATGTATGTATGGATTATAATAAGAGTTGTATGAGACCCTAATAAAACGATTTAAAAAAGAATTTAAAACCTAGTGCTATAAACAGTTAATAAACAAAATAATCTACGGAAAAAAGGAAGTTCCTGGTGGTGAGTGTGCAGGCTTCTTCTTGACCTCACGTTTTAACCACTGAGCAGAGTGATGTGCAGAATCCCATGGAAGAGGGCTTGGAGAGCTATCACAGGTGGCCAGTTTCAGAGTCAGGTCTTGAAGAGTGGGGGTGGGAGGTATCTCGGGAAGCAACAAGGAAGAACACAGTCTAGGTGAACAACCAGGCACCCGAGGAAAAAAGAAGCTTGGCTTCAGGACTAGGTCTGCGCAGCATGGGGCGGGTGGGTGACAGGGTGGGAGAGAATATGTCCTCTGAGTAGTGGTGCCCCTTTTGGAACCCTTCAGGGATTGAGATCCGTCCAAGCTCGCTGAGTGCTTCTCTTTCAAGGGCACTAGATGCGCTGTCTTCCACCACCGAGCTTTAGGGAAAAGGCACTTGCTTCTGCCTTTGGTTTCTGGGAGGTGAAGAAATGTAGGAGAACCAGTGGCTTGTGGAGACCCCCAGGTATGTCAGAGTACACTCCTGACGGTCTGTGGTGGCTGGTTTTCCAGGAGCGGCTCCCGGGATTTCTTGATCCCTGGGTCTTTCTTTCTTGACCCCTGGGTCTTTCTTGACCCCTGGGTCTTTCTTGATTCCTGGGTCTTTCTTTATCCCTGAGTCTTTCTTAATCCCTGGGTCTTTCTTGATTCCTGGGTCTGTCTTGATCCCCGGGTCTTTCTTCCTTGATGCCTGGAGTCTTTCTTTCTTGATCCCTGGTTCTTTCTTGCTAGGCATCTTTGAGTTGATTCAATCCTCCATCTTTTAGTGAATAGCTAAGAGGGTTAACTGTGTGCACCGTCACGGACCCCAGAGCTCAGAAAACATGTCCAAGTCCATAAAGACAGACTTCACCTCAGTACTTCCTAGTCAACTCGAAGAAGGATGTATCCTCTCTCACTACAAAAAGTATCATATCTGAGACCTTATAAAAGCTCTTCTCCTAAAACTCCCACAGAACAAGAACAAGAGGATCTATGAATGTCCTGACTACCTTCAGCTTAACTTAAAAAAATTTTTTTTTGTTACTGTTGGGACTCTTTATACAGAGCAGAAGATACACTACGTCAACGATTTCACATGTGCACACAATTCAATTACACCGATTACAGTCTTCAGGCCGTGCAGTCCTCCTCGCCTCCCTTTTCTGAATATCCCCTCCCCCAAGTGGATTAGGACAGAGTTTTCTAGAGAATCAAAATCAGGATATATGTATGAACAAAGCTGATATCAAGAAAGTGACCATACAACTGCAGAGCGGGCACGCCTAGTTCAACTTTGGTCCGTGGATTCTTCCTGACTCATGCAGCTATTGACATATTAACCAGGAAAATGGAATCAGGAGGTGGAAGGCTACAGTCTGGTGGAGACAGAGCTGAGTGGAACCTAGCAGGCTGCTGACAGCTCCCAAGGGTCAGCAGGCCACATAGGGGCCACCAGCCCAAGTCTCAGGAAACCAGACACAGGAATCTGGCCAGCACAAAGAGGAAGAGATGAATCAATTCTCCACAGCCATCTCCTATAGATATCAAATAGGCCCCACCCCCAAGGAGACATCATCAGGCCATGACCTGATTGAAAGTGGGGACCCCACCCCTATTTTCTCATGAGTGTAACCACGTTGACGCAAAACTCAATCATCATACGTAGTCACATAAACTACATGCCTTCCTACACTTCTTGGCTGACCTTTTAAGTTGCTCTTATCAATTGGATCCACTAGAGAGAGACTTTGAAAGAGCACAATGCTCAAGGCGGGCAGCAAGCCATTCCTGGGGACAGACATTGATGTCCACGGAGCCAGGGCATTCCTTCAACACACATCTCCAGGTGCTGTGGGCTAGGAGTTGGGCTGCAGATCACAAAGTTGGTGGTTCAAGCCCACCAGCTGCTCCACAGGCGAGGAGGCTGTCTGCTCCTGTCAAGCCTCAGAACCCAATATAAGGTAGCAATGAGTCCGAATCAGCGTGATGGCAGTCAGGGTTTTGTGGGAGATTGTTTGTTGGTTTTCTCCTTTCCAGGCACCTCAGCAGTTGGCTGTCCCTTCCGATGCTGAGAAATGCCCATGCACAGCACGACTTTGGACACGAGACATCCAGAAACCAGTCTGGAAGGCAATTTGGCTTCTCTGAGGCCCCATAAGCCTTTGGGAGAGAAGATGACCTAGAGGTGGCGGGGGGGGGGGGGGTGAGGCCTCCTTAGCCCAAGCAGCCCCACAGCTCCTGGGGAAAAGGCAGAATCGCACAAACTCAAGCGCATTAGGAGTGTAAATCGGGCGGTTTGAGTTGGCTTGCATCGTACAATAAAGATCTGCAAACACTCAGCTCTGTATTGAACCAGAGGCAGGGTGATTAATTCATTATTCACTTCCCAGCCTGGAAGGGAAAGTGTGTATACCCCCGAGTCAGTGTGGATGAACATGGTCATAAATCAAGCCATTCACAAGCCTCGTACTGGGAAGTCAGCTGGCCAGAGGGGTACAGGCACCCGCGGAGGCTGGAGGACAGGCCTGTCAAAGCGGTCAGTCAGTTCTCTGGAGACATCCCAGTTGGCTAGTCATTCGGCCTTCCAGCCAAGAGAGTCAACCTCTCGGCCACCCGGCTTGGCTCTTCCTGGCCAGACCACAAGGCAACAAACCCCACTCCGCCCAGGAGGAGTGCTTCTGTGACCTGAGACGGCCTCTCTCAAAAGCGCTAGGCTTATGCGATGGCCCAACAGGGTGAAACCTCTGGGCTGTTCTGGGTTCCAGGTCCTCCGGGCTCTAGCCAGGGAAGAACCTAAGTGTCTTCCAATGGATTTCAGCTCATTGTGACCCACTCTGTGTGTGTGTGGGGGGGGGGGGGCGGGGGCTGTCCTCCTTGGAGTTTGCACTGATAGCTGGCTTATAGGAAGCAGATCCCCCATTCCCCATGCATTCTTCAAATGTTGCCGTCATCCTCGCCTTCATTTTCTGAAGTTTCCCTCCCCCAAGTGAGTCAGGGCTGGCTTTTCTAGAAAATCAAAAACACTCAGTTATGTGAGTGTCCTTTCCTCCATGGTACTTCTGGGTGAATTTGACCTCCAACCTCTTCCTTAGTAACTGAGTGCTTACCTTGTTTGTACTCTGTGGGGATTCCACCCAGCTAGACGATAAATTTTATCTGCTCAGCATCCTTCAACAGGGGTCCCCAAATGTTACCAACTCCCTGATCCTGAGCCCAGGCTCTTGCAGTACAATCTCTGTTGCCATCAGAGCAAGCCTGTTTGGAGACTGGGAGATTCATTGAGAGTTATAAAGTACTAGACAGAACAGGCCCTACCCTACCAAGTGACTTTTTAGTCCCCCTTTGAGTACAAGGTAGCTCTTCAAATATTTGAAACTTCTTTTTCTTGAACTAATGGACTATCTGAACTCCTGAGACCAGAACTAGATGGCGTTTGGCTCCCACTGCTGACTGTTCTGAAAGGGATCACAATAGGAGGTCCTAGATAGAGAGGGAGAAAAATGTGGAGCAAAACATTAAATAATAATATAGTAGTAATAATAATATAAAGGGCTGACTGGTCTAGGAGAGACTAGTGGACCTACTGCTGAGATAGGCCTCAGGTAATTTTTAAGCCTGGAAATGAACTCATCCAAATGGCTCAACAACTTTCAGTCAAACAAGAGGCAGATCTTGAAGGTGAACAAGAACAGTATAAGGTCTACCTTTCTTCGCCCCACCAATCATACAGGATCAAAAAGGCGGCGTCTGCTCAGGGATGAAGCGTAGGAGTCAGGAAGAAGGAGGAAAGGAGAATGAGGGAAAGGGTGGGCCCAGGGAAGACTGTGGTCATGTGGTGGGGATTGCAACCAATGTCACCACACAAATCTTGCATGAATTGTGGAATGGGAAACCCACTTGCTCTGGGAGCTTTCACCCAAATCCTAAGGAAAACATTTTAAAAAATTATTTTTCTTCCTCAGGTAAACCATTCTCGGTTTCCTCAACCTTTCGTCATATTTCAAGGTTTCCAGGCGCCTCCGTGTCTTGACAATTAGTTCTTGGCTAGTTTCTGTTTCACATTTCCTTGAAAATCTCCAGAACCCCAGAATGGGACGCAGCTCCTCAGGTGCGTTTCCAAGACCGCGTCATGATATCATGAATGCTGACGCATGGCAGGTGCTTCATACCTATTGTCTCATTCATTCCTCTTATGGGAATGATGGAGATTTCCTTTACAAATGGGCGAGAAGGGCTAAGAGGCACCGGCTAGCCTGAAACCCAGCAGACCAATTACATGAGCTCTCAAGGCTAGGAAATATCTCTGTACTTGTGAGCAGATCTGGGCAATGGCCATGCTCTCCGGATACTGGGGGTTGGCCATGCCCCCTGGGTTTGAGGTGGGGGTCCTTCAGCCCTGTGCATCAGCTCCACCTTCCAAGTCCTTGGGAATGGCAAGTCTACTCCCTCAGCTGTTGGAACTCCACTCTCCTTGTCCATCTGAGTGGTGACCCTGCCCTTCAGCCCCAGCTGCCCCTGTACTTCTGCCCCCTTGGGAATGGCGACTCTCCCCTCCGCTGTGGGTTGCAGCCCCATCCTCCTGGCACACCTTCATGGCAACCCCATGTTCTGGAACCGAGTTGACGAAGATCTGACTCTGTGAGGCCGAGAAGACACCCTGCTTCCTGTGCGCCTTCCAGGTCTGCTGACCTCCCAGCTGCCCCAGGGAGGACCCCTTTCTCCTCCCAAGAGGCAGACACTGTCCTTTTCTCCCCATCTTTCTCTGCCCCTTTCCAGCAAAGCTGTTGGGTTTTCTGCCAGGACCTAGAAGAGTTGGTTAACTTTGCCTGGTGTAATCTCTTTAAAAAAGGTTGCATAGTCACGTCCTTGGTGGACAATCTAGGACATGTGTCCTTAGTTTGTGTAACTAAGATTTTCCAAATCTTTGAATTCTGTTTTCAGTTTGGACAGTTCATTTTCAAGCCATCTCTTGCCTCTCATACTTGAGGCAGCCAGGGGAAACTAGGCGGCTCTTCCAAGCTCTACCCGCCAAACATTTAAACATAACTCAGATAAGTTCTTTGCCACTGCATAAAATGCAGTCCCCTTCCCTGTTTGTCCAACCCCATGCTCATCATTTCCTTTGGAAGCCTCGCAGATCTACCTGTAATGCCCAAGTTTCCAGCCACCATCCGCCAATGGCACCATCTATGCTCTCTGGAACGACAGAGCCCTTCTCTAGAGCTCTCCGCATTTCCATCTGAGCACCCACCAGAGTTGCATTTGATGTCCATCATTCTAGGCAACTCTTCCAGCCTCTACCTTTACCCAAGTCCAAAGCTGCTGCTGCATTTTAGGTCTTTTAGATAGCACCCCACTCTTTGAGTTAGTTAATGTTTACTGTGCCAATCTGGCCAATAAACACATGTGAGGTTAATTGAAGGCCAGAAGATAAATGGCTCGGTGAGCCTTACCTTTTTAGTTCTCAGGTCTCTTGCTTTGTGATGGTCGGACCAGGGTTCAGCTGCCTTAGCCAGTTCCCTGTTTCAGCTGACAAGGCTCACTTCCAGAAAGACATCCCCAAGGAGAAGCTGCATGGACCTACCCCGATGCAGCCCTGGGTGCTGGAGCAGCCATGTGGAGACCCCTGCTAGCACTGAGA
Source organism: Tenrec ecaudatus (assembly GCF_050624435.1). Classification (NCBI taxonomy): domain Eukaryota; kingdom Metazoa; phylum Chordata; class Mammalia; order Afrosoricida; family Tenrecidae; genus Tenrec; species Tenrec ecaudatus. Next base: position 56,994,664 of record NC_134546.1, on the reverse strand, counting down.
TGCTTACACGTCTACTGATTCGGCTTCCCTCTGCAGTCAGCATCATAGTGTGTGTGTGTGTTTTGTGAGATGGAGGAGGACTTTGTGGATTGGTATCAGACATATGGGTTAATGTTGGACTTGTGGGCTTGGGCAGCACTGGGTGGGGATGTTTTCTTGATCTACAGAAATACCCCACGAGAGGATGACTTTAGCAATATGTGTGTGTGTGTGTGTGTGTGTATCCTCACAGTTTAGAAGGCTGGAAGTCCAAATTCCGAGTGCTGGCTCTAGGGGAAGGTTATTTATTTATTGTCCCCTCAACTTCTGCTTCCGGGTTCATTGGAAGTCTCCATGTGCCTTGGTATCTAGGTCTCCCCTATCTCTGCTCTGCAGACTTGTCTTTTATGTCTCACAAGAGGTTAACTCAAGGTGTACTTCCCACTATTCAGCCTCATTAGAATAACAAAGAAAATTGATTCTTCAATGGGCTTAGAACCATTGGAAAAAAAAGAACCACTGGCAAAGGGGCCAAGCTGGACAGGACACATTTGGGGAGAACCTAATTCAACTCATGACAACAGCATGACATGGATCAACAAAGCCTCGAGCAAATATTCACAGAAGACATTTTTAATTTTCCTTACACATAGGCTGTGCTTGGCATTATGGTGAAGGGAGGAGGGATAGGGAACAGACGGTTGGGCACAGAAGGTTCTGCTGAGCCTGGGAGAAGTTGGGTGGCAAGAATGCCCAACCTGGTGGACTGCGCAGAGCCTGTATGGTCACACTGGAACAGGTGGCGACTATAGCCAACCAGAGAGATGGTGAAAGAGCTCCTGGCAACCTCGAAGAGCGAAGTTCTAGTTCCCAAAAGTTCTGCTTTCCCCTAATGATTTGGGGATTGCTCCAAACGGACCAAACTCTGGAAGCAGGACACCAGCTGGACCTGCAAACCGTCCATTCAGATGAGCATGGGACATGGATGGGTGAGAGTTATCAATCTGGGACAAGAGCTTGGAGACTGAAGAAAGTCTCGAGAGAGTGTGTCAGGCTCAGGCCTGAATGCAAACATCTACACGGACCTGAGCTCAGGACACCGTGTGCTCACACGAGGTGTCTTTCAGTTCCAGCATCCAACACAATGTCACCAAGTGCAAGACATGACAAACTAGTGGCGCTGGATATGCTCCTGGAGGTTTAGTGGATATCCCCCTGGGCAGGAAGTGCGCGCACTAAGTAGGCACCAGTCGGAATATGTGCTCATTATCCTAAAAGTCCATGTGGGGTGAACAAGTATGCAAAAAGTGAACCAACATACAGATCTGAGGTAAAAAGACTCAAAGTCGATGTGCTTTTTAAAATGGAAACTTACACGAAGTATATAAAAAATGAACGCAGTAAAATGGACAAAACTTAAGAGTACAGAGGGAGGACTTTTTTGCATGTGTCTGATTTTTTTCATATGTGGCAATGTCACGGACTGATAGAAAGAACATTCCCTGACCTCAGCCTTTCTCGCATGCCCATTCTTAGTCAATACCTGCCCCGTGGGAAGGAATTGGAGCCACGCACGTTACCGTACAGCGATTCTTGCCTGCTTTTGAACTTTATAGAAACAGAACCAGACATATGTGTTTTCTGGCTCCTTTTGCCCAACAGAATGTTCTTGAGATTAATCCATGTGGTTGCAAGAATCAGTAGTTCATTCCTTCTGTCACAGAGCGGTAATCCACTGCACGGCTATGAGAGTTTGTTTCTCCATTCTCCTGTTGATGGACATTTTGCATCTACTTACCTTCCAGTTTGGGGTTGTTACGAACAGAACGCACATGAATTTTGCTCGTGGTTTTTTTTTGTGTGTGTGAGTGTGTGTAAAAATGTCCTGGCTTCTTTGGAGTCTCTAGAATGATTTAAAAACTTCAGTAGAAATCACCCCCTTGATATGCTATCCAGTTCCAAGTGACTGCTGGAAATGTGAAATAAAAGCAGAAATCCTTTCAGATTTATTTGTAACTTCATGAAATGTTTTAAAATAAGTAAGAGACAGGGAATCATTCCCAAACCCAAAGTGTTTTATGTAGAGAGAATAATTTCATCCTATGCAAAATGCCACAAACGTACTCTTAAGACAGAAATTTCCGACCGTTGAACTTTAAACAAATGAACTTTAGGCAAATTGGTTTCAGGCACATTGGCCCAAAGGCTCAATATAGATTCTTGTCGGGGCAGGTCTGCCCATGGTGTATGTGCGTAATTGAAGTTTTAAACAATGCAGGCTTCATTTGTCCCTGTGGGTTTTCAGACCTATGGGAAGTACATGTCTATTTATGCTCGTGGATATATGGGACTAGGATGTTGGAACATGCAGACACGTGGTGGAAGGAGGGATCGGAATTTCTGGCACAGTGCATAGAGCTCTGGGGGAACTGATAATGGGCTACAAGCTGGCAGGATGCCCAGGGAGTTAAAACCTGGCAGAGCCAGCGCAGGAGCTTAAGCAGAGGACAGGCCTTGATGAGGCTAAAACCGTTCAGTGGGTTTTGCCTGGCGATGCTGGAACCCATTCATGCAGGAGTAAGGGATGTTCGTACAGTTCATGAGCAGAGTTGGGTAGAGGCTGACGCTGGGGGCTGGGGCTGGGTGGTGGTGGTGGTGTAGAGATCTACAGAACCAAGGGGGCCCAGTGTCAGGGGCCTGAGCCAGTTAGTATCTGTCCGAAGCAACCCTCAGCAGTCTTTGCTCCGGTTGTAGGTATGAGTTTCAACTTTATTTGTCAAAATGTGTCAGCATGGAAGTTTTCAATATTAAAAAAATCTTATAGTCATTCAAAGATCTTTATTATCCCTATTGCCTGAATGTCTCTCACACTTTGTGATAAAATTGGCTTCTATGTCATCTTCCAAGTTATTAATAAAAAAATTTAACCAGAAGAACAGAGCTCACTGGAAAACCACCAAGACTACCCGCTAGGGTGACAGTGATTCATTAATCAACACTTCTTGAGAATAATTATGCCACCAACTATAAATCTACCCCTTAGTCCCAACTGACACATCTCCTCCTTTGCACCGGAAATTCATGAAAGATTTAGTGAAAGAAATCAGGACACCAAGTATATGATATTGCCGATCTACAAATCTAAAACAATTCAGATACACACACACACACTCACACAGAGAAAGACGTCAGGCTTGTTCTTAGTGAGTCTGTACTAGTTCTTGGCAAGCATTGCTTTCTTTTTAAACTACTCACTAAACCATCTGCTTAATACTCCCTTCTAGATGTGTATTAGTACTTCCAGCACGCATCAATCAAATCGTAAATTTCATCTGGCACCCCATGTTCAAATCAGGCTGCCTTCCGTTTCCATCCTCCCTCTCTGACTTTCTTGGACAGCTCAAAGAGGTCAACTCTTTAGAGGAAATGCTTTACCTTCACGGACACAAGGTAGGCGATACATGTGGTGTCAGGGAACAGCTGGGGAGCAATCTATTCCAAGAGCCCAAGAGGAAAACATTTGCCCAGAAGCACAGACAAGAAAGTAGGAAGGAGTACAACATTCGATGAAAAGAAAACAGGGAATCTGAGGGGAATGAGGGAAGCGATGACAGGACCAATGTCTCGGAACATCTTACGGACAAACAACGGAACAGGAAACAAATTTGCTCTGGAAACATTCCCCTAAAGCATTGCTCCAACAAAAATAGAAGAGCTGATAGAGTTCTGTTTAGTATCTCACTTAGGAATATCCATGTAACTTTGTCAGTTGCCATCCAGTTACTTCAGATACATGAGGCCCCGTGTGTATGTAATAATTTAAAAAATTGAAACAGTGCCGTGTGCATTGTTCTAAATCATCATTTTAAAATTACACTATGAACCAAGATCTCTAGTGGGAGAATTGTTAAGTGTTCAGTTGCTAAATGAAAGGTCAGTAGTTCAAACCCACTGGCTGCATCAAGGGAGAAAAGACCTGTGGGATAAGATTTACCTAGGAAACCCTGAAGGGCACTTCTACTCTATCGTACAGGATCTCTGAGCAGGAATCAACTGGACGCCAGATACCACCAGAGTATGGACATTTCCCATTGCCAACAAAATTCCCTGAGAACCATTTTAATGGCTGCCTTATAGGCCAGAGTGTGGGCATACCAGGATTCATTTAACCTCCTGCCATTATTATTGAACACTGAAATTGTCTTCATTAAAACAAATCTTTTTGTTGTATTAGAAAGAATTTTTATTTGTAAAACAAATGGAGATGGTTTCCAGTCTTCTTCCTTTTCATCAAGCAAGGTGTCATCTGCCTATCCAAGGTTGTTATTGAGCCTTCCTCCAATCCTGAGGTCCTAGGCTTCAAGTGGTCAGATTTCTTGGATTATTTGCTCAGTATACAGATCGAATAAAGTACAAAGATACAACCCTGGCAAACATGTTTCCTGATCTGAAACCAGGCAGTGCCTCTCGTCTGGTCTGACTGACGGCCTGTTGGTCTACATACAGCTTTCACATATGCACCATGAAGTGTTTGGGAATTACCATTCTTTGCAGTATTGGGTGCTTTGCATAGTCAATAAAACACAAGTAAGTAATCTTTCTGGTATCCTCTCCACCGAGGTCCATCTGACCTTAACACTGTTATTGCACATCTTCTAAATCCAGCTTGGCTTACTCTCAGCTCCCTGTCAATTTACTACTACAACCATTATTGAATTTTCTTCAGCAAAATTTTGCTTGCGTGTAAAAATAATGATTGTTAACAAACTTACACATTTGGTTGCTGGGTCACTGTCCTTGGGCATGGGCACAAGTACGGGGCTGTTATCGTTGGCTGGTTGTGTCGCTAACTTCCACATCTCTGGGTGTAGACTTAAAGAGTACCTCCAGGTGTCATCAGTTGTTTCTTCAAACATTTCAGTGGTTGAATGTAGATAAGTAAATTCTAGTGAAAGTCCTTCCCAATACGTTTACTGAAGACAAAGCGGATGCACAAGAAAATGTGGTGAAGAAAGCTGATGGTGTCCGGCGTCAAAAGATATAGAGTCTGGGGTCTTAAAGGCCCGAAGATAAACAAGCAGCCATCTCAGCCCCGCTTGGTGGTCCTTGTGGGGGGAGCCCCCGGGAGGAAGAGCAGGAGAGCCCCCAACTTTATTGCTAAGCAAGGGTTATCATTACTTAGGGGGGCATGATAACTGGTAACCACACGTCACAGGGAGGGGCAGTACAATAGGCATGCACATCAGAGGAAGGGAATGTACAATAAAAAACAAACATTTTAAACATCTTGTATACACCACTGTGCATGGATTTTTAAAAGGCCACAAACCGCATATATCTTCCTAGAAAGGTCTGTAAGAGATGGTCACACCACAGTGGACACTATCATCTCCATCACTCCAAAGCCTCACCTCCTTATCCCCAGCCTCAAGCCAGCCCTTGAAGAGAAGGAGAAAGTGTTCGAGGCTGCTCAGGGCATCTTCTCTTGCAAAGTTTGAGTCGCAGCACAAAAGCAGTTTGGGGCCATCGCAACCACCTGAGTATCTCCAAGCTGAGAATCTGTGCGGACGGCATGGAGGAAGAAGTACGCATGCGTATTTGCACTGCACCCGGGGTACTTCTGGAAGGCTGTAAGCACGTCGGCTCCTGCCCACGTTGGGTCCATTGCCCTATAACACATCCCTGCTGCAGCCAGGGGCAGGGCGAAACAGGGCAGCTTTGTTCTCAGTCATTCTGGTCACACCTTACACACACACACACACACACACACACAGACACACACACACACGCACGGAACTGGAGTGTCTCTCAGAAACCCTCTTCAACGAGTTGATAAACTCACCTCCACGTGCGCCCCCTTTGCCTCTCTTACAGGTTGGCTTGTCCCAGGTTGGCTTTGCAGTGCTGAACATTACCCAGATGTCTTTCAAACCCTGCCCACTCCCCTAGAGCCATACTTTCGAGGCAGAGAAGCAGCACATCGACCACCTCAATGTATCATTAAACGGCACTCTCTTATAACTCCCTCTGCTTCCTTTTAAAAGCACACAGGGTTAGCGGAGAAAACTTGGAAAACCCAGGAAAACAGGAAGGGTAGGATGCAGAATGCCCAGCACGGAAGGTGGCCTGTCCAGCAGATGGGGAGTGCGTGGGCCTCAGGGGACATCTGTGCAGGGTCGCAGGGGTGAGGTGTGGCCCAACAGATGTGCGGTGGATGGACAACGAAGACTGAGGGATGTGAGGACCTGCACTGGACACCGTGCGAGCCCCTGGCACTTAGTTCTAAACCCAGGGAGAAGTGGTGGAAGCGCTCTGAATTGACTGAGATGAAAATAGTCCCCGCGGCAGAAAGGTGGGTAGAGCAAATGTTAAAACACTCTGCTGCTGACCGAGAGGTTAGACGTTTGAGGTCACCTGTGGGCTTCTCAGAAGAAAGTCCTCTGCCTCTCCACTGGAAACAAAAGCCATTGACAACGCTTATGGGCCTTCATGGGGTTATCATAAGTCAGGGTTGACTGACTCCACTGCTGCGAGTCTTCTGGAGAGGCACTGACTGAAGACATCCAGCTCATCGGTAGGAAAAAACAAAGAACACCTGAGTCTAATTTTGCTTTCCCTGGCTGGCTTCTTTTGACCTCCCTGTGCCAATTTTCTCTGGCAGGATCTGTCCTGAACCAGAGTCTTTTGGGCTCCCTGGAGGAGATGGTCCTGCGCATCACCTTGGAAATGGAAGATACTGTGATTGGTCAAGAGCCGGTCTTAGATGGAGGCTGTTCCCAGGTGAAGCCTGAGGAAAAGATTCTCAAAATGACCCAAACTTAACCAATGACTCTGCCTCTCTCAGGATTTCCTTCCCCCGATTCTCCTCAATAAGACGGGGCAGTAATCTCTGACTGCAGCAAATAGATGAGCAACCACGGCCCCGTGGGGCCACGGGCCTCTTGGCAAGAATGCCCTAGGAGAAAAGATTCTGGTTTCCTTGGGCCACAATGCCAGGCCAGACTCTGTTCCACCAGGGGCCTTTCTCTTGTAGACGCCTTGTCGCGTTTCTGAAACCTTGGCAATGTTTACGCGAGAACGTCTTCACTGCTGATCTGTTGCAGCTTCAGCGAGAGTCTGGAGGCAGGCGATGGAGTCTCTGGAGACCCTCAGAACAGAATCCCTGTACCAGGATTGTCACTGCAGTGCTGCCTGTGTTTACAGAAAATCAGAAGCATCCAAAATGTTGTGCCATCAGAGACCGCTTAAGCTCGTCATGGTGCATCACACAAAGGAACGCTATGCAGGAAACGTGGATGGATGCAAATAAAGAGAATATACTCAGACGGTGTTTAAGTCAGGAAAAGATTTAAAACCATACATAGCGCATGACTCCGCTCTCAAATGAAAATGCCACATTTATTCATCTGTAGCAGACAAGGGAGCCCTGGGTGCACAGGGGCGAGAGGGCTCAGCTGCCAGCCGAGTGGTCAGTAGATTCCAGAACACAGCGACCCTCTCCTGTAAAGAGTACAGTCTTGGGACCCCGACGAGGCAGCTCTACATTGTCCTACATGGTGGCTAGGATGGGGAAAAATGAAATAGTAGTTGCCTTTAGTGGGATAACAGAAAAAAATATTTTCTCTATGTTTATAATGATTATCATACAAACACATTGTTTTGATGAAAAGTTGTAACCATGAACCCACAGATTGGGAAAAATTATCAGTAATAATACATCAGACAAAGGGCCAACGCCTTCACAAGAAAAATACCAATAATCCAAGAAATAACGAGCACAAGACATGACTAGACCATTGCTAAAGATGACATCCAGGCAGCCAACAACCACACGAAGAAATGTTTGCAATCGTTAGCAGTAAGAGAAATACAAATTAAAGCAACAACGAGACTCACGCCGACATCTGTAGACAAAGATTCCGTAAAACAGAAAATAACAAATGCTGGGGAGGATGTGGGGATGAGAAAGCTTTTCCGTGGCTGGTGGGGCTGTAGAAGTGGACACCCACCACGGAAATCAGTTTGGCACTTCCCTAAACAAATGGAAGTCCAAGCACCTGACGATGCAGCAACCTCTCTCCTGGGCACGTCCTCTCAAGAAATGACCAGTGTAACATGAACAGATATGGATACACTGTTGTTTTATTGTAGCAGTGTCCACAACAGCAAAACCAACAAAAACAACCAGAAGTCTCAACTATAGAGCAATGGATAAACAAGCTCGGGTACGTTAATGCTATATAATTTTATGCATCCATAAAAAACAACATCGTAAACACCATAAAACATGGACAAAACTAGAAAATATGATGCATAGCAAACTCAGTCAATCTTACAAAGATAAATATTTAATATCCCCATTGTTATAAGGAAAAAACAAAGAATAAATGTGGTTTATATACCCATAGATAGACTTCATGACTACAAGGAGGCCAGTGTGGGAACAGAGTGAGGGGAGGGAAACAGTGGTGGTGGGGGGAGACCCCCCAAAAATGAAAGGTTTGATAGGAAAATTTAAAAAAAGTAAGAACAAAAATACACACAGGAAAAAACCCCTCCAGATTCCTTAAGCTTCACATCTAAATGTTGGTCTGGGGGCTAAAAAGGGAGGAAAGTAAAACTGAAGAAGACTTGGCATCTTCAGCAACATACAAGTTCATTTCAAACATATGCAAAGAAATTTGTAATCTTTGTTGAAGAAAATATTGCTAAAGCCCATCATGGTAGCCAAGGAGGTGTCCCATTTGGGTCTCCTATTAAGAAAGAATTTGAGGACCGAATGGGTCACATTGACCCAGTCTTCTGGGTGCATCCTGGGGACCTGGGCCGGGGGCCATGGAAGACTGGCTCACTGAATCCTGGATCTTCAAGGTGCACCACGTGCTCCCGAGGCTGCATCAGTGAGATCCGATGTGGAAACACCAGTCGGGGTACTGGACTCTACTTCAGAGGACTTGTCGGAACATTTATGGTATCTGAGGAAGTGGAAGACAGCGGTACCAAGAATGTTGAACTGTTGGTGGGTGAACAAACATGGTCTTGCTACATCAATGCCCAATATGCTGTATGAAGCGATGTATTATTTCAAGCTGAGCTATGTTGATCCCCTCCCAGATTCAGTGGACAGCACTGAAGATATTGCCTGAGGAGAATGGTGTGTCTGTCCAGACCCCATGGGGGTGAACTAAGAGGGAGAGAGAGAGAGAGAGAGAGAGAGAGAGAGAGAGAGAGAGAGAGAGAGAACCTTATGGCCCACCAAGCCTCAGGGACAACATCCTTGCTTGAATCAGCGGATGCACAGAAAAGACCATAGGGCCAGCCCCTCCACAAGACACAGCATGGACAACACTGGAGACACTGCAGAAAGTGTGCCCTGTCTGCCCATGCATAGCGGGGTGAAACTCGAAGGGAGTGCAACAGGGCAGCAAGAGGAGCAAAGAACCAGGTCTGGGGAATGCTAAAAATAGACTTCTGACTGCAGCGACAGGGCTTGGCACCTCATCAGACCCAAATGGAAAACACTATATGGGTCAGCAGGCAGACCTGGAACTATAGTTTTTGTTTTTTTTCTCTCTCATCTTTTGTCCTATATCTATCTATATAAGCTAGGCAGGACACACAATCCCGGAGAAAACAATGGTCCCAGGGAGCCATGGGAGAGGAGGGGATGGGGAAGGGGAGCAGGGAGCTAACACACTAAGGGATACGGGAACAACAAGAGATGTAAAACTGATGGCAAGGAGGGTGTAGAATGCCTGGTGGGGATTGATCAAATGCAATGTATCTGAGAGGAATTATTGAGAGCCAAATAGAAGGTGAGCATGATAGTGGGACAGGAGGAAAATGAAAGGAAATAGAGGAAATAAGTAGGAGGCAAAAGCTATTTATAGAAGTATAGCTAGTGTGTTCTGTTCGGGGAGGTCATCTTGTTCTTAGGAAATAATGCTAGGGAGAGTGGGGGGAAAAAGAAGTATAGCTATAGGCATGTATATATGTAACGATATTAATTTATAATGAAAGGGATAGAGGCCAATGTATATATATTTATATATTAAGTATTAAGATAGTAGACAGACTTTAGGCCTCTACTCTGGGCCTCCCCAAGCACAAGAACACTGTCCTAATAACCTATGATACTCACCTTCCCATCACGATTGCTGAAGACCAAATGAGTGCATAAGCAACATGCGGTGAAGAAAGCTGATGATGCCTAGTTATCAAAAGATATTGTGTCTGGTATCTTAAAGGCTTGAAATTAAACAAGCAGCTATCTAGCAGGGAAGCTAATAAGTCCACATGGAAGAAGCACACCAGCCTGTGTGAGTGATTATGAGGTGTCAACAGGATAAAGAATCAAAAATCCAAAACAAACAATTATATCGATGTGAAAGAGGGGGAGACCAAAGTGGAGCCCCAAATCCCATCTCTAGACAATTGGACACCCCCCCCAGAAATGGTATAAGGAAAGGATGATTCAACTAAGGTGCAGTATAGCACCAACGAATCATGCATCATTTCTCTAGTTCCTGAATACTTCCTCCCCCTACTACCATAACACAGTTCTAACTTACAAATCCAGCTAGACTAGAATGCACACATTGGTACAGATAAGGGCTCTCAACCCATGGAATTCAGAACAGATAAAACCCTCAGGAATAGTAGTGGCTATATTAATCTCAAGATGGTAGGGGGATAGTGGGGGTGTGGGGGAAGGGGGAGAAAGGGAGAACCCATCATGATGTTGGATAGATAGCCACCACCACCCTCCGCAGGGGGACAAATAACAGAAATGTGGGTGAAAGGAGACAATGGATAGTGTAAGACACAAAATAACAATAATAATATATAATTGATCAAGGATAAAGCAGGGTGGGAGTGTTGGGGAGAGAGGGGGGGAAAAGAGGAGCTGATACCAAGGGCTCAAATAGAAAGAACATGTTTTGGAAATATTGGTGGCAACGTGTGTACAAGTATGCTTATTACAATTGAATGATGGATTGTTATAAGATTCGTAAGAACCCCCCCCAATAAAATGATTAATAAAAAAAGATATGTATTATTCCAGGAAACCTATGACTGATGTTCTCAGTGATTATTGTCAGTTTTCCTGACATTTAACCCTCACTGTGTAAATAGCGTCCAGCCACAAAGGATTGGTTTTGTCCAAGCGAACCATTCAGGTACTCTGGTGCAGACCTAGCCTGCACCAGTCTAACATTCCTCTCTCAACAGGGCATTAACAAATTAGTACCAGAGGCTAATCAAGACAATATTAATGGAAGATCATTATGCCCCAGGGGGGATGATAGATAAGACTCTCTACCATAAATCAACAAGGGAGCCAAAGGCAGCTAAACAAACAAACAAACACGGATCCAGGAATGTATTTTGGGCTTGTATTAAATCCTAGCTCCAACTTACAAACAATTAGTTCTTCCATCATGGCCCCGCTCGATACTCACCCTTGGGAAGGGAACACAGACGATATGGTGCTATAGCAAAATGTGGCAAAGAAACGAGGTGCCCGGCTATCAGATAAAATACCATCTGGGATATTAGAGGCTTGTCTCTAAACAAGCAGTCATCTAAGTGAGATGTCAGCTATGTCCACATGGAAGAAGCACATCATCGTCAGTCACTGAAGGGCTGTAAATCATATAACCCAAAGTCAAAGGACAGATGAGTATCAGAGCCTAAATTGTGAGAATCTGGTTTGCTATGAATGACAGGGAGAGCCCAAGCTACATAAGCCTCAGATGATCTCTCTCTACCCATAATTGAGGGCGGGAGGAAAGTGGTTACTAGACAGAGGGCATTGGGGAGATGAGTCTAGAAGATCAAAGGAATAAATCTGACTTGAAGAGTTAAAACTTGTCGGTTGATCCCCTCTCTGATAAACGCTGGATCTGATCTGATATTCAACATTTTCTGTAGTTTTGTTTCGTTGTTTGTTTGTTCTAATTAGTGTTTATCTCAGATGTGTTATGTCATTGGGGGTCACCCTCTTGAAGTTGTGCCACATGTTTTTCTGTTTCTTTGGTGTATGAACCCCCAGGATTGATGAACCTATAGGGACAGCAAGTAAGACGAATAAAGGTTGCAGGGCGGGAAGGGGGGTGGAGGGCAAGTAAAAGGGCGATGATCTCAAGGAGTCCAGGAAGGAAAAGGATGTTTGGAAACTGATTGGGGTAGCAGTTGTACAGTACTGCTTGCTGTGATTGAACTATGGAATGATTTGATATATGCATTAACTCCCAACGAATAATACATTTTTTAAAAAGAAAGAACTTGACTTAACCTCTAGCTAAATCGCTAACTAGAGGGTAGGCATTGATTACCTTCAGTGAAGAACAAGGCAATATGCAGGAGGCAGGTTTGCAAAAACAAAAACCTCTGATGGAGGCTAGGGAAAACACTGGGAGGCATGCAGTTAAAGGTGTCCTTGGTAAAAACTGTTATACAATCAATTCTGCTGCAACACCGAGCTACACGGATGCATGAATAGACACACAGGCTATGTAGTGTGGAAGGGAGAGTGGGGGTCTGTCCACAAATATATAATATATTTTACACATATATTACAAACACACACACACACACGAGGAAGATATCCCTCCAAAAATGGAAAAACAGCTTCACTGGGCGGAGCTTTTATAGTACACATTTTCCCAGCTAGGCGAGCATTGAACAACTGCCTCTGAGTTAGGGCACCCAGTGGTGTCGCCTGGGAAGGTTCTCTCTTGGGAGATGGATTTCTTCATAAAAGTAGTTTCGCTCGAACCTCGTTTTTTGTGATGGCCCATTTAAGGGAACTGCATGTGGCTGTGAAATTTTGTTTCCTGGTTGGGAAAAACGCCGCAGAGACTGCTATGATGTTGGACACAGCTCAAAAGGACAGCACTACGGGGAAATCTCAAGTGTACGAGTGGTTTCCTCATTTCAAAAAAGGTGAAATGTCGGTTGATGACAAAACTCATCCTGGACATCTGTTAACTTCCCAAACTAATGAAAATGTCTACAAAATTCATGCACTTGTGCTCGAAGACTGATGACGGACCATTGAAGAGATGGGGAAGCTATCTGGACTATCTTGGAGCTTGGTTCAACGAATTTTAATGGAAGACTTGGGAATGAGAAAGGTCACTGTGAAATTTGTGCCTCAGGTTCTGACTGAGCAGGAAAGGAGCTCTGAGTGGAAACATGCTGTGCTTTGAAAGAACAGCTCTAAAATGACCCATGACCCAGACTTTTTCCCCAAGGTCATTACTGGTGATGAGACTTGGTGCTAATTCTTATGACGCCCAAACCAAACATCAGTCAAGCCAGTGGAAGATGCCATAATCACCTCTCCCAAGAAATCAAAGATCAAGACAATGCTCTTTTTTTTTTTTTTTTAATGTGAGGGGGATTGTGCATTTGGAGTTCATTCTACCAGGTCAGATTGTTAACTCAGGCTTTCTATTTAGAGGTTCTGAAAAGATTGTGTAACGGTGTGTGACAAAAAAAAGCCTGGTTTGTGGCAGACAGGGGAATAGATTTGCCACCATGACAATGCAGCCATTTCAGTGCACCAGTTTTGGGCAAAAACCAGCAAGCCTCTCTTGTTCATGCACCTGACTCATCTGACCTCACTCTGGGCAACTGAAAAGACGGCAATTTGACAATGCAAAAGAGGTGAAGAAAAAACGAGGGAGGTGCCGTCAGCCATCCAACCAGATGAGTCTGAAGCATGTTTCCAAGAATGGAATCACAGGTTTGACAAATGTATTAAGTGTTAGGAGAGTACTTTGAAGGTGATAAAATTGTTTTGTAAAAAAATGGAAATATATAGCTTTGAAAGGAAAAATAATCCAGTTTTGGGGGGTACTCCCTCATGTGTTTGTATGTGTGCGTATACACATATCAAGAAGATATCTATACAGGTGTATTTACAACTCTACAAATATATCCATGAATGTGGTAGAACATCGATGGGATGAAGTTATAAAAAACAATTACGATAACAACTTTTTAACCATAACCAAAAACCTTGAGGAAATGAATTGCTGGGTCTGGGGTCAAGACCACAGTCTCGAGGGACACTAAGTCCCATTGACATAACATAGTCCACAAAGACAAGGTTTTACACACTACTTTGGTGAGCATCTACTGGGGTCTTGGTGAGCATCTACTGGGGTCTTATAAGGGCATGATGAAAATTGAAGAAACATGGAAACTACTAGTCCAAAGGACTACTGGACCACACAGCCTCCAGTCTTCATGGCCTTCAGCTCAGAAAAACCAGGTGGTGCCCAGTTACCACTACCAACTGCCCTGAAAAGGATCACATGTGGTTCTCAACCTTCTTAATACCACGGCCCTGTTACAAAGTTCCTCATGTTGTGGTGACCACCACCCCCAACCATAAAATTATTTTCGTTGCTACTTCATAACTGTCATTTTGCTACTGTTATGAATCAGGAGATCCCTGTGAAAGGTTCGTTCCACCCCCAAAGGGGTCACAACCCACAGGCTGAGAACCGCTGCACTCGAAGGTCCTGGAGAGAGAGCTAGAGAAGGCTCAGAGTCATTAAAGTCATTAAAGAGCAGGATAACTGGTTGGATAGAGACTGATGAAGTTTCCAATACTATAGCCTTTGGCCACCCTGCAGGTATGGAATTGAAATTACTTCATGGCTCAGTTTTCAGGTAAACAATAGACAATAACCCTAGAGAAGTATGCACTTCCTAGAATAATGGACCATTAGAGGTCAAGGGGGCAGCATTTGCCCAAGGACTAAGTTCAGAAAGGAAAGGAGAGAAGGAAACATGGAGGTGGGGAACGTAAGGAGATGTGGTGAGTGCTGATGCATTGAGGAAATGGCAATGAACGAGACAAAGCCAATATTGCATGAATTCTTGAATATCAAACAGATGATCTGTTCTATAAACCTTCACCTAATTCGCCACAAAAGGATAAAGAGAAAAAACCAACATCAACTAGGAGGGGAACAGTTGACTTACGAGTCACTGCAGCATTGAGGCAAACTCAAGCTCTTCTGGGAAACCCCCAGCCGTGACTGAGCACAGAGTGGGTGCTAGTTTCTCGCCATTTCTGTTCCACCTGAAAATCCTCTTGGATATGGTCTTAGGTTGGGTTCTCTTATGAAGAAAAACCAGTGAAGCGTATACATGTATATACACATACAGAGAGACTTACGTTAAGAAAATGGCCCTTATAACTGTAAAGGTGGGTTACGGATTGAAGGTCAGCAGTTGGAATCCACCAGTTGCTCCTTGGGAGGAAGAGGAGCTTCCTGTAAAGATTGCATGTCTCAGAAACCCGAAGAGGGGCCAGTTCTACTCTGTCCTGTAGGGTCCCTCTGAGTCAAAATGGACTTGATGGCAGTGGCTTTGGGTTTTAGCCGAGGTTGAGAGAGGCAGGCATCAGAAGATAGCAGGACGTAGCACCAGACCGGAGAAAGACCTGGCCACCCATTTCCATACACATTGCGGCCATGGACACCCGATGGGATGGTTCTACTGTGTCACACGGCGTCCCTTGGACTTGAACTCGACCAACAGCACCTGGCAGCAATAGCTCCCCGTGAGGCTGCGGTCTTGTTCTGGCAAAGCACTTGTTACCCTGGTGGGAAGCCTTCGCTTCCTCTGGCTCAGCGTCACCGTACCTGGCTGCCACAATGGTTCCTTCAGAGGATCTGCCTGGGCATGATATGATTTAGGGGCCGTGGGCCTCTGTGGCAGTCTTAACAGTTTCCAGCCTACACAGAGAACTCTGTGAATAACTCCGTTTCTTTTTATTGTTGTTGTTTTAATTAGTGGTGTGTATTATTTGATTCTTGTAAATGTTTTTGCTTTATCAAGTATATGTATATATATATATTTATATATATACATATATATATATATACATGCCCAACAAAAATGTGCCACTTGCGCCATTTTTAAGAGTGTGATGGAGTGGCTTAATTGCATTCACTCCATATGGACTCAGACATCATGGACTCAACGGACTCCAGCGTGATAGCAGCTGTCAGATGGTGTGGGACCAGGTAGTGTTGGGTTCCACCAGTGAGAACTGACTGGCTGGCACCCAAAAACAATGTGTAGTTCAACCATTACCACCATTGATTTACAAGTGGTTTTCATCACCACAAATAGAAAGTCAGTACCTCTTAAGGCAGTGGTTCTCAACCTGTGGGTCTCGACCCCTTTGGGGTGGGGTCGAAGGACCCTCTCACAGAGTCACCTAAGACCATAGAAAAAAAACACATCTTTCTGATGGTTTTAGGAACTGAGACACCGCTCCTCTATCCACCTTCAGGCAGGTCTGCCCACACGCAGATACACCCACTGACAAGCACCCGGTGTGAAGACTGTTACCCATGCTACACCATACTTCAAGACAAAATGTCATAGAAATCAATATTTCACAATACATAATTACACATTGTTTTGTAATGAATCACTATGTTTTGATATGTTCAGTTTGTATCAATGAAAATATATCCTGCTTATCAGATATTTACATGACGATTCATAACGATTCAAAATGACAGTGATGAAGTAGCAAAGAAAATAATGTTATGGTTGGGGGGCACCACCACATGAGAAACTGTATGAAAGGGTCGAGGCATGAGGAAGGTTGAGAACACTGTCTTAAGGGGTAACTTACAGCCTCTTTCCCGCCACTTTGAACTTCTGATGGCTTTAAGCCAGAGCTGTTGCTATCCACTGGCAGCGATGCTTCAGTCACAGGGTTTCATCAGCATGTGACGCACACTAGTGCCGCTGTTCTCATGGCGTCCAGGGTGTTGTTCTGCTGTTGCCGCTGCTTGCTGATTTGCAAAAATTTCTGGTGCTTCTGACTACAATATGGTGATGACTGGTACTTGTTGCCCTCTAGCTACATCTGTTTATGAGAATCGGGTATTAAAAAAGGAGAAAAAAAATTTAAAATGGGCTTCCACTCATCATCTAGGGCATACGAGAGTTGAAAATTTACCACACTATTTATCGCACATTTAGAAGGGATTACAATGGCTCATAAATACTACTAAGATTCTGTATAGCGTGGTACAGAAGAAGGTCCCTGGGAGGAGGGGGCGGTGTGGCCCCATGAGTCTCCGCATAGGAGACACTAACCCTAGGTTATACTCAGGCTCAGGAGACACGAAGGAGCAGGCTGAGTTGATGACTTCATTGGCTGAGTGACCGTCAGCCATCGGCATCAGAATCCACTAGGAGTTTGTTGGAAGTCCACGTTCCTGGCCTCCCACTGCAGACCCACTGAGTCAGAATCTGGAGTGGCCAAGAGTTTCTGAGCAGAATGAGGAAGGCCTGCATCCTCGGGCTGCAGGACTGGACTTCTGGGGTTGGAGGCAGCCACTGAACTCCTTGGTGCTCAGCCAGATCTCTTGCCGTGGGCCTCATCTTTCCAGAGGTCTGTTTTCTTACAATCTGTACCGATGGTTTCACGCAGCAGTTCTGTTTCTTGGAACTTTCCCCAAGGAAATCAGCACACACCGTGAAAGGATGTATCGGAAAGAATGTTCATCACAACTCTGCTTCTATTCATGAACATTTGGGAACAAACCAAACATCAATCCGTAGGGGTGGGGTGGGGAGGGGAGAGAGGTCACTGAAATAATCACGCCACGTCCATACACAATGGAAGGCAATGTGGTCATTATAATTGTGCGGTAGGAATGGAAACAAATCCATATTATGGAGTGTTAGGTGGGGAAAAAACAGATGGCATGAAAGCAGGTATATCCCAGAGGATCCCACGTCTGGGGAGTAGCATAGCTACAGTGGACATACAATTGTAACTTATCTAAGTGCTATTATGGGGAACCTTTAATTCATTCCACCTGATGATTCTATGCTGCACGTGCATCTATTTAATTTATTAAAAATCTTTTTTATTGCAAATTGAGTGAAGGTATGCAAAGCCAATGAGTTTTCATTTTAAAAAATCGATACCCATTTTGTTTGATCTCATTGGATTTCATTACACTGTAATCCCCTCCATATAACATTGCTTATCCCGCTTCATCCCTGTGTTCCTGTTTCCGTTCTTCTTTCTTTCTTAAACCTTCTGAACTTTGCTCTTGGGCAAACGTTGCCCCTCAGTCTCCAATGGTTGATTATTCTAAGGTCTCACTAGTGTCGTTTGGTTGAAAGTTCATTCACAGGGTCAGTTCAGTTCCAGGCGTGAAGGACAAGCAGGAGCTATAGTCTTGTG
This sequence comes from Tenrec ecaudatus, assembly GCF_050624435.1. Taxonomy (NCBI): domain Eukaryota; kingdom Metazoa; phylum Chordata; class Mammalia; order Afrosoricida; family Tenrecidae; genus Tenrec; species Tenrec ecaudatus. The sequence goes on along the minus strand of NC_134546.1, from coordinate 56,976,438 downwards.
GTTCTACCAGATTCTATTTTGGTAAGCATAGTCTCTTTTATGTCTTTGAGCTTTGCTCTACATTTTCTTCTAGCTAGGACCTTCCAATGCGATCCTCCTCAAAGCACTTGTTAGGGGTAGCTGGACACTGTCTGGTGCTTCTGGTCTCAGGATCATGCAGATTGCAGTTCATGGAGTCCACCGAAGTGTTTCCCTGTTTCTTCAATTTTGGTTACTTGTCTTTCCACGGGCCAGGGAGAGACCAATGATTGCAGCTTAGATGGTGGCTCATAAGCTTTGAAGGCCCCAGTTGCTACCCCCCAAAGCAGGATGCAGAACATTGTCTTTGTGGGCTAAGTTATGTCAATTGGCATTGATGTCAAACAAGGCTATGGTTTTTAGCCCCTAGGCCCAGAGATACATTCTCTCAAGGTGTTTGGTTACGACTCTTACTTTTTATTATGGAAAATTTCAAACATAAACAAAAGTAGAGCAAATAATATGATCACCAGTTTCAAAAATATTCATATAATTTTTCTTTGTTTATATTCCAAACAGCTATTCTACATCTGGATTGTTTGGAAACAAATCCCAGAGAGAATTTAATTTTATCTGTAAATATTTCCATGTGTAACTCTGAAATATAAGGATTTTTTAAAGACTATATAACAATAGGTTATTTATCACATTCATACAAACGGTTTCTTAATATAATGTTTCTAGTTTCCTTTCTTCTTTGTTTATGGCTAGATCCAAATAATGTCCATCCACTGCCATCGAGTTGATCTTGATTCATAGTGACCCTCTGTAGAGTTGCTGGGACTGTGAATCTTGGTGATGAGCCCCAGTCCCTAACCCCCAACCACTAACCCCCAGCACCACAAGGGCTCCTTAAATGCCATCTCTATCAAGTGATTCCTTCACATGCCTCTTAGATCTCTTGATCGGCAGCATCTTCTTTTCTATTCTTTTTTTTTTTTCTTCAGGAGATCCTTTTATTTAAACTGGTGACATCAATAAGGGGACAGTACAAAAAAAATTGGGTCCATGAAAAAAAGCCATAATCATTCAATTAATAAAAACAATGATCTTCAACAGGACACCACAGGGGTGCTGAGCTTCCTTCTTGTGGCTCCCACCAGGGCTCAGCTGCCCGACAACAGTTGTCCAGTGCCACTGTGGGGAGAGCCTCTGAGGGGCGATTGGGGAGAAAGTCCTGTCCCTGGTGGGGAGCAGGCAGGGCTAGGGGACATGAGGATGTGCTTGCAGGAGCCTGAGGAGGGGGTGGGAAGCAGGGCTGTCAGCTCTGTGGGGTCAGAGCCCCCTGTTGTGCCAGCTATCTCCCACCTGCTGTGTTGAGTCTGCGAGCCTGGGGGTTATGTTAACTTGGGGAGGGGGTGATATAACCTGGAAGAATCTGAGGCTCTCCCGAAAAGATGCAAAACCATCTCGCCCCCAAAGATCGCAAGGTCCTGCTGCTACCTGAGTGGGTTGAAGCTTCAATGGCAGGGCATCCCGAGCCAGGGGGACAGGGGAGGGGCAGGGAGTCACAAACCCAAGCTCTAGGTGCCTGTACTCCTCAGCGCCCTAGAAGCTACCTGGGGCGTCAACTGAACAGAAAAAGGACAGGAAGACGGGGTGGCCCAGGGCTTGTACGCATTTGACTGTAGGCCTGTTTCTCCTGTAGGGAAGGGGCTGGGGGAGGAGGGAAAGCAAGATGGAGTGAAGGCATCAGGCCAAGCATCTGCTGTCCTCCAGGTGAGGTCCTTGGGGCTCTGCCCAGAAAGGCAAAATCTCCCCAGCCAGGTGAGGGCAAATAGGAGGGGTTCCTAATACAGGCTGCTCCAGGGAATGTGCTGGGGATGGGGGTCAACTCCAACACTGCTGTGGAGTATTGTAGAAAGGGGCACTAAGGTGGCGGCCCTCACAGGCAGGGACAGACGGGGCTCAGCTCGGCCCAGGGCCTGACTTCCTTTAGTGCTAGAGGAAAGCACAGGTGCAGGGGAGTCTGCTCAGGGCAGAAGGACACTGGGTTAGGTCACCGGGAGTTTACGGAGTGCCCTCAGACCCGAACCGGGGAAAGGATCAATGCTGGTCCCCTTGAAGGCCGCTTGGCCTGGGGCCCGTCACTCAGAGCCCCGAGTACCACGACAGGTTCTCTCTAACGCTACCTAGAGGGCGGGCAGAGGCCCGTGGGAACTCGGAGGCAAAGGGAAACCGGGGAGTAGGAAAGGCTAGGTGGGAGAAGAGGTCACCGGTCTTCTCTACGCTTTTCTCCTTGCGATTCTTTATCTGTTGAAGAAAGCAAATGCATCCTATAACGTCGTGCTGTCAAGAGGGAACCGCTAGTTACATTTGAATGTAAGCAGGCAGCTGGCGGGCGCAAATTGGCAAGCACTTGACTACTATTCAAAGTTCGGCGGTTCAAAACCACCAGCGGCTCCTCAGGAGAGCAGCTGGGGGACTGTTTTTTGGAAAGGTCACTGTCTTAGAATCCCATGGAACACACGGGTGGAAATCAACCCTAGGAAACTGTTTGATGATTTATAAAGAAGCCCAGGTGGTGTAAATGGTTAAGGCTAATCTACTAATGGAAAGGTTGGCAGTTTGAACCCACTTTGAAGGTCTTTGGGAGAACAACCTGGTGATCGGCTCCCTAATGACAGACTGCAGCTGAGACAACGCCAGGGGGAGGTTCTACTCAGGCACATCCTGGAAATCATCATGGCAGCATCCAGCCACAGGTGTGAGTGAGGAGCTAAATTGTTATTCCATCTTAATTATTATAAGTCTAAATTTAAAACCAGATTCTCAGTTCAGCGATGGGAAAACTTTTACATGCGTTTGCAATTCCATTTGCTCAACTCTACATTTTATTAAATCTAAGTACAAGCTAAGCATTTCTGATGGACAGTTTCACGTCTAAATTGAGATGTACTTTAACCATGAAATGCCAACTGAATTGTGGAGAAGTTAGTATAAAAAAAGTGCAAAATATATAATTGATATTTTTATGAATTTCAGACTAAAATTATAATATTTTGGAATGCTTGGTAACAAAATATATTATTAAAAATGAATGATTTTATCTGTTACTTTTTCTTTTCTTTTTAAAAATCATTTAATTAGGGGCTCATACAACTCATAACAATCCATATATACATCAATTGTGTAAAGCACATTTGTACATTCATTGCCCTCATCATTCTCAAAACATTTGCTCTCCACTTAAGCTCCTGGCATCAGCTCCTCATTTTTCCCCTCCCTCTCTGTTCCCCCCTCCCTCATGAACCCTAGATAATTTATAATTTATTATTTTGCCATATCTTACACTGTCTGGTGTTTCCCTTCACCCACTTTTCTGTTGTCTGTCCCCCAGGGAGGAGGTTATATGTAGATCATTGTAATCGGTTCCCCCTTTCCAACCCACCCTCCCTCCACCCTCTCAGGCCACTCTCACCACTGGTCCTGAAGGGATCATCTGCCCTGGATTCCCTGTGTTTCCAGTTCCTATCTGTACCAGTGTACATCCTCTGGTCTAGCCAGATTTGTAAGGTAGAATTGGGATCATGATGGGGGAGGGGCAAGCATTTAGGAACGAGACAAAAGGTATATGTGTCATCGTTGCTACACTGCACCCTGACTGGCTCGTCTCCTCCCCACGACCCTTCAGTAAGGGGATGTCCGATTGCTTACAGATGGGCTTTGGGTCTCCACTCCTCAGTCCCCTTCATTCACAATGATATGATTTTTTGTTCTTTGATGCCTGATAACGGATTCCTGCGGCACCTCGTAATTGCACAGGCTGGTGTGCTTCTTCCATGTGGACTTTGTTGCTTCTGAGCTAGATGGCTGCTTGTTTACCTTCAAGCCTTTAAGGTTCCAGATGCTATATCTTTTGATAGCCGGGCACCATCAGCTTTCTTCACCACATTTGCTTATGCACCCATTTGTCTTCAGTGATTGTGTCCGGAAGGTGAGCATCATTGAATGCCTGTTTAATATAACAAAGTATTCTTGCATTGAGGGTACCTGTTGCTTTTTTATAATTTTTAATGTGTTTCTAGAAAATGTAAAATTATTTTCATATATGGTTTGCTTTATATTTCTATTGGACAATACTACATGAAAAATTTCAATGTGAATGTGTTGTTTAATGTTTAGTAAATTTAATGTTTACTAAAATAATGTTTAGTAGAAGTTTGAGCAGAATCAGATTTAATTTTGTGTTTATTTCATTTTTGCAAGACTATTTCATAAATGATTAAAGAACAGAAATCTACTATCTCACAGTTCTATAGGCTAAAAGTCCTAATGAGGGCTTGGCTGTGTGGGCCCCTTCCTTTCAGGTAGTCTCAGGCAGTCTTTGGCTTCTGGGTTGGTATATGATGTTCACAAGGGCACCTGTCTTCTCTGTTCCTGCGTGTGTCTGTCTGATCTGTAACTCAGAAGTGATTAGGATGCATCCTATCAGCGAGCATATTTGTATGCAAGAACTTGTCTCAGAACCTGTTCTGAAGAACATACTCTGTGACACTGTTTGCCCACGTAGACAGTAAGAGCCTCTTCAAGTAGGCTCTGAAGTTGTTTTGATCTCACTCCCATTGGTTGTGTAGCTTCTCGGCTTTCTGTGAGTTTGACAAAACATTCCCGGCTCGTCCTATACATACCTGCTTCATACCTGGAGCCTTCATGAAGCCCTGCTCTCTTTTAGAGGAAAATGGTATTTAGACCCCACCTGTGGGACTGGAGGTGCTTATTGCAACTGGGTTTATTATTGCCTCAGGTACCTTCTGTAGATTGGGTATATAACAAATGTCTTATGGCACTATATTGGCAATTATAATCTGAAGTCCAGTCTGCAGAATGTTTACTTAACCTTATGAGTCTTACATGGAGTTCTCTTTCAGTCATGTAGAAAATGTCATTTCTCGATGGCGCTAAGCCTAATCACTCATTTGACTTACCCTCAGTGCATAATAGCCGTCTCAAGGTGCCAGAAGGGCATGGGGATGGTGTCTGACCTCCCCAGCTGTACAACGGGCAGGAAAATCCCATTTCACATTACCCCAAGACCAATTTCTATAAGGTTGAGATCAGATATGCCTTCACCCTCCAACCTTTTTTTTTTTACCTTATTGAGATACCTATCATGCCTCTCCAGGTACGCTACTTCGCTGTTGGGTTTGATGATCCACTGCAGTGGCCACACAGAACTCACAAACAACACTCGGGACTATGGGGGCTGATTGGGGGAAATGAATGGTTATAAGTCGGACTCAGTAATTCTCTAGCCAGGCGTGCCTCCACGAGTGCCTCTTTGGTCATGTTCACAGACAGGCCTCTCTCTGGTCCTCAGTCCCTCAGTCCCACAAAGCCCCTTAGCCTATGTCCTGTCCAGGCAAATGCTACAAAGCTTCTTTATCACCAATAACTACCCAAAGGGGCCCCTACTCTGCAACCCAGCCTTCTACCTGAATGCACTCACCTTCGCTTCTTCCGCAGACAGGGCAGCCAGCCCACCACTCTGGTGAGCTCAGCTCCCGGTCCTACTGCTGCTTCCCCGCTCTCCCTCCTCTCTGCTCCTCTGCTTCAAAACTGCCTCCAGGGTGAAAGATGCTCAGTACAGGGTCTCCTTTCTTCATGGTCATTGGCATCACCTGCTCCTGCTCCTGAGGTGCCTCACTTGGCACCTAAGGGGATGGTAAAAACTGACCAGTCCGCTCATTAGAGTCCCACATACCCTATTTGCATGTTTGGTAGGATTTATAAACAGACTGTGGCTAAAAGAGCCATACCAAGTGATTTCATACTGCGATTCAGGGTGACACTATCACTGCCAAGAAAAACATGATTAAAAAAACCCTTGATTCCTTAGATCAGGGATGGGAACTGCCTTGCTGTCATGCAGAGTGCATTGGAAAGTGGATCAGTGCAGATGCAGTTAGACGAAAAGTTAGTATCTTATCATTGATGTCCGTTTTGACCCATTTTAAGTTAATCCTACATTTTAATATTTTTCTTTTGAACTTGGTTTTTCTGTCCTACTTTGTTATTGTTGCTAGTCTTCTTTTAGATTTTTCTGTACGTGCAATCCAGGAGAGGTGAATCTATGGAGACAGTAAATGGATTCATGGTTTCTTGGGGGAATGGCAGAGAAGGGGGTAGGGAAATAGGGAGCTGAAAACAATCAATACAAAAAAGAAGAACATGTCTTAAATTGATCGTGGTGATGTGATGATGGCACAGATTTTATTGATATGCTTGAACTATTTAATTGTATGGTATATGGATTATGTGCCTATAACCTGTTTAAAATATGATTCTTAACAGCAATTTATGAATAAAAAAGTTCTTGTTCTGCTTTGTCCTTAATTATATCCACATACACAAACAAAAACTAACTCACTGCCATCAAGTCGATGCAGATTCATAGCAACCCTACAGGGCAGGGAAGGGCGGCCCCAGAGAATTTCCTAGACTGTAACTATTTACAGACTGGTGTTGAAAGCTTGTCTTTCTGTCCCAGAGTGGCTGGTGGTTTTGAACTGTGGGCCTTGAGGATCCTAGCCTAATGACAAATGGCTATGCTACCAGGATTCCAATTATATCCTATTAAGACTACATTAGTCAAATCAGTAGTGTATTTTTAAATCACTTGAAAAAATCAAGGAGCCCAAGTGGCTGGTGGTTCAGTGCTTGGCTGATAACTAAAAGGCTGTCAGTTCCGACCTATGGACGAAAGACGTGGCCATTTGCTTCTGTAAAGGTAACAGCTCTGAAAGTTCTGTGGGGATATACTAACCTGGCAGGGGAGACACCATGATCACGAAGGTGGTTTTCCCAGGGCGAGGCTCATCCATTGCACTCCAGAGGTGCTGACCCCTGTGATTTCCCCAAATGTGGGAAACTCAACTGCGTAATTTGTGGTAGTGGGGACTGCGTTTGCGCTCTCCCCTGAACAAAAAAAGAAGAAAGTTCTGTGGGGTTTTACTGGCTCTCAGAATCGCCCTGAGTGGGAGCCAACTGAATGACGATGAGGTGGTTTCGTTTGTTTTGGGAAAAGCCTTTCTGTCGGGTTAGCCAACTGGGTATGCTGTCAGGTGTCTTCCTTTCACTGAACTTCTGACTTTCAAGGAATTGTTTCCCCCCAATTAATTGCATTTTATGAGTCTGTAAGGTATTTCTTGAGTTTCAAAGTCAAATCAGCAAAACAAGATACAGCCCTCCCCTGCCCCCCAATCAAGTTCCTATTTTGTCCTCTCTCTCAGGACTGTTTGTTTATATTTAAATCTCTAATCCATTTGGAAAACAGTCCAGTGTCCATTGTGACAAATGACATTGATGCTACCTTTAAAATCTACCTATCCAACTATTCTAATACCACCTAGGAAACAGCTCATCTTTTTGCCACTAATTTGAGATGTGCCTTTTTATACATTACATTTTCATTTGCACGCGAGTTTCCCCCTGTATTCCAATTCTGTTCCACGGTTAATCCTCCTATACACGTGCCAACAATGCGTTGTTTTATTCTAGTATTTGCGAGGGTCGGTGCTTTCTCGGTGTGCCTTTTCTTGGTTCAGTTTCCCCAACTTTCTTGCTGATTTGCTTTTCTGAAGAGCGGGTCTAGCTCCAGAAAGGGAGCTAGTGCTATCGCAAGCGGATGGATACCTTTAGCGCCTTTTTAAAAAAAATACAAGAACATCATATGTGCTTCGCTTTGTTTCAGGCATACCTTTGTGTCTTTCAGAAGGTTTCCTGCTTTTCCTCAGAGATGTTGGATATTTTATGGTTGAATTCTTCCAAATTTCTCGCCACAGATAAGTGAGTGATGTCAGTGCTGCGTTTGTTTGCGGAAGCATCGCCATTTGTGTTCTCTCACGGCTTAGAGCCTCGTTTTTGCCGATGGCTTCAGGGTAGCGTGGCCTTCTTCCTTCAGTACCATTTGTTCTTGATCATATGCTACCTCCTGAAGTGATTAAACATTGATTCATTCTTTTTTTGCACAAGGATTCTGTGCATTCCTTCCATCTTCTTTTGGAGCTTCCTGCAGTGTCCAGGTGTTTTTCAATATTGCTCAAAGCTTGGTTTTTTTTTTCTTTAGTTTTTCCAGCTTGAGGAATTCTAAGCACGTCCTTCTTTTTTTAGTTTCTAACCCTCAGTTTTTGCACATTTCACTATAATACTGTATCTTGTTGAGCTGCCTTTTGAAATCTTCCTTTTAGCTGTTTTGCCTTGTTATTTTGTCCGTTCGCTTTAGCTACTCCATGTTCAAAAGTAAAGTTCAGAGTCTATTCCGACATCTCATTTGGAAGACAACTGAGCGAGAGAATCCCCATTCAAAGGAAAGTGACAAAAAGTGGAAAGACTCTAACAACATCACTGATATCACACACAGGCAAATTGTGCTGAAGACCAGCAGGGAGAGGCCAGAAATTCAAGCCAGATTCTGAATAAATCGTGGATTGAGAGTTATCATTGCAGACAATCTTGGCTGAAAGCTCAGAATTCCAGAAAGCTGTCTACCTCTGTTATATTGGCAAAGGCACGTTATTGTGTGGATTCAAAACAAATGGCCGATAATTTAGACAGTATATTTATCAAGTAAAACAAGCAAACGAACAAAAATCCAGACAAACTCACTTTAACAATTAACATCAAATCAATGAACATTGCAAAGAATGGGAATTCCAGAACCTTTTATACATGCTCACGTGGAGCCTGTTCATAGACCAAGATGAGTTGTTCCAACTGACCAAGGAGGTACTGCGTGGCTTAAAATGAGAAAAGATGTGCGTCAGAGTGGTATCCTCTCATTCTATGTATTGTGCTGAGCAAATAATCTGAGACGCTGGATGAGAGGAAGAAGAACATGACACCAAAATTGGAGGAAGACTCGTACACCGCCTTCCGTACGCAGACGGTACAGCCTCGCTTGCGAAGTGAAGGGGACTTGCAGGCCTGACTCGATAAAGATCAAAGGCTACAAACTTCAGGAGGATTGCCCATCAGCACAAGGAAAAGTATCAAAAAACAAAGACGTCACTTTGAGGACTAAAGTGTGCCCGACACAAGCCATTTTTGCTCACCCGAGATACAGCCTCCAAAAGTTTGTGGCCAAATAGAATTGCACAGCCATGCAATTTTCCCCTGAGATTTTTTCCTTTTTAAAAAAATTTCATATATTTTAATTTTTAAAAATGAAATACTTTTATTGGGGGATCTTATAGCTCTATCACAATCCACACAAGCATCCGTTGTGTCAAACACATTTGTACACATGCCACCATCATCATTTCAAAGCATCTTTCTACTTGAGCCCTAGATATCAGCTCCTCATTTTTCTCCCTCCCTCTCCTGCCTGCCCTCCTTCATGAACCCTTGATAAGTTATAGATTATTATTTTCATATTTTGCATTGTCCACTGTCACCCTTCACCCACTTAAAAAGATTATTTCATTGGGAACTCATACAACTCTTATCACAATCCATCCATCCATTGTGTTAAGCACATTTGTACATCTGTTGCCATCATCATTCTCAAAACATTTCTTTCTACTGGAGCCCTTGGTATCAGCTCATTTTTCCTCCTCCCTCCCCACACCCCTCCCTCATGATAATTTATAATAATTTATATATGTATATTTATAAATATTATATATGTATATGGATGTGTACATGTAATATTTATAATGTTTATAATTTATAAGTAATTATTATTTTGTCACGTCTTATACTGTCTGATATCTCCCTTCACTCGCTTTTCTGTTGTCCATCCTTGTGATTGGTTCCCCCTTTCTGGATCCCCTGTGTTTCCAGCTCTGATCTGTATCTGCGTACATGCTCTGGTCTAGTTGGATTTGTAAGGTAGAATTGGGATCATGATAGTGGGGGTGGGGGAAGCATTTAAGAACTAGAGGAAAGCTGTATGTTTCATCAGTACTATCGTGCACCCTGACTGGCTTGTCTCCTCCCGACGACCCTTCTGTAAGGGGATGTCCAGTTGCCTACAGATTGGCTTTGGGTCTCCACTCCACACTCCCTCTCATTCACAGTGATATGATTTTTTCGTTCTTTGATGCTGCGATAGTTTATTGTGCCAGCCTGGCCGATAAACACAAGTAGGATTAACTGAAGGGCAGAGGGATAAATGGCTCGGTGAGCCTCACCTTGCTTGTTCTGTGCCTCAATTTAAAGGGGTACACTACCTGTGGGATGCCTAGCCTGTGGACTGTGTCGCTGTAAATTGAGGTCCCTTTAATCCCACAGGATTGAAATTTCGTCTCTGGTGTGCTTCCGCCATGTGGGCTTTGTTGCTTCTGAACTTGTTTATCTTCAAGCTTTTAAGACCCCAGATGCTATATCTTTTATAGCCGGGCACCATCAGCTATCTTCACATTTGCTTATGCACATATTTTTTCTTCAGCAATCACGTCGGGAAGGTGTGCATCCTGGAATGCCAATTTAATAGAACAACGTGTTCTTGCATTGAGTAAGTGCTTGAGTGGAGGCCCAATGTCCATCTGCTGCCTTAATACTAAACCTATGAATATATGCACATAGATCTATTTCCCCACATTGTTATATAAATATATTTCCATATGTACATTCCAGTCTTTAGACTTCTATAAATACCCTTTGTCACCTAGTTCTTTCCTCTATTTCCTTTTTCTTTCCTCTTGTCCCACTATTATGCTCAGCCTTCATTTGGGTTTCAATAATTTCTCTTGGTTACATTGCCCTTGATGAATCCCTACCAGGCCTCTCACACCCTCCTTGCCACTGATTTTGAATCACTTGTTGCTCCCCTGTCCCTGGGTTGGTTAGCACCACCTCCTTACCCCCGCCTCCCCCTCTCCCATGTCTTCCGGAACCATTGGTCCCATTGTTTTCTCCTCCAGACTATTCATCCAGTCTATCTTATCTAGATAGATCTGTAGAGATAATAATGTGCACCAAAAATCAAGCCATAGCAAGATAGGCAATGAGTGAAAACACAGCGATGACAACAAAAAAGGAAACCAATTACCCATAGAAGAATAAATTAATTAAAAGAAAAAATTTTAAAAAGAAAGAAAAACCTGTAAATAGATCAAAGTTCTGATTTTTGATCTCTAGGCATGTCCTTCAGTCAGGTCCCATGGGGTACCACACTCTGGCCCCAGAGTCTGTCCTTTGTACGCCCTCAGGGGCTCCCTGCTATGCTTCTATGGTTGCTCTGCCTCGGTGTTACAGGGTCAGTCTGGGCCAGTCCCAGCACTGAGTCTCCAGTGTTGTCCCCCTTAGGCCCCTGGGCCATCAAGGGGCAGCATGTCTCGTAGTGGGATCAGCCAAATTGTCCACTCTGTCCATTGGCTGTTCAGAGTGGGGATATCTTCCTCCAGGCCTGGAGGCTCAGGATGCACTCCACTCTCTCTTTCTCCCCCTTCGTTTGCTCCCATGTGCTCTGATCAGACATGCCTCTTTCCTAGCTGCAGCTCCAGTGCTGTCCTCTCAAGTAAATTCTTCTGGGAGGAGGGGCAGTTGTCCACGTAGCTGATATGGGGGCCGAGCCATCAGACCCCTCCACTGGCTCCCCACTCCCTGCCGGCAAGCTGTATTCGTCTGGCACTGGCTTTAAATCTGGTCCCTCTTTCCCTGTGGAGACATAAACAATACCTTCCCCTTGGGTGGGTCAGTGCCCTATTCCCTCATCACACATCTTTTTTTTTTTCTTTCTTTCCCCTTTCCTCCTTCCACCCTCTTTTTAGTTGGCTACCATATGTACCCCTGGATTTGGTCTGGCCCCTGCCATACTACCTGGACCTCACCCCTGGAGTGTTTGTATACAGTAGCTTTTTCCCTGTGCCCCTTTTGCATTTACCTTTCTGTTCTTTCATATATATATATAAACTTACCTCAGCAGACTTATGTTGTACTTGTCCTTTTGTGCTTGGCTTACTTCACTTAGCATAATTTCCTCCAGTTCTTCCCATGCGGCAATGTGCTTCATGCATTCATCACTGCTTTTTAGCGATGCATAATACTCTATTGTATGCATGTACCACCGTTTTTAATCCATTCATCTGTTGATGGAAATTTGGGTTGTTTCAAACTCCTTGTAATTGTGAACTGTGCCGCAATGAACATTGGAGCACAGATGTCTGGCCGTGTTTGTTTCTTGCCTCTTCTGGGTATATGCCCAATAGGGGGATTGCTGGGTCGTATGGTAACTCAATTTCCATCTGTTTTAGATATCGCCAGATCGATTTCCATAGTGGCTATACATACTTACAGGTCCACCAACAGTGGATGAGAGTTCCTGTCTCCACACAGCCCCTCCAACACTTGTTGCTTTCTGATTTTTTTAAATTGAGCTACCTTTGAGGGTGTTAGGTGGTATCTCATTGCTGTTTTAATGTGCATTTCTTTTATGGCTAAAGATCAGGAACATTTCCTCATATGTCTATTGGCCATTCAGATTTCTGCCCCTGTGAAACTTCTGTTCAGGTTGTTTGCCCACCTCCTCAGTGGGCTATTAGTTTTTTCTTTTTGGAAGCTAGCAGAGTATTGTAGATTTTAGTAATAAGGCCTTTGTCTGATGTGTCATTGCTACAGATGTTTTCCCAGTCGGTGGACTCTCTTATTACCCTCTTGGTGAATTCTTTCGATGTACACAGATGTCTTATCTTTAGTAGATCCCACTTGTCCTCCGTATTTGTATCCTTCCCTATTTCTGATAGCCTATGTATTCCCTGTGCCAAGGTTCTCAGGTTTGTCCCAATTCCCTCATTAATGGCCCTAATTGTTTGGGGTTTTATCTCAAGGTCTGTGATCCACCTTGAATTTATTCTTGTGCATGGAGTGAGGTAAGGGTCTTGCTTCATTTTTCTGCAGGTAGATATCCATTTTTTCCAGCACCATTTATTGAAGATGGCATCTGCTTCCCATTTAATTTTTTGGGGCCCTTATCAAAAATCAGTTGCCTGAATGCTGATGTTTTTATTTATGGGTCTTCAGCTCTTTTCCATTGGTCTGAATATCTGTCATTATGCCAGTACCACACTGTTTGACTACTGTGACTATATAGTACGTGCTAAAGTCAGGTAGAACAAGCCCTCCTACTTTGCCCTTCTTCTTGAAGAGTTCTCTGCTAATTCTGGGCTTCTTCCTCCTCCATATGAAGTTGATAATCTGTTTTTCCAATTCTTTGAAGAAGGATGGTGGTATTCGTATCGGGATAGGGATGACTTCTTGATATGAAGCTCTTTCTTATCCATATATGAGTGTCACCACAGCCTAACACACTTGTTATTTGATACTTTGCATTTACAATCATAGTGAAAATCTACTCTCTGAGTGTTTTGTGCATTAGTAACATACATCTGGCGGTGATGAATGCCGAGGTGTTCAGCAAGAGTAATGCTCCCTGTGATGGTTAAGGTTATGTGTCACTTTGGCTGGATCATAATTCTCAGTGGTTAGAGAGTTTGATCTGATGTAGTCATCCTCCATTGTTATGTAACACCAATTTTTGTAAAATGACTTGGTTTTTGAAACCCAGATATACTGATGAGTGGGTGGGTGTAGCTTGATTTAAAATCTTGCAATAATATTAATAAATGATATGGACATGTCATGTTCTCTTTGGTCTATCTTTGTCAGGTTTGGGGATTAATGTTATACCTGTTTCGTAAATTGAATTTGAATTTCTTGTTTTCAAATTATACTTTTGAGCTACTTCAAACAACAATGGGTTATCTGATTCTTAAATATTTAGTAACTAGTACCTGTCACATCTCCCCCCTCGAAGGCTTATAGATGTGCTTTTGTGCCATGGGCAGTGGTGCAGGCACCAGGACCGGGCTTTGCTTCCTGTATGAAATGGAAGGGTGCGAGTTAACACCATAATGCTGTGGTGAGAAGTGCTTGGATGAGGTAGGGCGTGCTGGAGGGGACGCTTGGTGACACCTCCGTCCCTTTGCGCGTCTATTCTGTGTGATGAGGCTTGTGAGTATATTCACTGCGTCCTTTGTCTTCCCGGGAAGCTGCGGTTTGGGCATAAGTGAACATTGAAGTGGATAAGTGATTTTCAAGATAAATATAGTGTGAACATGTGTCCTTGACATACTGGATGACCACAACTGCAAAATAAGTGTCCCTTACGTGCTTGCTCCTTGAGCTTGGGAACCATTGTGTGTGGCCAATGCAGAATGCGTGTGATTGTTAGCCTGTGTGTTTGAAAGCAGAATGCATGTGTATGTTAGCCTGTGTGTTTTAAAGTTTCTCCAGGACAAAGGCCATAGTTTCAAGGGTCAGTAAGGCCAGTTGGCATGACATCGCCCACAAAAGACGATCTTATCCATCCTATTTTGGGGAGTCGTGCCTGAAAAACTGGTGAGAGGCCATCAGCAGTGTAATTACCTATCTTTCCTGTCTGGAGGAAAGAAGAGTGATGAAGACAGACAAACACACGGAAATACTTACTCCAGCGGGCGAGTGGACCCTGCAAATATTCGTCTCCATGTCCCTGAGTCTAGAGGAGCTAGATAGTATCCAGCTACCAATATCCCCACTTAGGAAGGGATCACATTAGAAGTTCCTGGATAGAATGGGAGAAAAATGTGGATGAGAACTCAAAACCATAAAAGGGACCAGGTTTGCAGGTCAGATAGAGACTATTGGACCCCACAAGACTATATTGCCCTTAATCCTTTTGGGGGTCTGGAAAGGATCTCACTCTATGGTTCAATTTTCAACCAAACAATAAACAGTCTACTGTTAGTGAAGTACACACACGTTGAATAATCAGTCCTTACGGATGAAGGGGGCAGCATGTATCCAAAGACCAGGCAAAAGCAGGACTGGAAGTAGGAAATATAGAGGAGAAGTAGGATAAGCAATGTTACATTGAAGGAACTGCAGTGAATGAAAGGAAACAAAGTGTGCATGTGTTGTTGAATGTAAAATAAACATGATAGTCTGCTCTGTCAGCCTTCCCCCAATCGCAATAAACATTTACAAAGACACCCAAAATGGCATGGTCACACAGAGGCATGAGAAAACACCTTAAGGAGAGGGAACTTGACTTATGGTGGTAACTGTAGACTGCATATGATTTCTAAAATTCCTCAAACAGCACACTCAAAATGGATAAATTTCCTGGATAGTTTTTCAGCCTTTATAAAACTGAAAAATGACCATAGATTCGCTGACCTACATCTCATCAAAAGATAACGTCTATGCTTCTGTGCTTTGACTAATGGAGTTCTGTGGGAGCCGTGCGACGTGGCTTCCAAGTCTGGGTCACAAAAGGCCACATAGGTTTTGTCTTATCGTCTGAGATGCTCCTTCACTCTTGGAAACTTGGGCTGTCCTGTATCAAGTTTGACCTCTCTGAGAAAATTACCCTGATAGGCCACCTATTGGCACGCCGGTCCCAGGTGACCCTCCCCTTTAGCCATTCCAGCTCAAGTGTCATCCATGTCATTGAAGGAAGCATCCTGGAAGTAGAACTTCCAATCTCAGATGTTTCCATCCTCAGCCACTTGAGTCATCTTGTTAAGGCCCGGAACCCGTGAGAAAGATACAGTTGTTCTTGCACTTCATTAAGTTTGGGGAATGTGTTAGGCAGCAGTAGAGAATTAGACCACCTCCCTTACATATCAATCTTCCTTTATGCATGTAAAGTTTTTGCTTCTTAGTTTCTCCCAAGTTCGGTCACTTCTCTTTTCTTGAACTTTTATGATTCTTATTAATTTACAGTGAAGTGTTTTCTGCCTTTAACTTAGCCTGTGACGTATGGATGTAATCTCTTTTCCCCAAAGAGCCACTCAAGTGTAGCAACCAATCTGATGAACCGGGCCCCTTTCCTGCCCTTGTCTTTTCAAGGCTGTTGCTTCTCAATCGTCTCCTTTCTCATTGTCTGTCCTCTTCTGCTACTCTTCTTTCAGGCGGTTGTCGTGTTGTGAAGTGCCCGCGAGGGGCCTCCCGCTCCCAGTGATGCCCCACAGAATGAACCCGGTCCTGTGGGTCCAATCTCAGAGCAGCTGTTGTGCCTGAGCTCATCGCCACACGCCTTGTGCTCACCCATCTCGTGAAGGATCTTCCACCTTTTTTGCTGACCATTTGCTAAGCTCTTTTCCAGGGACTGCTCTCTCCTGATAGCACGTCCAAAGCATGCGGGACAAAGTCTAGTCATCCTTACTTCTAAAGGAGCCTTCTGGCTGTACCTTTTCCAAGATAGATTTGTTTGTTCTTCTGGCAGTATTTTTGATAGTCAACACCATCATCCAAATGCATCATTTCTTCTTCAGTCTTCCGTGGACAGTGTTCAACTTTCACAGACATATGCGGCGAATTAAAATACCATGGCCCTGGTGGCGGAGTGGTTACCGTTGGACTGCGGTCTGTGTGGGTGGCAGTTCGAAATCACCGGCAGCTCCGAGGGAGAGACTGGGCTTTCTACTCCTGTAAGCAGCTACAGCCTTGGAAACTCACAGAGGGGCCACTATGAGTCAGCATTGACTCAATGGCAGTGAGTTTGGTTTTGGAGTTTGGGGCCGGGGCAAACTGTCATTTGATTCTCTCACTGCTGCTTCCATGAGTATTGATTATAGATCCACGCCAAAGAAAATCTTTGACAACTTTAATATTTTCATAGCATGTACCATTTTCTTAATTTCTTTTAGTTCCCGTAATGCACTTGTATACAAGTTTTATCTGCTTTGTGGGCATGTTCTCTCCAGATAAACTAGTTGTCATTGAGTTGGTTCCAACCCAGGTGTTTCAGAGTGGAACTGTGCTTCATTTATCAACAGCTGGGGTTTTTGGTTTTCCAGTGTGCTTTTTGGTGGACTTGAACCTCCAACCTTTTGGTCAGCAGCTGAACATTTGCACCAGATGCCCTTTTTCTATCGTTTTCACAAATGGTACCAAGTGCATCCTGAGCTTGTTTCTACTGCTCTCCTCTCTTGTCTGAATCTTCTCTTCAAGTTTCCCCTATTGTCCCTACTGTGTGATCTAACTCTGCTCCCAGAGCCTTCTTCTCATGCAGAGATTTATTCTAGAATGAAGTTTTGGTTGACCTTCCTGAAAATCGAAGTCTATAGAATTCCCTCTTATTTTTGGCTGATATTCTCAGATTGAACTACAAAAGTTCCCAAGGAGTACCTAATGGCAATTGTAGATTCTCCAGTTGCCAGGGCTACCGAAATAATTCCCTCCCTTTCCTTCCATCCAGCTTCTGGTATCCTATGGTTCTTGTAGTCGTCTGTAGTGTGTGGACGTCCGCTCATATTCTGTAGCTTGTTAGGATATCCTGTCACCTAAGATTGCTGTAGAACAGTGGGTTGTTCAAACACAGGTGCTGGACTCTGCTCCCGGAGGTTCTGAGTTGAAGGGCTAATGTGGGATCTGAGCATCCGCAATTTCAACAAGGTCCCAGG
Source organism: Tenrec ecaudatus (assembly GCF_050624435.1). Classification (NCBI taxonomy): domain Eukaryota; kingdom Metazoa; phylum Chordata; class Mammalia; order Afrosoricida; family Tenrecidae; genus Tenrec; species Tenrec ecaudatus. The sequence continues at coordinate 56,959,030 of NC_134546.1, read as the reverse complement.
CGTTGCATCTATTACTGATTTAGACGTTTCATTGTTAGAACCACAGTTATAGATGTTGTCTGGGAGCTTTCTGTTTTATCATTTGCACTGCTTTTATCTGTTTTATGGAGATCATTGAGAACGACAAAACAATGGAAAAGAGCCGGTGAGTCCTCCAAAGCTGAAACAGGTAGCTACCATATGAGGAAGTGATTCCACTCCTATATACCCACGAAAAATGAAAACCGTGTTCACACAAAAGTGCACAGTAGCATTATTTGCAATAGCCCCAAACCAACTCCACGAACTGATGTGTAGATAAGTAAAATGTAGTCTATCATACGATGGAATATTATTCGTCAGTAAAAAGAAGTGAAGGACTGATACGTGCTACTCTGGGGACAAATGTTGACATCTTTCTGCTAGACGTGATACATCATTCCTAAGAAAAGCCATGTATCATATGATGACAGCTACATGAAAGGCCCAGGATAAGGAAATCTAGAGACACAGAGTGGAATGGCTGCTGCCTTGGGATAGGAGTTTGGGAAGAACTCGAGAGTGAGTGCAAGTGGGTTCGAGACTGTTTTGTGTTTTGGATTTTTTGAGTATGACAACATCTAAAATTGTGGCAATGGTCGCACAATTTGATGAGTATTCAAAACAAAACACCCAAACGATGGAATTGTCCCTTTAATGGTTGAATTGTATGAATTTTGAATTCTAGATCAATGAAGTTATTATTTAAAAAAATACCTACACTCTGTTGCCACAAAGTAGTGTTGTTGAGTAAGTACTGGATTTTGAACTGCCAGGTCAGTTGTTCAAAACCACCATCCACTCCTCAGGAAAAAGAAGAGGCTCTCTGTTCCTGTAAAGATTTATGAATAGATTCTCAAATTTATTTGACCTACTGCTCCCTTTTTGGAAAAATAAAATTACTCTGTCCACCCCGGGAATTCAAAACTTTGGTATTATAGTCTGTCAACCAGGATAAAGTATGGGTATCTGCTTCTGTAGCCCTCCTGGATCAGGCCAGTGCTCCTCCACTTAGAGAAACACGGATCCATACCCTTGGAAACCCTCTCATGGTCACTGTGAGTTGGAATTGACTTAATGGCAGTGAGTTTGGATTTTCATGTAGGTTGCCACAACTACTACCTTCCCAGGATCCCCCATATTTAAAAAATATATTAATTACTCACATAGGTTGGTACTTCTAGTCTTTGTAACAAATTTCACATAAAACTTCTTGTCAACAATTTCTATCAAGTTCCCTGTGGTTTGGGAGTTGGGGATTGCGTACACCCTGAGGGAGACTTTGTGGCTTTGGACTGTGGTACTCAGTATAGACCCTGGTCAGGGGAAAAGGGGTTCACCAGGATGAAGCTATTTGGCCTGCGAACAAAGCCCCCCCACCCTGGGAACCCCAGCCCCTCCCTGGCCCTCTGAGTAGTCCACAGATGGTTGCCTCTGTGCCATGAAAGGAAGCAGACACCTTCTTCACGGCCTGGTCTTTTCCCACCAGCCCACTCCTTCCCGGCCCTCCCTTGGTTCCAGGGGCTGCCAGGGTCACCCTCCCCGTGCCCCAGAACCCCCACCCCCTGCTCCATCAAAATGCATTCTGCTTTCCATCTTGTCAGACGACAAAGACACTGGGGGGATTTATTTATACCTCCAGCCTGCTAATGAGACGATTCAGTGCAAAGCAGCCCAAGCTTGGTAGAGGCTCCTCAGGCATTTGATTGTTTCGTCTGCGTTCCCAGTCCCAGCCTTTCTGCTACATATAAATTTTCCACAGTGAATAGACACCATTCTTCTGGGAAACCCATTCGTTCCCTTGGCTATTTTACTTCAATCTCTTGTTTGGCTTTTTATTATTATTGTTAAACTGTAATTAATTCTCCTATCAGCTTCTCTTTAGCGCACTCTGCCTAACGCAGCGTGAAGGGTCCCCACTGCACACCTATTCTTGAACATAACAAAGCCTCAGACAGTTTAGACATTAAAAAAACACACAAGCTGCAACATCCGCCTCTTCATGAAATGACAGCGTAGGGTCGGGTGGGGCGCAGTGGGAGGGGCAGCAGGAAGGTTTTGGCAGGCGCAGTTGAAATGGTTTCTTAGTGAATGGATTTCAGATGGCTCAGGTGGTACTGAATCTTTGGAGCAGAGGGATACTGGGTTGGGAAAGTTGTGAAAGATGCCTGAGACAAAAGGCATGATGCCCTTTAAATTACCACCCAGGTCCGATGTTCAGAGCAGCCCAACCCTGGTGGTGTAAGTGGTTTGAGATGAGTTGTTAATGGAAAAGGTTGTAGGTTCTAACCCACCCAACCACAGAAGACAGGCCTGGAGACTTGCTTTCATAAAGATTCCAGGAAGTTCTGTTCTCTAACACATGGTGTCAGAATCCACTCAAAGGCAGCGAACAATAACAACCCACTCTATTAGGTGTCCTCCTGTTTCTTGCAGTACACGCTCCTCAAGGTCAGACACTTTGACAAATTGACCAATGTCATGGACAATTCTGTGATGGCATCTGTTGTGGGCTCCCGTTTCTCCCCCCCCACCCCATGCCGGAAGATGTGCCCTTATCCTAATTCCCAGAATCTGTGCGTGTTTAATTGGAAACAGGATGTTTGCTGGTACAATTAAGTTAAAGATCTTGAAAGGAGAAGTTTAACCTGGATCATCTTGTTGGGCCCTCAATGCAACAGACAGACAAGCAAATGATGTGGAGACAGAGGCAGAGATTGGAGTGCTGTGGCCAGAAGCCAAGGAATGCTGACAGCCACCTGAGCTGGAAGAGGCAAGGACTACATTCTACCCTGAAGTTTCCAAAGGGAGTGTGGTCCTGGCCACACCTTGATGTCAGGCTTCTGGCTTCCAGCACTGTGAGAAAATCCCTTTCTTTTGTTTTAAGCCCTCGGGTTTGTGGTGATTTGTTAGAGCAGCCACAGGAAAGGAATACACATCCGTCATCTGCCAACTCCCTGTGAGCAGAAAACACAGAAGAGATGGGATTGGTTGGTATCAGGACACAAAGTCTTCCAAGATCATGCGCTTTCCTTCCAATAGCACACAGGATATGTTGTTAGATGAGATGAAGTTGTCCACAGACTCAAGCTTAAAGCACTCCTTCGTTGTAGGCCATGAGTTTGAAAACCAGCCGTGCCTGAACTGACTGTACGCCCTTTTCCTCTGGAGCGCTCTTATTCCCCATGAGTGCTCAGGACATGCTGAGCTCTGACTTTTGTCTGTAACAAAGATTCCCCCATCCGGAAGGCTTCCAGGCTCAGGTTTTGCTGCTTCTTCTGATGGTTGGAAATCACACGTGTGAGTCGATAGGGATGTTTTCTGGACTTGTGGGCTTACGAGGGATCTTCCAGCAAAGCCATGCCCTGGCTGAGCGGGTGGCCCGGCCTTTATTGCCTTAGGAAGTCGCATGCCCCAGCAGCCATGTCACCAGATGCACTGCTCATTCTACTACCTTCAGGGCTGACTCTTCTTTCCGCCTCCCTTCCTTTCACTCTCCCTCCCTCCCTTCTTTCTTTCCTTCCTTCCACAAGTGTTGGTTTTAGTATTTTAATTTTTCTCAAAGGTTAATGATACTTCACTGGTTCCTCTTGTTCTCCCGCTCTCTGGCCGTTAAGGCAATGGCTGGTCATAAGCTTCTCCTAAGTTCATCTTCCTCCTCCTTCCAACCTCTCATGTAATAACCAGTACATTTCCTTGCCCGGTCCCCAGCATGTAAGCCAAGCTACTTTGGGTCCAGATTTCCCCCCTCTCAAAAGGAACTGGTGGTGCAGTGGTTAAGGCACTCAGCATCAAACCAAAAGACCAGTGGTTCAAAAGAGCAGCTGACCTGCCACCAGGGAGGAAGAGGTGGCAGTGCGTGTTGGTGAAACGCCCCAGGGGTACAGTTCTACTCTGGGCTTGCAGGAGGGTTTGCAGTGGGGATTTATTTGCCGTAGAAGCGCAGGGCCCGGCACATCTTTGAACAAAAGGCGCGTGTTTCTGACGGGCTCCCCACATACAGCTCTCTGTGCAAGTTGGGTTTTATCCTGTGGGGAAAATGCTTAAAAATGTAGATTTCTAAGGCTGCTCTTTCTATTATTTTGAATAACATTCTCCGTCAGCTTGCAGACTGTACCTCCCTCCCGCATGACTAGCTAAATGTTTCTATTTGCCTTGTTATCGTTCTCTCTCTCTGCATGTTTACATCTGTGTGTATATATGTGTTTGCACGCAACATCCTTCTGGTAACAGTAAGTTTATTTTTCCTCTGCCCATAGCTCAAGATCCACTGAACGAATTTAACTCAAATTACCTCTCCTGACTAAACCAACTCACTAAATAAAATATCAACAGGATAAAGGATGGCTGAAAAAGAAAAAAAATGTTATTTCTTATTCTGAAAAAGCGAGAAGGTGAGCGTAATTGAGTTTGCTGCTTGACTCGCAGCTCTCGGTCTTGGAAACACCCTAAAATAACATGTTCTGCCTTGGTTCTGTGGCCCAAACACTGCAGCCGGAGGCCCTGCTCCGCCTCTGATGAAAGGCTTTCCTTTGTGGCAGCGCAGCCATAAACGCAGGCCCTGAGCAGTGAAACCAGCGGCGGCGTGGAATTTACGCAGCTCAGAGGGGCCACCACCATCCATGCCTGGTGATGAATATCTCCTTCCTCTGGGTCCAATGCCAGCCTTCAATAAGAAACAGAAACACAACCTTCTTTTGTACAGAGCAAGACAGGCCCTGGAAGGACATGGCCCTGGACAAGCAGGCCTGGGAGAACGTGATGAGAGTGGGACACTCACAGGATTAGGTTCCACAGCTGGCCATTCGATTCGCAGAGGTGCTCGACCCCCTGTAGGTAGCCCCTGTTGGCTGCAGCTCTTCCCTGCAGGGGGTCACCTCAAGAAGGGACTGGCTTGGAGGGGGCTTGATGGGGAATGGTATAGTTAGCTTATTGTGCCAACCTGGCCGATAAACACATGTGAGATTAATTGCAGGGCGGAAGGATAAATGGCTCAGTGAGCCTTGCTTTTCCAGTCCTCGGGTCTCTTGATTTGTGATGGTTGGACTAGGGTGCAGCTGCCTTAGCCAGTTCCCTGCTTCAGCTGGCAAGGCTCACTTCCTGTAGGACATCCCTGAGGAGAAGCCACATGGACCTACCCCGATGCAGCCCTGGGGGCTGGAGCAGCCATGTGGAGACCCCTGTCAGCACTGAGATGTTTACACATTCACTGACTCGGCTTTCCTCCTGCAGTCGGCATCATGGCATCTGTTTTGTGAGATGGAGGAGGACTTTGTGGATTGGTGTTGGACATATGGGTTAATGGGTTAATGTTGGACTTGTGGGCTTGGGCAGCGCTGGGTTGGGATGTTTTCTTGATGTGTACTTCAGCTTTATATAAAACTCTCTCTTATACATGATTTTCTGTGGATTTGTTTCTCTAATGTATCCAGACTAACACAGGTAATGATTTAGGGGATTTCTTATTATTATTTGTTGTTGTGTATAGGTTTCCATACAAATCCATACATCTGAGGGACTGGCACATCCCCTAGAGTGCTCCCACAACTCCACTTGCCTTCCCGAACGGCCTTTTCCTTTGAGCCCCACACCCCTCCATCACTGAATTGGGGGCCCCGCCAGTTGAATGAGGCCCATTGGACCTTCCTACTTCCAGTTGTGACTGAGGTGGATGTCACCAAAGTCAAGGACCATTATGTGAGAAGAGGATCATTGTCAATACCAGTGTGAAATATATATATATATAAATTTTGTTTTAATCACTTGCTATTGAGACTTTCTAGCTGACAATGACCCCTATGTGTGTCAGAGACATTAAGTTTTCAATGGCTGTTTTTTATGTAAAGTACCAGACCTGTCTTCAGAGACACCTCTGAGAGGACTTGAACCTACAACCTTTCTGTTAGCGCCGACTGCATTCACCATTTGCATCATCCCAGGGTCCTGGTGGTCATTGTGACAAGATTACACAAGTTCTGATACATTATAAAGCCCACCTTTTCCCTCCCAACTTTTGGTCTCACTTTGTGTTTCAACATATACTTGGGGCTCTGGCCAATGAGTCAATACTACTCCTAAAAAGGACTTGGTGCAGATTGTGATAGGAGCTGTATCAGCCTCCAATAAGATGATTTTTTTTTAAAAAAAAGGACTTGGTGGGTAGTTCTGGTCAGGAGCCTTCCAGAACACACTGGTGAGGGCCGTTGCTCTGTGCCTAGGCATTGCAAGAACACTTGTTGATTGACCCCTGTACTAGTTGGCCAGCGTCAGGATTCCCACTGAGGCCTCTGAGAAAGACAGCGTTCCACACCCCTCTCCAGCTTCTGGTAGCTCCCGACAAGCCTGCAGCTGCAGCTGCAGCATCCCCCAACAGCTTCCTCCCGTCTCTGGGTGTCTTCTCTTATAAAAGACACTGTCGCATAGGATTAGTATCCATCCTACTCCAGTGGGACCTAACTGATAACATCTTCACAGGTCCCATTTCAGAGCAAGGTCACAGTCACAGCTGAAGGAGCTAGAACTTGGACATTTCTTTTTGGGGAGGAGACACAAAAGCCAAATGAATAGAGAGCAACACCTAGAATCTATGAAGATGACCCCTTTGAAATCCCCAAACACAGTCCCCACAACCTTCTGAGTTGACCTTGCTGCCTTGAATGTAACTGGCCCAGCAGAACCCCTTGGGAGGCAATGTTTAGATGGGATCCCCTCTTTGGATTATTATTGATAAATCCAAGACTTGTCCCTGGTTAGGCTTCATCCCATGCAATCATCATTCCTTCCAACCTGCTCCAGACTGATAGAAAGATTGACTAGTAGAGCTAGCTGATATCCACCCTACCCTTTAAGCACGCAATCTAGCCAAAGGTGTGCTGAGGCCAAGACGTTTGCTTACAATAGAAAATGCAGTAGCTGTCGGATCAGGGCCACTTCTATGGTCTTTGGACTTGAGCCTCAGCCTCCTCATTTGTTCACATTGACTTCCCTTCTTTGGTCTCATCTGTGAGGTCTCGATTCATTTGAGAACCGATGTTCATGTGGAACAGCATTCCTGCAAGCTTGCAGCAAGGCTTCCCTGACTTGGGAAGATGTTCACTTACTTTGTTAAAACTTTGCCCTCCCAATAGGTTTTGTTGTCACGGCATCGAAAGCATCCTTTTTTGGTGAAGTCACCCTAGCAAGACGACGATGATTTGCAGAACCCGTCTGCTGCCATCCACTGATTGCATAAACCTGGTTAAATACATTTTGCTTGATATCAATCCAAACTTGTGTACACTATTTGTCATTCTTTATGACGTCCCCCAGTGTGCATTTACTGTATTTTGCTTATCCATTTATCTACTGACAGGCATTTAGGTTGTTGTGGCTAATACTTTTTGGCTATTGTGAACAGTGCTGCATTGCGCATCATTGCTCAAGTTTCTAGCTGAGTCTCTCCTTTCAAGTTTTTCAGTGTATACCTAGGAGTGGAATTACCGGTTTGTACAGTAGTTCTATTCTTCGTTACTTGTTACATTTTTTGAGGTACCTCTATATTGTTTGTATCAACAGCACCTGTGCCATTTTACATTCCACCAATGGGTAAGGGTTTCAACTTCCCTATATATCCTCTCTAACATTTTTATTCTCTTTCTTTTTGTTGTTGTTGTTGGTTTATGTTAGCCCTGGTGAAGGAGCCCTGGTGGCACAGTAGGCTGTGCTTTGGGTTGCTATCCACAAGGTCAGTAGTTCAAATCCACCAGCCACACCCTAAGCTTTTTGCTCCAGTAAAGATTTACAACCCCATACCCCAGAATCAATTCTACTCTGTCCTATAGAGTCACTGTCAGCTGGAATCAATTTAGTGCCAGGAAGCAAGCGATTCTAATGTGTGCGAAATGGGTCTTGATTTGTATCTCTCTGATGGCTAATGATGCTGAGCATCTTTTCATATATTTGGTGGCTATTTGAATGTTCTTCTTGGTGAAATGTCTACTCCAGGACACATTTTATGATTGGGTGATTTCTCTTTTTGTTGGTAAACCTTGAAGTTATCTATATGTGTGTGTGTGTATATATATAATTAGATTATTGTCAAATATATAATTTAAGAATATATACTCTCAGTTGGTAGCTTATCTTTTCACTTTTTGGGGTAAAGTCTTGATGAACAAATATATTTTTAATGTTATCTCATTTATTTCTTTTGTGTTTTGCTGTTTGCATTTTTTATATTACATTGAAACCTAGGCCTGAAAGCATTGTCCCTGTCTGTTCTTATAAGAATTTTGTGGCTTCAGTTTGTACATTTAGGTATTTAATGCGCTTTGAATTTATTTCTATGTATAGTGTGAAGCACGAAAAACCATTTCATTTTTCTGCTTGTGGAAAGTCAATTTTCCCAGCACCATTTATTGAAGAGCTTCTTCTTTCCCCTATGAATGAACTTAACACCCTTATGAAAATGCAGTTGACTATAGATGCACCCTTAGGAAAATTCCATTGACCATAGGGTTTATTTTGGATTCCCAATCTATTCCACTGGTCTGTGTGCCTATCGTTACATCAGTACCAGGCTGTTTTGATTACTATGGTTGTATAGTGCTTTAAAATTAGGAAATGTTACTCTGCCTACTTGTCCTCTTCTTTCAAGATTGCTTTATCTCCTCACTGACTCATAGCCCTACAGGGGACAACACTGGAGACACAGTGTGAGAATTGTGCCTGATCTGACCCCACCACACTGAGGCAAAACACTAGGGCGTGCAACAGAACAGCAAGGGGAACAGAGCAAGGAAGTCCCCAGGGAATACCAAAAACAGACTTTGGGGCCAGGGTGTGGCACTCCATCAGACTCAATCGGAAAACACTCCTAAAGGTCAACAAACAGACCTTGAACTATTTACAGGCTTTTCTTTACTTTTCTTTGGTCATTGTTGTTGTTGTTGTCTTGTTTTCTTTTGCTTTGTTTTGCTGTGTCTTGTTTTTGTGCATATTATTTTCTCTGCAGGTCTATCTAGATAAGATAGGCTGAATAAACAATCTGAAGGAGAATACAATGGAACCGATGGTTCCAGGGAGAGGGGGTGGTGGGGGAAAGGAATTAGTGTTAACAAACCCAGGGACAAGGGAACAACAAGGGATCCAAAATCAGTGGCGAGGAGGGTGTAGAGGCCTGGTAGGGCTTCATCAAGGGCAATGTAACTGGGAGGAATTACTGAAACCCAAATAAAGACTGAGCATGGTAGTGGGACAAGAGGAAAGTCAAAGGAAATAGAGGAAAGAACTAGGAGGCAAAGGGCATTTATAGAGGTCTAAATACAGGTGTGTACATATGTAAATATATTTATATATGATGGGGAAATAGATCTATGTGCATATATTTATAGGTTTAGTATTAAGGTAACAGATGGACATTGGGCCTCCACTCAAGTACTCCCTCAATGCAAGAACTTTGTTTTATTAAACTGGCATTCCATGATGATCACCTTCCTGACACGATCGCTGAAAACAAATGAGTGCATAAGCAAATGTGGTGAAGAAAGCTGATGGTGCCCAGCTATCAAAAGATATAGCATCTGGGGTCTTAAAGACTTGAAGGTAAACATGCGATCATTTAGCTCAGAAGCAACAAAACCCACATGGAAGAAGCACACCAGCCTGTGTGACCATGAGGTGCCGAAGAGATCAGGTGTCAGGTATCAAAGAACAAAAAAATCAAATAATTGTGAAGGAGGGGAAGTAGGGAGTGGGGACCCAAAGCCCATCTGTCGGCAACTGGACATCCCCTTACAGCAGAGTCACTGGGAGGAGACGAGCCACTCAGGGTGCAGTGTAGCAACGATGACACATACAACTTTCCTCTAGTTCCTAAATGCTTCCTCTCCCACTATCATGATCCCAATTCTACCTTACAAATCTGGCTAGCCCAGAGGATATACACTGGTACAGATAGGAACTGGAAACACAGGGAATCGGGGACAGATGATCCCTTTAGGACCAGTGGTGAGAGTGGTGAAACTGGGAGGGTAGGGTAGAAAGGGGGAACAGATTACAAGGATCTACATATAACCTCCTCTCTGGTGGACAGTCAACAGAAAAGTGGGTATAGGGAGATATCAGACAGTGTAAGATATGACAAAATTATAATGTTATAAATTATCAAAGGTTCATGGGGGGAGGGTGAAACAATGAGGAGCTGATACCAAGGGCTCAAGGTGAAAGCAAACGATTTGAAAATGATGAGGGCAACAGATGTACAAATGTGCTTGACACACAATGGATGGATGTAAGGATTATGAAAAGAGCTGTATGAGCCCCCAATAAAATGATTTTTTTAAAAAAAGATTGCTTTATCTCTTTGGGACCTCTTGGCTTTCCATTGAAAGTTGAAAACTGGAGGCTTACTCTATATGTGCACCCTGCAAATAGATTTAGGGCTTCTACTGTCACCCGTAGCCTTCTGGAAAAGCCTGCCTTTCCAATGATTTCAAAGCTGCACATACAATAAGTGATTGTGATGAAGAATTTGTTGTGAGTATGGGGTTGGTTCAAGGACCTGTGGTTATAGAGTGGGTTAAGCTTTGAGCTGATAACTGCAAGGTCAATGGTTCAAACTCACCAGTTGTCCTGCAGGAGACAAATGGGGTTTTCTGCTCTCATAAAGGTTTACAGCCCCAGAAACCCAAGGGGACAATCTTGCCCTTTTCTGTAGCTTTGCAAAGAGTTCAAGTCAACTGGAATGGCAGTCGGTTTGGTTTTATGGTTTTGTTGAATCATTTCATAGTAGAACAAATGTACATAATATTAAAGGGTTTGTGGGAGTTGTCTACAATCCAAACACTGCTATTACTTTCACTGTATCCCATACGTTTGGGTATATTGTGCTTTCATTTTCATTTGAGTATAAGAAATTTGTAATTTGCCTCCTCCCTACCCCCAAACTATTAGTAGTTTAATAGCATTGTTTGATTTCTCTATGTCTGAATTTTTCTGGGTTTAATTCTGTTATTGATTTCCAGCTTTACTTTGTGATCGAGGGGTATATGTTGTAGCATTTCAATCTTTTAAAATTTATCAAGACTTGCTTTGTGACTTAACATGTGGTCTGTCCTAGAGAATGAGCCATGCGCACTGGAGTGGAATGTGTATTTTTCTGGTTTGGGGTAGAATGTTTTACATACAAAATCATATTGATTCTCAGCATACCCTCCATCTAGGTCTATGTCCTTCTGAAGGCAGTCTTCCCATGACTCTAACCCTAATTATTGTTAAATCACCTTTTTCTCTTTATCTCTTTATTGTTTCCACCTTTATCTCTTCCGACACATTTGGTTTCAAGCCTACCTTGTCTGAGGTGAAGATTGCTAGCACGGTTTTCTTTTGGGTATTGGTTACATGGGATATTTCCCCAGCATTTGAATTTCTATCTGCTTGTGTCCTTGGGTGTAAGGAATCTCTCTTGTCAACAGTATATAGTTGGAACTTGTTTTTTAATTAATTTATTTTGGTCTCCCTTCTGGATTGGAGCACTTAGTTAATTTACATTCAGTATAATTACTGATGGGAGGTGATTTATTCCTGCCAATTATTTTTTGGGGAGGGGGGGTACGCTGTAGTCTTTTTTTGTCTTTATCCTTTACTATGCTTGCTTTTCAAGTTTTGTTACTTTGTTGTAGTGAGTGATATTGTTTCCTGTGTTTTCTTTTGTGTATGTTTTACATGTTTTTTCCTTAGGGGTTAATTACCATGAATCATGCAGATAAAAATTTCAAAACTGAACGCTTCAAAACATCTCCCTATCCTTTCTATTGCTATGGCTGTGAGCCCTCGCTGTCTGTCTGAGTGGGATAAGTAGTTAGGACTGTCAACAGGGGCCATTGGGTTATAAAAGGGACCATCTGAATTGAAGCAAATTGAAGCCAAGAGGGTTTACTCTGTAAAGGCCACCAGGCCTGTATTTACAAGCAGACAAAGAAAAGCCCCAGCGCCTTGGAATGAGAGAAAGAACTAGAGAGAAGAGAATTAAGAGCGAAAGCAGGCCCAAAAGAAAAGAGGGCCATGGAGACCTTCTCTATGGTGGGTATGATTCAGCCCAGCTAGGTCTGCAAAATGTGCAATCCCACCGTACCTGGCTTCCTACTAGGTGCTCTGCTACCAATCTCTTGATGTTGTTCGCTTCGATGTCGCTCAGCTTCTATGCATGACAACCCCATGTAGAACAGGAAACTTTGCCTGGTCCTGAGCCACCTTCGAGATCCCTGGAATGCTTGAGTGTATGGTTAGAACCCCTGCGTGTTCTGAGTGATTTCCAACCTAAGGGCCTCATCTCCTAGTCTGTTGGGAACCATATGGTTTTCATTGGCTAGTGTTTTTGGAAGCAGCTTTCCAGGCTACTTCCTAGGCTGCATGTGTCTGGAAGCTCTGCTGAAACCGGTCCACCCCATGTGACCCTGTTGCTAGTTGACATGCCACTGACATCGCTTCAGCAGCATTTCATCCCATAAAGCCAGCACAGTGGGACAAATGGATGGATGGATGAGTGGTAGACAGACCCCTTAGCTATCTGCAAAACTTTTAGGACAAATCTGTTACCTGGAAAGACCTTGCGTTGGTGGAGCTTTAGAGACCAGAAGACAGTGTGGAATGATTACTCACAGGGCAGGCCACAAGAGAAAAATCAAGAATTCAGAGAGACCAAGACCTTGAGGTGAGATCACGAGGGGAATGCGCTAGCTACCCCTGGGGGTTCCTTTGAAATCCCGGGAAGGGCAGCAGAATCTCCCTGGTCTATGAGACAGAGGCTGAGCAAGTTGAATTGGACACTGGAGGGGCAGTGATTCCGGAAGACTGGCAATCCTGAGGCTATGAGAGCTAACAGAAGTAAAAAAAATGCTGATTTTAAAAAAAAATCATTCCCCTATAAAGAAGTTAAAATTGCCAGCATGGCACTTCCATCCATTTAGAATAATAGATTCACGCATTAAAAAGTAAACGCATGCGCCGCCCCTTCCAACTTTCCCCTCTGCAATTGCATCTGATGGCCCGGCTTTTACTGTAACGCAGGCCATGCAGTCAGAAGCCCAGAGATCCATAAACCATCCAGACATCTAATAGTGCTTTAAAAGGGGTCCGCCACACTGGAAGGTAAGTGGCCTGTAATGGTTGATCTGGGTACCGAGGGGGAGGGGAGAGGGCTGGGAGCTTCAGGAGAAAGGGAAGGAGCGCGCAGTGAGGGGAATGTTTACTGCAGTTATAAACGCAAGGTCCCGGAGCGCGCAGCGGCGTTCTGAGCTGGTCCAATAAACTTGGAGTTCAAATCGCCGGCCCTGGCTTCAGTTCTGGCAGCTATTTTCTTAGAGGCCCTGTTAGAAACGCTTCCATCAAGAGAGAGGCGCCACCATCTCATTGTGGAGCCCGCGCAGAGATGGCTCCAGAGGGCATCCTTGTTACCAGGAGTTACGGGGCAGCAGGCAGTCCTCCCGGTCAATAGGCTCCTGGCAGGTGATTATTACTATTCCGCACCAGCCTTTGGTTCCTTGGAAGCAAACAATGGTTCAGGCTTCTGAGTGTTCCCCCACCTCCCCACCCCCTCAACCCCTTCTCCCCCACCCAGCACTTAGCAGACACGGGAGGGAATGTTGGTATGAGCAGAATACTATGATTTAGAGTTGCCAACTGGGCAGCCATTCCCAGAGGAAGTCCCAATAGAAATGCCCGCTGGAGGAGTGGCCTAGCGTTACCTTAACAGAAATACCACAAGTGGGTCGTTTTCAAGCACAGAGATTCATTTTCTCACAGTTCGGGCTGGCCAAGAGTCCACGGCAGCGAGTGGGCTGTGCGTTCTCCTTCGGTGAGCCTCCCTGAGTGTTTCTGGAGTCCGCCAATGCCATGGGAGCTTCTTAGGTGTCTTTGGCATCTGACTTCGCCGTGTGTGTGTGTGTGTGTGTGTGTGTGTGTGTGTGTGTGTGTGCGTGTGCGTGTGCGCGTGTGTGTGTGTGTGTGTCTTTGTGTCTAGCCTGGTCTTTTTATAAGTCGGAAGGGACTGGGTTTAGGGTCCACTCTATACTAGTACAACCTCATGAATGACTATAACTCTATAAAGAACATCTTGTTTCTATACAAAATCGAGGAGACCTGGTGGCACAGCGGGGGTCCGTGTTGGGTTGCTAACCAAAAGGTTGAGGGAGAAAAATGTGGCAGTCAGCATCCATAAAGAGTTACAGTCTTGGAAGCCCCGTGGGGGACAGTTCTACTCTGCCCTGTACAGTCACTGTGAGTCAGGATCAGCTGGATGGCAGGGGGGTAAACAGGACCACAATCCGCAACCCAGCCTTTGAGTTGACTTGGCTTCATGGTGGTCACCTGTGTTGCAGAGTTGAACTGCTCCAGTAGGTTTTCTTGGCTGTCGTCTTGCTGAAGCAGATGATCCGGCCTTTCCTTTAAGGCACCCGTGGGTGCTTTTGAACCTCTAACCTTTTAAGGTAGTCGCTGAGAAACCTTCCACAGGTACACAGGACAATAATCCAACACATTTTGGGGGGTAGGGAGACATAATTGAGTTCTTAATACTAGACCATCAGTATCTCCCGAAACTCCCTGCCCACCTCAATTCCTGGTGACAGATGGAAATTTACTGCTCCCGAGAGGTCCAAGCAAACTTGCTGGCTGATCTGAATGAAGCACCTAGTTGAGATGCCCTAGGAGAGCGAGGCCAGATCTAGGCTGATACGTATTTAACAGCCAACGCTCTAGGGGGAGATCCCCGAGGTGTAGCATTTGCTGGGAATAACATCCCACCTGAGCTGACTCCAAGGCACCAGCTGATGTCGCCCAGCACAGATGTGAGAAGAGACACACAGTAGCACCCCACCCTAGAGCAGGTAGAGCTTCCCTCCAGAGGATAGGGAGGAGAGGCATGTGGTAAGAGGACCGGGGTGGGGGTGGCGTGGTGGTGGTGGTGATGGATTTGGAGTCCTTAGGACCTTCATCTCTCATGTAACTTATTGAACTACAGGTTTCTATCATTTTATTTATTTGTTTATTTATTTAACATTTTATTGAGGGCTTGTCTAGCTCTTCTAACAATCTATACATCAATTGTGCATTTGTACATCTGTTGCCATCATCATTTTCTAGACATTTGATATAGTTAAAGTTTATTGTGCCAACCTGGCCAATAAAGACATGTGGGGTTAATTGAAAGACGGAGAGATAAATGGCTTGGTGAGCCTCACCTTTCTAGTTCTCTGGTCTCTTGCTTTGTGATGGTCGGACCAGGGTGAAGCTGCCTTGGCCAGTTCCCTGCTTCAACTGGCAAGGCTCACTTTCTGCAAGATATCCCTAAGGAGAAGTCACATGGACCTACCCAGATGCAGCCCTGGGTGCTGGAGCAGCCATGTGGAGACCCCTGCCAGTGCTGAGCTGCTTACATGCTCACTGACTCAGCTTTCCTCCTGCAGTCGGCATCATAGTGTGTGTTTTGTGAGATGGAGGAGGACTTTGTGGATTGGTGTCAGACATATGGGTTAATGTTGGACTTGTGGGCTTGCGCAGCACTGGGTTAGGATGTTTTCTTGATGTGTACTTAACCTTTATATAAAACTCTCTCTTATACATGGATTTCTGTGGATTTGTTTCTCTAAAGTACCCAGACTAACACAACATTTAATTTCTATTGAGCCCTTGGTGTCAGCTGCTCTTCTCCCCCACCCTCATGGCCCCTTGCTAATTATAAATTATTATTATTTTCAAATCCTATACTGACCAGTGTCTCCCTTCCCCCATGGTTTCTGTTGTTCATGCCCCAGGGGAGAGGTGGAGTGCAATTATATATCATTTTAAGTAATGGTTGTATTTAATCATTAGCTGGCAAAAAAAGAAAAGAAAAAACATGCTAAAAATGCTAGAATTTAGTATCAACCCTAATGAGGCAGCTCTCCATACCTTTGGCTAGACCTTGAACCTGCCTCCTTTGGCCTCTAGGCCTAATCTCTTTCTGTAAGTGGCTCTCTTCTTTATTCTTCTCTTGTGCTCACTTTGCCCATTGGCTGAGCAGTTTACCCCTGTGCTTGAGCCCTGCCTCAGTGTAAGCAGGAGGCCCCTTCCCTTCGGGAGACAGCTGATGCTCACCCATGCACACCTCTGCTCTTCTTCTGGCACCAGGACAATGACCCTTCTCTGCCTCCCAGCAGTTGAGGCAGAGCTCTATCACTAGGTGTGGCCACTGTGTTGTGAATGCAAATGAAGCGTGCCACTTCTAGACCGACGCATTTAGTTGATGGTGTGAGAGAGACTTGCCAGTGACAGTGCATTAAGATGGGAAGGTCAAATGATGGAGGCAGCTCAGATAGCTGGATAGAGAGTTGGCCAGAAGAATCACCGAGGCCCAGTTTCCTCCTGTTCTTAAATGATTCCTCCCTCCCCCCCCCACTTTCATGATCCCAATTCTACCTTACAAACCCGGCTAGACCAGAGGATGTACACTGCTACAGATAGGAACTGGAAACACAGGGAATCCAGGGCGGATGATCCCTTCAGGACCAGTGGTGAGAGTGGTGATACCAGGAGGGGGAAGGTGGATAGAAAGGGGGAACCCATTGCAAGGATCTCCATATAACCCCCTCCCTGGGGGATGGACAACAGAAAAGTAGGTAAAGGGACAGTGTAAGACATGACAAAATAATAAATAATTTATAAACTATCAAGGGTTCATGGGGGGAGCAGTGCAGCAGGGAGAGGGGTAAAATGAGGAGCTGATACCAAGGGCTCAAGTAGAAAGCAAATGGTTTGAGAATGATGATGACAACAAATGTACAAATGTGCTTGACACCGTGGATGGATATATGGATTGTGGTAAGAGTTGTACGAGCCCCAATGAAATGATTTTTAAAATAATAGTATATAATATGATAATAAGGGTTCCTGGGAGTAGGGGTGGGGAGAAAGGGGGCTGATATCAAGAAGAAAGAACATGTTTTGAAACTGATGATGGTAATAATTGTAAAATTATGCTTGGTCTAAATGAATTATGGAATGTTATAACATCTGTAGGAGCTCTCAATAAAATGATTAATTAAAAAAAAAAGGCTCACTCAGGACCCAAGCGGATCTTGAATGAGTATGACATAAGCAAGCGTATGTTAAGCCACTGCGCTTTGGGTGCTGCTGTGAACACAACACAACAAAGCCTATCCTACCTAACAATCCTCCTAACTAACCAGGCATGGCCAACCACATGTTTGTCTTATCCGGAAGTCCAGTCGGCTTCCTTCAAGCCTCCTTTCTGCCCATCAAGAGCACTCTTTGTCTAGAATTCTCCGTGTGCTTACAAGTAGTTTTTTCATGTGTTCTCCCTAGGGGGTTGGACATTCCGTTGTTGCTTTTGTTTTCGAACTTGATTCTGACCCCGGGTGACCCCTGTGCTACGGGGCAGAACTGCGCCAGAGGGCTTCCTTGGCTGCACTCCTTATGGAAGCAGGTTGTCAGGCCTTTCTTCTGAAGTACTGCGGGGTGAGTTCAACCCTCCAGCCTGAAGGTTAGTAGGAGCGCCCACATGTTTGTGGCTCCTTGGGGTGTTTTCAAAGTAAAAAACTCACTGCCAGCAAGTCAGTACTGCCTCAGAGAGACAAAAGACAGGGGAGAAGTTCACGCATGGGTTTCCAAGAGTGTAACTCTTTATGGGAGTTGAAAGCCTAGTCTTTCTCCTTTGTGGCTGCCTGGTGGTTTTGAACTGCTGGTCTTGCAGTTAGTACTTGCAACCCCTACACTACCAGGGATGTTTTAATTGACTTGAATCTTACATTGCTCAGGAGATAACTCCGAAGCCAAACTCAACTGCCACTGAGTCCATTCTGACTCGTGGTGACCTATGGGACAGAGGAGATCTGCTCCTGTGGGTTTCAAGACGTTAAATCTGTATGAGAGTAGACAGAGTCATCCAGAATGGCTGGTCGAATTGAACCATGGACCTGATAGCTAGCAGTCTAGGGTGCAGCAGAAAGTTAAGGAATGTCGTGACTTGTATAAGGCAGAAATTTGACATGCATATTTATCGTACATGTCCAAGTCCAGAGCAGAACAGGGTGAGTGGGTACATCCTGAACACACAGCTTCCGTCTCTGGCACTAAAGCCTATGTCTCATTGACTCATTCTTCCTAATCAGAAAGAAAAAGGGCTGGGAAAGGAAACTAAATTCTTTAAAGCTAAGACCCCAAAGCAGCACACATCTCTCTTCTGCTCCTGTCGCACTGGTTGAACACAGTCACAGCAGCAAGGAAGCCTGAGAAATGTAGTCCTTAGCTGGGCAGCCACAGACCCTGCTAACACTTGGTGGGGGGAATTCTGTGGCTCAAGGAGGAAGGAGAGAACAGTTACGGGGAGAAAAAGTGTGTGCCATAATCCCCACAATATCTTGGCAGAGAAGGGGTGCTCGTTGGTGTGGAGAAGCTGCCTATGGCAGCAGATCTGGTCCCAAGCATAGCAAATGGTCCTCTCTGAATTCCACAGAGGCAGATATAAAAGAGCATCATCCAGAACTGGCCAAAGCCCTCAAAATCACAATAGTCGCCATGTCCTCATTGGCTTTGCCTGGGGTGAGCATCTGTTCTGGTGAAGCTGCCTGCCCTGGAGGGGTGGAGGCCGAGGGAAGAAACTCTAGGCAGACTGTGCAGAGCCACGGCCAAATGGTGGTGGGAAGTATGGGCTCTGGAGTGAGACTTCCCAAGGGCAAAGCACTTAAACGCTCTTATCTCAGTTCTGTCATCTATAAATTTGGAAAATGATCAGACCAACCTTATAGGATTCATCAAAGAAGATCATGTAAACGTGCTTAGCATAACCCTTGGGAGCACAGTTCTATTCTGGGTTGACCAAATAGCGCTCACTACGCTGCTGCTACTTCTACTCTAGCTACAGAAAGACGCCTAGTTGTAGTTTATTGACCAGGCAAAGGCATTAAAAACTATTGTTCACCTTTTGAAGAATGGCATTCCAGAATGCTCCATTGTGTTTATGCAGAATCTATAGATAGCAGACTATAGATAGACCAAGAGGTGGTCCTTGGACTAGGACACAGGAATGCCGCATGGTTTAAGATCAGGACAGGTGTGTGTCAGGGCTGATCCTTTCACCATACTTGGTCAATCTGCGTGCTGAGTAAATAATTCAGGAAATTGGAATGAGAACGTGGCACGAGCTGGAGCATTTCCTGAAGAAAATCAAAGATGACAGCCTTCGTATGGATTACACGTCAGTGTAAACAAAGCAACAACCTTCACAACTGACCGATAGACAACATCATAGGAAAGTCTCCTTTCTGTCGCTTTGCTTGAATCCACAATCCTCATGGGCATAGCAGTTAAGGAATCACAGGATCCATGTGGGCCAGTTTACCCATCTCAGGCCCTGCATGAATAATTTATTTTAGAAGGATCAGTATAAAGCTGGTTTCCATTAGGCAGAGATTAAAAACCCAAACATCCATTTCCTCCCCAAAATGTATCTACAAGTATGTCATCTTTAACATCAACTCCTCCTCCTCACCTCAATACTCTCCCTCCTGTATTTGAGTTCTCTAATTGGCTGTCATATCTGAAAGAATTCCCAAACTATCAAGGAAACGGCTCATTCAGTTGTGGAGTCAACAGGGCCCACATCCATGAGTCAGGCAGCAGTCTGGAGGTTTCCTGACTCTCAGGGTTTCAGGGTTGGCAGATCCAATTGGCACATCAGACTATAGGCTGCTGGCTTATGAGTCTATGGAAGCTTGAATCAAGTCAAGTGACAGGCTGACCACTCAAGTCCCGAGAACTGGAGGTCAGCTGATGATGAGTCAGAAGCAGGATTCAGAGCAACAGAGAGAGCTGTCAGAGTCCTCATACCTATTAGCTGCAGACCGGACCCTCAAAGAAACTCCTGCCTTTGAACAAAATGGTACAAGAGTACATACGTCTCACCCTAATCCTGCCTCCTTAACATCTATAAGATAACTCACTCCTAAATGGAACTAGAACCAGAACCATAGCAATATATTACAAAAGGAGGATAGTTACATAATTATAAGTCTTCCAAGTTATATAATCATATAGCTGCCAAACCACTGAAAAACATGGCCCAATCAAGTTGACATCTAACATTTACCATCACAGGTTTCATACACCTTATCTGTGTCAGCAACAAATCTCCCAATCCCCTTTGTGGATCATAAGCACCTTATTTACATAGTCCCTGTCATTCATCGAGTTCCTAGGTCATTAATCGAGGTCCTGTCTCTATAGATGTATCCATCCTGGATTTCATAGACTGAAAACCATACAAAACAAGAGAGAGACAAAACTGACAGCAATGACCAATCAAAACAGAAAAGCCTCAATAGAAAAGAAAGCCGAAAATACTGAAAACTGAAACGATTTTAAAATGAGTCAGAAGGGAGATCAAATGATAAGGTGTTAGATTTTAACCTAGCTACTCCTGCCATGATTGACTTTTCAATGCTCTCTCTGTCTGATAGAAGGAATTCGCCAGAGGCTTAATCCGCATGCGGACCCTGCAAATGGATTTTGCGTGTCCACTGTTATCCATGGCCTTCTGCAAACTGGGTGTTCAGAATGTAAGCCCTGATACTTTTCCCTCCTCCTAATTTGGATGTTACTATAATAATCCTTGGATCACACAGCTTGGTGTATTTCTTCCATGCGGACTTAGTTGACATCTGACTTAGATGGTGAGGAGGAGATTTCTTTTGCTCGGAGCTAATGTGGACTTTGGGGAGTATAGTGACTCCTAACCTAGGCCATGATGTGACAATGGGCGGATGCATCTGTAGTAGCGAAAGGAAGGCTGAGGACCACCGGCGGCCATCAGAAACTAGAAGAGGGGCCCACAGAAGGAATTGGACGTGACCGAGGCCCCGGTGCACAAGATCAGCCTCCAGAATTAGGAGGAAATGAATTTCTGTTCTTTAAAGCCACCTAGAAGGTGGCATTTGTGTTAGACAGAACAAGGTACTGATGACAGTTATCATATTTGGCCTCCCTGCGATGTACGATGGCTTTCTCTGATGCAAGGGTCCCCCTCCTCGGCTGTACACAGGCCTTATAAATCTCCATGCTCAGGGTGCCCCACAGACCAGTGACATCCAAACCTCTGAGGGTGGAGCCCGGGCATGAGAATTTTTTGAAACCCCACCCGGTGATTACAACGTGCAGCCAGGCCTGCACTTCCGTTTTCCTTCCTAGTGCTTGTGGTTCATGAGCACACCAATGACGCCGAGTGCCTGCCCAGCTGTTCTCAACGCTATTGTGAGCTGTGCCCTCGAGGAGTGTGTCTGAGACTTTCTCCCCCAAATCCTGAGCCAGGCCAGCTCACTGGGGCTCCCAGGGAGGTCTCTAGACATTCACAGTTCTCCTCCATGCTAAGAACCAGGCGGGACTCCTCAAGACTCGAGGGCAGTGCCCTGAGGACACCCATGAGGGTCGGAGACATGGCCATCGCCCTCTCAGCCACAGCTGCAGCCTTCCACCTTGGCAGAGTCGAGCCTGTCAGCCTCTGGCTGCCCAGGGTAAAGGCCTGGCAGAAAGCCCAGTGGGAGGAGGCATGGTTCCCTATGAGAGAGGAGGCCATCCTACCCAGAGCGATATGGGGTTCACTGGGAAGCCAGTTGCTGGCCCTACTGGCCCCATGCATCTTTGACTCTGCCTACAGCCTCAGCCTTCTAATGTCCATGTTGGTGGGTAAATGCTAATGGGGGGCTGAGGGGGGACTGGGGGCTCATTGTCTTGTTCTTTGTGCTTTACCCAGCAACTAAGTCTTTCTGCTAGGCAGGGTGGCAAGAGCTAGTGTCACTTTGTGATCTTTGCTAAAGTCCCCCCCACCCCCCGACACACACATATACCTCTAGTCCTCAGTTTCCTCTCCTGTATAATGAAGAGGTTGGACCAACTCACCCCAAAGTTCCCACCCCACCTGGTGGCATGGGCAGAGCCCACCAGATTCACAGTGAATAACTCCCTTCGAGAGGCTGCATATCTATTGAATACCCTACTGTCTGCCTCAAGGTACTGAGGTGTCCCCTAGAATCGCTGGGTGGTGGGTGGAGGGCACAGCGGGTGAAGTGCCCAACTACCAGAAGAAAGGCTAGCAGATGGAATCTTCCCTGGGCGGCCTCAGAAGCCAGGCCTGCGCACCCGCTTCCCAACAGTTCCAGCCTTGGAAACGCTCTGGGCAGGTCAACTCGGCAGCACCTAACAACAGGGTGTCCTGGTCGCCTGCCATTTCCTCTCCAATGCCAAGGTCACTGTCTGGCCCGCCTGGGGTTGGCCAGAAGTCCTGATGCACTTGCCCGAGCTGAATCCCTCTGATCTTTCTTGGGGAGCTGAATCCCAGGGCCTGTTAGCTGTTTAACCTCACCAGTCACGCTCCAAGGCAGTGTCCTTTCAAGTCTCCTCTGGGGACCCTGGACTGAGCAGAGCAGGGTCTCTCTCCTCCATTGCCAGCCCGAGGCAGTCTCCTGTTTCCAGGATCTTAGAGCAGCTCTCTCAAGCTGCCATCTCCTCGGCCTCATGGGACTGTCATAAAGTTGGGGATGCATGTTGGGGTTCCCCTCGGCTGCCCCAAAGGCTGATTCTCCCAGGTTCAGGCTCCCAATTTACATAAACATCAGAACACGCTTCTTTCCTGTGTGAGGCAGAAAGGCCACTTTCTTTTCAACCTGTGGGAATCAGAATTGAGCCGATCATATTACCAGCCTCAATACCATTCCTGCTCACCCCCATGTGCACCCCCCTCCCATCCTTCAGCTCAGACCACTGAACCAAAACATCCCTCGGGCTCTCTGTAAGCCAGGGAGACTCGGAAATGAACTAAAAAACCACATCAACACACAGACCTTGGCTTTGTTTCTTTTCCTATCATTTAGTCAAGTCGGTGGCCAACGCTCAATGCTTTAGGAGAAGGCAGACATCTCTGATAATGGGCCGACTCACTCATGTAATCCCAGAGAATATGCCTTCCTGACCCCTCCAGGCAAGCAGCTTGGACCATGAAATATGAAATCCACACAGGCAGAACTGTGAACGTGGTTCATGATCATTAAACCATCCGACTCCTTTCGAAGTCTAAGCCTTATTTCCGACATAATTACCCCCCTGAAGCAGCCTGGTTATTCATGATGGAAAGATGTACAACAGTCCGGTGGGAAAATAGAATGGAAAGATCAAGGGATTTTTTTCCCACAAACTTTTTTAAAGCCCCCTCCTAGTTCATTTCTTTTGTTAATTTTTTTTTTAAAGCTCAAACCAAACCCCTTTCCATCGAGTTGATTCTGCCGCATAGCAGCCCCATAGGGCAGATAACACAGAGCAGAATTTCTCCATGGGCTTCCGAAGCTGTCATCTGTATGGAAGCAGATTGTCGCTTCTTCCTCCCACCGAGCGACTGCTAAGCTCAAACTATAGCCTTTTGGCTCCTTATTAAAACTTACCACTCATGAATTCTTCTGTAGGAGAGGCTCCTCATGTGATGGGCAAGTTAAAGCTTTTTCCTGGGAGGGAAGTTGCACGCCGAAGACCACTTGCCTGGTAGTAGAGGAGAGTTCTGTCGTGCCACTGAATATACCATGGACTGGCATAAGAACAAACAAGCGTGTCTTAGAAGAAATGCGACTAGAATGCTCCTTAGGAGCAAGGATGGTGAAACTTACGTTGGATACATCCCGAGGGAAGACCAGTCTCTGAAGCCCATGGGGGAGTTCTACTCTGTCTTATAGGGTCACGAAGAGTTGGAATAGACTCCATGCCAGTGAACGTTTTTGAACCAGAATAAAAAAACCTAATAATCTTTTCCTACATTCCTAAAAAAGGGGGAATAATCAATGGAAGACCTGGCTTGAGTCGAAATGTGATTGATGTGTGTGTGTGTGTGTGTGTGTGTATGTGTGTGTGTGTTAGGTCTAGGAAAGTGATGAAGGATCAGTTGGCATGAGAAGATGAAGCGCCTGCTTCAACCGTGGCGCCAAACCTCCGAGGTGAATGTTTATTAACTGAATCTTGCCTTTAGAGGGGAAAGCAAATCCCCAATGTTGGGAGCCCATTACTCAGACTTGCTCCAGCCAACCTCATGCAGCTTATGTCACAGCAAGTTGCCCTCATTGTTAGGTGCTGTGGAGTTGGTTCCATCCCAGCCACCCTGTGTCCCACAGAATGAAGCACCGCCTGGCCCCTGTGCCATCCTCACAATTGTCTTTATGTTTGAGCCCATGGATGCAGTCACGGTGTCGATCCATCTTGTCCAATTCACAGCAAGAGGCTGGGAATTGAAACTGAAAGGGCTGTTCAGCGGAAAGCCCAGGGAGACCGAAAGGCCTGTGCAACCCTTCCTTTAGGCCCCTCGACCAGAGTCACGTGTGAAAGGTAGAGGCGCTCACGCTGCATGCTGCTACTGCCTGGATGCTGGGTTAGCATTCAAGAGCAGAAACGAGGGGGCACACCGGTATCCAGGAGAAGCAATACCTGTTTCCAACCAGTGCAGCAGACTGCAGGCGTCCCAGTGCATCTACCATGAAGTCCAACAAAGGCAGTGATGTTCAGTGCACATGGCAGGCCCCCGGGTTCAAATGGTACCCGGCACAACTGGACGAGGATTAAAGGGAGAAATGGCTAGTAGCTGTGGACAGCTGAGTAGAAAGCTAGTGATTCCAGAAACCCTCTGAGGTAGTTAGTTTATTGTGCCAACCTGGCCGATAAACACATGTGGGATTAATTGAAGGGCGGAGAGATAAATGGCTCGGTGAGCCCTGCCTTTCTAGTTCTTGGGTCTCCTGCTTTCTGATGGTCGGACCAGGGTGCAGCTGCCTTAGCCAGATCCCTGCTTCAGCTAACAAGGCTCACTTCCTGCAAGACATCCCAGAGGAGAAGTCACATGGACCTACCCCGATGCAGCCCTGGGTGCTGAAGCAGCCGTGTGGAGGCCCCTGCCAGCGCTGAGATGTTTACACATTCACTGACTCGGCTTTCCTCCTGCAGTCGGCATCATTGCATGTGTTTTGTGAGATGGAGGAGGACTTTGTAAATTGGTGTTGGGCATATGGGTCAATGGGTTAATGTTGGACTTGTGAGCTTGGGCAGCACTGGGTTGGGATGTTTTCTTGATGCGCACTTAACCTTTATATACAACTCTCTCTTCTACATGGGTTTCTGTGGATTTGTTTCTCTAAAGTACCCAGACTAACACACCCTCAGTAGACCACTATGTCTCATTGGAGAGAATTTTGCCACATGACTGTCCTCAGCAAAGAGACGATTGAGGAAGCAAAATTTCAAACTTTTCTGTTCCAAACCTAGGAGCAAGCCAGGAAGGAGTATTGATAGAGAGCTGACTTGATAAAGTGGCCGCCACGAGAGAGCTGGGTATCAAGTTAGACCCAGGCAAGTACGACAGGACAACATCTCGAAGCATAGGAGAAAGTGCTGGGTTCTTGTATCAAAGCATAAATGCTTATGTGTTTAATATGCTTAAATGAAAATAAAATGTTTAACATAAGCCCACTATGACTCTCTACCATGACTGACTTTTCTCAACTTGTCAACTATGAATCTTACAATGTCAGATATATTTAATAGACTTCTACCTTTCTTTCTTTTATTTTAAAAATCTTTTTTGGGGGGGCTCATACAACTCTTATCACAATCCATACATACATCAATTGTGTAAAGCACATCTGTACATTCATTGCCCTCATTCTCAAAACATTTGCTCCCCACTTAAGCTCTTGGGATCAGCTCCTCATTTTCTGCCTCCCTCCCCACTCCCCCTCCCTCATAAACCCTTGATAATTTATAAATTATTATTTTGTTATATCTTACACTGTCCAACATCTCCCTTCACCCACTTTCATGTTGTCTGTCCCCCAGGGAGGAGGTTATATGTAGATCCTTGTAATCGGTTTCCCCTTTTCACCCCACCCTCCCTGCACCCTCCCAGTATTGCTACTCTCACCTCTGGTCCTAAAGGGATCATCTGTCCTGGATTCCTTGTGTTTCCAGTTCCTATCTGTACCAGTGTACATCCTCTGGTCTAGCCAGATTTGTAAGGTAGAATTGGGATCATGATAGTGGGGTGGGGGAAATATTTAGGAACTAGATGGAAGTTGTACATTTCATCATTGTTACACTGCTGACTGGCTCCTCTCCTCCCTTTCTTAACAACCATAAAAGTACGATTCTTTTAAAGAGCCATGCTCACTATGAATACTGAAACAATACAGAACGATGTTAATACTTGAGTACAGTTCAAATCTTAGGGTGAACATCCCTCCACACACCCTTCTGCATGCTCTTAGACCACACAAAGAGGACCACGCGGTTCTGTCATTGCCCTGCATGCAGTTACATTTGCCATAGACAAACCTCCAGGTCGACAAGTAGAGGTCTCCATGATCATGTCTGCGTTATCGACTTGGAAGTGCCATCTTTTCTTTTTTTTTCTAACCAATGGTTTAACCTTATTGATGAGTGCTTAGGGAAATATCTATTTATTATTATTATTATTATAAGCAAAGCCAAGAGCCAGGTCCTTTGTCTTTAGAAGCTTTGGGTTGGCAATTATTGTCTTAGGGAACATGACAAGCAATTGGATTGCTGGGTCAAAGGCACACTCGTTTAAAACATTCATTCCTCCCATCCGGTGTACTCAGAAAGGCTGGGCCAATTTCCATCACCCCCAGCAGTGCATGAAAGGGGCGAGATCTTGCCTCTGCCATTCTTCTGTTTCTTCGTGCAAACCTCAGAAGAATTCTCTCCATCCATCTTTTGTCTCCTAGGCTCTTTTCAGTGGGCACTTTTTTGCATACGTTCCATGCTGAGCCTTTCCCCAGCTTGCTTATCTTTAATTGAGGCTGTTCGCTCAGGCAGGGTTTTCCATTTGCTCAGGGAAAGTGGGGGTGAAATCGGCACGGTGCCTTTCCCTGTTGGTGTGATTGCCCCAGTCGGACCCTCTGTGAGGATGTGCGTCGGGAGCATAGAATCTGAGTGTGAATTTCTCTGCTTATGAAGTCATTTGCCAGTAAGAGTTGGTGAAGGGAAAGGGTCTTGATTTCCCTCCGAATGAATCACTGCTCCTGGAGTCTGGACAGCTTGATCAGGGGAAGGGGGTTTGGGCTTTGCTTTGCTTCTCCTCTTCAGGGTGGGCCAGCAGCTTCGGTGAAAGGCTGGCGGAGTGATGTGGCAGGATGTGGCGTATGAATCAGGCCCTCTTTAGAAAGAAGAGCGGTTTGATTGAGACAAACCTGGGGAGAACACCCGCTTCACCAGCAGCCTCTTGTCAAAGAGGTGTCCCAAGGGACTTCCCAGGGCCAAGAGATGTCCCTGGTCGACCCCTCAGGAATGGCTTGGCTAATCCCACAGCTAGAGTTGGCATGATACTCTCCACCCTCATGTCCAGAAGGCCTAGAAGTCTTCTCCGCTGATGTATCTGTCCACGGAATCTAGAATCACACTCTTAAGGAAAAGACGATTTCTTAGATTGCCACAGCTCCTTCTTTGTGCAGCTGTCTCTGACTGCGCCCTCACACCCACTGACTCCCAGTTCTCCCAGGGGACACAGTGGAACTGCTCCTTAGGGTTTCCCAGACTATATATCTTCACAGGAGCAGAAAGTTTTGTCTTTTTCTCACAGTGCCGCTGGTGGGTTTGAACTACTGACCCATCCCTACCTGTCCGTGGACCATTCTTTCTGCTTAGAAGGCCCCAGAGCACTCGTGGAGGCTCCTCCCTCAGAAGCCACTTGTCTGGTGGGACCAGAACCATCCTGGGAGGCCTCCTGCGCCAGCCACGGCAGCGGCAGAGTGGGCAAGAGCCAGCATTCTCTGTGCAGAACCAGCGCCCCCAAGGATGGTAGAAAGCACCCTTGGTGTTTTAGAGACTGTATCTGCAGCTCGTGAAGACCCAACAGACGGCCAAGTGCACCCAGGATGAAGACTTGGACTAGCTCAGCCTTCCACGTCTGTATTAGTTTTCTGTAGCTGCCATGAAAAATTACCACCAACACAGCAGCTTCCCACAACACTCATTTGTTATCTACAGTCAGAAGGGCCGGGGTTGGGCCCGGGTCTTCCCGGGCTAACCTCAAGGTGTTGGCAGGCGGCATGAGTCTGGAGAGGGCCTGGGGAGCCTTCCTGTCAGGCGCACGCAGGTCGTTGGCAGAATCCAGTCGCCTGTGGTTAGAGAGCTGAGGTTCTCCTTTCCCCACGGACTGCCAGTCGAGGGTCATTCTCAGCTCACTTTTGCCACCCACTTACTTATTACGTTTGGCTTTTGCCGCCCCCCCCCCCCTTTATCTTCAAAGCTATCAGCAGCAGGCTGAGCCCTTCTCGTGCCCTTGGCTCCCCTGCCTTTTCTTGTGCTGCATCTTTCTCTCTTCATCCAGAAAAGGCCCTTCTGCTTTGAGAGGTGTGCACCAGGCTGTTTGTGTCAATGGTATGGCTGGCAGTGTGAATTCCCCCATCGGCACCACCTAAGAAAGGCCTGGTGATGACAGCCAGGGAGAATCCCACAGAGCCCACTTCTACTTTGACACACATCAGTCACCATGAGTTAGAATTCATTTGTTGGCAATGGTTTTGTTTGTTAGGTTGGGGTTTGTTTGGTTTTTTTTGGTTATCAGATTGGTTCCCACTTGACTAATCTGGAATAATTTCCCCATCTCATGATTCAGAATTTTAATAACATCTGCAGATTTGTCATGTAACATATTAGTAGGTTCCAGGACATTGTGTGTGTGTGTGTGTGTGTGTGTGTGTGTGGCAGGGTGGGGGCGGTGTGGGGACATAATCTGGCCTACCATGACCCCCTTGGCCAAGACTCATTCAAGAGTAAAAGATCAGTCCACAGAAGAGTCCACGTGATTCCCTCCCTTCATTGCCCTCTACACACACACACACACACACACACACACACACACACAGCTCCCCCACCCGCCTCTGACTGGGACCAGTACACACACACACACACACACACACACACACACACACACACACACCTTCCCCACCCGCCTCTGACTGGGACCAGTTGGCCTGGACCTCCCGGCTAAAAATCTCACCAGACGCATGCCATAGTGCGTCATCATCAAGGAGAAGTTGGCAAAGGTGCTGCCCCTGGAGAGCAGGGGGCATGGCTGGTGCTCTCTCCCCGAGCCCCGAGCCTCCAAGGCTGCCTGCTCCTCTGCCGTGTGCTGACTCTGAGCCAATAATGCCGGGAGGAGCCCTTGCACTTTAGACTTGAACCCCAGGTGCTGGGAAGCAGAGGCTCTGTTTTCCTTTGCAGGGGACCATTAGCTGCTGGGGTGATAGTCTCATTGGAATGACGCATCTTACAATAGTATTGTTGCTGGGGACTCAGGACAATTCAAATGCTATCCTGTCGATCATCCATGGCCCCTTGGTATCTCACGGAGGAAGAAAAGCAGGTTGAGAATTCTAAAATGCCATGGTATTGTGTGTCCTGTGGGTGAGTGATTCTCAAAGGAGAACTGGTGAAAAGAGGATTGTATGGGACGGCTGGGGTCCGAGGCAGGTCACACTCACTTCCTTCCCATGGGTTGGCGCACGTGCTGAGGGAGTGAGCAGGCCCAATCGAACTGACTTCATGAAGATTCAGACACAGAAACACAGCCAGGCCTGGGCAACGCCCGCTGCCTGCGTCTGCTCCCCCCACAAGCAGGGCACCAAAGTATACCAAGGCTTCCTGGGACGGAGAAGAGAGAGTGTAGCCCAGGGTGGATAGCTTCCAAATACAAATGTGGCCCGGTGACCTTTCAGGACTCAATCTGTCAGAGTAGCAATTGTGGACAAGATGGTAAGGGCCAGGATAGAGACGCAGGAGGAGGGAGAAAGAGACTGACTGTGTATGAAGAGTGGACAATGGGGACTTTTCACCAGGGTCTGGTTGCCCCTGGGTGGGGCCAAGGGTCCCTAAACTGTGGTGGTTCAAACCCATTCAGTGGCACCACAGAAGAAAGGCTTGGGAACCTGCAGCATTCTAGACCACTGGACATCCTCTCACAGAAGGTTCCCCGTGGAAGGGACGGTTCATCCACGGTGCACGTACGAAACACACAACACTCCTCTCGCTCTTTAATGCATCCTCCCTTCCCTATCATGACCCCAGTTCTTCCGCAGGAACCCTGCTAGACCGGAATATGTCCATTGGTACAGATAAGGGCTTTCGACACACGGAATCCAGGACAGATAAACACTCTCAGAAACAGTAACGGGAGTATTATTTCCAGGAGGGTGCGGGGAGGGAGTGGTGGAAAAAAGGACAACTGATAGCAGTGATGAATGTCTAATGCACCCCCTGATGGGGAATGAATAACAGAAATGTGGGTGAAGGGATACAGCGGATGGTGTAAGATAAGAAAAATATATATACATATTGATGAAGGGTTCATGGGAGTGAGAGGGTTGGGGAAGGAGGGAAAAAAGAGGAGCTGATATCAAAGGGCTCAAGTAGAAAGACAATGTTTTGAAAATGATGATGGCAACATATGTACAAGTTTGCTTGATATGGTTGATTTACAGATTGTTATAATATCTGTAAGAGCCCCAATAAAATGATTTAAAAGAAAAAAAAAGAAGACGAAGAAGGCCTGGTGGCATAGAGGGCTGTTAACCAAAAGGGCAGCATTTCCACCTCATCGGCCTGGCTGTGGGAGAAAGATGATTCCTTCCCTCCCTTGGGGGCAGTTGTGCTCTCTCCTGCAGGGTCGCCATGATTCAGACTCTATGGGCTTGGTCTTTGGTTTTAACATCACTTAAAAATCAGTTGACTGACCCTCATGGGAGGGGGGTGGGCAGGGTGATGCAAACAGGTGGGCTGTGAACAGAAAGGTTGGGTGTGAGGGACCCCCCCCCCCCTTCCCAGAAGTGACTCTTCCTGAAAACCCAGTCACTGCAAACTGGATGAGGATCCTGGTGAGGCTGCGGGTTAGGCATGGGGTTGCTCACCAAAAGTTGGCTCTTCAAACCCACCAGCTCTCCCTCAGGAGGAGGAGGAGGAGGAGGAGGAGGCCATCTGCTCCTGCAGAGACCTGCAGTCTAGGAAAACGCTGTACGTCAGGCCCCACCGCATAGCAGTGGGCTTGGCTTGGTTTTCTCAAGAGCCTCGGCTGCACAGTTCTGCTCTGGCACATTGTGGATGTCGAGAGTCAGGCTTGAA
Source organism: Tenrec ecaudatus (assembly GCF_050624435.1). Lineage (NCBI taxonomy): Eukaryota > Metazoa > Chordata > Mammalia > Afrosoricida > Tenrecidae > Tenrec > Tenrec ecaudatus. The sequence goes on along the minus strand of NC_134546.1, from coordinate 56,927,821 downwards.
GCCAATGGCTTGGCTTTAGTTTAACACTGACGCGCCATAGCTCCAAACTCACTGCACTGAGTCGATCTGATGCCTTGTGACCCTGTAGGACAGAATCGAACGGCCCCCTGGGGGTTTGGGAGACTGCAAAACTTGGCGGGCACAGAAAACCTCATCTTTCTCCTCAGAGCAGCTGGTGGCTGCAAACTGCTGGCTTTTTGGTGAGCAGCCTAATGCGTAACCTACTTTGCCATCAGGTCTCATTTAGGCGCCAGAGGTATTTTATACTAGTCATATATATAAGAAGTCTAAATTATAATCCTCTCTAAGCCAAGGTCATGTGTTGTTCTGGTGCATGAACTTCAACTGAATGACAAGACACGAGTCCAGGACAAAGTGTAGAAGTGTGTGTGTGTGTGTGTGTGTGTGTGTGTGTGTGTTGGGGGAGGAGGGCCACTGAACATTTGTGGACAGCAGTTTCTTGAAGGAGTCTTTGTAGGAAAGCTTTCCCCTTTTGTTTCTTCCTTCCCAAACCAAACTGTAATCACCTCTACAAAAAATAAAATAAAACACGGTGGACATTTGCCCTCCCATGCATATTGTCTCTGAGTAAAGCTAGCTATGGCTGCAATAGCGAACAGCAGCTGAAAAGCTTCCACAACGAACATTTGGAAAGCAGTAGCTGCTGGACAGAAACCAAATTCTTACAACAGGAAACTCTTGAGTCGTCAAACCTTGAACGAAACACGAACCACCAAAGAGAACCAAGGTTTCCAGGGTTCTTTTTTCCCCCTCACTCAGAAATTTGTGATATAACTTTATCAATCATTTAATAGCTTTATTATTTATTTATTATTTATTTAAAAAACATTTTATTGGGGGCTCTTGCAGCTCTTATAACAATCCATGCATAAATTGTATCAAGCATATATGCACATATGTTGCCACCATCATTCTCTAGACATTTGATTTCTATCGAGCCCTTGGTATCAGCTCCTCTTTTTCTCCCCTCCCTCACCCCACCCTTGTGACAGCTTGATAAGTTATAAATGATTATAATTTCATTTTTATATTTCATTTTTGTATCTTTATTTTATTTTGTAGTCTTAAAGGAATACTGAGATACCATTTTATGCCCATCGAGTGGGGAAATTTTAAATAATTAGTTGTAAAATGGTAATGATGTCATCCAAAAGGTCACTTACACATTTCTGACAGAAGGGGGAGTTGGCCCAGCTTTATGGAGGATAAAGACTTGGAATAACTCACCCCCCTTGATTCAGTAATTCTACCTCAAAATGTTCAAGTACAGGTAGGTGGAATACATTATGGTAATTCACACAATGGAAGGACATACAGCCATTTAAAAAACAATATTTTTAAAAAGACCTCATGAGGTCCTGCTTACCTTGTAGTGCTCTCTGTAAATCCAACAGCATAAATGACCAAGTGCATAAATGACAGGTGGCAGTAGGATTGCAATGTTATTGAAAACTTATATATGGAGGTAATGGAAACTCAAATTCCTCAAATGTTTCCAGTCATCTTGTCTGAGTGACTGGCTTCTGCTGGGTGGTAGTGAGGAGCCGTTGAACCGGTCGCAGTTCACAGGGTGCCCTATCTGAGTACCACAGAACGAGACATTGCCCAGTGCTGCGCCGCCCAGACAGTCATGGCTGTACTTGGGCCCATCTCTGGGGCCACCCTCAGCTCCATCCATCCAGCTCGTCCAGGGGCTTCCTCGTTTGCAGCACTCCTCTCCTTGCCATCTTTCCCTAATGATTGGCTTCTCCAGCCGACATGTCCGAAGGATGGGAGATAGAGACTTGTAGGTAAATTTTTAATATGTTTTTCTTTTTTAAAAAAAATCAATAAACATGTCAGTCACCCTTTAGGAATCAGGTAAAAATTGTGAGGTTTTTTTCCTCCACAAGATCCAGCAATTGTTCCTACGACTTGTTGAGTGATTCACAAAATGGAGAAAGTGGTTTTTGCGTTTTTTTAACCCTCCTGCTTTTTCATAAATTAAATTTATGGTAAAGTTCTCGGTATAGAATAACTCACACTTCAGAAAAAAAAATCGAACATGCAAGAAGGCAGCCTGGACACACAGAGAAGTGCGATCCAGGAGGTGTGAAATTTCACACGTGCCAAAGCCTGTGCCTCCTCTGAGCTTTTTCTTTCATGCCACATGGGGACTTGTCATCGGCCTGGCTGGAACTAAGGCCAGTAATGGCCCCAGCGCTGAGCTGTGCCTTCCCCGGACTTCCTGGGAAACAAGGAACAAGTCCATTAACCTCTGAAAGCTCCTTAAGCCCCTCTTGGATCTAGAAATCCACTAATATCTATAGGATGCCTACGGGCAATCGAGAGAGAGAGAGACAGAGAGACAGAGAGAGAGAGAGGGAGAGAGAGAGAGAGAGAGAGAAAGGTATCCGCAAGGCTGCTTTAGTCAGAAGCCCGGGCCAGCAGAATACCACACACTGCCTGTTCCTGAGTGACTTCGGCCCTTTGCCAGGGGGTCTTCCCAGGGTCCCGTTGACAGGCTCCTTGTTGGAACACTGCTGCCGGCACCCAGGGGTCAGCTGAGCTGTCTGCGCAGGCAGATGGCGCTGCCTGGACCCGCACAGCCCCTCAGATAGGGAGCCTCAGTCTTGGGAACTAGTTAGCATCATGCCATAAAGCTGCGTGTCTTGGCTATGCATCATGCAGTGGTGACAGGCTCATAAAACCTGACTTCCCAATGGACCCGGAATACTAGCCCTGAGGATATAGACGTCCAGTGTTCTGGCATTTCCCAACTCGCGAATGGCCCAGAATCCTCAGCCGTGTTTGTACAGCAGAGGTGATGAGCCTGGGGTGCCGAGGGAAGTGTGCTCTAAGTGTGGGACATTGCCGACCGTCTGTAAATATTTCATGACCGGTGATGGCCAAGTGGAGGTCAAGGTCCCGTTCTAACCCTTAGGGATAGCTTGAACGCAGTTATTTCTAGTCTCAGAAGTCATTCTGCTTAATACTAGCTGATCAACTAACACGAGACCATCCGGAGCATTAAATAATTGGATAATTAGCCCTCATGCGTTTTATCTTCATGAGTCTTTAGAGTAGACAGCTGCATAAAGAGAGGAAGATGGGAATGTAGACTCAAGCGGGGAAATCTTGGCTGTTTCAAGAAGCTTAGCTGTGAGACACACTGGGTTTTTATAATTTGACTTTTCCAATCCTTTATGTAAATGCAGCATCAGCACTTCCCTTTTGGTTGGCAGCCAAGACTGGGGTCATTTTTCAACAATTCCAAGAGGAAAGGAGAAAGCGAGAGTCAAAGAGGCAGTGTAAACCATGCTAAGGCAGCACCAAGTTACTCGGCTTGCTGACCACATACCTGGGCAGAAGCCCTGCCTGGCCCAGGATACTAATATTTGGGACTTGGATGAGAGTCAGAGATATCTCAGACATCTGAACTTCAATAGCTGAAGCATAAGAACACTTACTTTATAAGGCTGTTGTTGCTGTTGTTGTTGAGAGAGGCCATTGAGTCAACTCAGCCTTAGGCTTACCATATACATGCAAGAGAAGAGAACATGGTCCGGCTCTGTGTCATTCTTGCCACCACCAGTCTATTGGAGTCCATCACGGTAACCCCTGTGTCAGTCCATTTCACCAAGGGGCTCCCTGAAACCGATCATGCTCGACTTCCGGAACACGGTACCATCATCAGCCAGTGATGTAGCCAAGTCCCAGTCTCATACAATAGTCCGTCAGTCATTGGGCTTTCATGGACTGAGTTTGGGAAGCAGATCCTCAACCATTTCTTCTGACACTATCTCAGTCCAGAAGTGCCAGTAGCTCATCCTGGGTGACCCTGCTCGTACTCAAAATGCCAGTGACATCACTCCCAGCATCACAGCAACACACAAGCCATTGCCCTGTGACAGATGGGTAGGTGGGTGGTGACGGGGCCATTGGAAAGGCTGGGAGTACGCATTTACATGTAGTCACCGAGTCAGAATCAACTCCAGCCCGCGGGTTAGGTTTTTTGTTTGGCACTGGTGCAAAATAAATACCACACACGTGTTATTTATATTTGTTACTGCCAATAAGGTGCATTTTCCCGAGCCCCTCCTCTAAACTCTAAGTTCCGTGAGGGTAGGACTCGGGTCCATTGTGTATGATCAGCACTTAGCAGACCGGTGATGTGGCAGGGAGGGGCTTAACTAATAATTGTTGAGGACAATCTACCTAGTCTCACTTTACCATGTGATCAGTAGCTTAGTGTTTGGGTTGATTTAACCCCTCCCACCCGCCCCCTTGTGTATTATAACACATTCTATGCATCCTGCAGTCCTGGTGGGACAGGAGGGAAGCCCTGTTGGTGGTTTGGGGAGCTGCTCTGGGAAAGATGTGGCAGTCTTCCTCGGTGAAGATTATCATCTTGGAAACCGTGTGGAACTGCTCTCCTCTGTCTTAAAGGGTCGCTATGAGACTGGATGGCAGTGAATTTTTGGTATAAACACAAAACATTTTACTCTTAAATATTCCAGTACGCATCTCTAAATAAGGTGGTACTTTTCTCGACAGCCACAATATTATTATCACACCCAACAAGAGTAACAGTAATTGCTAACCATCATGGAAGGCTATTGTTGTTCAGTGCCAATGGAGTGGGTTCAGATTCTTAGCAATCCTATGGCAGCAGAGCAGGATGCTGCCCGGCCCTGCCCCATTCTAACAGTTGTTGTTAGGGCTCAGTCCCTGGTTTCAGACACTGCATCGATCCATCTCGCAGAGGGCATTCCATAGATGAGTGGTGGGATGCCTGGTCCATATCCAGATGTCTTCAAATCCCACCCCCAGGTCCTCACAAGTGAATCAACTAAAGGACCAAAATTACAATTGGTTATTAGCTCTTCTTTGTCTCTTTGAATCGAGAAAGAGACCCCATTCCTTTTTTTATTGTCTAGGACATTTGGTTTTTTCAAGAGGCTGCAGAATAGACATCTTTTAGATTTAAGTAAGCGCTTTATCTGCAACTGGACCAGCGACAGCATCAGGGCAGATGAAGAAAAGACTGATGTTTCCATGGCTTTCATTTTCCTTGGATCCACAATCAGTGCTGATGGGAGCAGCAGTCAAGAGATCAAGTGACACATTGGACTGGTTAGACTGCCGCACAAGGGCTCTCTAAAGTCTTTGTTAAAGATTGAAGATGTCACACTGAGGACGAAGAGGCGCCCAGGCTGTGATCTTTTCAATTGCTTTTTACGCTTGTGAGATCTGTACAACAAATAAGGAAGACCAGCGAGGACCTGATGCGTTTGAATGATGGTGCTGGAAAGACTTTGTCTTATGTATTTCGGACATGCTGTCGGTGGAAATAAGCCGAAGGTCAGGGACAAAAGAGGAAGACCTTCAATGAGCTAGAGATCCACTATGCCACCAGAGCGTCACGCTGTCTCCCACCAGGAAGCTGTCTTACTATTACTGGTGCTGTGATTGATCTTACGTGGTGATCGTTGGAACCCTTCATTGCAAAGTCAGGCCGCCCCACCCTTCAAACTCGCAAGTCAGCTGTGGCGTGATCCCTGGTACCATGCCAATCTATAGCTCACCACTGTGATGGGTTACATTGAATCTTCCAAAACTACATATTGTAAATCCTCACTTCTGCGTCTGCATTTCTAATCCCATTTGGGAATGGCCTATTATCATATGTTAATGAGGCCATGATTAATGTAGGGAGTGTCTAGAGTCAGTCTCTTGCCATATGAAAAAGACCCAAGCAAGTTGTGTGAGAAGAAAGACGCTTTTTCCCCATCAAGATCAGCCAGGAGCAGAAGCTCCAATGAGATCTTCCTGTAGAGCCCACAGAGAGAGGACGTGTCCCCCACCCTCAGAGCCGATATTCTGCATTTGTACTTCTAGTTTCCTAAACTGTAAGAAAATAAATTTCTAACTGCTAAAGCCATTCATGATGGTATTTCTATGACAGCCATATTGTGGCAGTTACATAACCTGGTGTCAATTTGAGGACTAAGAGTGTAGGGGCGGGGTCTAGTCTGTCAGTCGGGATATAACCAATGAACATGACTTTCTCCTGAGGATTCTGAGAACTCCTTTATTCCTCCTTGGAGGTGGGAGTCTCTCTCTCTCTCTCTCTCTCCCACTGTTCTCTCCTCCTCTTTCCTCCTCTCTCCTCCTCTCTCCTCTCTCCTCTCTCCTCTCTCCTCTCTCTCTCTCTCTTTCTCTTCTTCACTCCCTGTGAAACATCCCTGAAGAGAAGCCACATGGACCTACCCTGATGCAGTCAGAGCCTCAGAGCTGAAGGAACCACACTGAAGGAACCAAGTGGAGACCCCTGCCAGTGCGGAGATGCTTTCACTGCCACTGGATCCACAAAGACTTCCAACCACTGGCCTGTGATCTTCCTGCATTCGGCGTCATTGCATGTGCTTTGTGAGTCTGAAGAGGACTCCATAGCTTGATATCGGGCATCTGGGCCAATATCGGACTTAAGGACTTGCTATGAACTCGGCTGGGATGTTTTCTCATCCGACTGCCATCGAGTCCATTTTGACTCATAGCAACCCTAGAGGCCAGAGGAGGGTGACTCCCCAAGAGTTTCTAGGCTGTCCATTTTTATGGGCAGAGGTAGCCTCATCTTTCTCTCAAGAAGCAGCTGGTGGCTTAGAACTGTTGACCTCTCTGTGAGCAGTCCAACGCATAACCCACTACTTCAATTGCCCTTAGCAAGATTCTGACACAGAGCCACCCTATAGGACAGAGTAGAACTACATCCAGCACAAGGGTTCCCAGGCCGTGCATCTTGACAGAAGTCAGTTGCCACATCTCTCTCCCCCAGAGGGGCTGATGGGCTTGGATCAGTGAAAGTTTGAGCCGCCAAGTGTGTGACCCACCAGCTATTGGGTTAGCGGTCCAGTACTTAACCGCTGCACTACCAGGACTCCTTCTCTGTTGTAGCAGCACTGGATAAGTAAGACAACCATCAAACCGGTCGCCAGATGTCAAACCACTGGCGGAGGATCCTGTCTTGAATCCATTATCCCAGCAGGGGCTGCAGAATGGTCCTTTTCAGATGTCCTCATTTTCTCTTCCTTTATTAGCTGCTTTCTTCTGTGACGAGGCCTTCCCTCCAACAGAAGCTATTTGAATACCCTGAAATGTAGCTCCCGGTAAACAGACAGGACGCAGCTCTATAATCCTTCCCCTGTAACAACCAATTTGCCAAGTAAGTTACTGTAAATAGCAGTGTAATTTAAGGACTAAATTTAAATGGAAGGATTCAAAGCAAATCTGGCAAAAGGGGCTTCCTCTGTCCTCTGGCCCCAGAAATCATCCTTTTAGCAAGAGCCAGGGAAGGTGGGGAGGGGGAGGATTGGGGAGTCTGATCACTGGGCAGGCTATTTAGTGGAGTACACTCAGAATCCTTCGTGGATTATAAAACCTCACGACCACCTAGTAGAGTCCGACCCTATAGGACAGAGTAGACTGCCCCTGTGGGTTTCCACGACTGTAACTCTACGAGAGTAGAAAGCCCCACCTGGTGGGTTCGGCTGCTGACCTTAAGGTTAGCCCAATTTGTAATCCACTATGCCCCCAGAGTTCCTAGCTTGGCAGGTCGGCGATCCTAAATCTATTGCCTTGCATTGACAAGTTTAATGCTAATTTCCCCATTCTAATTAGAAGGTGATTTTTCCAGCAGTTCCCTTGGAAAGATACGCCGCAAGCAGATGGAATCCAGTGTCCCTTATTTTCCCCTTTGGCTTAACTTTTTATTTTAAGCATTCCAATGAGAACTCTTAATTCTGAAACCTCAACTCAGAGTCAACAACTCCCCTCCATCCCCACTGACTGCACCATTTACATGTGGTAAGGCCAGCCTCTAACTCCAACACTCCACCCTGCCAAGCAACATAAACTGTGGGCAGCTCTTTCAGACATGCATCCTCATAAATTCAGCCCTCCTCCCAGCCTTCCAGCCCCTGTCCTCACCCATGGGCATCTCTCAACTCCCACCCCCCATCACTGAGCCCAGCATGGCTGCTGCCTGGTGCTCCCTTTCAGAGGTCACATGCAGAATGTCCTCCCCTCTCTCTGACCCCTTTGCTACCATGCTGCAACATAAGCTCCCGTTTCATTGCTGCTTTGCCTCTCTCAGCAGAACCTGACCTCTTTCCGGGTTCTTCCCTTAAAGCAACTGTCTGTGTTTCTCATTAGGTTTGCCAGGATGTATTAGCTTGAACTTTTCCAGGATGAAGCTCATTTGGCTACTTTCTCTGAACCCTCTGAGGCAGCAGGTTCCAGAAGGCAGCCTCTGGGGGGCTATGTTTGATCTTGGAGCCCTGGGCCTAGACAGTCGGGTTAAACGCACGGTAGCCCAGTACCGCCGGCGCAGGGCTCCTTTAAGAAGTGGACACACACTCCTTCCAGTTCCAAACCTCAGCTGGAAGTTCAAAAGCCACAACTTGAACACACGTGTCCGGCCCAGAAAACTCTGCCCGAGCCTTCTCACCAGGCTGCCATTCCTCCAACCTATGCACAGCAAACATCAGCATCTCCCTCTCCACACGGAGGGCCTGGGGCCTCCATCCGGAAAAAGGAAGTTGAAAGCCAAGTGCAGGCTGCCTCAGCAACTGTCCTCGACCAGATCAGCTCCGTGGCACCTTGGGTTTGCCCAGAAGTCTTTTGTGAGAGCCGTGGAGATGTCATCTCGGTGTCTCTACTAATCCTTCCCTTAAAAATCAAAGTGCTCAGGAAACGGAGAGGGGAAACGCAGAGTGATCAGAATGCTAATAGAGCGAGGGTTTGCTCAACCGCATTTAGCTTTGCTAGTAAAACGGGGTGAGGGTGGGGGCTGGGGAGAGGGGGCTGCGGAACCCACGTCATCTACAAAAAGGGCTTGAAGGCTTTTTTTCTTACAGCCTCGGGCCTTTGCCAGGACACAGACTTCTCTCCTTCCAAGGCAGCTTCTTCCCAGCGATTTCTTTTCCCTCCCCTTTTAACTGAGACGCCTTTGTCTGGGAAGCAGTCGGTGGGGACCAGAGGGGCCTGCACTGTGCAGACCCCCAAAGCAGAGGAGGCGCACACCCTGGTGATGGAGGGCTGGCCGTGTGAGTGTGGAGCAGGGAGGCCGAGGGCCCCGTGGAGGTCATCCCCAGAGCTCCCAGCTGCCTCTGCCATCGTCTCCAAAGCTGTTATTCCATTTGCCTCCTCCCTGACGTCCCTGTATCTCCAGGGACAAACCCTTCCCTTTGGCCCACCAGACTCAAGCCGCCTCCTTCCTCCACTTGGTATGTGACCAAGCTTATCAGCAATGACTGACGGGCCCCATCCAAGGATGGCCCTCCTGCTGTTTTCATTGTCTAGAAACACAACCCCAATGACTCTAAATAAAATGCTGTAATCTCCCAAGATGTGCCTGCTGTAGAGAGAGGAATAAATCAATCAATATGTAAATAAATCCAGGGTGGTGGTGGGGATGCACTGGGACTTTTGCAAAACTGGGATCAAGCATCCTGGCAGATGGATGGTCCTGTATTTCTGGCGAGTGCTGATTGAGGGCTGTGATCCCAGCCAGGGGGTGGGGTGGCGGGAAGAAAGTGAGCTGTGACTGAAATGCCCTCATGAATGGATTTGACTCAAATATATTCCAGGGGCAGGTCTAATTGCTGGTTCAGTTTCAGACTTGGATTTTCCTCCTCCCAATTCCTTGCATTTCAATGGTTTCTATGAAGGGACCTGTGAGCTGCCCCCTCAGGCCAATTGAGAATCCTTCGGATTCGTGATCACTCCTGAGAATATCGTGCTGGGAAGTTTGCCCTTGACCCAAGGAAGAAGCAGACCGTTCCTATCTGAGAGAAGCATGCTGGTAACTTCCAGGAGACGTCATCTGGTCTCCTTTTGAATTGGAAGCCCAGGCGAGAGAGTCTTGGGGTTCACAGAGCCTCAGAACCCACTGCTGTTGGGTGGAGCCCAGGAGAAGGTAGGAGGAGGGTTTCTGAGCTGCAGGGTCCTCGAGCAATGCCTGTCTGCTCAGCCTGGAAAGCCACAGACTCTGGTTTCTGCAGCCTGACCCATGACCCTTCTGCTGTCACAACCCCCTTCCTAACACTGCTCCTGGTTCCAACGACGACTTCATGCATCCTCTCCACTTCTCTTTCTCTTTACAACGGAAAATCGCACATATATAAGGATACATCTCAAAGCATATCTCCAAAAGGGAAGGACTGGTTTCTTTCGGATATAGCAAAAGTACTATTTTTTATGCCAAGCAATTTCTAATGCCTTCAAATATCCAGATAGTATTAAAATTTTGCCAGGGTCTCTATTTATTGTAATTGTTCAAGTCAAGAGCCAAAGAAGGCGCAGACATTCTCACCGGTGTAGATGGCACGTATGTTTTTTTTCTCCCCAATGGAGATTCTCTCTCTTGATATTCATTTATTGAAGAAAAAGCTTCTCACACCTGGCTCTGGCCGGATGCGCCCCATGGCTTTGTTTAGCATGTTTCTCGGTCTCTTGTATTTGCTTCCAGTTGGTAGATTCCACGAAGACCTTCAGTGAATTCAAGTTTGATTTTTCTATTTTTTACAAGACTACTTTATCCGTGGTGGTGAATTCTTCCACCAGGGAGCAGAGAATGTCTGCCCGAGTGTCCTTTTGCGATATGAACATTGTCCAGACCTATTATTTCATTGATGTCACTAAGGGTTACACACAATAGTGACCTTATTTTTGTCCCCAGTTTCCGTTTTGAATGCTGTGTTGTATTCTAGGTGAAAATTTATACAGCAAATTAGCTTCCCATTCAACAGTTTAGACACAGATTGTTCCATGACATAAGTCCCTGTCCCCACAATGGGCCAATACTTCCCATTTTCCCCCTACCTTCCTTCTTTCCACCTCCCAGTTTCGCTGATCTTCCTTGCATTCCTTTTCAAGTGTGAGCAAGTGTTGCTCACTGGGTCTCCTATCGTTGATTTTCCTAAGGAGCACAGGCGTGATGGGCATAGAAATGGCATTCTAGGTCTTTCACTGTGTATTCATTTGTCAGTTGGAATGCTTCTCTAAGGAGAAGTGTCCTCCATCAATCAGTTCTTTACCCATCTTCTTGACATTATAAGCCATACAGCCAAAATATGAAGGTCTTTTGTGAGCCAGTATCCTTCAGACCTGAGGGGAGATCCCACAGGAAGAAACTGATTTTTTTTCCCCCAGGCCACCTTTGTCTGTATTTTCAAAGGTATTTAAAAATCTATTTGTTGGCTAAGAGTTTGACCTTGAATTGATGTCTATGGGTTCTATATTTACCAATGGGAAAATATAAATTAATTTTCATAATTCAGAAAAAAATCCCGTCCTTCACGCAGTTCAATAGTGGAATGGTATAGTTCCAGCCCAAAGCCTGCCAATCAGAGCTTAGGTTAAGTCCCACACTGGGCATGCTGCCGGCCAACCACGAGTGGGGTTCATGCTATGAACCCATACTTTCAGGGCTGTCTTATTTGCCACCAAGGAAGATAGCATTCATTTTGAGAATACTCAAGCTGGATTCTAGGAGGTAGAAAGTATAGAATCTTCTATGGAGAGAGCTTTTCACCAGCTTGGGCCAACAGTGAGACCAGCACCCAGCTACTTGCTTTGTGCCACCAGCCTGACCCCTTACCACGACGGCTCAGGCGCCAGAGCCTCTGCTATACACATGTGCTCTGGAAAGGCAGGCCTGCTACCCACAATTCCTTGCAACTGTCATGACTTGTAGGCAACAGCTGGATGACTTCCCATCAGACCATAATGGATGAGTAAGCTGAAAGGTGGATGTGGTAGTTACGTAATTTCATGTCAACTTGAAGATCTACAAAAGAGTAAGGGTGGAATCTAGCCTCTCAATCAGGTCACAGCTTGATGATGCCTCCCACCTTGTGGCTATTGCCTTCTCATAAGGAGGGTCCAGGGAACCTCCTCTCTCACTGTGCCTTCACCTTCCTACTAACCGACCCTGACGGCTGCCAGTGCCCTGGAGATGTGTCCACTGCCATTGGATCCACAAGACTTTGCACCCACTGGCCTGCGATATTCTTACATTCTGCATCATTGCTCGTGACTGCGTGAGTCTGCTGAGGGACTTATGGACTAGTATTGGACTTAGGGACTTGAGTTGGACTGGGCTGGAATATTTTATCGACGTATAATTACTTCTTGATATAAAGTTCTTTCTTATACATATATGAATGTCACAGGATTTGTTTCTCTAGTCAACGCGCCCTAACACACTATGGTACCTGGGTAGTGGGGTACTAGAGAAACGAAACAAGAAGAAGGAGAGTGGAGGCTGGTCTAACCCCTGCCTTATGATAGTTTTTCTTCCTTGGCTAGCCAGAGGTCAGATAGGACCATGCAGTTTCCTGGATTGTTCTCTGGAAAGGACATGGTAAGTGAAAAATTGGTCCTAAAAGTTATCTTTGGTTATGCCTATCTGAAATGATGAAAATGAATGTGATGAATATAAATTTTGAGCACAGGGAGTGAAATTGCCCCTTGAACTTCTCTGAGACAATGCTGTTTAGTCAACACAAAGGCCTGGCCCTGACTTAATGCAGCCAGAGGTTTAAGACGATATTGCATAAGTATGGGATAGTTTAAATAAGAAAGGACTGAATTTGACTATTTTAAGAATTGTGCTGAAGATCTGGCTGAACTAGGATTATATTGATTTCTTCTACTTATTGTAATTGATATAACGTTTCATAGATATTATTATTGGGAAGCATGAATAGAGAGTTTATAAGTCCACTACCTTTAGTCATTAAATTGGATCTGTTAAAAAGGGGTATAGGAAATGCCTGCCTTCTCATTCTTAAATACTTCTTCCCCACTATCATGATCCCAATTCTACCTTATAAATCCAGCTACACCAGAGGATGTACACTGGTACAGATAGGAACTGGAAACACAGGGAATCCAGGACAGATGAACCCTTCAGGATCAGTGGTGAGAGTGGCGATACCAGGAGGGTGGATGGAAGGTGAGGTAGAAATGGAAACTGATTACAAGGATCTACATATAACCCTCTCCCTGGGGGGACAGACAACAAAGAGTGGGTGAAGGGAGACTTTGGACAGTGTAAGACATGACAAAATAATAATTTTTTTTAACGTTTTATTAGGGGCTCATACAACTCTTATCACAGTCCATACATACACATACATCAATTGTATAAAGCACATCTGTACATTCTTTGCCCTAATCATTTTCTTTTCTTTCTTTCTTTTTTTTTCCCTTTTCTTTTTTTACATTTTATTAGGGACTCATACAACTCTTATCACAATCCATACATATACATACATCAATTGTATAAAGCACATCCATACATTCCCCGCCCCAATCATTCTCAAAGCATTTGCTCTCCACTTAAGCCCTTTGCATCAGGTCCTCTTTTTTTTTTCCCCCTCCCTCCCCGCTCCCCCCTCCCTCATGTGCCCTTTGTAATTTATACATCGTTATTTTGTCATATCTTGCTCTATCCGGAGTCTCCCTTCCCCCCCTTCTCTGTCGTCCCTCTCCCAGGGAGGAGGTCACATGTGGATCCCTGTAATCAGTTCCCCCTTTCCAACCCACTCACCCTCCACTCTCCCAGCATCGCCCCTCGCACCCCTGGTCCTGAAGGTATCGTCCACCCTGGTTTCCCTGTGCCTCCAGCCCTCATATGTACCAGTGTACAACCTCTGCCCTATCCAGCCCTGCAAGGTAGAATTCGGATCATGGTAGTTGGGGGGAGGAAGCATCCAGGATCTGGGGGAAAGCTGTGCTCTCCGTCGGTACTACCTTGCACCCTGACTGACCCATCTCCTCTCCTAAGCCCCTTTATGAGGGGATCTCCAGTGGCCGACATTTGGGCCTTGGGTCTCCACTCTGCACTTCCCCCTTCATTCAATGTGGTATATATATAAATATATACATATATATATATATATACACATACACACACATATTCTTTTTTTGACAAAATAATAATTTATAAATTATCAAGGGTTCATGAGGGAGGGAGGGGAAAACATGAAGAGCTGATAACCAAGGGCTCAAGTAGAAAGCAAATGTTTTGAGAATGATGATGGCAACAGATGTACAAATGTGCTTGACACAGTGGATGGATGGTGGATGGATTGTGATAAGAGTTGTATGAGCCCCCAATAAAATGATTTTAAAAAAATAATGACAGCTCTGACCAGAGAACCTTAGAAGGGTCGAAAGTAGATTTACATAGAGTTTTAGCCTTATAGGAGCCCTGGTGTTGCTGTAGGTTAGGCAGTGGCTTCTAGCTGCAAGGTCGGTGGTTCAAGCTCATCAGGCATTTAATGGGAGAAGAATGAGGCTCTCTCCTCCTAAAGGATTTGTAGTCTTAGTAACCCTGTAGAGAGTCGATATGGGTCCGTCTCGACTTGATGGTAGTGGGTTTGTCTTTTGTGGTTTGCTGGACGACAAAAACATGTTCCTGTTGTTATAGCTCAATACCCGCTTCCCCACCACCCCAAACCTACATCTCTGTAGTGGCACCACTGGATTCTCTGAATATGTATGTACTTCTTAATGATCCATTGAAAATCTCCGGCAAGAAACACAACAAGCTGACTCACACACAGTAAAAGAAAAATTTAAAGAAAACAGCCAATGGATACAAAACAAAGCATTTACCGCTTTGCCCATGCGTGGTTTTGTCAGGTGCAAACACAATTTGTGTGATTGTCCTTAGCGGGCTGGTTCTTTCCGTTCCTTCTGCGTGCCAGCTTTGTTTGCGTGTGTGCTCACAGGGGGGAGGGAAGCGGGGGTGGCTCCGACAGTGCACCAGACCCAGCTTCCCCTGGGCACCTGCTTCCTCCAAATTGTGACAACACGACCTCATTCCGTTTTTGAGAAGGAACATGATTTTCTAAGCCAGGACTTTCAGTGGGAGTATAAGGAAGCCAACAACGCGTATTTATTAGTCTGGGTACTTTAGAGAAACAACTCCACAGAAACTCATGTATAAGAGAGAGTTTCCTATAAAGGGTAAGTGTGCATCAAGAAAACATCCTAACCCAGTGCTGCCCAAGCCCACAAGTCCAACACGAACCCATTAACCCCTATGTCCAACACCAATCCACAACTCCTCCTCCATCTCACAAAACAGACGCCATGATGCCGACTGCAGGAGGAAAGCCGAGTCAGTGAATGTGTAAACATCTCAATGCTGGCAGGGTCTCCACACAGCTGCTCCAGCACCCAGGGCTGCATCGGGTAGGTCCATGCGGCTTCTCCTTGGGGATGTCTTGCAGGAAGTCAGCCTTTCAAGCTGAAGCAGGGAACTGGCTAAGGCAGCTGCAACCTGATTCAACCATCACAAAGCAAGAGACCCGAGAACTAGAAAGGCGAGGCTCACCAAGCCATTTATCCCTCCGCCCTTCAATTAACCCCACATGTGTTTATCGGCCAGGTTGGCACAATAAACTAACTAACTCAGCATATTTATGTATTTTTTGTGTGTGCTCCAAATAAAGTTGCACTCATTTATATTTATTCAAACATTGTTACTGAATAACAAGTAGGAAAATAATTAAAGTTTGTGCAGCCACCAAACAGTGTTTTATATGAGAGCGGCAGAAGTAATAATGCCATTTTATCAAACCTATGCATATTTCACTTAATGTCAGTGATCTGTGGCTGAACAACAAAAGTTCTTCCCCCAAACAATGATTGTTGTTTTAAACAAAAATAAATCACTAATTACATTACAGCCTTAAACCCACAAGCAATTTACTAAAATATCACCAACACGTAGTAGGGTGCTTACTCATGTAACAGCTCTTGTGCCTGTAGGTAAACTGCCTAAAAAGTCTGGTCAGGAAACAAAACGATAAAATTACAAAGCTTAAGTCAAAACACCTGATTGAAAAACTCAAAGCTATAGAACTTTTAGAAGAAAATCACTGCAATTTCAGATTATGCAAAGATACTTTCTTAGTTAAGACATAAAACCAAAATCTGTAAGAGAAAAAAATCCTAAATTGAATTTCATCAGCTTTCCAATTCATAAGGACTTCTGCCCTTCTTACGATACTATTGAAAGTAAGAAAAGGTAACCCACATACTGGGGGGAAATATTTGCAAATCATATAGGTGTTAGGCCAGTTTGATGAGAGAAACAATCCAGTGACCCTCATACATGTGTAAGAGAGAGCTTGTTATCAAGAAATAATTTATATAAAATAAACATCCCCGCCCAGTCCAGATAAAGTCCATCAGTCCCTCTTCGTACTCCCACAGCCACATGCAATGATTCACAATGCAGGAAGACCACAGGCTGGTGGAGGCACAGTCTAGTGGATCCAATGGCATGGTTTGCCAGCAGGAAGGTGAAGGCAAAGAGAGAATGGGAGGTTCCCAGGGTACTCCTTATGAGAAAGCCACACCCACAGGGAGTCACCATCAGGCTGTGACCCGATTGACAGGTTAAACTGCACTCGTACACTTTTATGTTTTTTCCAATTGCCCTTAAATTATGTAAGTTCCACACCATATCTCAGAAAGGATTTGATTCAAGCTTATTTGTAGAACTTTCAGAACTCAATTTTAGAAAATAACTAACCTAATTTTAAATGAACAAAAGATTTAAACAAATATGTTATCAAAGAAGAGATATATATATACAAATAAGCATGTAAAAGATGCTTATCATCATTAGTCATTAAGGAAATACACTATACACACTATGTATTAGAACAGCTAACAACAACAACATCATCATAAGCTGACAGTACCAAGTGCTGACCCTGAGGAAAACCAACAGAAACTCATTCTTTGCTGGTGCAAATGTGACACAGCCACCTTGGAAAGCAGCTGGGTACTTTCTTATCAAGTTAGACCCACAATTGGGTTGCAACCCAGCAAGCTCTCTCCTGGGTTTTCTTCCAAAAGAAATGAAAATTTAGGCTCATATTAAAACCTGCATGTGAATGTTGAGAGTGGCTTTATTCATAATCAAAATCTGGAAAGAATTGTGTGTATCTACACAATCAAATGTTATTAGCTATAATAATAATTTTAGAAAGAGCAAACTGCGAGGCACACATCAACTCAAATGGATATTCAATACACGATGCAAAGTAAAAACAGGCAGACTCAAAAAGTTGCATATTGTATGGTCCCATGTATATGTCATTCCGAAAAGGCAAAAAGCCACAGGGACAGAAAATACATCAGAGCTTGCCCGAGACTGGCAAGAGGAGAAGGTGATTATAAAGGGGCACATGGGAAGTTTTTGAGAGATGGAAATATTCCATATCTTGATGATGGTGGTGGTTATGTGTTTGTCAAAACTCCAAGGACTGCACACTCTTGGAAAGAGTGGATTGTTCTGTATGGAAATGATACTTTAATAAATGACAGCAGCGCAATAAACAGGAGCCAGAGGCATTGTGCACCGTAGCCTGTCTCGTTCCCACGATCCTTGTGGACACTCAGCAGGCATTTCAAAACATCTGTACATGATTCTGATATTCTACCCAATTTGTATTTGGAAAGAAAGCTCAGATGTTTCCCCCACTGCATGTCATTTTGTTAAAATATTGAACTGAGGTTGTGGCATGTAAATATATATATATACATATATATATATATATATTCCCCTTTGAAAACACCAAGAATATATTGAGAAGTACATATGTTCAATCAAGGTTTGGTATTAAAAACCCAGAGTGATTCTACTGGGAAAGAAAGCTAGAGAGACATTTTTGCAGAGAATGGCAGTGTCACAAACTCTATGTTTACATCTTGGCTGACAGCCTATACCATCACTGTTATACTGACATGTATACAACAAATCATACTGAGTGAAAAAAGATCCCTCTGTATATCGCATATCTTCTGCAGTCGCTGACAGTTAAATTGATAAAAAACATAAAAGGACTCCAAAGGAATTGAAGAATGTAAAGAATAAGGGATGATCTAATATTGATTGGCATTCATATTAATATTGATTTCTATACACAGTTTCTAGAGAACAGATTATCTTTTTATGTTTGTGGAATATTTACAAAATATTGACAATATTTACCAAAAAATACAATGACTGAAATCAACATCTTTGTTGAGAGATTCTAAAAATGCATATATAGAACAAGCTACATTTTCTGATTACAATTCAAAGCTTCCACAGATAAACAATAGAATAACCAAAGTCTCCTAACTACTTGGAATAAAAAATAAAATCACAAAATGTTTGGTAAACATTCATACTGCAAAAACTATATATTGAAACAAATGGGATATACCCAAAGCTGTACTTGAATGGAAATGTATACACATAAACACATTCATTCACCAATCGGAAAGGACAAAAATGAGTAATGGTTGTGATCAAATGAAAATGTTTGGTACATATTAATTAATCAATAAATATTTAGTGAGTAAGAAAATTAGAGAAATACAATAAGATAAACCAGAAAAATAGATAATTGGAAAACATTAAAATTTTTAATTTCTAGCTTAGAAAAAAGAAAAAGAAACAGAATAAGTTAGCTATCTGGCCAGGGCCAAAGGGAGCAATAAAATAGATGATATGTAAGTATTCTGAGCAAGGATACAGAGAAAAAGCTGAATTATACAAAATACAGAGTAAGAACGGAGCTGCAATCACAGCTAAGGTGAAATTTAAAGAGCAAATTATATGCTACAGAGTTTTAAAGATTTATGAAAATATCAATTCTTCTTCCATGTGGGCTTTGTTGCTAGATGGCCGTTTGTTTACCTTCAGGTTTTTAAGACCCCAGACGCTACATCTTTTAATAGCCGGGCACCATTAGCTTTCTTCATCATTTGCTTATTCACCCGCTTTGTCTTCAGCAGTTGTGTTGGGAAGGTGAGCATCATAGAATGCCAATTTAATAGAAGAAAGTATTCTTGCATCGAGGGAGTACTTGAGTAGAGGCCCAATGTCCTTCTGTTACCTTAATACTAAACCTATAAATAGATCTATTTCCCCATCCTCATATATATATTTGCATATGTACATGTCTTTATCTAGACCTCTATAAATGCCCTTTGCCTCCCAGCTCTTTCCTCTATTTCCCTTGACTTTCTTCCTGTCCCACTAGCATGCTCTGTCCCCACCAGGGTTTCAACAATTCCTCTTGCTTACATTATCCTTGATCATGCCCTACCAGGTCTCCCACACACACCTCACCACCAATTTGGATCACTTGTTGTTCCCTTGTCCCTGGATTTGTTAACACCATTTCCTTTCCCCCCACTTCCCCACTCCCATTCCACACCCCACCCCGAACTGTTGGTTCCATTGTTTTCTCCTCCAGATTGTTCATCCAGCCTATCTTATTTAGACAGACCTGCAGAGATAATAACATGCACAAAAACAAGACAGAGCAAAACCAAGCAACCATATACAACAAAACAACAACAAACCAATGACAAAGAACAAAACAAGACACAACAAGAAAGAAAAGCTTGTAGTTAGTTCAAGGATTGCTTGTTGGCCTTTAGGAGTGTTTTCTAGTCCAGTCTGTTGGGGCACCACGCCCTGGCCCCAAAGTCCACCTTCAGCATTCCCTGGGGACTTCGCTGCTCCATTCCCTTGCTGATCTGTTGCACTCATTAGTGTTTTGACTTGGTGTGGCGGGATCAGATCAGGTGCAATTCCCACACTGTGTCTCCGGTGTTGTCCCCTGTAGGGCTATGGGTCAGTAAGGGACGTCATGTCTCACAGTGGGGCCAGCCATGTGATCCTCTCTGTGGACTGGCTGCTCTAATTGGGATCAGCATCCTCAAGGCCTAGTGGGCCAGGATGTACTCCACTCTCTCCTCCTCCCCCTTCATCTGCTCCCATGTGCTTCGGTCAGATATGTCCGTCTCCCGGAGCTGCAAATTCAATGCCATTTTTTGAAATAAATTCTTCTGGGGGAAAGGGCTGATGTCCACCAGCTTGTGTGTTCACAAGGTGCCAAAGGGATCAGTTATCAGGCATCAGTTATCAGGCATCAAAGAACAAAAAAAAATCATATCATTATGTGCTTATCTCCATGATACCATCGCTGAAGACAAATGGGTGCATAATCAAATGTGGTGAAGAAAGCTGATGGTGCCCGGCTACCAACGATATAGTGTCTGGGGTCTTAAAGGCTTGAAGTTAAACAAGTGGCTATCTAGCTCAGAAGCAACAAAGCCCACATGGAAGAAGCACACCAGCCTGTGCCATCACGAGGTGTCCAAGGGATCAGGTATCAGGCATCATCAGAACAAAAAATCTTACCATAGTGAATGAGGAGGGAGTGTGGAGTAGAGACCCAAAGCCCATTTGTAAGCCACTGAAGATCCCCTTGCAAAGGGGTCTTAGGGAGGAAATGAGCCCATCAGGATGCAATGTAGCAACAATGAAAAATACAACTTTCCGCTAGTTCCTAAATGCTTCCTCCCTCCCCCCCGCCCCCCCGCCACTATTATGATCTGAATCCTACCTTGCAAGTCTGGCTAGACCAGAGGATATACACTGGTACAGATAGGAACTGGAAACACAGGGAATCCAGGGCAGATGATCCCTTCAGGACCAGTGGTATGAGTGGCAATACGGACAGGGTAGAGGGAGGGTGGGCTGAAAAGGGGGAACCGATTACAAGGATCTACATGTGACCTCCTCCCTGGGGGATGAACAACAGAAAAGTGGGTAAAGGGAGACATCAGACAGGGCAAGATATGACAAAATAATAATTTATAAATTATCTAGGACTCATGAGGGAGGTGGGAGGGGGAGCGGGGAGGCAGGGGAAAAATGAGGACCCTGATACCAGGGGCTTAAGTGAAGACAAATGTTTTGAGAATGATGAGGGCAATGAATGTACAAATGTGCTTTACACAACTGATGTATGTATGGACTGTGATAAGAGTTGTATGATCCCCTAATAAAATGATTTTAAAAAGAAAAGAAAAAAAATGTGCTTGACACAATGGATATAAAGAAGACAGTTTGGAAACTGATTGTCATAGCAATTGTACAATTCTGCTTGATGTGATTGAATTTTATATATGTACTAACTCCCAATTAATAATAAATATTTTTAAAATAATAAAATAGGAAAACAAAGTTGTTATATTACTTAAAAATATCAATTCTATGGATACTATGCTATACATTTGATAAAATAGAATATAGGTTCACAAATTTATTTGGACTGCCGCCTCCTTTCAAAAAACAAACAAAAACCCACACTACTCAGCAACGCCCTGGCAATTAATTTTTTGTACTATAGCCTGTAATTCAAGATAACATGAGGTATCTGCTTGTGCTGCCCACCTCGATTGTTCCAGGGCCCCTCTGGTGGGGGGGCAGGCAGTAGCACCCACATTGCTAAACACTGATCTGGATGAAATAAGAAAATTTTCCAGGAAAATAAAAATGACTAAAAGTGTGTGAGAAGCAGTATAAAACCAGCACGCATTATTAGAGCAAAGTGAAAAAGTACGGGTGTGGGGTTAAATAGTCCTTGTTTAGGTCTGAGATCTGCCTCTTATGAACTGTGCAGCCCTGGAAGTTCATGTAGCCCTCTCCATCTTCCCCTCTGTGAAAGAGGATGAACAGTAGGATTGACCCCATAGGAATGTGGCAGGGATAACAGTGCGGATATGAAGTCATGCATCGTGTAATGTCTATAATACAAGTGGTATGTCATATACAGGCAGCCCCAGATGACTAGCACATTCTGTCCTTGGCTCTGTCTTTAAGCTGGATTTGTATTCAATCAGAACAGTTAGCGATGGCTCATATCTAACATCAGGCAGTCAAATACCTCTGTGACTGCATAGTATATTGAGTTCCTTATTATGACAGGAAATATATTAAAAAGACACTTCCAGGTACACGAAACACTCTTTAATATAATAAGACAGCAATAATAATGTTTTGATGTGTATGCCAAAGTCATGTCCATACCTCGAGTTTTTAATATAGTAAGTTTCATGGGCATATGCAGTAGGTCAGACCCTGCTTGGACAAAGATACATTATACACTGCCTGACTCTAGATCAGGGTAAGTCAAAAGTACTGGTTCAGAATCAATAGAAGCCAATGTGTATACTTTTTAAATATTAAAATGGGAACCTTATTATTTCTTGGCACCGCCTCCATCTAGGTCTGTCCACTTCTGAAGATGGTGTCCCATCGCTCTCACCCTTCCCCCAAAGTCTCTGGAACGTAAATAAGTCTGAAAGGCAAGGGCAGGGTGTGGGGCAAGTGCAGAAAGGTCTCCCAACAAAATTGTCAGAAGTCAGCTTTTGCCACTCTCAAAAAACAGAGACCGAATGGGTGGTTTGTCATGGTGGATTAAAAAAAAAAAAATCTTTGGCACAATTTTTTTCTGCCGTTTCCCTCTTTTTCCAATGCAGGTTTCCATTTTCATAAAACCTTTTCCTAATAAGCCCTGTGATTGTTCTGTGTCCCTGGAGAAAATCTATCAAGACGGCCTGTCTGGAATCCCAGAAACAATTGCAAGCACCTTCTCAGCTGAGTTCTTTGCCTCGAACTTAAGATCCTCTCAAAAGTCACTATTTTGATTGGACTTTTTTTTTTTTTAAGGAAACTAAGGAACCCTGGTGGTGTAGTGGTTTATGAGTTGGGCTGTGATCCACATGGCCAGCAGTTCAAAACCACCAGCCACTTTGGGAGAAAGACGGGTCTTTCTACTCCCATAAACAGTTATAGTCTTGGAAACTCACAGGGACAATTACAGACTCAGAAACACATGGGGACAATTACATCTGCCCCATAGGGTCACTATGAATCAGGCTCAGCTCAATGGCAGTGAGTTTGGGGTTTTTTTTGAACAAAACTAAGACAAGGATATCACTGATTGAACTTGCCTGCATCCATCCACTGAATGCAGAAGCATGTTTAAATATGTTTTATTGGGAATAAAGCCATTCATGCGGTTTGCAAGTGAACTGTGAGAGCATTGTGTGTGCATACCCCACATGCATATGGTTTGTCTGGTGTACTGTGTGACTACTGAAATGTAAAGAACCTGTGAAAATCTGTCTGCTGAGCAAGTGATTGGAGAAGCTGGATGATATGAAGCCTTGTGAGCTATAAGGACTGGAGCAAGGGCTATCAACAACCTACAATGTGCAGGTGACACACCTTGCTTGCTGAGAGTGAGGAGGAATTGAAATACTTGCTGATAAAGATCAAAGACTGCAACCTTTCGTATGAATTTCAACTCAATGGAAACAACATCCAAAGCTTCACAGTTGGACCAATAGGTAACATCATGGTAAATGGAGAAAAGATGGAAGTTGTTAAGGATTTTGTCTTGATTGGATCCACAATCCATAATCAATGAAGCAGCAGTCAAGAGATCAAACAATACATTGCATTGGGTAAATCTGCTGCACAAGACCTCCTTAAAGTGTTGAAAAGCAAGGAGGTTACTTTGAGGACTCAGGTGCACTTGACCCAAGTCAGGGCATTTTCAACTGCCTCATATGTATATGACAGTTGGACATTGAATAAGGAAGACTAAAGAGTAATTGATGCATTTAAATTATGGTGCTGGAGAAGAGTATTGAAAGTACCATGGGACTTCCAAAAGAACAAATGGATCCGTCCTGGAAGAAGTACAACCAGAATGTTCTCTAGAGGCAAGGATAATGAGACTTGGTCTCATGGACTTTGGACATGTTATCAGGAGAGACCAACCCAAACCAAATTCCCTACCATTAGTTCCATTCCAACTCGCAGAGATCCTGTAAGACAGGGTGGACGTGTCCAATGGGATTCTGTGATTTTAACTCTTTCAGGAGTAAAAAGCCTCATCTTTCTCCTGTGGAGAAACTGGTTGTTTTGAACTGTTGACATTGCAGTTAGAAGTCCAATGACTAACCACTAGGCAACCCAGTTTCCAGGAAGGGATGATGCTTGGGAAAGCGGAGGGGCAGAGAAAAAGAGGAAAGCCCTTGATGAGACGGACTGACCCAGTGGCTGCAGCAACGGGCTCAAGCATGGGAACAATTGTGAGGTTGGCGCAGGGCCGGGCAGTGCTTCGTTCTGTTGTGCACGGGGTCAATGTGACTCAGAACCAACTCGATGGCACCTTAACCACACTATGGAAGAAATCATGAATTTGGAAGCAGTGTGTGCTGTTTCACAAATGAAGTTAGAAGGAGTCCTGGCGGCGCTCTTGGGTGAGCGATTGTGCTGCTAGCCAAAAGGTTGGTTGGTTGGTGGTGAAACGCTTCTCAAGATCAAGATGAGGGCATCTGCTCCCATCAAGATTTATCGTCTCGGCCACTCTATGAGTTTGGATCTACTCGATGGCCGTGAGAGAGTTTGAATGAAAGAAGGGAGGCATCTCGTGTCTTCTTAGGAGGCTAGCACAGTACCCTTGACCAGGGGTAGCATGTGAAAGAAAGTACAGACCAACCTGTGAGAAACAGAGATGCAAACTCTCCAAATAAAATAGGAGAACTCAAGTTCAGTGGCATTTACGTATACGTATTAGCTTACTGCTGCTTTAGGGTGCTTCTGATGATATACTGTGTGAGTTTCCACGTTGCTGCGGTAACAAATTATCACAGATTTGGTGGCTTAAAACAACTCAACGGCTGGAGCCCAGAACTTCCGAGACCAGTTTCACTGGATCAAAGCCAAGGGCACTGGAAAGGCTGTGCTCCCTCCAAAGACTTTGGAAAATCACTCACTTCCTGTGTTTCCCAACTTCTAGAGTAGCATTCCTTACTGCCTTCAGCTTCGGGGTTCTACCTGTATCTCTCGACTCATGGCCCCTCCATCTTTAAAGCCCTCAGTGGAGCATTTTCAAATCTCTCTCCTTGAGGTCCATTGCTTGCCTTTTCTCAGTGTGTGAACCCTTCCCCCATCTTGCTCTTATAAAGATACATATGATTGCATCTACGGCCCACCCAGATAATCTCGGTGTGGGGAACATTCAGCCAGTGGGCTGTATCAGGCCAGTGAATTCATCAATACCAGCTAACAACACATGCCTCACCAAAGAGAAACAGTTCTAGCCATTAAGGGTGAGTTAATTCAGTGTTTGACTAATGTGAATAACCAAAAATTTCAGAAAAAAATGTTCCACAGAGAATCTTCACATCTCAAGATTCTTAACTAAATCGCACCAGCAAAGTGCACCCGATCTTCCCCTACCAAATCACATTCACAGATCTCAGGGATTGGGGTGACCTCATTTTTCTTCTGTCCACCACAATGTGCCCTCTGACTCTAAAGATTTATCCTCCATGTGAACTATATTTCCCCTTACCCCAACACCCATGAGGGCTTAATCCATTACAGCACCAAATGAAGGCCAGAATCTCATCAGCTCAAATGGCCAAAGTCTCATCTCTATCTTCCAAGTCAGGTATGGGCGAGACTCGGTACAAACAAAAGTCCACTCCATCTGTGAGCCCATGAAACTAGAAAACAAGTTATCTGTTTCCAAAATACAATAGTAGTATGGGAATACTCAATAGTCACAGAATTCTCATTCCAGTAGAGGGGAGAAAAAATGGAAGGAATCAAGGGACTGATTTTGAAATCCATGAGGACACGTTCCGTTAGGTTTCAAGACCTGGGTGTAAGCCTCTATGCCTCAAGACTCCATTGTCTTGGGACCCAAGGTTCTATTCTTGGAGTTGGTCTTCCTTTCTGTTGAAAGGTAACACGTGTTGGTAGTTAAGTAGTTTTGTTCCCTTTTTTTCCCTGCCTATGAGGAGCCTTGGTGGTGTAGTGGATACACATTGGGCTGCTAACTGCAAGGTCAGCAGTTCAAAACCACCAGCCACGCCAGGGGAGAAAGAGGAGGCTTTCGACGCTTGTAAAGAGTTATGGTTTCAGAAACCCGCAGGGGCAGTTCTATCCTGTCCTATAGGGTGGGGATTTCCTGAGTGAGAATCAACTTGATGGTTGTGTTTTGGTTTTTCTGCTTGTAGGATTTTGAGAGTGGAGCCATCTCGGTCCACATCAGTTAAAGATGACAATATTTCTACTGTTGTAACACTTTCAAAAGCCTGTGGGTCTCCCCGTATGCCCATGGATTCTAATCATTGGACAAACTCCAACTGACTGCGCTCGCGCCAGTGTTGACTCATAGCCAACCCCCCTGTGGGTTTCCGACACTGTAACGGTTGACGTGAACAGAGAGCCCATCTTTCTCCCTCGGAGCTGCTGATGTTTTTGAGCTGCGACCATGCGGCTTGCAGTCTAGCTCATAACCACTACATGCCTTCAAGGCTCCATCACCATTAGACAAGAAGGTCCTTAATTGATCTTCCCCAGGAATCCCATCTCCATTGCTGGCTCCTGCTGAGATGATTGGGCAGATGGATGAGTCACAAGTCTACTGGTATTGGCAATATTTTATTTTTTGGTGATCTGAGTACAGTGAAGATTTCCCATATCATCACGTGGTGCTGGTTCCTCCCAGTTTAACACCTCTTTTCTCAATGTCTTTCCTTGCACATTTCACAGAAGCAGCCAGAAGAATCTAGGCTACACCTTTGACATTCTGCTAGGAAATCTCCTCAGCTAAACACATAAGCTCATCATTTACAAGTTCTGCTTCTCACATCACTTGAGGATGTAATTCAGCTAGGCTTCCTGCCACTATGACACAAACATCCCCTTTCTTCCCATTTCCAATAGCATGTTCTTCATTTCCTTCTGAACTCTGGCCAGAAGATCCTCTAACATTCATATGCCTCCCAACATTCTGTTTATGATGATAGATGTGTTTGCTGAGGTGATACAAACTCTCTCTCTGCTTCTCATGTTTCCTGAGTCGTCACTGGCAGTGTCGTTAACACTCACGTGTACGTCAACAATCTGTTCAAAGCAACGGAGGCTTGTTCTTTCACGTGTCTCAAAATTCTTCCAGCCTCTACTCACTAGTCAGTTCTCACGCTTATTCTACATTTTGAGGTATTTGTTAAAACAGCACCTCACCTACAGGTACCCAAATCTATATCAGTAAGGACTCCATTGGCTGGGTTGTGGGGACTGGGTTGGTACATATGAACTCCATAGGGCAGTTCATGCATCAGGATGGGCAAGCTAGAATTCTTGGACTCAAGAAGAAGTCCTTCAGGGAACTGAGATAGAATCAGGGTCAAGCTAGGGTAATCTTACCTGAAAATTCAGCTGATTTTAGACAGTAACCACATTCACAAGATAGCTTTATGACAGTATCTAGATTTGCATTTGATTAAATCACTGGGCGTATAACCTTGCTAAGTTTGCACATAAAATGGATAGTAATGAGATAGTTACTGAAAAATATTCCAGCAATGCCAAAATATTTTTTTAATTAATAAAAAATTATCAGGAGGCCTACCACTCAAGAAGAGCATTGCTAATATTTTAATGAACATCATCTCAGACTTTATGGTATGTAAGTACAAAGTATAAACACACACATATTTAAAACTAAAGCCATCATTTAAGTTCTTTCAATGATTTCTATCAAAGAAAACATCTCTATCTGGTAAAAGCTGCAAAAGTAGGAACCTCTGTATAGCTACTTTTCTGCTGATTTCAATAATTTCTTGCCCTGGTCACACAGAGCTCAGACAATACTCACATTTGGGGTTAATTAGGGAAATAACTTGTTACAATTAGGGAAATAACTTGTTACAATTCAGTGTGAGAAATGCCCAGGGTACAGTTCTTCAGTCACAACTGTGGCTTCAAAGATGTGCCCAAGGCACAGTTCTCCCTGGCTCTTGACCTCGTAACCACGTGGTCTCTGGTCTTTGCCCTGCTCAGACAAGCATTACAAAGCTCTTTTAGTTCTGCCCGTGTTTTGTGCTTCCTTTATGCTGGGTTTTTTTTTTTTTTTAATAGGTTTGGGGTTCTTCTTTGCGGAAATTTTCTGAAAGTGTACGTAGGTGGCATCTTTCACTGTCTCCAGTGTGACAGCTGTCTCCTGGGTCAAGATGACTTAGTGCAGGGACATCAGGTCCAAGGGACTTGCTCCACTCTTCTCATTTTTAATCCTCCGCTGGGAAGGCTCATCTTAAGCTTCGTCATGGCAAAAGCAAGCTTCGTGTCATGGCAAAAGCAACAGAAGCTCATGCTAGGGTTCCAGATGCCTCATTTCCATGGTCCCACCCACAAAGGTACTAGACCCCATATTGACATTATCAGAAAGAGACCTAATCCCCTGGGTGGGCCGTAAGCACCTCATATTTGCGTAATCCTGGTGGTATTGTGGTTAGCAGTTAGGCCGCAGTTTGAAACATCATTTGCTCCAAAGATGAACGATGGGGCTTTCTACGCCCATAAAGAGTTCATCTCAGAAAACCATAGGGGCAGCCATACCCTGTCCTGTGCGATCACTTTGAATTGGCACTGACTCGATGGCAGTGACTGAGTGTGCCACCGTATCATTTGCTGGCAGTTACAAAGACGGGGCTAGAAAGGCTATATCAGGTAATTCAAACCAGTGCAAAAGCTTATAATAATTTTGCCTTTAAAAAAATCCCCATCTGAATCTTTATCTTTTGATAGGAGCACTCGGTCCTTTCATGAATTTTATGGTGTCTCCTTCCTGGCTGTATTATTTACTCTTACTGTTCTGCCTCTCTCTTTCCAACTTAAGGATCATTGTGGCTCCTGATTTCCACACTGACTTTGTCTCTTGCTTTTTTCCCTTTTAGTATCGAAAAGCCACCTTTGCTTTTTCTGATCCATCTATGGTTAATTTTCCCTTAACGTTTGTAACTAAAATAATTGAGCACACATTTCTCAAAGAACTCCCTGCTGAACATGGGAAAGATGGTCCACTGCTCTCCTCCGTTATTCTCCCTGCCGCCTTACGTTCTTGTTAAGGAATTCCAGGGCCCTGCTGCTCATTTTACATCATGAAATCTTTTAAAAAGACAGAAAGAAAGAAAAGAAAGCATTTGCATTGACAACCACAGCATCAGCATTGTGATTTAATTCCAGTTCTGTTTTTCAATCTCTTTCCCACTTCCTTGATTCCTTTATTCTGTGTCTTTAAAATTTTTTAAAATATGATTGGGATTCTTCTTTGTGGACATTTCTGAACATGTCCAAGTCATTGTACTCTGAGCATGTTTTTTTCCCATGTCCTCACACAGGAACAGTCATTGGCTTGACACTGAATTTACAGGGAGTCCTTTATTCTCAGACGTCTGTTAACATCGCTTAGTTGTCTCCTGGTTTCTGGTATCACGGAAGAAAAGCCCAACACCACTCTGGGTCTCTTTCCTTGGAAGAGGACATAGCACACAGTAGCATAACCCTGCCTGGGTAATAGTAGGATGTTCTGGTCTCCATGAATTGGAATTAACTTGACAGCAACTAACAACAAAAAGCCTACAAATCAAACCCCCTGTTCACTATGAAAACACTCAACAGACTAAGAATAGGAGGTTTATATTCATTTTCTACTGTGGCTGTAGCAAGCTACAGACTGAATGGCTTAAGACAACACGCATGTGGATTTTCTGAACAGTTCTGTAGGTTAGAAGTTCAATCTGAGTCTCAACTGGGCTGAAGCAAGAGGGCAGCAGGGCTGCGTTCTGGAGGCTGTAATGGAGAAACTTTGCTTTTTACAGCTTCTAGGAGCTCTTGTATTTCTCAGCGGGGGGGCCCCTCCTCCACGTTGGAAGCCAGCCGCTAGCCTCATTGAGACTCAGCGTCATCTCTGCCTCTTCCTGGGCTGCCTCTCTTTCTCACATGCAAGGGCCCTTGTGATTACAGAGAAGGAACCTGGTGGCATGGTGGGTTATTCATTCAGGTGCTAACGCAGGATCAGCTGTACGAAAGATGCCGCTTTCTAACGACAGAGTTACAGGCTGGGAAACCCACAGGGGCAGGCAGGTCTACCCTGTCCTATCGGGTTGCTGTGAGTCAGCATCGACCATATGCAGTTAGCTGAGTGATTAATGACCTGAGGAGCCCTGTTGGTGGTGTGGGTTAGGCACTGGGTTGCTAACCACAAGATCATTGGTTCAAACCCATAGGCTGTTTGGTGAATCAAAGATGAGACTGTCTATTACCTTAAAGATTAACAGTCTCCAAAACCCTACATGGGATCATTATGAATCTGAATTGCTTCCATGGTGGCGGGTTTGGTTTTGATTTTCAATTACATTGCCTACCCAGATAATTCAGGACAATATCGCTATTTAAGGTCAGCTGATCAGCACCATTAATTCAACCTGCTGAGTTCCTCATTGCAGTAAATATAATAGGAGGGGGCTTCAAAAGATGCATGGAAAAATTGAATTAAAAGATAATGGAAATTTCCCGTGAACATTCGGAAGCCTCTTATTGATTCACAAATTCTGAGGATTGAGATACAAGCATCTCAGAAAGCCATTATCCTATCACAAAAGGGAATTCCTCAACTTGATTTAAAGACAAAAGAACCAACAAACTCATTGACACCGAGTCCATGCTGACTCAGTGACCCTATAGGGCAGTATCCCTGTGGGTTTCCAAGACGGTTCCTCTTTATAGTAATAGAAAGTCCTGTGTTTCTCCTGTGGAGTGACTGGTGGTTTCGAACTACTGACCTCGAGGAACATATCCCAAGGCATAATCACAAGGGTATCTACAAAAAAACACACAGCTAATGTCACACATCTGTTTTCCCCCTGAAATCGAAAAGTGTTACTCTGTTAGACAGTGCGCTAGAGGTTCAAGCCAGGGCCATCAGGTAAGAAAAAGAGGATCTGAAAAGTGGTAAAACTATTCCTACACAGCCGACATGGTCATCTTTATAGAAAATTCTGAGGGTTCCCTTAAAAAGTGAGTGGAGTTAACAGATAAATTCAGGCCAGGGACTCGAGCAGCTTTGCATGCAGACAGAGATTATTGAAAACTTAATTAGGGTGGATGGACAAATGATAGTATAATAGGAGACTTGGTCAGCTGACCTCCCTCTTGACCCAACCTGAGTTTGCTCTCGGCTTAAATATGTCTTGCTTATTTATGACAGAAATGTCTTCTCTGGTTTTTAAAATATGGATGGTGGTCTTTTCTTTCTTACTCTTTATTTTTATATTCTTTTTTTTCTGCTTCATTTTGTTTTTGTGTTTTATTGTTCCTGTTAGGTTTCTCCATTTATGAAACACACACAGAAGGGGCGGATGCCTAGAGACAATAGCTGATGCGATGGCTTATCGGGGATGTAGTGGGGGAGGGGAGGGGAATTGGGGAGCAAACAATGAATGCAGGAGGAGGGAGGGTGCACTAGAACTGATTGTGGTGATGCATACACAACTCTTTTTAAAAGTGACTTAACAATGGAAGTGAATGATATATGTGAATTTTATCTCAATAAAACCATGAGGCAAAACAAAACAAAAGACATCAAAGTTGAGCAGTGGGTCCCATGGGTGGAGGAGGAAGAGCTGTTGCTCAGGGGCACTGAGCCTATGTCCACGGTGGTGGACTCATTTGGAAAAGGAGATCAGGAGACGGCTGCACAACAGGAGTACTATAACCAATGGCACTGAGTTACACATGTGCAAGTGGTTGAACCGGAGAAGGTTTTGTTGAGTATATTTTTCCACATTTGAGAAAATAATTGCACTAATAACAGGGAGTACAGGGAAGAAGAAAATGTTCTAAATTGATTGTGGTGATGATTGTGCAACTCTTCTTGATATGATTGAACTACTGAATTGTATGATAGGTGGATTAAGTGCCAATAAAAGTGTTTTTAAAAATCAATCTTAATTCTATCCATATCCACCCCAACTCGCTGCCATTGAGTCAGTTCTACTCATAACAAGCCTATACAGGGTTTCTGAGGTTATAAATCTTTAAAGAAGCAGACAGCCTCATCTTTCTCCCACAGAGTGGCTGATGGATTTGAACCTACAATGTTTCAATGATCAGTCCAATGCTTACTCCACCGCACCACCAGGGCTCTTTTCCATACACTTAAAACTCACCAAACTCATGGATATCAGGTTTATTCCGACTCAGAGTAACTCTGCTGGACAGGGTAGAACTGCCCGGTCAGGTTTCTGAGGCTGCTTCATCTTTCTCCTGAAGAGTAGCTACTGGGTTTGAACTACTGACCTTTTGGGGGAAGCAGCCCCCAAAGCCCCATTGTGTCACAAGGGTTCCTCACACCCCAACCAAACTCCTTGCCACCAAGTTGATACCAGTCATGAGAGAGAGTAGCAGTACATCTGTGGGTTCCTGAGCCTACACATCTTTGCAGAAGCAGAAAAGCTCATCCATCTTTCTCCCATGGACCTGCTGGTGGGTTCGAACTGCTGACCTTTCAGTCAGCACCCCGCACATAACAAACTATGCCACCAAAGCTCCTAGCAGTGAAACATCTGAAAATAAAATTAAGAAAGCAATTTCATTTACAGAAAGCAATAACCCACACACACAAAGGGTAAACTATTTAGGATTAAATTAATAAAAGAACTACAAAACTTATAACTGAAAACTGGAAAATATTGTCGAAAGATGTACAACCTGGGTAAATGTTCATGGACCAGAGAACTAAGATGGAAATATTTCCCAAATTGATCAACCAATTCTAAGCAATTCCTACTCAACTCCCAGCTGGATTTTTTTTCCCCACTTGAAATTAACAATCTGATCCTAAAATGCACAGAAGCATGCCGATAAATAAACAACCAAACTAACTTCCACCAAGTTCATTCCAACTCATAATAAGGACCCTCGAGGACAGAGTAGAACTGTTCTGTGAGTTTTCAAGATTAGAATTCTTTCTGGGAACACAAAGCCTCGTCGTTCTCCTGAGGAATGCCGGATGGGTTTGAACTGTGCTTAGGGGCCCAATTGCTAACCCACTGCCAGTTCGAACCCTTGCTGCCAGGGCAAGGGACCTCAAAGAGCAGGGAGCACTTAACCACTGTGCCACCAGGGTTCCCTCAAAATCTGACAGCCCATCAAGATCACCTCCGAGACGAAGCTTTCGGATATGGGTCCCTAGAATCCTCACCACCTGCACCCTGTCCCTGATTCTCATTCCACGGGTCTAGGGTGGGGTCCGGAGAATATTTTTAATAACTGCACTGGGGGATTGGTTACTTTAATTCAGCTAATTCATATTCCATAATCTCAGGCCTGCGATCTACAACACTATTGAGCATTTTACTTTAACGCCATCTTTCCCCCCACATACTCTGAATTGTTCTCAGATAGATCCTTTAATGACTGCTGTGTTTCCCCACTGCCTCGCTTTTCTCTTTTATTACTACGATGTCCTCTCAAATTTTACTGAGAATACTAATTCTGAGTAGTTTCTTTAGTTCGATTCTTGTCTTCTGTATTATTCTCTGTACCTGGCTTTTCTGGTCCTTGGCTTGTGGTGTCAGGATTGTAACAGTTGGTATGCTGGAGACATTGCCTCTGAGTGGCACCAATGGTTAATGCACTCAGTTACTATCTGAAAGGTTGGAGGTTCAAGTCTACCCAGAGATGCCTTGGAAGAAAGACCTGGAGATCCACCTCTGGGGGAAAAAAAAAACCAGCCACTAAAAACCCTTGAGTACAGGTCTACCCTGACACACAAATTGGAGTTCACTCAGTGGCAACAGGCTCCTGGTGTGGGAGGGGAACCCTGTACACCATGAAGCAACTCGGCAGGCAGAAAACTTGAACTGAAGTGAAGCTATCTCTTCAGCATTGCTGGAAAAGTCTACCAACAATCAAGTACTTACCTAACAGGTTCTAAAACAGTGGTTCTCCACCTTGCGCCACATTAGAATGACCTGGAGAGCTTTGACAAATCAAAACAAAACAAACCTGACTCTCCAGAGCTGGGTGGGTCTCAGGCATCCAGTCTTTCTAAGACTTCTAACACGTGATTCCAATATGCAAACTACTGTTCTAATCTAAATCCAAGCCTCTCAAACATTTCCCCAAACCACCTGGGGCTAGTAGTAAAAAAGTACATACTGACTCATAGAGTGTGGAACAGAGTGGAGATTCGACATCTCTAACAAATTGCATTCCTAACGGGCAGGTCGGTGGTTCAAAACCACCAATTGCTCCTAGGGAGAAAGACAAGACTTTATATTCTCATAAAGAGTTACTGTCTTGGAAACTCCCAGGGGCAGTTCCAACCTATATTTGGGGTTGCTATGGGTCAGAATTGATTTGATGGCAGCGAGTTTGATTTGGGAACAAACTTCTGCACGATGTTGCATACTTCTGCACGATGGACCATATTTTGATTACTGAGGTTCTAACTCAGTGGGCTTGTCCCTGAGTCATGCAAACTGTTCACAGGCTTCCCTGCTAACTGGAAGATTCCAGTCCACCCAGAGGTGCCTTGGAAGAAATACCTGGAGATCTACGTCCCCCAAACCAGCCATTAAAAACGCACAGGCGAACACAGTCCTTCCCTGATACACAGCCCCACGAGTAGGAATTGGCTCAACAGCAAGTGTTTTTTTGTGTGGAAGTGGTGAGTCTGACAAGCAGGGCAGCCTCGCCTGGAACTTGGTAGACATAGGAGCTTAGTGTACAAGTTGTCCCGGAGAACTCTCAAAAAACTCACTGACATCAAGCCAATTGCAACTCCCAGGGACCCCAGAAACCCTGTGGGTTTCTGAGGCCGGAAGTCTTTTCGGGAACAGAGTCTCATCTCTCTCCCTAGAAGCAGCTAAGGGGTCCAGGCTGGTCCAGACGCAGACATTCTAGAGGGTGGCACCAGCATCAGGAATCCCTTTGTTGATTCGAAAGTTCGAATCCCTAAAGCATATTCCTTGAGTCTGAGCCTCGCATCACCTTCTTCAGAACCGCCTGACTTTTTTCAAGAGGATTTCAAAAAATTCATTGGGGGTGGGTGGTGGGTGGGTGGGAATCCATTCTCTTTCAAATTCTATTCTTCCACACTTTTGGAAGCCCCTCAGAGATTCATCAACCCTCCCTTAGCCCACCAAATCAGTCTCTCAAAATCTGTAGGCCCCCAGGATTCTGCTTCTAACAAACATCCCACGGTCGTCTGAGAGCTACTGTCTTGGACGTTCCAATGTCCCGGCACTGAGGCAATGCGGCTTATTTTGATGCCCGAGGCTAGTCCTACCTGGCTAATTACCTGTGTAGAAGCTTAACGTGATTAATTCAGATGGATACCATCTTGGAAGTCTCACAGAACCCTATAATTATGGGTGAGATAAACATTTAATTTAAGCATGGGGCAAAGATTACCCTGATGATGTTCAGGGGCTCAGGGGGCAGATTCAGAGCCAGGCATGGGAGCTATTTCTTCTATGGCCTATGCCAGGGGTATCAAACTGGTGGCCTGCCGGCTGCCTGAAACCCCCGAGGGAATTTCTGTGGCCCAAAATGCTCTGAAATAAAATGTAATGAAGGAATTGTGTGTACGGTCTTGCCTCAATCTCCCCTAAGTGCTATTTTCTTCATAACAATGTTTTTCTATTTTCATTTTATTTCAGAGTATCGTGAGCCACAAAAAATTACCTCAGGGGAGGGGGGAGTGGTTTCATGTGGCCTGCGGCGGCCAGTTTGATACCCCTGGCGTATGCATAGAAGAATGCCCAAGATCCGGGTCTTGCTGATGCCCAAGCCAGTCAGTACAGTGTCCAATAAAACCATCATGTCGCTGGTTTTCCCAAGCTCAGAAAAAGATAGTCAAGCCTCAGTAGATAACACCCAGCAGAGTTTTAGGTGTAATTGTTGGATAATTTGACCACAACCCCACCCCACAAAAAAGTGTCAAATAAAATGTAAACCCCCCAAAAAAATACATTTTGAGCAGGGGCAACTGAGTTATCAAAATCTCCTCTGTCTCTTATTCTGGCTCTTATACAGACAGGGCCTCTTAAGTGTATGTGCTTACCAAAATATATATATATATATATATATATATATATATATATATATATATATATATATATATATATATATATATATACAGTTTAATCAACCATGCTAGGATGTAACAAATGGAAAGACCAGGGTTCAGACATCTTTTTTATCATTCCCACTCTTTGCCCAGGACACAGGTACCACAGAAGATTGGGGTTTTGCATTCATGTTCCCTCGTAGAGTTGATTTTGGGGGGTGGGAGGCAATACCCTGGGCTGAAAAATAAATAAATAAATGAATGAAAGTCTAGAGGAACCGTCAGCGCAATGCCATACGTGCTCACCCCCTCCGTGGGCAGAAGGGGAAAAGAGGTCAAAAGAACCCCAACCAGCCCAACAGGCTCTCCTCTAAGTAGCTGAACACAGTTTTTAGGGGTGCACTCCCCACCAGCGCTTTCTTCCCCCCACTGAAACTGGAAAGGGGCCAGACTTCGGCACCTCCTTGCTTTTTGATTGCTGTTTATGTCCTGAAACGTGATTGTCTATAATTACGTATAATCTCTCCCTTGTTTACTCCTCTCCGCCGAAGCTTGAACGTGGCTCACTCGTGTCTCTCTCTTGCCTCTGCCGGGGCGCAGCGAAGAATTGTCGCCTGCATTTTCACCTTCTTGTTGTTTTCACCTCTTTTCCTCCCAAATGCGACATCCTGGCACTGTCTGAGTTTACGGTTCTGAGTGCCAAGCACCGTGCCTTGGAGAATAAAGAGCAAAGCTGAAACGAATCTTGCCCCTAAGGAGCTTCTGGATAGAGAATTCTTTATAGAAAATAAAATAAAAACTACACTTACTGCCATCAAGTCAGTTTCCACTCAAAGTAACTGTACAGGCCAGAGCAGGTGCATCTTTCCCAGGAGTAGGAAGCCTCATCTTTCTCCTGAGGAGCAGCTGGTGGGCTCGAATTGTTGACCTTGGGGATAGGAACCCACCTCATAACCCACTTCACCATCAGGGTTCTTTTATTGATGGAAAAGGTGTGATGGAGGCTCAATGGTCCCACAAGAGGAGGTCCTAGTGTGGTGAACAGAGACCTGGTCTATTCGAGGCAACTGGAGGCCAAGGATGGCCACCTGGCACATCCCTGACATCACACGTCAGGATTTTAACTGCTATAACTGGCTGTGGACCACACATCATTCACCTGTTTCCATACTGCTTAGTGGCTCTGCTTCCACCCCCAGCCCTCTTTCTGAAGTACGTTCTTGGGCTCAGAGAGCACATTCAACAAGACTTGCAGAAGCTGGAGCTAGGGCGGACACTGTGGCTGTGTCCGTGGAAGTTGTGACTGTGGACTTCCAAGAAGAATGGGCAGTGCAGCATCTTTCTCAGAGGAAACTCTCTAGACATGTGATGATGGAAACTTTCATTAACCCGGCCTCAGTCGTTTCTCAAAACCTTAGTGCTGGAGAAAAGCAATCTACTGAAAATATGATAGCACAATTCATGGGAAATGGCACCTGGCCCTCCAGGGTAGGAGAAATCTGTGATGGCATGCATGTCCTTGAAACTCAGGAAAACAACGAGAACACACATCTGAGTTCATGAGCCCCTCAGCGTAGGGGGAGATTCACCACTGCAGACGACTACCAG
The DNA here is from genome assembly GCF_050624435.1 of Tenrec ecaudatus. Taxonomy (NCBI): domain Eukaryota; kingdom Metazoa; phylum Chordata; class Mammalia; order Afrosoricida; family Tenrecidae; genus Tenrec; species Tenrec ecaudatus. The sequence goes on along the minus strand of NC_134546.1, from coordinate 56,890,328 downwards.
ACTCAACACCCATGGCTTTCACCCAAAATGGGTAGCAACGCACTCACCGACTCAGGGTGCTAATCTGTGTAATTTTGGTGGCTCCTTTTCTGTAAGAGGCACTGCAATTTTGATGCATGATGTAGTTTCTTTATTCGGGTTGAAAAGACTTGTTTGATTCAACCAGACAACTATACTTCCATTGTGTGTCCATCTCCTCAGTATGGTTATAGAGTACAGCTGGGTTATTAACCGTTTGTTGTCCATCAGTCGAGACACCTACCTCTTTGCTGTTTGAAAGGTGTTGCCCACTGTTAAGGAACCTTCATAAAGCTGAAGATAATTTCTTGTGACATTGAATGCAAGAATGCGGTCATTCATGGTGTTTATATACAAAGACCAGGACTCTTCCCTTTTGCTACCTGGATACAACATTGGGCTAGCCCGGCACGGCATTGAAATACCTCGATTAATTAAAAACAAAACGCTTACAAAACTTAATAAAAGGTGTGCTAAATGATAGGCCAATAATGTAACCGAAAATACTGGGAACGCTCCTCTACCAGGCAATGTGTCCCTCATCCACAACTTCTCTCTCGAAACCACTTGCTAGTTGAATGCCCGACTCAGAATGAATTCTTTAAAGCTGAGTTTCTCAGCGGCAGGGCCCGAGGAATATCCTGGGTGGGGGCTTCAGAAAGTTGGGGGGTGGGGAGGGGAAGAAAGATGGAATGCAAGGATCATGGAATTTTTCCAGGAACTTTTTGAAACCTTTCCTACAATGGAGCACGTCATCGAAGCTGAATCCCAGCCAGTGAACAGTTGCCTCGAACTCACGGAGACCCCCACGTGCTTCAGAACAGAACGGTGTTCCGGAGGATTTTCAAGGGGTGACACATTTTAGAAGCCAATTGTCAGACCTTTCTCCGGAGGCGCCTTTCCTTAGTAGTTCAGAGCTTCGGCATTTTGAGTTGCCCAGGGACCCTGAAGGAGTGGGATGTGCCTGGGGATGCGGACTTCAAATCCATCAGCTGCTGTGCAGGAGGGGGGTGGGCAGGGTTAGGGGAGCGAGGGTATGAGGTTTTCCATCCCAAGTGGGGAGTGGGGGCGCAGGCAGTGGAGCCCCACAAGCCAAATCACTAGAGAGTGGCCTAAAGGAGACACTGGGGACCACTCCCCGCAGCCCTAATTGAAAAGAGAGGGGGCAAAGGTTTCTTCCCCGAGAGGCAGCTTGGAAACTCACAGGGGTAGGTCTACTCTGTGTATAGGGTCGCTATGAGTCAGGATTGTTTTAAACGGAACGAAGAGTTCTCTACCTGCAAAGCAGAGCCCAAAAAACTGGCCAGACACGTGGAGACAGAAGTCGGAGGGCAGGAACCACACACCCAGGCAGCTTCGTGGGCTGGATCTGCACAGTGGCTCAGGGCCTGGCACTGTCGCCACCTTGAAATCCTTAAGAATTCTTGAACGAACAAGGTGCCCTGCATTTTCGTTTTGCACTGGGCCCACTTAATCCCGTAGCCGCGCCTACATGCGTGCACTCGCCCAGATCCGCGCTTCCAGATCCTCCCCATTCCGCTTGGAGCAAAAACAAATGGAATTGCTCCCAGGATTGGGTGTGCCTCAGAGGAAGCCAGTTCCTGCATGGGTTCAAGTGTTAATGACTTTGGTAATCTTGTAGTTTCAGCTTCGTTACTCCGTAACTGAACCCACACTAGAAATATCCTGGTTGCGGGGGGGGGGGGGGGGGGGGGAGTGTGCTGCTTAGTCCTACCCCCTTCCTCGGGGCGTCCTGGTGATTGCATGGGTGCTCCTGAGGGGTGGGGGGACAGCTGTCTCCTTGGGAATGAAACTGCTAATTCCCAGGGATTGAGCTGGGAGGACACACTAATCGTGTCCATAACTCTTTCGCAGGGAACATTTGATAAGGCATGGCCCGAGTGGGGGCTGGGAGGAGGGCAGGAGGTGGAGCCCTATCAGCCAACTGGCTAGAGGTTGGCATAAAGGGAGACGCTGGGGGCTGGGAGGGTGTCTACTGCCACGGCCCTAATGTCAAGGTTCCAGCTAGAGAGGGGCATAGATTTCTTCTTAAAAGGCAGCCAGATCAGCCCGAGGTCTGGAAAGCGCTATGGGAGAGAATAGAGGCCCCAGGCTGAAGAAATAAAATGGATTTTCCTTGGACACATCCCTTAGAGTTGTCTTGAAATATTTGCTTTGTAGTTGATGAGGCAAATATTGGCCAAGAAATCTGTTGGTTTTGCTTGTCTCTCTTCCCCACCCCCTTCCCCAATTTTTTTTAAAGCAAAACTTTAAAAAGCCTTGAAGAAACCCCACTAAAATGTGGTGTTGATTTGGGGGATCCCACTCTCACTGTGCTCCCCGCTCCCCTGGTTTTGCAAACCCTCTACAGAAAGACCTCATCATTTGCACCCTGGAAAACTAAAGTTTCTGTAGCAACTTCCAAACCCAAAGCATGGCGTTTTGAGTGGTAGTGATTGGAGTCAGCGAGGGTCACCTCCTTCATCAGAGCTTGGCCGTTTCCCACCCTGAGCCTTCATGAAAAATGTAAGAAAGTCATTTGGCTTCTCCTTCCCACACGCCAACATCTTCAGGAATATTTGTATGCAGGCAGAATTCTTTGCTACCTGCTGAACACGCCCACCTGAATCTTCGGTCATTCCCCTGCAATCTCCAGAGCGCCGAGAATCAAAGCCGGGCAAACTGGCTGTGCCGCCAGATCCCAGAGAGGAACTGACGTCCTCACGAGTAACCCAGCCTCGCTCCTCCACTGAACCCCCCAGCAGCAGCAGGCGCTCCAATGCCAACATTCTAAATTACCTGGCATGGGTAAGGAATGATGTTGGGGAGGGGAAAAAACATGAAGTCTTTCAACCTTCCTTCCCCCTTCCCCCCCCCTTTTTTTCCCCAAGAAGCTGGTGACTCTTTCAAGTACCAATTATAAATTTCCAAACCCCAGACATTTGGGTGCCAGTGTGAAGCAGGGGCTGTTCATGCTAGGACATGTAAGACATTGCAGCAGTGTGGAAAGTGGGCGGCTTCCTTTCCCAGCGTTCTAGCCCGGACCGCCACAGCCAGGGGTAGCTCTTCGAGATTCTGCCACACGGCATCCCCAGCTATTCCAGCATGGAAAACTGCTTTCCCCGGCTCCCAAAAGGGGTTGGCCAGAGAAGTGGCCAGCAGGAGACAGAACTCTCGGGGCCTGCAGGCTCCAGGCTCATCAATAAAAAAGTAACTGCTTATGCGACTTCCAGCTAGGAGAAGAATATAAATGAACACAATGTTCTTCCAGAGGCCTCTAATCTGAGGCGCCCAAGGATGATACATATGCATGTGCTACATTTATCTGTAAAGAGTCAGGACTTGTGGAGGTCCCTTCACGGCTTACAAGTCAAAATGTGCACAGCGCTGAAAGCTGACTTCACAGACACCGCCGTGCTTCAGATGAAAGGTCACTGGTGGGGAGAACGGGGAAGAAGCCAAAAAAGGAGCGGAGTGCCTCAGGACAGCGGCACATTAACTTGCGTAAGCACCAGCATGTGGTGTGTTTTACACATGTATCTGCATGCGTGTTTACGCCTCAGTCAAATGGATGGCACCACAAAACCGGTATATCCATGGTGAAGGGCATTTGGTAAGAGTCCGTAGGCTGAAAATGAGAGCGAGAAAGATGGGCTGGCTTGATGGCTGGCTAGGAAATACTGGGCCTGGGAGACTCTAATCAGGTATCACCCTAAGTACCAGATCAAATATGGCGACTAACTTATTTACCAGAAGACAGAGAAATGCCCAAGGTCTGGAGGTCCACCTGGTCACCCAAGGGCACCCGAAGGACAGGAAGACCTATGATCCAGTGAAAAAGAGGTGAAGTCACAAAGACTCTGAACCCCAAGATGAAAGTCACACCAGACTCATTGCTACGGACTCAGGCCCAGCTCTGGGTGCCCCGTGTGTTATGCAGTAGAACTGTCCCTGGGACTTCTTGGCTATAATCTTTACAGAAGCAGGTGTGTGTGTGTGTGTGTGTGTGTGTGTGTGTGTGTGTGAGAGAGAGAGAGAGAGAGAGAGAGAGAGAGAGAGAGAGAGAGAGAGAGAGAGAGAGAGAGAGAGAGAGAGAGAGAGAGAAGAATGTGGATTTGGACATGAAGTGATTCCACTGGGATCCTGGAGGAATTCCCAACAGAGACGCCCCCGCAGGAGGGCTGGGCCAGGGCAGTGAGGGGGCAATGCTAGCAGGAAAAATGTAAGAGAACTTGTGAGTGTCGGGAGTTCTTGCCCATCAAAGGGCAGGTCTTGGAAGTCTTCTAAACTTAGTTGGGGCTGGGGCTGGGGCTGGGGCTGGGGTTGGGGCTGGGGCTGGGACGCCAAGACAAACAAGGACTCTTGGGGAAAGGGCAGTAAGCCCTCGAAGCTCCTATTGTTACACATGAACTTGAAAGTCAACATACGCTACAAGATGCACAGACTGGACTCAGAGAGATCTGGTCCCATTCCTAACAGCGTTCCTGGGCTTGGCTTAGTGAATCAATTTGACTCTCAAGCGTCCCCAGTTTCCTTTAAAATGTGTATAACAAAGCATTCTTCCTAGGGTTGGTGGGAGTGTTTAATAGGAAATTGCTGACAAACACTGCATACTACTTCCTTCTCCTTCCATCCCTCTCCCTTTTAGCCTTTTTCTGTTCAGTTACAGTTTCTCCCCCTTTCCGCTTTCTCCATTGCCTTCCAAAGATAGTGGAAGCTAAAGCTGGCCCTGGACTCCCTGTGTCCCTGGCCAGGTCTCCAGGTTTTACAAATCCCACAACCCCCAGTGCTCATTTCCTAAGTGCACTGTGCAGGTATGTGCACGTGTGTGCTCTTTATGTGAGCACGTTATATGTGGAACATATGATATGCATCCTGTTCTGCCCCTTGCCTTTTCCACTGGACAATACGCTCTGCGCATTTCGACAAGTCAATAGAGTGGGCACTGTGCAGTTTGCCTTTCCTCTCACCAGCGCATACGGTGCATACCAGTGCTTACTCTCTTTGCCAAGACAAACAGTGCTGCCGTGCCGTAAATGTGGCACCCGTCATTCTGTGCATGTGCAGGTGGAGCTGCAGGAGAAATTCTCAGAAGAGGGCTTGTTGGGAGAGGGACCGTGCATTTGTAATTTTAATAAGTACTGTCTAATTGCCCTCCATAGGGGTCCAAGCATTGTCAGAGACTGCTTGTTTTTCCGCAGCCTCACCAATAGCGTGTGCGGTGAAATCTTTGGTGTTTTTCCAATCAGATAGGTAGAAACTAGCATCTCAACAGCGTTTCAAATAGCTTCTCATCTCATTTCCCTTATTATGCGTTAAGATGAGAATCACTGAACGCTTTTAAAATCACTTGCATGTTTTCCCTTTGCAAACCATCCACACTGCTTGCCTCACTGTCTATTGAGTCTCTGTTATTTATCTTCCAAATGTTAGAGGTCTTGATGTCACGGGAAGATTGGCCCTTTTTCTCATATGAGTTCACCTCCATCATTTTTACCACAAGTCGTTTGACTTTTCTATCTGATGAGATTCATCATGGTTTTTATTTGGAGTATTTGGATTTTGAGTCGCAGAAAGGCTTTTCCTAATTTGTTGCTCACGTTTTCTTCCAGCATGTCCACGACTTTACATACATATTAAAAGCTACATTTGATCCATATGGAGTTTATTCTAGTGTGCAGTACCAGGGAGGAATCCAAATATGCCTTTCTCTGAAAGGTAAAAATAAATGGCTAAAAATAAATTAAAATGCCATTTGTTTAAAAATCCATCTTTACCTGCCCTGATTGAAGAGTGCAGTTTTATTATAGGTAAAAATACTCATGCATTTGCCTCCATTTCTGGACTTTCCTCACAACTGGATAGATAACATCATGATACACAGAGAAGATGGAGGTTGTCAAGGATGATTTTGTCGTGCTTGGATTCACAAACGATGCGCACGGAAGCAGAAGTCAAGAGACCAAACGATGCCTGGCATTGGGTAAGTCGGCTGCCCAGACTGAAAGTGTGGAAGAGCAAGGAGGTTACTTTGAGGACTCGGGTGCGCCTGGCACGTCAGGATACTTCCAGTTGCTTCCTGTGCGTGTCAAAGTTGGCCTTGGAATAAGGAAGGCCAAACAAGAATGGATGGGATTTGAGTGACGGGGCTGGCCAAGAATATTGAAAGTATTATGGACGCTGAAGGAACAAACCAGTCTTCCCTGGAAGAAGTACAGCCAGAATGTTCTTTAGAGGCAAGGATGACAAGACTTCATCTCATGTCCTCGGAACATGTCATCAGGGGAGACCAGCCCAGTCCCAGGAGAAAGACGTTGTGCTTGCTAAAGCAGCAGGGCAGCTACAAACAGAAAGACCTTCAGCAAGATGGGTGGACACAGCGGCAGCAGCCATGGACTCAAACGTAGGAACAAGTGCGAGAGTATCCCAGGACCAGGCAGTGTTTCAGTCTCTGTACACAGGGCCGCTATGAGTTGGAACCGGCTCAGCACCTGAGAACAACAACAACTGGGCTTTGTAGTCCGTTTCATACCAGCCTGAAGATGTATCGAGAGATGACTCACAACATGACACCTGGAACGAAATCTATTTCTCCATTGAAATCCAATACATCACATCGACATGTGTGACCTGGGACGATTTACTCAGGCCCTCAATCTGGAAAACGGATTTAAATGTGCCTTGCCCTGAACCTGTCCCCGAGCATGCACTTAATCAGCGGGGGCAATGAGGATAATGTCAACAGGTTCCCACGCATGACAGGGAGTGCTCCTACGCATCGTCCAAGGCATTGCTTAGCGGAGGGTGGCTTCTGTGAGAAAGCCGCTGTGTGTACAAGTTCATCCTCCTCCGGCTCTGACAGTGGCCAAAGTAGGCTCATACCAGCGGAGTTCCTTCTGCACGGGAGCCACCCAGTGCTCTCAGTGTGTGCCCAGCCCCTGTAGAAGTTCCCTTTCTTGGAGTCCTCTTCACAGACCTCAGACCTGAGTTTTGGGGAGAGAGACTGGGGGACAAGTTCTCAATCCAGCACCACGCTCTCCATTCATAGGTCCCAACAGATGCATGCGTCCTCCCTCTCGTGGGGTTGTGTCTTGATGATACAAGAATCTCAGATTGGGCCAGGCCAGGTCTCGCTCTGTCTCTCTCTCACACACACACATATTCATACTCTCAAAGATAAATACACGCACATGAACCAGAGACCTGTAGACCTCAGAAATGAATGCACGAGTCTTCGGGGATTACAGCAAAGGGTCACTTGTGATTGCCAAAAGCACCGAGAGAGAAGAATGGAGATGCGAGTCTAGAAAGAAGTCTCCCCGTGCTCCCCATCTCTCACCGTGTAGACCGCGCCTAGGCTCTGTGGAAAGAGCATAAGAAGGTGAGGTGCCAGGTCCTGGCCTCACAGGGCTTCCACTTTAAGTGATAAATGAGCGATTTCTTTTCTAAGGATCAACACAAAGCTGGTTCCCGTGACGCAGAGGTTAAAGAGGTCCCCAATACCCAGCTTTTCTGAACTTCTCTTCCATTTGATCACCTCTAGTATGAACTACTTCCTCTCCCTTTACTACTCTCCCTCCAGTCTTGGGGCTCTGTAATGGACTGTAATGTCCTCTAACACGTAGGAACCACACTGAAGGTTAAGTGATTTATTGGGAAGTAACAGGGTCCAACTTGAGACCAGGAGCTGCTCAGAAGGCACAGGAACAACTGTTAGGGAATTCTTGATCAGGAGAACATCTTCCTGCCCTCTGCTCCTGGGCCCTGCTGGACCTTGCTTGAGCAGATGTTATAGGTCTTAACTCCACGGGTCAGCAGCCCCTCTGCGGCCATCTAGCGCTGGTCTCCAGGCTCCTGACATCTGACCCTGCGATCACTCTTGCTACGGCCACCCCCGTGGCTCGGTGGCTTCCTTTCCCTCTACAGCCCCTCATTCTCTGTGTTTCCTTTTAAGCCAAGCAGAAGGACAAGTCTCACCCTTGGCCTTGTTAGGGTTCCAGACACGTTGTTTGCACCATCCTACCTTCACAAGGGTATCCTTGTGCGCAATAGCAGCAATCCGATCCCCTGGGTGGGCCACGGGCATCTTATTTGCATAGCTCCACCCAATCATTTTGAGGGAGTCCCAGAGGGGAGAGCTGGAAGGGCCATATTAAATAATTCACTGCACGTCAGATACAAAAACTACGCAGCTGTACACCCAGCAAAGGAGAAATGAGAAGCCCACAGCCGCTAGTCTATGATACACACAACTGATGTCTGGCCAGACTGGCCCTGTAGTGGCTCCATGATAGGAAGTCCCTCCGTGAGCAAGGACTTCCTCTCCTTGCTCATGTGCTTTCCTACAAGCACAATACTTGCCGACCGGTGATCACGGGGAGGCACGCTCTGAACGTCCAACACTACTAAAGCAGTTTTGCGCAAAGAGCTCGTTCCACATTATTTATACAAACGTCCCCAGCGTGCAGGTCTCCTGCGAATCCCTGAATTATTTGGGCCAAGTTAATGAAAACAAGAGCTATTTGCCAGACCAAGCACATAAAATACAGGTAAACATGGGCTCTGGTTCTTAATCCCTCAGGCGCTGTCCCCTGGACGAGGCCCTGTTTGAGTCACTTGGCAACTTCAAGGACACAAGATAGTCACTGAGAAGCCAGAGTCAGTCACAAGAGTCCATATTCAATATCCGAGGGCGGGGTGTGAATTAAGCGATTTTTCTCTTGCTTTGCAATCTCTGGTGATGCAGCTTCATGTGCACTTTGGGGTGGAATAGCAGCCATCATTGTGCTAGTGTCCAGTGCTCAGGCAGTGCTTGCCTCGGCCTAGACACTGTTCCTGAGCGCTCTATGTGTCTGACTCAAGCTCTTATTTACCTCCCACAGCCACCTCTCTGCAGCAAGTCCTGAGTGAGGAAACAGAGGTGTAGCTAGTGTATTGTTTTCCTAGGACTGCTCCATATCAAAGTATCACACAGCAGGGAGCTCCCAGTGACAGTCAGGTATTGTGTCACCTTCTGAAGTCTAGAAGTTCAGAGTCAAGGTCTGGGTGGAGCCAGGATCGCTGGGAAGGCTCTCAGAGAAGACCCTTTACCTCTTCTCGATTCTGGTGGTCGCAGGTATTCCTTGGCTTGTGGCAACATCACGGAAATCTCTGTCACCGCCTCCCCCTGGCTACTTCCCTTTATGCCCCTGGGCCTCTTCTCTTCATAAGGATGCCAGTCAGATTGGATTAGGGCTCGTCCTGTTCTGGGTATGACCTTGAGGTAACTAATTACTTCGGCAAAGGCCCTATTTCAAAATAACATCCAGTGCCCAGGTTCCCAGGAAGGCACAGTTCTTGGAAGGCACGGTTCAACCCATTCCGGATCACTTCAGTGCCTCGCCCAGCTTTATAGAGCTACAAGCGACAGGTCTGTCAAAATCCATACCCGTAACCTTCACATCAATCAATTAATTCATTGCATTCGGCCTTCAGTTAAAAGCACGGCTTGAAGCAGGCCTGCTGATGGCACCTGGAGGTATCAGTTACCCAGCAGTAGCAGGGGCAGGTGGTTGGACCGTGGTCTGTTCCAGTTCACGTGTGGGAGCTCATCATTAAGCATTCTCTTGGTCTAAAAATATCAGGCAGCCCGCACCCTGGAGCCCCACAGCTGCTCATGGCAGATGCCCTCGAACGAGAAAGTGCTTCAGAAAGCCTTTCTGACGACGGTGAGGGCATGAGAGACGGGGAGGCAAGTGGAAGCAAGAAAGGCGGAGAGAGACACGACAATGGAGGTCGTGCAAGCAAGAACCCCCCTCCCCTGAACCTGCTCCCCTATCTGAGGTGGCCTGCCAAGCACTAGGGTCCCTCCAATAGAGTCTATGTTGCTCAGGTCAGTCACTTTTACTTCTCTCTCTTGCCTTCCTGGGCCCCTCCTGCAGTAAAGGCGGGTTCCAGTGAGTGGGGAAAGGCGACTTAATCCTTCGCTCCCTTCGACCGATCTCTACATGTCGATGCTGTGCCAAGCACTGTTCTAGATTTCAGGGACAGACCAACAACCAGCCCAACTATTCCCTCAAAGGATCCTTGAGGGGGCCTCGGAGAGGGCAGGGGCTGCTTCAAGAATCAGACAGACAACAACGAAGCCTATAGATAGCAGGGCAGAGGTGCTGAGAGCCTTGCTGGAAGTCAGAGCCGAGGAAGGAGCACCGGAAGTGTGCTCATGCTGGGGAGGCAGATGGGGGCACTGCGAGGCGAGTGCAGTTAGGGTGATCAGGGAAGGCTCCCCTAGATGAGGTGACAGGAAGCGAGAGAGTGAGCTGAGCTGCTCTCTGGGGGGCAAGCGTCCCCACCAGGGCAGAGCCCCAAAGAGCAGGGACACGCCTAACTTACTGATGAGCAGCATGGAGGTCAGAGTGTTGGAAGCCGTGGGACAGTGGGGGAGTGAAGGAAGTAAGTGGGGACTAGGTTCTGCAGGGCCTTAGGGGTCTACTGTGACTTTTGTGCTAAGCAGATGGGCGGCCACTGAAGGGCTGTGAGCAGAGAAGCAAGGCCATCTTGGGCTTTACAGGGACTACTCTGGCTAGTGTACGGAGGGCAAGAAGCATCTCAATAGCTCCGATTTCTTAAAAAATTATGGCGCTTTGGATCAGGGGCATGGCTGCATCAGATCTGGACTTTAAAGGTATTTGAAAGGTAGGATCTGCAGAATTTGCAGAAGGGATGGAGGTGAAGTGTGGGCAGAAAGAAACCACATATCTCACTGCCAGCAACTCAGTTCTGACTCCCATTCATCCCGGCCCCTGTGGGTTTCTGAGACTGTGGGTGGAAAGCCTCGTCTTTTTCCTAGGGAGCAGCTGGTGGGTTCGAACTACTGACCTTGTGATTAGCAGTCCAGTGAGTAACCAACTACACCACCAGACCTCCTTGGGCAGAAAGGAAGGAGTCAAGGACAAACTCCAAGGCTTTTTGGTTTGAGTTGTTGGAAGAATAAAGTCGTCATTTTGCTGAGCTCGAGGGAGACTTTCAGAAGAATAGATTTGGGGATCAATGAGGAACAGCTACGTTTTTCCTATCTAAATATGAAAGGCCTATTAGATAGACAGATGTTTATCTTGGCCTCACACAAGGGCCCCGGGTCCTTCTCTTCCAGACAGATGACACCTTCCTTCACTCTTCCTCCAGCCCCTCACAGATGGTTCTGGCTCCTCTACTGATCGGTGTAAAAGAAGAATCACAGTTGTTTTGCATCCTGCATGAGATATTTTCTGCTTTTTCCCTCTGCACTGAGTTCACCTTCCTCTGGATCCCTGTAATAGGTTTCTTTGTTTAAATACTTAAATGCATCTTTTCCTACCATGGTCATTTTCTTGTTTTTTTCAGGGTCCCTTTGTCGTAAAAGTGCCTCCAATGGTTAATCTATATGAAGGCATGGAAAAAGGGATCATTTTAAAAATCATACAAACCTTTATTAAGCAAGAATATAAAAAGGGGAAGCAATTGTATCTTGATCAATCCTTCTTCTAGGACCTACACGCCTCTGTGCTGTTTCCAGCTCTCTAACCCCTCCCCGAAGAATCCTTCACCCTGTGATTTATGCCTCATCAAAAAATGACAGTTTTGACACCCTGCAGGGGCTCCACTTTTGTTCCTTCTAAACACTGTTTGAGAGGGGGGAACAAAAAAAACCAAAAAAAAAGCAGGAAGGGACAAGATTGGGGCTGTAGGGTGGATGAGGTAAGGTTTCCCAACAACATTCCCCTGGGGCAGCCCTTGCTCTCCTAAGAACAAGCCAGTACTTTGTCATGATGGAAAAAAGAAAAAGGAAAAAAAAAAAGCCAACCACTCCTCCGTGCAAGCTTCTTGACTTTTTCTCACCAATGCAGTTTCAGAAATCTTCATAACAAGCCCCATGATCATCCCGTGTCCTTTGAGAAAATCTATCAAGATTAACCTTTTGGAATTCCAAATCAAACAGTCACTTTAACCTGAGCTGACCTCTCTCCTCAACTTTAACTGCCCTCAGGGTCCCTTGGAAGCGACTGTTTTCCTTGGACAGTTTTTCGAAGGCACCTGACAAAGCAAGGTGAGAATTTGTCTGCAGAGAAATTTCAAGACACATTTTATTGGTACTAAAGCTATGTATGTATGAATTTGAACCATAAGAGGAATATTAACATACCCTTTGTGTAGGATCAATTAAAAAAATTTTAAAAACCAACCTGTGACTATATATATATATACATATATAATTTTACTGGGGGCTCATACAACTCTCATCACAATCCATACATACATCAATTGTATCAAGCACATTTTTACATTCATTACCCGCATCATTCTCAAAACATTTGCTCTCCATGTAAGTCCCTGGCATTAGCTCCTCATTTTGCCCCTTCCTCCCCACTCCCCTTCCCTGATGAGCCCTTGATAAGATATAAATTATTATTTGGTCATATCTTACACTGTCTAAGGTCTCCCTTCACCCACTTTTCTGTTGTCCATCCCTCCAGGGAGGAGGTTATATGTAGATCCTTATCATCGGTTCCCCCTCTCTACCCCACCTGAGTCTTATATTTTTAATAGGACATTTTACCTAATTTATTAGCTCATTAATTTCAGTTGAATTATAATAAAATCTGGGTATGATTTCCACTGATGTGTGTGTGTGTGTGTGTGTGTAAAGAGAAACCAGAATTTAATTCCAAACCACCAAATATATTCAAGTTTAAAATATAATAATGTAGTCTCATTCTAGAATATGCATCCATTCATTCTTAATTAACCCCTTTGTTTCTTTCAAAGCACTTCCAAATATTGTGATCTATGCATTTCTGGATAGATGGACAGTACTGACATACTTGCTATCAGAATGAACTTCCTGAGACCCCAAATTAGAGGGATCTGGGAAGCAACTTCCTGTTCAGAGTGCCTAGTCAAGCTTATTTCTATGCGGGTGCACAAGATACTAATCTGATATGATGGCTGTGGGAGAATATGAGAAGGTTTTTCAAGAGAGAGGACCTTTGAACTGATGCTTGGAAGATGTACATATGACAAGGGAAAGTTATTTCTCTTAAAAAACAGATAGGTATTGGCATATAATTCACCAATCATACAATTCAATAGTTCAGTCATATGAAGAAAAGTTGTACAATCATCACCACAATCAATTTTAGGACTTTCCCTTCATTCTTATATTCATAGTTATTAGCTCCCCATTTCCCCAGCCTCCTCTGCCATATTCCCAAGAAACTAATCCAGTTACTGTCTCTATAGATTTACCTATCCTGGATTTCAGATACAGAAAAATATGAAAAACAAACCAAAAAACCAACAACAATAACAAAGTACAATAAAGTCCTCAATTAAAAAGAAGGCAGACCATATATCTTTTTTTAATATGTAAAGGATGTTGTCTAAAGGAAAATCAAATGATAAAGTGTTCAATTTTAACCGCAATCAACCACTTTCCAATGCACTCTGCCTGATAGTGAAGCGATTCACATGGCTGGGCAATGGGCAGGGGGGGGGATGTACCAGACTTAATCCACGTGCAAAGAAGGGAACGATGTTTCTAACAGAGAGAAAGCGTGAATGTAGGTGCGCTCCTAGAATCTCCCGGAATGACTGAAAGTCCAATGAACCAGCACAGAGCTTTAAGAATATATGGAATGGAATGTTGGAACGATAAAGTCACACTTTAAAGGCTCTGAATGCCTTCCTTAGGAGACTAGACGCCATTAAGTTAGAAAGAAGCCCTGAAAGGTGTGCGTGGGGGAAAGTCAATGCTCCTAACGATTTTAGGAACATGCGATTCAAAAGTCAAGAGATGAAAGATGGGGAGACAGTTGTTGGCTGCAGTCCAGTCAGCCCTAGACTTGTGACAAACCCCTCTCCAACGAGGTGGGACCACGCTGGCTGAATTTTGGGAGTAGATCATCAGGCCTTTAATCTGGAGATCATGGCTAAAGTACCTGAGCCCTGGTTGCCAGGCTGATCCTCCTAGACTCACATCCACGGCAGACATCACTAATCGATCCTGGCTCTCTCTGCCTCACTCTGCCTTCACAATGCAGCCCTCCAGCCCCACTGAGCTGGCACCGCAGTTAAAAGTACGTACTAACTAACCCTGATGTTGAGCATCTGAGCTGGGGGCAGATATGAGATTCATTGTGTTGGGAAAATAAAAACAATTGGGAGAGGCAGACGAAGCAGGAAAAGGTGTTTAGGATGATGGAACGCTTTTACACCTTACAGAAATCCGATGATAAAGTACGCCATGGATGCATTTTCTCTGTAGCCTTTGAATCTGGACTGCGGCGAGTATATCAGGCGATGCTGACGCGAAGTGGAGAACTGTGTTCAATAGTAAAAATGCAACTCGACAAACCAGCAATTCAGTTTAAAATTAATTGGCATGAAGATGCAGTGTAAGAAAAAAATTATCTGAGTTTTATGTCTTTTCCAGTCCATAATTGATTCTCTTATTGAGCGTTTTATGCTAAGTGCTTTATGACGTGGGGTATTAAAGATATTACGTAAAAAATAAAATGGACAGTAAGATGCCCTTCTACATCTAATCCCAACCCGGCTCCATTTGTCAGTGCCTTAAATTAACTCCTGCTTTTACGAATTTTGTCTGTCTTTTGCAGCTCGTCATTGATTTTCCTTCCCTGCATCTTCGCTCACTGACCTTTACCACACAGCCCTTTCTGTTGCTAGTCCCTCCTCCTCCATTTCATCTTTTCAATTCCTCCCGGATGAGATACCTTATCTTGCTGGTCCTGTTTCAGACAGAGACTGAATTATACAGATTCCCCAGAGAGCCTGCATCGAACCAAGGAAGTGACTGATGTTTCTGCAATCATCTGAGTTTGTAAAAATGTGCTTCCACCCGATTACTGGCTTATTGTCTATTAAGATATTAATTTGTCAAGTAACTATTAGTTGCGATCTATGTTCTAGGCACCTGGTCTAGGCTCTGGAAATACACGTGTCTGTCCATAAGGTCACTGTCACAATGCGTATGCTTTTTATATTTGTAATGGAATAAACACTTATTCATACTTGAAGGCAGACATGCAAAGAGAATGTTACATCTTAGGTTGTTTATAGAAGATCTTCTTTATGAGAACTTGGCCTGCTGGGAAGCCAGGATAAACTCCTAAATTGTAGCCCACATTTTTTAATCTGGTTTGGTGTAATCATTTAAGTGGTCTTCTTAAGAAAATGCTCAGTCTCATTAAGGAAAAAGAGTACTCTGCTTCTCAAATAGCCAGCCGCCCTCCCTGCTGGCGCCTGGATGTGTGAGGAAGGCCCTGTGACCTTGGAATAGAGGAAAGGTCTTAGACCCAGCTCTTGTGTGGTCTCGGTGGCCAGTTGTGACTCTCGTCTGACTCATCACCCATTTGTCTGTGAGCCTCTGTTGCCATTGTCTGCAGCCTGCTATCTCAAACCCATCGGGTTCCAGCAAGGCTCCTGGTCTGACTGACCCGCCGGTCAGCTCTTGTGGACATCACAGATTCTGTTAGGGCTCTATCTTAGCTTCCACCCAGTCCCTGGACAAGCCCCTTACTACACAGGCCCCAAGGCAAGCCCGCCGACCCTCCACTCAGCTACCTTCTGAACATCCACCCACTCAGAGTTTCTCTGTCACCACATCAGAGCCCGCAGCTACTCAGGAGAAGCAAACTCTTAGGCTTCTCTGCAAATTGTGCTGTTCCCAGAACACACACCGTGGTCCCTCCGGGCTGACTGCAGCATAGTCGCTGAGATCGCCTTGTTCCAGAGCCCCCAGTAAAGCACAGTGCAGACGTTCCTGCCTATGAACCACACAAAGACAAAACCAGGTACCGTGGAGTCCATCTTGACTTACAGTGACCCCATACATGTCCCAGGAAACTGGGCTCCTTGGAGTTTTGAATGAATGATTTGGGGGAAATCTATCACCAGGTCTTTCTGCAGAGGCAGGGGAGGGTAGTCCAGAACCTCCAAGCTTCTGGTCCACACCCAAGCACATGAACTCTCTGCACCATCCAGAGACCTCTCCATGCTGAGCTGAGTCCTCCATGAAGAATTCTGGACTCAAACTGTTTTCCTGCTCTTGCCTCTCACCTCTTGTCCCCCGTCTCCTAGGCTTGGGGGAGTAGGCTGTTGTAGGTATTTTTGCCCACTTTCCCTTCCGGTTTGGCCAAAGTCACTTTAGCCAAAAGACAGGGGTGTGCTTTCTCCTCCTTCTTAACCTCAGCCTACGGATAAACCCCAATAGTCAATGAGTCTAAGAGAGACTTTCATCCTAACTTGGCTCCATATGGAGAGAGCCTGACAGTATATTAGAGGGCGGTTCCAAAAAATGGGATGAAAAGAAAATCAATTTTCCCCCCAGAGACACTTTAAAGCCCCCTTGTACAGTGAAAAAGAAGGAAGTCGTGATTTGGGTTTTTTTAACTGTCAAAAGATTGGGTCGCAGGAATTTAGCTCTGAAATCCTGGAACAAAGAATATGCCTTTTCAAAGAGGTTCCCTTGTAATTCAGCTCACACTGTGATACTCATTTCTATTATAGCATAGTCAGATTGAACCTAAAAGCAATTTAAATTAAAATAAATAAATAAAAGCCATTAAAATCATGTGGTGATGAATGTCCACGATATGGTCAGTGAATTAAGATGTGTTTGTGTTTTGGACGTTGCTCCAACACCCAAGTATGTATAAGCGGCCCACAGCTAGCAGACACGCTCCATTCCTACTTCTGCCTGTAAGTCAAAGTTGCACATCAGTCAGAACAGCTAGGTCTTACGTCACTTAGTCAAATGTTGACGGTGTACCTTTTTATGCATGGAACCCTGGTGTCCTAGCAGTTTTGCATTGGCTGCTCATCACAAGATCAGCAGTTTGAAACCACCAGCCTATCCAAGGGAGAAAGATGAAGCGCTCTACCCTCATTAGGAGTTTCAGTCTCAGATGACAGAACTATGGAGTGGCATGATGTTTGGATTCACTCCTAATAAAATAGTTTGGGGGGGGGGGGGGAAAGAGTCTCAGTCTCAGAGACCAACAGGGGCAGTTCTGCCCAGTCTTAGATGTCACTCTGAGTCAGCATTGGTGATGGTGAGTTTGGTTTGTTTGTTTGTTTGTTTGTTTTCCTGTGTATACAGAAGGTTAAAGGCATTCTTCCAGATGCACTAGTCTTAGCTATCATAATACAGTAATGAATAATAATGTTTAGTGGCATGTTACAAAGTATCACTCGTCTGTTATTATAAATCATTATATGCATCTTGAATTTTCAATATATTATGGGAGTATCTTAAAATATTTATGGGAGTTGGGACCACGGATGCATGTGTGGTCTGATGTTGAACAATAGGGGCACCCAACTATGCGTGTCTTTGAATATTACAGATTCCTTTATACCTCCCACGCAACAAGAGAAAGCTGGAATGGAAATCTCCGCGTTAGAAGGGACATTGGCGGTCCACCTAGTTATTTGTTCTCTCCAAATAGAAATGCTGACTTGTATCTCTCCAGCCTTCGATTTAGCATTTAAACGCCAACTGCCAAGGAAATGCAATGTCTTCAGCAGGCAGCCTCTCTCCTAGCTAAACAACCCCCACTGTCTCACAGAGTCAAATTTGCCCCCTGGGACTCAGAGGCTTTAGTCCCTGTCCTGCCCCCTCCCCCCCCCCAGCTCCATAGGTGAATTGTGACATGTTTTCTGTACAGTATTCCTACAGGATTACGGAATAGAACTGCCCCATCGGGCTCCCAAAGCTGTGAACTCTGCAGCAGCCACCTGCTACATCTTTCTTCCCAGAGAGACTGGCGGGTTTGAACCGACGACCTCTCTGTTGCCCATCAAATGCGTTCACTACCATGTCACCAGGGCCCCCAGTTTTCTGTACAGTGCCATTTAAAATATTTTAATGTGAAAATATTCTGCCTCTTCTCTATTCTTTTTGTCATGGTGTGTGTGTATTTCTTCTCCCTTCAGTTCCTGCCACCTCTCACCTTCTCGGTGTCACACTCTCGGAAAACAAGGTGACTGGATGCCACTATGATGTCAAGGGTGGTCCCCTAGCACCAAGTCCAGAGGGATCTGGGCCACAGGTCCCTTCTGTAGGAGTCTATTAGTGAAATTCATGAATGTTTGCTCCCTGCTCTCCAATTCCACAGCCATGAGGCTGACGGAATTGTCCGTCTTGGGCTCATAGATACACCTGCCAAGATTTTGACACTATCATACACCTCACTTCCATCCCCGTGTAGCTCTGGGTACTGTTCGGCTGCTGAAGCTCAGGGGCTCATGGAGGCAGAGGCATGGACACTCCTGTGGGGAAAAACAAACAAACAAACAAAAACACCCAAGCATAGAGTCGCTGCAATCCACAGCAAGGTAACAGTGTACTGCTTTGTGGTTGGCTTTTTACAGACCAGAGAAAGCACCATAGTTGAAAGTAGTGTCAGGATTTCACATAACTGTATTTGTGAAGCATAGAATACATTTGTTTTATTCACTTAGAGTGTCATATTGAAATGAGGTAGGCACATTTTGAGTTGTCTATATTTTCGTTTCATCCTGTTAGGCACAACTATGATTTTACTATTGTTTTTGTTTTTAAATATATGCATGGCTAAAGAGTTGTTTAAAAATGGCGAGCTGACAAGGGGTGGTCTGTGGTAGTTGCATAATTTCATGTCAACTTGAAGACATAAAAGTCTAGTCTGTCAATCAGGTCACAGACTGATGGTACCTCCTTATGGGCATGGCCTTCTCATAAGGAGGATCCTGGAAACCTCCCCTCTATCTCTCTGCAGTCACCTTCCTGCTAATGAGCCACTCAGAGACCTGCCAGAGCCTTCTGATGCTTGGATCCACAAGACTTTGCACCCACTGGCCTGTGATTTTCCTGTGTCTGCTTCATTGCATGTAGCTGTATGAGCCTGCAGAGGGACTTATGGGCTAGCCTTGGATGTATCGGATTTATGGACTTGATCTGGACGAGGCTTGGATCTTTTCTTGATATATGATTACTTCTTGAAATAAAGCTCTTTCTTACACACACACACACACACACACACACACAGAAAGCACCATAGTTTTGTAGTCTCCATTTTCATTATTATTGTCTCAGTATCTTTCTCCCTGGCATTGGAAGCCCTGTTATTCCCATTGGTTGGTGCTCTGTAGGACGTGCTTTGTAAAGTTACCAGTGTCCCCTGTAGAAGCAACATGCTCAGGGACCTCAAAAAAGTCCATGGGAAAATGCCATTTTCTTTTCATTCCATTTCCCATGAATTTTTTAAGCACCTTGTACTGTATCAATATATGAAATATAAAAAAATAACAATGCACCTTTATGCTTAGTCTGAAGCATTTGAAATGGACAGGGTTGCCCCTGCTCACCTTCTACAGTCGTGAGCTAGTCCCACTTAGTATGCCCAACTGCGAGCACTTAATTCAAGCCTAATGCAATCTTAACCTACGACGGTTGCGCTGCCACATGTAAAGCGGGAAGCGTCTTAGATTACTGCTTTGCCTCTCCAGTCAAATACCTTAAGTGAATACAAAGATGGTGATATCATATTCCCAGAAGAACTGCAAAATGTTGTACTTCCTGACTTGGGTGGTTTTAAGTTACATTCTTGACTTTGGGAAATAATTATATATATTATATTATATATTGGTGTATATATAAATAACATATGTTATTATTTATAAATAACATATATTATTTATATATTATATTAATTTATATATTAATTTGGGGTTAACCTGATGGCAAATTTGCTATTCATGATACAGTTCTCCTCTGACCTTCTATCGAAATGCCGTAAGGCTAGACCAACATGCAAAACTGGGGCAAGCCTTGGAAACAATGACTGAGACCATACCAAAACCTACAATAGGGCAAAGAAGAGGACCAGGAATGACACTATCTAATTTGCCCCCTGCGTGGGCCACTTTCTGAAGGATCAAAGGGCAGGTGGGTCCCAGAGAAGAAATAAATTCCTTACATTCTGTCTTCAGTGTTTATACCTAATTCAGGTCCACCTCAAGGGGCCTCAGGGAAATAGACCAGGCTGCCTATTTTTGAAAGGTCAGCCCTTTTTAACCCTGTGGACACAGTTTAACTTTGACACACGTGGGATTATCACGAGTCAGCCAAGAGTTCTTAGCTGTGGGCTCAGCCCCCTCGGTGGGTCAGCATCACCGGATGCATTCCCTGGGAGACAGCTACCATGCAGGGAAGGAGAGCGCAGGAGGTAAGCAGAAAAGGGCCACATTCCACATTAGCCACATACAAACTGTGAGCCGTGGCGGGCCCTGGAAATGCCCTGAAGGTGTGTGGCCTTTGGGTAGGACACTGAAGCAAACAGGCCACCTGGTCCTGACTCTCTGTTGGAATGGAGGAATCCACCCAGGTCCTGCAGAGATCTAGCTCAACCAACAGCGGCATTACTGGGGCCACGTCATGCGGTTCCTCCTGGGGTCCAACAGCTCCATCGGTAGCAGCGCGTACAAAATCCTCAGTACTGCTTAGTACCAATTTTAATCATCGAGTAATCTGTGAGATGGCTGTAAATCACTTCCATGTAATAGCTCTTAGAGTACATGAATGCCAACAACAGAATTGTTTGGCAAGATCTTTCCACATGGAATGACAACCCTTTTAGTCACAGCATTATTAGAAACTAAGTGAAAGCCTCTTTTCCCTTTTCTCCACCTTTCCCTTTAATTAGAGGAGCCTGATGACGTAGTGGAATCGGCTCCGGGCAGATAACAAGGAGGCCAGAAGCAGCAGGTTTGAATTGTTTGCCCTGAAGACCCGGTGGTTACTTGTTGGACAGTTCAAAACCACCGACCGCTCTGCAGGAGAAAGAGGAGGCTTTCTACTCCTGTCAAGAGTGACGTCTCAGAAACCCGCAGGCGCTGTTCTACTTTGCCTGCAGGGTCACTGAGAGTCAGAATTGACTCGGTGACAGTGTGCTTGTTTGTTTGTTTGTTTTTCCTTAATTACGGCAGCATTGTCCAAAAAAAATCTTAACAATAGATGTTCACAAATATTTCTTATTATAATATTGCTGCTAAACCATCAAAAAATTGACCACAATATTTGAAAACAACAACATACACTTACAGTGCTTCCTACAACCAAACCCCAATGATTCAAAGCATCATTGTCATGGGAGAACAATGACAGCTCTCACTGGAATTTTCATTAGAAGTTTTACAAAGTAAATCTGCATAGAGTTTTAGCCTTTGGGGCATATTGATACATGTGAGCTAGGCTTCCAAAAAATGTTTTTGATAACTAATGACAGGGGTATTTTTCTTTTAAAAAAAAGAAGAAAGAAATGTTTCATGGACAGTTATTTTAGGACGGTCCACACAGTGTGGTCCACACAGTGTGGTCCACACTCGCAGGCCTCTGCAACAGATACATGCCAGTTCTCACTGCCACGGGGTTGATTCTGACTCATAACAACCCGGTAGAGCACAGCAGAACTGGTCCTGTGGGTTTCCAAGACTGTCCATCTTTACAGGAGCAGAAAGCCTCCTCTTTCTCCTGGGCAGCAGCTGGTGGTTTCAAACTGCTGACTTTGCAGCAAGCAGCCCCCCATACAGTAACCATTGTGCCACCAGGGCTCTGTAAATACCTATTTAGGACTTCTTCTACCAGTCCAACCTTCACATTTTGAGTTGGATGGACCAAGCAAATTCCATATAATTTGTTGGCAAATCCCGAGTTTAGATCTATTTATTTCATTCATGTTGACTGAACAAAAAGTTAGCAACATGAAGTTTATGAAAAGGTTTATCTTTAAAAATATATTTAGTATGAGTCCCTAATAAAATGTTTATATATATATTTGTGTGTGTGTGTTTGAGAGCTTTATATTAAGTAATTATATACCAAGCAAACATCCCAGTCTAGATAAAGTCCAAAATCCCATACTAGTCCATAAATCCCTCTTCAGACTCATGCAATCGTGCAGAAAGCAGCAAGATCACAGGCTTGTAGGTGAAAAGTCTGGTAGATCCAATTATATATATATATTTTAAAAGGTTTATTTTTTGCCATTGATAAAGATTTAAGGATTACTTTTCTAAGCCCAAAGATACGAGTAAAATAATTAAAAATGGATTTTTCTTGAATTCTAAATTACCACCATGAATCCAAGCAGATAAATCATTTCTATTATTATTTGCAATATAGCATAGAATACAGGGTAAATGATAGGAGACCTGCAATAGCTAGAAAGCAGCAAGCATAAAATAAGTTGGCATAAAAGCAATCTCTTTCACAAGAGACATAAGAAATTTTATTCATTGAATTTCTGTGAAGAAAACAACAAAAACTACTTAGGGAATGTGGGCAAAGACTTGCTTAATGCAGAGCCAGAGCACAGGAGTATGCTGTGGCAGCCTAGCATTCTAGCTTCCCATCACTGATGTGCTTTTATCCAGTACTTCGATGGGCTGTTCTGCTTGTGTGCCGTTTCTGAATCTGACAAACACTCATGGGGCAGGTCCACGAGGAATCCGTTGGTATGAGAGACTAAGGAATCTCCTAGACCACTGAGCCCTCAACCAAAGCCTTGGTTAATGGAGATGAAGAGTGATAGCCCAGTGTAGTATCTCTCACCCAAGCTCATCTCTCATCTCAGTCCACGATGACATAACCCTGCTTGCTTGGCTTGGTTGGGGCATCTCCTGACAAAAATCAAAGACTACAGCCTTCAGCAGGGATTAGAACTCAATGGCGAGAAAACAAAGCAAAACAAACGCTCACAACTGGACCAATAGACAGCATCATGAAAAATGGAGAAAATACTGAAACCATCAAAGAGTAGATCTTAGTTTGGTCCACCATCGATTCCCATGGAAGCTTTTTCTGTTGTTCGATGGCGTCAAGTCAGTTCCTACTTTTAGCCGCCCTAAGTAGAAACACTGCCCGATTATGCACCAACCTCATAGTTGTTGCTATGGGTGAGCCCGTTGATGCAGTCTCTATGGCAACTCGCGTAGTTGAGCATCTTCCTCTTATTCACTGACACACTCATGACGTCTCCCCTGATAACATGTCCAAAGTATGTAGATGAAGTCTGGCCATAGCTGTACTTCCCAAACAGACGTGTTAGCCGTTCTGGCCGTCCATCATGCTTTCAACATTCTTCACCAATACGATCATTCAAATGCATCAATTCTTCCATGGTCTTTCTTACTCATTGTACAACCTCACTGTGCATATGAGGTCACTGAAAGTAGCATGGCTTCTATCAGGCACACCTTAGTCCTCAAATAGGCATTCTTGCTTTTAAGCCCACCCTCTGCCAAAACTAGTTTATTGGGCGCTAATTCAGATAGCATATCGTTCCATCGTTCAATCACATCAAGCGGTATTGTACAATTGCTACCACAATCGGTTTAAAAACATTCTCTTCCTTCTTGAACTCCTTGGCATCAGCTCCCTTTTACCCCTACCCCCACCACTGTACTTCCCAGACACCTTGAATCTATTTGCTGCCAGCCCATACTTTAAAGAGGTCTTGTGAAGCAAATTTGCCCAATATTACTCGATTTCTCCACTGCTGTTTCCATAAGCACTGATGGTGAATCCAAGCAAAATTAAACTCTTGACAAATTCATTCTTAAAACCATTTAACACGATCCCATCTGTGTTAGTCTGGGTACATTAGAGAAACAAATCCACAGAAACTCATGTAGAAGAGAGAGTTTTATATAAAGGGTAAGTGCACATCAAGAACACACCCCACCCAGAATGCTGTCCAACTCACAAGTCCAACATTAGTCTGTTTGTCCAACACCAACTCACAAGTCCAACATTAGTCTGTTTGTCCAACACCAACTCACAAAGTCCTCCTCCATCTCACAAAACACATGCAATGATGCCAACTTCAGGAGGAAAGCTGAATCAGTGAACATGTAAGCAGCTCAGCACTGGCAGGGGTCTCCACGTAGCAATACTCAGGGCTGCATCGGGGTAGGTTCATGTGGCTTCTCCTCAGGGATGTCTTGCAGGAAGTGAGCCTTGCCAGCTGAAGCAGGGAACTGGCTAAGGTAGCTGCACACTGCTCCAACCATCACAAAGCAAGAGACTTGAGAACTAGAAAAGCGAGGCTCACCAAGCCATTTATCTCGCCACCTTTCAATTAACCCCACATGTGTTTATTGGCCAGGTTGGCAGAGTAAACTTTAACTATCTCAATCCACCTCTTGCCAACTTGGCACCTGTACATAATTCTTTAGCTTCACAATTGCAATTAAATAACACCTACACCTTCATCCTGTGAATATGTTCCCCCACCTATGAAAGTTTGTAAGCCAACCACTTCATGCCTTTATCCCCCCGATTTTGGGTATCCAGTTTATATTCTGCCCATTTACATCAACCCAGTGCTCTGAGACAATCATATTTTCGACATGAAGAATCTTCATTCTAGTTGGAACCTTGCAAAGTCTGCATCCATAAGCAAAGTCAAATCCAGACAGGCCATCCATAAAGTCAGCAACAATATGCACCAGTTCACAGGCTCAAAAATCTCCAGCTGGTTGGGTTCTGGTCAACTCAATGTGGGCTGCCTCACTCAGCCTCCAGAGGGTGCCCATTGGTCACCTTGCCTTTAGACCATGGGCTCTCACCAATATGCAACAAGCCTAGCCCCCTTGTGCTAGGTCATGAACTTTAGACCAGTCAATCTGCTCGTGTCTTCTCTTTTTCCTATAAACCAAGTCCACAGGTGTCAGTGGCTCCCACTTCCACTCAACAAGTAGATACAGGTGGTCACCTAACAAGCATCCCAGCCTGCCCGCAGGCTCCCTTTAACATTCAGTCCCAGAGAGGAGTTTTCTTCATGGTTCCAGCTTTTTTCCAGCTTATGACAAAGACCACTGGTTCCTGAGTACTCCAAAGCACTGGGTGGGGCATATCTTTTCAAAGCTTTCTTTGCAGGCATGGCCTAAACCCATCTGAAGATCAAATTTTAATGGATGAAAGCAGATGGGCTTACAAACTTTCTATTTTCATACTTCCCATATTTTCCCCAGAAAACAACCGAGTAAACAGTGTGGCTTCATTGGACCCCAGGCTAGACAAAGAAGAAAAACTACCGTGAGGGAGAGGTCAAACAAACATCTACTCTCCATCTTATGATTTGTTTCTCCAGTGCCCCACTCCCAAGGTACCATAATGTGTTAGTCTGGGTACTTTAGAGAAACAAATCCTCAGAAACTCAAACGTGTAAGAGAGAGTTTTAGATAAAGGGTAAGTGCATATCAAGAATACATCCCAACTGATTACAAGGATCTACATGTGACCTCCTCCCTGGGAGATGGCCAACAGAAAAGTGGGTGAAGGGAGACATCGGACAGGGCAAAATAGGACAAAATAATAATTTATAAATTATCAAGGGTTCATAAGGAAGGGGGGAGTGGGGAGGGAAGAGAAAAATGAGGAGCTGATGCCAGGGGCTTGGGTGGAGAGCAAATGTTTTGAGAATGATGAGGGCAATGAATGTACAAATGTGCTTGACACAATTGATGTATGTATGGATTGTGATGAGTTGTATGAGCCCCTAATAAAATTTTTTTTAAACTTAAAACTTAAAAAAATTTTTTTAAAAGAACGCATCCCAACCCAGTGCTGCCCAAGCCCACAAGTTCAACATTAGCCCATATGTCCCACACCCATAATGGTTCAGTTGTAAGAATTTGGCTTTCTTTGCAGTGAGTTGTAATCCATCCTGATCCCTCTCCGCAAGTGCTTCAAGTCTTCCTCACTCCCAGCAAGCAAGGTCATATCACCTGCATATCTCTGGTCAATGAGACTGTCCATGAAAAAAGGACAAGGCATTCATTCAACTAAATGAAATGACAGCATGACTAGAGCAATGGGCTCACATACAGCAAAACTTGTGAAGATGGACAGGACCAGGCAGTGTTTCAGTCTGTGGCATACGGGTTTGCTATGCAACAGAACCTACTTGTCGGCCCCTAACGACCACAACAGCCAATGTGAGGAACTAAAAGGATGACAGCAGTGTGAATGAGAAGGGGAGTTTGTCACCTCCACTCTGAAGTTGAATGCGGGGAGATCCTTTGGCACAGGCAGCAGCAACCAAAGAAAGCAACCGTAGTACCTGGCTGAATGCCAGCACTGGGCGAACATGAGAACCTTAAATGGAAGCTCAAACCGGAGAGGAAAAAAAACAAACACCTGGACCTTGTAGCAGTTACCTGTGAAAGCGGAAGAGATATGAGGTGCCCCCCTCCCCCAAATGCTCTCTACTGGAGGGGCAGCCTTAAAGCAGGTTAGTTCCGTTTTTGACCATGCCTAAGAATTTACCTTTCCGCTCCACAAATCCTGAGTCAGAATCAACATCTTAACAAGCTACTCATGTGGTCTTGTTAAGTCACCTGTTTTGAAAAGGGTCCTACATTACACCCCAAACCAAAGCAAACCAAACCAAACCCACAGCCACCTGTTGATTCTGACTCAAAGTGACCCCGACAGGACAGAGGAGCGCTGTCCTCTTGGGTTTCTGAGACTGTAACTCTGGAGAGAACCAGACCGCCTCACCTTTCTGCTGTGGATCACCTGGTGGGTCGGACCCCCCCCCCCCCCCTGGTCCTTTCAGTTAGCCCAACACTTCAACTCACTGTGGGGCTAACCAGCAAAGCGCAAGCTATTCTGTCAATGTCTGTCACCTCAAACTGGGATGAGAGGCGACAGAGAAAGGAATTAATTAGCAAGTGAAGGTCAACACACTCCTATTAGAATGGGGGAAAAGGAGATTAATCTGTAAATAAGGAAGACTTCTACTTTCTGCTAAGCAAACGGCTCTCTTGTCCTTTTTCATCGTGTTTTTCAGGTCCAAGATTTATCTTCCATAGATGCAAAAGGGTGCCTGAAAACTCACCCAGCTTAAATACAAGCAGTGTCCACTAGCTATGCTAAGAGTATGCTCAGAGTCCTTACCCATGTTGTCCTTTTCCTAAATAACAAGTCACTCAGAGTGACCCCAAGGGGCAGAGTAAAACTACTCCACCGGACTCCCAAGGTTGTAAATCTTTATCAAAGCAGACTGCCACCTCGTTCACTGCTAGCTTTTCAGTCAGCGGCCAATTGCTTTAACCACTGCGTCACCAAGCTCTATCCTACATAGAAATACACTCCATTTTTCACTTCACTTAGGACACACCATCATTTAGAAGATACACTAGTGTTTTATAACCTGCTAAGAAATAACGGGAGATGCCAATTAACCTTTGGGGTCATACCGTTTCATCTTATTAGAATTTATTATATTTACCAAAAGAGTTCTTTTAAACTTTATTTTTCTTTTTAAAGTCATTTTATTGGGGGCTCATACAACTCATCACAATCCATCCATCCATCCATTGTATCAAGCACATTTTCACATTTGTTACCATCATCATTCTCAAAACATTTTCTTTTTACTTGAGTCCTTGGTATCAGCTCCTCATTTTTCCCCTCCCTCCCATACCCCCTCCTCATGAACCCTTGATAACCTATAAAGTATTATTATTATATAATAAATAATTGTATTAAATACTAATATTTAATCAGCAATACTATGTTTAATAATAAATTATTGTTTTATTATTATTGTCCTGTCTTACACTGTCTGACGTCTTCCTTCACCCACTTTTCTGTTGTCCATCCCCCAGGGAGGGAGTTATATATAGATCCCTGTAATCAGTTCCCCCTTTCTACTCCACCTTCCCCTTCCCTTCCTAGTATCAATACTCTCATTATTGGTCCATTTTTAGACAGATTTTTATTATGTATTACTCTTCTGAATACATAAAACAAATTTTAAGAAGAAATTGGTTACAGGTTTCTTACAATTTCTCCTCCAAAGTTTGGCCTTCTAAATAAGTTTGAATTACTATTGAAGACTTTTTTCTCTAACCAGCCCCCACACTCCCCACTCCCCGCCCACCCCCCTACCCCTACCCCCCCTAAACACACATACCTCATTCCCTTTACACACACATATCACCTTGGCTGATGCGGCACTTTTAAAAAAAGTCACACGCCCTGTGTTTTCTTCTCCGTTTGGCTACACATGTTCAGGCAAATGGTGGCACCGTCACCAACTGACACCAGATCCACGGAAAGACGCCTCCCAATCTCAGAGTTGTTCAATCTGGCAAAAATGAGTGTCTCGGGGCCAATGAAACACACATGCATCCGACGTTCTTGCAGGAGGCGTGAGCTGTGAGGGGCAGGCAGGATTCCTATGGGCGTTTCAGGGTCAGGCCGGGGCAGCAGTAGCATCATGTGAGTTGGAACAATCTTCTCCTCCACCCTGTCGCCAAGTCCATGGCGTCTTCTCACTACGACGGAAGGGGGCTTCAAAAGCTTATGAAAAAGCTCCATTGTCTTTCAACCCCATTTCCCCACCAACTTTTTGATAGCTGTTCCTACAAAGGATATTGCGACATTTATTAATTTCAAAGTTTTTTGGGGGATGAAAATAGATACACAGCTAAACCTCTTCCCTCCAGCAGTTTCTAGACATACTATAGTGATATTGGTTCCATGTTTCACAATGTGTCCACTGTCTCTTGGTTTCTGTTCTGGCTGTTCACTTAAACTCCCTGCCCCCAAACCAAACTCACTGGCATCGTGTCCATATCAACTCATAGCCGCCTATAGGGCAGAGTAGAACTGCCTCTTTAGGTTTCCGAGACTATAACTGTTCACGGCAGTAGAAAGCCTGGTCTTTCTCCCCAGGAGTGACTGGTGGTTTCAAACCGCGGACCTTGAAGTAAGCAGCCCAGTGCATAATTCTCACGCCAACAGGGGTCCCCCTGGGTCCTTACAATGCCTTCAAATAGCTATTGCCCGTTTGGCAGCCTTATATAAACATTTTTTAAACATTCCAATACTGAAAAATAACCATTTTCACTTTTTAAGCTCATATTTTATTTCGTTTAAATGTGACTTCCAGGGACAGTTCCTAGTCAAGATTTGAAAAGTAACTTGGGACAATAGCCTGGGGGACTTCTCTAGCCTCAATAGGTCCAGAACGTCTGAATTCCTTAAGAATCTGAAGTTCTATTCCTCGGACAGTGATCTTTGAATGGAACTCGCATGACCTAAACCAGAAGGACAATGCGTGCTCAAACATATGCTGCATTTTTTCATTTAATACTATGTTTTGCGTATCTTCCCATGCAAGTGCTGTGCCTGATTCGGTCTTTATAATGTCTGTATAGCATCTCCTGGTATTGAGCGATCCAGCATGTAGTCTACAGCTGCCCTCCTGATGGACTCTTAGCTGCCTTCCGATCTTCCTCTTGCCATAAATACTGCTGCCGTAGGCATCTTAGTCTTTGGAAACAAAAAGAAGATATTTTTTTAAAAGAAAGTAAGAAAGAATGGACCCTAGAATTTTGAGATGAGAAGAAAATTACTTTTTGCTGTATACTCTTTTGACTTAAATATGGTTTCTACTATGTGCTTTTATTACTTAATTATCATATTTTTGCTCTATTTTGTGAGTTAAAAAAAAACAAGCAAGGGAAGCGATTACAAGGATCTACATATAACCTCCTCCCTTGGGGGATGGACAACAGAAAAGTGGGTGAAGGGAGACGTCGGACAGTGTAAGATATGACAAAATAATAATTTATAAATTATCAAGGGTTCTTGAGGGAGGGGGCAGGGGGGAGGGAGGGGGAAAATGAGGAACCGGTGCCAGGGGCTTAAGTGCAAATGTTTTGAGAATGATGAGGGCAATGAATTACAAATGTGCTTGACACAATGGATGGATGTATGGATTGTGATAAGAATTGTATGACCCCCAATGAAATGATTAAAAAAAAAAGCAAACTGATTCAACAGTCTACATGTATTTTACTAGTTTTACATGTGGCTTCAACCTGTGGTAGTTACAGCATCTTGTGTCCACTTGAGGGTATTTAGAGTGAAAGGGGTGGAGTCTGGCCTGTCAATCAGGTCACAGCCTGATGATGTTTCCTTGTGGGCGTGGCCATCTCATGATTCTGAGAACTTCCTCTCACTCTCTCTCTTTTGGCCTCAGTCTTCCTGGTGACAAGCCACGTGGAGACTCGCTGAAACCCGTGAGGAGCGCCTCCCTCCATTCACCTTCCTGCTGAGGAGCCGCACTCAGAGAGCTGGAGGAGCATCACACCAGCACTGAGATGCTTCCTCTGCCACTGGATCCACTAGACTTTCACCCACCAGGCTGTGATGTTCCTGCATTCGGCATCATTGCAAGTAGCTACGTAAGTCTGAAGAGCAATTGATGGGTTAGTGTCACACATATGTACTAATATTGGACTTATGGACTTATCTGGACTAAGTGGGGATATTTTCTCAATATACAATTGCTCTTTGATATAAAGTATCTCTGGATTTGTTTCTCTAGTCAACCCGGTCTAACACAAACCCCATGCACTTTTTAAATTGGGAGAAGTATATAGGTAACAGAAGGTTCCTACAGTATTCACACATCACATTGTTCAACCATCACCATAAACCATCCACACTTTCATTATTTCAAAATTTAAAAATAAGACCATCTTTCCATTTATTTCTTTGGCTTGCTCAGGATAGTTGCTGTTTTGACTGGTTTTAGACGTCTCCACTGACACTCGTCCAGCCCAGGAAGCCTCTGGTCCCCCGTTGCTTGGTCCCTGGACTTCTTGGATTTTCCAACAGACAAATGGCTTCTGCAAGCCCAACCCAGTGA
Organism: Tenrec ecaudatus; assembly: GCF_050624435.1. Taxonomy (NCBI): domain Eukaryota; kingdom Metazoa; phylum Chordata; class Mammalia; order Afrosoricida; family Tenrecidae; genus Tenrec; species Tenrec ecaudatus. Next base: position 56,859,558 of record NC_134546.1, on the reverse strand, counting down.
TTCCCTGCCAACTGCAAAGTAGAAACAGACACGTTTCCTCCCAGAGCCAGTCCAGGCTGCCTATCGGGTGGAAGGCTGCCTTTCCCTGCGTTTCCAGACAGGAGGGGCCTGCAGGACTGCGCAGGAAACCTGCCATCTGTTTGCCTTTCCTTCTCTTTTCGTTTTAATCCCCCAAATTAGCGTCCACACATCACAAAGAGCTATAGCATGCTTTCCCTGGAAGTTTCTTTCTATGACTTCCATTCAGACAGACCTTAGCAAGAACTGTTCATGATGAACATCTTCTTAAAGAGAGCTGGATACAAAATGGTTAAATAATGTGCAGGTATTGTGCTTTTTTTTTTAACCTGTTTTTGGATATTGTGCTTTAAAAAATATTTTTAAAAATTAAAAGATGCCATTGTCTATTTCCAAATTCCATGGTGTTAAAATGTTTTAGGAAAGTAATCTCTCTATTTTTTGGAGGTGAGGGGAGAGTATTAAAAACGTAGAAGAACTTCACAAGTGTTTATTGCGGATGTTTTTTCAAATGTATATTTCATAAATCAGTGGAGGGGAAGAAGAAAGAAACTCTCCCCGAATTGTAGGGGTAGACACACTCTCCTCCTAATCCCCACTACCCAGGCTGAGCTGGACTCAATGACTCCCTTCCAAAGGCTCCAGAAAAGTTCACCTTTAGCAGCGGGGGACTCTGGCAAGCATTCAGCCAACGATCAAGGTTAACATCATCAAAAGTGCCATGCGGCTATCGGTTACCCCCTAGTATGAAGTAATGAGATGGGCACATGACCTCTGTGTTGATCTTTCCCCAAAGCCCATAACCCCAGTCTAATTATGAGAAAATACTTCAGGCCAACCCAAGTTGAGAGGCCTTCTATAAAATGCTAGGCCATTACTTTTGAAAAGTGTCAAGGGCAGGAAAGTCAAGGAAAGATGGAGAAGTTGTCACTGTTTTACAGAGATTAAGGAAATGTGACAACCAAGCCCAATGTGGCCTCCTGGCTTGGCTCTTGGCTCCTGGAACAGAAAAAGCACATGCTTGGAAATTAAGTGAAACCCAAATAAAGTCTGAGCCAGTTGCCATTGAGTCGACCCTGGCCAGGGTGACCCATACGTGTCAGAGAGGAACTAAGCCCCTGGGGGTTTCCATGGCTCATGTGCCAGCAGTAGATCTCCTGTCCTTTCTTCTGAGGTGCCCTCCTACCTGTCTAGTTAGCAACTGAGAGCGTTCACGATTTGCGTCACCCAGGGACTCCACTGCCTTTGTAGATCTTGTCTTGGATGTAGTTTCCCCAAACAATCATGCTCATTGTTCCGGTTGCCATCGGGTCCCTTCTGACTCATTGTGACCCATAGGCTTTCCATGGATGGCATCCTTATGGAAGCAGCTGCAGCATCTGTCTCCCAAGGAGCAGCTGCTAGGTTCAAGCCCCCGGCCGTTCAGTTAGTAGCTGAATGCTTCAGCGCCGCGCTACCTGGGCTCCTTACACTAGTCGTTAGAACACTCTGAACACATTAAAGATGCTGTAAGCCACCGTGAATCCATCCCTTCTTTCAAAGGTTTCTGATCCACAAATGAGCTAGGGAAACGCAGACAAGCAGACACTTACCACTGGGCCACATGGTCTGATTCTTGACTCCGCCTCTGGAGTCACAAGAGTCTTTCCAAGGGTTCTAAGTCTATAAGAAGAGTTTGCATCTTTTCCCTCTCGCTTGTAGGAGGATGGACACAACTCTCTCCTTTGCTTTCTAGTTGATCCCTGGAAGGGAGACTTTCATAAGGAAAACTCAGAATAAGACCGTTATGAACAAGGCGTCTCCCATCAATGTCAGCCCCTAACGTGGTTGCTGGCGAAAGGACGAGAGGGAGAAAAAGATTACATCACCTTTTCTGGACTCCACTCAAGGTCCCAGCCACAGAGCCAAAGGCCAGCTGGACATTCAATAACAACTAACAACTATGAGGGTGTACCCCTCAAGATTTTTTTTCAAAGCTACGTATTTAAATTATTTTACAACCTTGTCATCGTCAAAGTACTTTCCCTTACATTTAAGACATTTGTCAAATCTGTGATTCCATTCTTCCATTTTTCTTTCTATCCCCCAACCCTTTTTTTCAAACTCATCTGTTTGGATGGCTGATAGCACCTCCCTCATTTTTTTCTTCACCTCGTCTATGTCCTCAAGTCGCTGTCCTTTCATGTCCCTCTTCAAGTGAGTAAGTTGTGTAGGCCAAGAAAGGCATGCTGGTTTTTGCCCCAAACTGTCACACTGAGATGACTGTGTGAGCAGATGCATTGTCATGGTGGCAAAACCAGGCCCCTGTCTGCCACAAGTCAGGCCTTTTTTGACATTGTTACACTATTCTTTTCAGAGCATCATCTTGATCTTTGATTTCACTTGACAAGTTTTTGGGGGGCTGAGATGATGATGGCATCTTCCACTGGCTTGATTGATGTTTGCTTTCGGGGTCGTAAGAATAGCACCATGTCTCATCAGTAATGACCTTGGGAAAGACGTCTGGGTCACTTACAAAGCACAACATGTTTCTACTCCATGCTCATTTTGCTGGTCAGTCGGAACCCCAGGCACAAATTTTTCAGTGACCTTTCTCATTCCCAAATCTTCCTTTAAAATTTGCTGAACTAAGCTCCAAGATAGATAGTCCAGATAACTTCCCCATCTCTTCAATGGTCCTTCATAGGTCTCTGAGCACAAGTGCACAGATTTTGTCAAGATTTTTGTCTGTTCAGAAGTTGATGGTTTGGCATCAATCAACATTTCACCATTTAAGGAATGAGAAAACCTGCTCATACACTTGAATTTTTCCTATAGCGCTGGCCTGGTAAGCTGTGTTCAACATCACAACAGTTCCTGTGACATTTTTCCTGAGCAGGAAACAAAATTTCACAGGGGCACACTGTTCTCTTAATTGGCCATCACACACACACACAAAAAAACCAGGTTTGAGTAAAACTGCTTTTATGAAAAAAGTCACTGTGACCAGAGAGAACCTTCCCAGGTGATGCCACTGGGTGCACTAACTCAGAGCGAGTTGCTGGATGTTCGGCTAGTAGGAAAAAAAATGCATACTATGAAAGCTCTGTCCAGTGGTGCTTCCCACCTTTTTTTGGGGGGGTAGGGGTGTCCCACCTTGGATAAATGAATAGGTCCTTGAGTGGGCACAATCAGCTTGGACTCCATCATTATCCTGAATGTTGGCAGTCTGAGCCCACCCCGCGGGGCCCCAGAAGAAAGTCCTGGGCGTCAGCTTCTGTAGCAATGTTGTTGTGAGGTGCCGAGTCAGTTCCCACTCATAGCAACTGTGTGCACAACACAACGAACCCCTCTCTAGTCTTGCACCATTGAAGGCTAAGCTTGTCTCACTGTGGCTATTGCAGTGTCAATCCATCTTGTTTTGCATCTTTTTCTTTTTACCCTGACCCTCTTCTTTACCAAGCTTGGTGTCCTTCTCAGGGAACTGATCCCTCCTGATAACATGTCCAAAGGATGTGAGATGAAGTCTCGCGCCCCTCAGGTCGAAGAGATATTCTGGCTGTACTTTTTCCAAGACAGGTTTGCTCATTCCTCTGGCAGTCCGGCAGTCCGTGGTATGTTCTTCACCTTCACCATAATTCAAAGGCATCAGCTCCTTTGAGTCTTTCTTATTCACAGTTCGGCTTTCACATGCATATGCATCGGTTGAAAATACCAGGTGTGTGGTAGTCTTCAAAGTGACATCGTTACATTGTAACACATTAAAGAGGTTTTTCTGCAGTGGATTTGTTCAATGCAATACCTCCTTTGATTCCCCCAGGTCTGCTTCCTTGGGAAATGATTATGGATCAAGTTAAATAAAATCCTTGGCACCTTCGATCCTTTCTCCACTCACTGTGATGTTGCTCACCAGCCTCGCTGTTAGGGTTTTCCAATTCTTCATGTTGAGGTGCAATCCCTACTGAAGAATGGAGTCTCTGCTCTTCAACACAAAGGGCTTCAAGTCCTCTTCACGTCCAGCAAGCTAGTTTGTGCCCCCTGCCTACCACAGGCTGCTCAGGAGTCCTCCTCCTGAGTCCTCCTCCAAGCCCACTCTTCTTCATCTGGTCTGGCTTCCTGGGGTGATTCGCTCAGCATGCTGATTGAATTCGCATGGTGAGAGGATATGACCTTGACACACTTGCAGCAGTCCTGCTCTGTAACACAAGGGCGCAAGAACATACAACAATCTTTTCATCTTACGAACTGACTGGCCCAAAGTTTCTCGTTCAGCTCTTTAGAAGCATCTAAAGGTTGAATTTCCAAACTCTCCCCTCAGCTTTTTCCCACAGTGGAAGTCTTTCAAGGCTCTTGTTGGGGAGGGAGGGGGGGGAATTGCATGAGCTCATGGAGGCAAAAAATGCTTGGTAAACGACAGTGCATTCCGTGCATGTAAACGACTTCAGTCCCAAGATCCCCCACCCGGGGGGGAAAATACAAACGTGCACACGGTCTCCCCTTTTAGATGGTCTCCCTCACTGGGCATTTACAGAGAGCATTTAGCAATTTCTCCAAGCGGCTCACACCCGTTCCCTCGGTGACACCCTTGCCTGTGCTGGGAAGGCCAAAAAGAGCCCACTCGGCCAAGCCTGGACTGGGGACAGCCTCAGCGCCTGTGGAGAGAGGGGCTCGGTTGCTAGGAGACCAGCAAAAGTGGGCAGCCCGCTCCCAAGCAGGTTAGAATCCAGGGAGGAAGGGTTTAAAAAGCCTATTTCCGGCTGCGCCTGCTGGAATTGAAATTCTCTTCAGGGTCCAGCCACCAGTGGTACAATCTGCTCACATAGTGGTATTGAGAGGCCCTTGGAAGGGATCTATCTGGCTGTTTCTTAGGTCTCCCTCCCACAGCGTCTAGAAAAGCAGGCACTTAAAGATATATTTTAAACATTTTTGTTAAGGAGTAGGTGGAGTCAGTAGCCGAAACAGAGGCATGACAGCAAGAAAACCCAAGCACATCTGATCTTGACCCTTGGACCCCGAAGAGGAAATAATTGTGTTCCCTCTACATTATATTCCTGCACACCTTGCACGACTGCTCAGGACAGCAAGGCGGGTGGACGGACGGAACAGAGAGCTTTGGCTTTTGTTTATCGAGCCCACAAGGGGCATGTGCAATGGGGCTTTCCTCCGGAGTCCATTCCTGGACACAGCTGACGTGTGCCTCTGGGCTAATGCGGGGAGGTTGACCTTGTATTTCAGTATCCCCTTTAAATCCAATGAAGAGAATTGGATTTTCCAATGAGGATTTTTTTGGGGGGGTTGCTTGCTTTTTGTTTGCCAACACACCCAGGACACCCAAGAAAGCAAAACTCTCTCTCTTGCTCGCTCACTCTTTGTTGAGCCCTCTGAGCCGTCAGCAAGTTGTACTGACACAACTGGCTGGCACAGACTATGGGAGCCCAGAGTGATCAGCCGGACAAACAGTGGAGTAATAGGTGCATTTAGAGTCAGTGATAAACGGGTGCTCCCGGTCGCAGGACAACCCACCAGCTCTGACGAGGTTCCAGTGCCCCTCCGCAGACATGCTTTATTCAGCTAAGACAGAACATCTCATCACAAACCCAAGAACAATGTCGGTCTTTCCAGGGACAGCCTGGTCTCCAGCCTGCTTTATAGGCAGTTGGGGCTGGGAGGGTAAGGTGAAGGACGTGGGGGTCAGCAGGGGTGGGACAGTAGTTGGTTGAGGAGAGGAGGACTGGGGAAAATAGAGGACACGCATGAAGCAGAGGCTGTTTAATGGAGATGAAGAGGAAGGCAGACAGACCTGAAACCTGAGAATGATGTGCATTGAAATCAACCCGACTGCAAACCCTTCATTGGCTCATAGTGGGATGTGTGAGGAACACGAGGATGAGCTGGTGGGGGCTGCAAGGTGGGGGGATGGAATCCATAGCAGTCTGCATGTGAATGAGAACTCACAGACTCCCAGGTCCGCCTGGGCATCCAGCACCTCGAAAGGAGTGGGCAAGCTCCAGAAGCAATTCCTCCTAAGCCCTCCGTCCTGTGGAGTGGAAATAGGACTTGGTCATAGAGACTGAATGGAACAATCAGAGGCTTGAATATCACGTGGATCTGGGTTCAAATGCTAGCTTGTCCATTGACTAATGTGAGACCTTGGACATGCCATTCAAGCACCTGCATCTGAATTTTCCAAATCTGTGACATGAAGGCTAGGTAGCATTCCTCAGTGGGGTAGCTTTTGCAAAAGCCCAGTTCCATCTACTTTCTCACACCATATCTAAATCTCTGTCCTGGGCGGGGGGGGGGGGGGGGGGGGAGGGGCGGACGGAGGGGAGGGGGAGAGGGGGGGGGGAGAGAGAGAGAGAGAGACACTAGTTGCTGATTGTGATGGTGGGGGCAGGGCGCTATGATCGGCACTTTTCACCAGGATTGCACAGGTAGAGGAAGGGCATTTCTCTAAAAGACGAAAACAAAACAATTATCCAAACAAAACAGCTCCAAAAGGATTTTTGAGCCCCTTCGACTGAGCACCAGGCGAAGCTCTCCTTCTTGGGAAGTTTGTGGTGAAGCTGTGCTTGGTGTCGGGTGCTGTGGGTCCATTTTGACCCACTGTGACCTGTGTGACCGCGTGGGGCTGCCCCATAGGGTTTTCTAGGCTGCTGTATTTAGGGAGGCAGAATATCAGGTCTCTTTACTCACAGACTAGTTGACTGGTGGCTTTGAACCACCAACCTTTCACACAGTACCCCAGTGGTGCTGGTATAACTACTGGGAATCCAAAGTGATGGCAGCTTTTCACATCTCCAAGAAAGATTCCTCTAGCATTTGGAGCACCTTGATGGATTTGATCACACCTCCTAAGAGGAGACCCGGGGCGACTGGTCAGACAGTTCCTCCAGCTTTCCTCATAGGCAAAGCAGAGGGAGCCACCCACTCACTCACTCACTCACTCACTCACTCACTCACTCACTCACTCACTCGCTGCCATCGAGTCAAGGCTGACTCATAGGGACCCAGTGTGGGTTTCTGAGACTCTAACTATGGAAGGGAGTAGAAAGCCCCATCTTTCTCATGAGGAGTTGCTGGTGGGTTTGAACTGTTCACCCTGGGGGATTGCAGCTGAACATATAATCACTACTATACCACCAGGACCATCCAAATATCCCCCACGGTCTCTGGGTCCCCAGGAAAACCCAATTGCCTCCTTCTGGGCATTGGAATCCAGAGGGCCAGTCTTTCTCCATCCTTCATGAATAAGCAGGAGTCTGTAGGTCTTCTTCCTACCCTCCAAGATTCAGCTTTGGGTATGCCAGCCCCTTTGGCCAGATCCATGGGTCGGGGGTGATGAGAGTAGATGTCAGTGGGCTGCATTCAGGTCTGGTTAGCAGGTAGGGCCTATGTTCTGCCAAACTGAACTGCCAAACTCAGCAAGTGAGTCTGGTTCGAAAGCACCCTGGGCTGGGCCTGGAGGTGATGCTCTAATCAAAAATGGAAGAAGCCGGTCAGCCAGCTCCCGGTAGGTCTGCCTTTTGATCACCTGCTGCTCAGTCTGCAGCCTCACTAGGTCAGCTGAACACTGAGGTGGTGGAGAGCAGCTTAAGAGGTCTCCCAGGAGTGAAGGCAGCTGCTGGGCCAGATGCAGGTTACCATGGCAGCAGTCCTTGCATCCCTGGCTTAAGTCACTTCTATAGGCAGGAGCTAGTGCTACCTGATCCATGATTGAAGGTCATTGGGGAGGGGTCTTGTTTGCCAATCCTTCTCCCCCTTCCCAGCATAGCCCTGGCCAAGCACTCTATGTTTAAGGTGGCCGAATGCCAAATAAGTTTTCTACACCCACACATCCAAATGTACCTGAGGATGATCCATATTTGACCCTCCCCAGGAAGGTGGAAAGACCCCTCTCACTGGTACTCTGAGGGTCATAAGATAGAGGCCTCACTGCTGTATTCTGAAAAACCTAAATCCTCCTCTCCGTGCTAAGTTCATCATGCCCTTGTATGGGGTCCAGGCTCGTGCCCATACACGTGCCCAGGCTCGTGTACTGATTAGGTGAGGGCTGCCCCAAAGGGGTAGATGGGTGGAGAGGACCTGGGGCCAGGTCAAGTCCAAGGGAACTTTAAAATTCCTGGAGAAATCCCTTATCTCTCACTTCCGTTGTTCCAGTAACATCTTAAAACCCGCTTTGTGTGATTTCGAGAGAGCGAGTCAAAGGATTCACAAGCCAGCGGGGGTCTGAAAGCACAAATAAAGACATGGAACTCAAGTCAGAAGAAAAGCACAGCAAGGGGTTAATACAAAGCAAACAAATTACCATCTGGTCCATTCCACCTCAAGGTGACCTTGAGGAGGTACAGAGTGGACCTGCACTCCACAGGGTTTCCTGAGCTATAACCTTTATGGAAGCAGGCCACCAGGTCTTTCTTCCCAGCACGGCTGGATGAGTTTGAACCCCCAATCTTTCTGTTTGTAGCTGAGTGCAGATGAGAAGCGTGAATGGGAGACAAGTCTAGGGGTGGGCAACCAAGAAACTGGAAAGAGCTGCCATTTTGCCTGGGTGGGTGGAGTCACACCAGGTGCGACAAGTCTCTAGACTAGACACAGGTTCCAGGCTGAGAATGGGCCATCAGGGCCAAGCCCTGGTTTCAGGTCACAGAGGCTGGGACATCGGCAAGTGGGGAGGGAGGGTGCATCTGACATGGTGCCAGCAGCTGGCAGTCACAGCAGTCCTGAAACACCTTTTTAAGAAAAGCGGCCCAAACCGGGTATTTCCTGTGTCCGTTGTCATTGCTTATGCTATGTTTGGAGTGAAACCAACGGAGTGCCCTGATCATAACTGGCTTCGCCAGGCACTGATGGCAAGTGCCAAGCCAAAGCCACCCAATTTGAGCACATGTGAAATAGAGCAACTGGCTCAGAGGTAGGGTGACAGAAAGCCTGCCCATTGAGGGCACTTCATATTAGATAGCGCAGATCCAGCCAATTTCTTTCTCTCTTTGGGGAAAAATAAGATCGAGGTTGGTGTCTTAGTTATCTAGAGCTGCTGTAACAGAAATACCAAACATAAGTGCCTTTCACAAAATGAACTTTATTCTCTCACCATTTAGGAGGCATGATTACTAGGCTTTGTATTGCCCTGGATCATACTGGGATTCTCTGTGGCTTGACAGTTAACGCCTAGTCATCTCCCATGACCTGACCTAATACAATGGAATTGCAGTCAATCAGTTGTAAGCCTCAATGATGGGACAAGATTAGGGTGGAATGAAACACCCTTCCACAGATCACAGCCCTGATGGAATCAATTAAAAGGATGTTTCCTTGGGGTGTGGCCTGCTTCCAATGCAAGTGAACACTGTGGAAAAGCTCTTTTTACTGGGTCTGGACACTGTGTCTGGCCCACTGATCTCTAGTTCTTTTAACTGGAGCCAATAGCCTGCCATGTTGCCTGCCAATCCTGCAGGTCATCAGCAGCCTGCCATCTGACATGTCAACTTTGGATTCATTTGCCTCGGCAGTCACCAGCCTGTGGTCTTCCTGCTGGTCTTGAGTTCATCAGACCCTGAAGCTACACAAGTCAACAGAGACCACCAGCCGAACATCTGATCCAATGGAATTGGTACCTGCTTGGACTTGGACTTGGTCCATTTTTTACAACTGTGTGGTCCATTTTCTTTATATAAATCTCTCTATATATAGATGGATAGATTACAGATAACTAGATGCAGTTATAGAGATAACATATAATATATACACAGTCTCTCTCTCTCTCTCTCTCTCACACACACACACACACACGTTTCTGATTTCGCTTTTCTCGTAAGTCCTACTTAAGACAGGGGCTAGACGTCTATTCAGAGTGCCAGCTCTGGAGGAAAACTTTCTTGTGTCAGCTCTGAAGCAAGGGCCTTGTCTCCTTTAGCTTCTGCTCCCGAGCTGTCTTCATGAAGCTTGCCATCTCTTCCGCCATCTCTGTTTGCTATCTTGCTTGTTTAATCTCTTTTATATCTCAAAAGAGATTGACTCAAGACATACCCTACTACAGATAAGAGCTGGAAACACTGGAAATCCAGGACCGATAAACCCCACAGGACTAGTAATGAGAGTAGCAATACCAGGAGGGTAAGAGGAAAGTGGGGGGAGAGAGGAGGAACTGATCACAATGATCTACATGTAGCCCCCTCCCAGGGGGATGGACAACAGAAAAGTGGGTGAAGGGAGACATCAGTCAGTGTAAGACATGAAAATATAATAATTTATGAACTATCAAGGATTCATGAGGGAGAGAGGGTGGTGTAGGGAGGGGAAAAATGAGGAGCTGATACCAAGGGCTCAAGTAGAAAGAAAATGTTTTGAAAATGATGATGGCAACAAATGTACAAATGTGCTTGACACGATGGATGGATTATGATAAGAGTTATACAAGCCCCCAATAAAATTATTTTTTTAAAGATACACCCTACATGAATCCTTCCTCATTAACACACAGAGACAACTCATTCCCAAATGAGAGTGTAGTCAGTCACTGGGCATAGTGGTTAGGGTTTACAGCACTTATTCTGAGGGGGCACAATTCAGCGCCTAACAGTCGGGAGCCCTCATAATCTGGAGGAAGTACAGGAACTCGGACAGAGAGCTGAGATCCTTATGAGTTTGCATTCTTCAGAACTTCTTAAGCAAATTCAGATGTGTGAGGCTCTTGGTCAAAATCTATGGAGCCAGCCAGAAACTACTTAATGGGCAAGGCCAAGAACTCAGGTCATAAGCTTCAGGGTCAGCAGTTAAACTGAGTTTTATGGGATGGGGCTGAGCAGCCAAGGCGCTAACAAAATCCCAGACTCTGACCAGGAAGATGAAGGAGAGAAGTACAGACGGTAAAAGAATGAAAATGCGTGCTCATGTTCATAAGAAATCTTAAGATATGAATTAAGATGACTTAAGATGACTCTTCCATCTTAAGATGGCTGTAATAGACTCATAAGCAGTGCTGAAGACACTGTGGGGCAGGTCTTGGGTGGCTAACTGCAAGGAGAACGATGAGCCTGTCTGCTCCTGGAAAGACCGACGGCCGCAGCAACTCCATACAGGGTTACTGTGAATCAGGATGACAGTGAGTTTGGGGTTTAATGAGAGTCACTGTCAGCCAGTCCAGCCTGCCTCATAATGACGGTATACCAGAAACACAGGAGAACTGCCCGGCGGCGTTTCAAAGACCGTCCATCTTTATAACAGCAAGCTGCCTTATCTTTCTTCAGTGGAGAAGCTCATGAGTTTGAGTCCCCAGTATTCAGCCCGCTGCACCACCAGGGCTCCTTACAGACTCGGAAGAAGCCACCGTGTCTTAAACCAGCCCGAGCCATGGCCTGGGATCTGCTGAGAGAGGGTTTGGGAGAGACCAAATGAGATGGAAGTGGCTTTTTCCTGGTGAGGACAGAGCTAACCCCAGAGGGATGGGAGACTGGGAGACTGATGTTCTTTTTTTTTTTTTAATTAAAAAAAATATTTTATTGGGAGCTCTTACATATATCATAACATTCCCTCAATCACATAAAATAGTATTGTACAATTGCTACCACAGTCGGTTTCAAAACATTTTCTTTCTTTTTTTTACATACATGGCATATAATATTTTAAAAATACCATTAAACAATGTATTATTTAAGGTTAAGTATAATATGAGGGGATTTTTTAAGTGCAGGAAAAAATGAATTAAAATATAATGGCATCTTCCCACTTTCCCCCAATTTTTAAAAATCATTTTATTAGGGACTCATACACCACCCATCTCGATCCGTACATACATCAATTGTGTAAAGCACATTTGTACATTCATTGCCCTCATCATTCTCAAAACTTTTGCTCTCCACCCAAGCCCCTGGAATCGGGTCCTCGAGACTGATGTTCTTACAGTGATCGTGGGTAAGGCTGGCGGCGCTGATGATCCAGCACTCAATTAGAAAAGGCAGACTGGTGGTTTGAACCCACCCAGAAGTACTTTGGAAGTCAGGCCTGGCGATTGCGTCTGAAAGAGTACCCCCCCACACACACCCTCCATGGGGAGGACTCTTCACCCACGAGGTCCCCAATCACAGGGAACCAACCACATCAGCCACTAAGGACGCTGGATCGAATGCCGTCTATGGGTTCCTCCTCCCTTCTCCCAGAAAGCGTAACGTTTGATTTCTTTTCCTATAAGCTCACAAAATGGTTAAGCCCCTGCGTTTGCGGCTGCTTGTTTCCCTCTCGTCCCTGCAATACTATTTATGAGCATATTTGGAAACCGTTTTGGGTGGGGACTATTTTGTTACTCCGCAGAGGTGAGTGTAGCTTTGGGCTTTTTGTAAGAGAGATGGGAGTCCAGGGAAAGTGCGACCTGCTCCAGCCGCCCGCTCAAGGGCGTGCGTGCTGGCTACTTTGTGAAGTTTAAGAGCATGCCTGGAGCGCTGGCAGCGTGGACAGTCAGGCGGGGTCAGAAAGGCTCCTTGTTTCCTCCACATTCCCACACGTGGTTTGCATGTTTGCTTTGTTCTCTTTGAACGATTTGATCTTTTTTTTTTTATCTTCTTTTATTGCGATGCCGTGCAGGGGTCAGCTCTCCGGAATGGGAGAAGACGTGCGGAGGTGCATTCGCGCCGGAGCATCGTGGGCTCGTGGAGGATCTCTCTGTACTGGGCGTCCTCTCCCTTCTCCACTTTCCTTCCTTGAGGGCTTGGCAGGTGCTTTGGGAACGAGAACAATCGCGTGTAACAGTGACTTGCGTTTGCAGGGGACTGTGAGACTCTCAGGGCTACTGGGGACCCAGGAGAGGCAGATGCCTTAAAAGCAACCAAACCCCTTGCTGTCCAGTCAGTTCCAGCTTCCAGTGACCCCATGCGCGGCAGAGTTAGAACTGCGCACCGAGTGGTCTTAGCCGCGATCGTCACAGACGCAGGTCACGCGACCTTTCCTCCGAGTTGCTGCTGGGTGGATTCCAACCACTGACCGCTAGCTCGGCAAACCGCTTGGGCCACCCAGGCTCGGGAAGACTTGGCCAGCTGAATTGATGTTGTGCTTTGCCTTCCCAGAAAGCAATGGTGATGGTATCTGCCAGTGGACCCGCAGGCAAAAGGCATCCTCGTTGGCCATGGTGGGCAAGTCCCTGATAGCCTTTCCAAGCACGAGGCCACAGAGACACAAATGAATGGCTTTGGCCCCAAGGACTAGAGGTGGGTGTGACCAGAGGTTTCCTTGGCAAGGTTTCTAAGATCATGCTCCCAGAGCCTTTCTTCCCCAGAAAGGAAAATAAACATATTTATTACCTGTGGGAAACCCCGAGGGATTGTTGTTTGGTGGAAAGCAAACTTTTTTACATATGTAGATAGACTTTAGAGTCTTAGCCTGTCCCCAGAGAGTCTCAGTAAAGTTCCATGAATCCTGGTTCGTTAAGGCATTCCCTCTACTTACAGATAGATGGATAGGTCGGCTAGAAGACCTCCTGAGAATTCTCTCAGCTCAATGATGCTATATTTATTTCCTCTGGGCTGGGTAATATTCCAATTGTACTCTGTGGGTTTATGATCCAGGAAACAAGTGAGCCGTAACTTTTGATAATGTGCTCTGCATATGTAGCTTGCTGTATTCTAAACCAGCTTGCTTGTGTATTTCTTTGTACACACACACACACCCCACACACACACCCCACACACCCCCACACACACCCCCACACACACCCACACCCACACACACATCCCACACACACACACCCCACACACACACACCCCACACACACACCCCACACACACACACACCCCACACACACCCCCACACACATACCACACACACACCCCTCACACACACACCCCACACACACACACCACACGCACACACACGCCACACACACACACCCCACACACACACACCCCACACGCACACACACACCCACACACACACACACCCCACACACACACCCCACACACACCACCACCCCCACACACACCCCACACACACCCCCACCCCCACACACACCCCCCCCCCCACACACACACCCCCCACACACACACACCCCACACACACAGGGTGACCATGCAGTCTCAGAGAGTGTTGCAGAAGACTTGCATGTGTTCCTTTGTAGACTTGGAAGAGTCACCTCGTTGTTTAAAAATCGCTGCTTTCTCGGGCAGTGATTCCTCTGAGGGACTCTTTGTGACGGCACCACTCTGTCAGCTGCAAGGGTTTGGAACAGGCAGAGTGGAGGACCAATGAACCCTAACGTTTATTAGGGAAGGGTTGGGGAAGCTGCAGGGCAATGGGAGCCTTAATCAAACTTCAGAAGGCAGCCTGCAGCCCGTCACAGGCAGGCACCAGAAGCCCAGGGACTCGGAGCCCATCTGCCCCGATGCCGCCACAGCTGCTCTGTCTCCTGCAGGAGGGCCCAGACTTCGCATTTGAGGGACATGGCTGAATACGCCCAGTTCATTTGTCTTCAACGACGACGAAGAGCCCAGAAAACACGCAGGGAGCGAGTAAGAGGGGATCTGTACTGAAACTGGCGGGGAGCTGAGATCTCAGAGGAGAGGCCTGCAGTAAAAGAGCTTGGCCACCAACACCCTGGGAGGGCGGTTAGGAAAAGATTAAATCAAAAGGAGGCGGCCTCCCTTCACCAATCAGTGCCAGTGTTGTCTTGGGGAAGCTGCTTTGCTCCCCATTCCGCTCCACTGCCTAAGATGTAAGAAGAGAAAATGAAAAGCAAGCAACCCGGAGTACCTGCCGTGAGCAAGCAGGCACTTTGCCTCTCTGACCTTATTTATTTAACCCTTAGTTCTGCTTCATGTGGAAGATGGTCCTGCTCCCACTTTCCCAATGAGAAGGCGGAGCCTTAAAATACACAATTAGACAGCATTCTCAGGGCAGCCTAAAGAGATTAGATGATCGGCCCAAGTGTCGATGGCTGATCTGCAGCAGAGTGGTCATTTGAATCCAGATTTAGACAAGTCCAGATCCTGGCTCTCTCTACTGTACAATCAAATGAAAGCACCAAGCTCACTGTCATGCAGTCTGGTTCTGACTCATGACAACACCGTGTGTTACAGAGTAGAACTCCTGGAGAGGGCTTTGGGGGCTGTGACATCGATGGGAAGTCCACGACACTTCATTGTGCTCATTAAATGTGCAGAAATATTGAATATGCCGTGGATTGCCAGAGCAGGGGGAAAAAATCTATCTTGGAAGAAGTATATCCAGATTGCTCCTTGTGTTAGGCCGGGTTGACTAGAGAAACAAATCTAGAGGCATTCACACGTGTATAAGAGAGAGCTTATATCAGGAAAACTTCCCAGCCCAGTCCAGATCAAGTCCCTAAGTCTGATGCTACTCCATAAATCTAATTTTAGTCCATAAATCCCTCTTCAGATTCACGAAGCCACATGCAACGATGCAGGGAGATCACAGGTAGGTGAGTGCAAAGTCTTGTGGATCCAATGGCAGTGGGCGCATCACCAGGGCTCACACATCATACTCACTGGTAGGAAAGTGAAGGCAGAGAGAGAGAGTGGCCCACCTCCAGAGAGCCATTTAACTTGGTGGCACCTCCAAATGAGGTCATCAAGCTGTGACCTAGTTGACAGGCTAAACTCCACCCATATCTTCGTACAGGCACCATGATGCCACCAAGAAACCTAAATAGCCCACTCCTTAGAAGGGAGGATGGCAAGACTTCATCTTTTTGACTTTGAACATGTTATCCGGAGGGACTAGTCCCATCATGCTGGGTAAAGGAGAGGGATCGGCATAGAAAAGAAAGAGCCGGGTTGACACAGTGGCTGCAACAATGGGCTCACATGTAGAATGATGCAGGGCCAGGCATTGCTTAGTTCTGTTGTACACAGGCTTGTGGTTAGCCAGTACCTGACAACAATAAGAACAATCTTTACGGATTCCAGGACTTTTCTTCTGTGGTGCTGCTGGGTGGGCTCAAACTGCCAACCTTAAGGCTAATAGTCAAGTGCAAGCCGTTTGCACCAGTATAGATGCTTCCACTAAAATGAGAGTTGAAAGAGCAGGGTGTGTGAAAACGCTGTGACAACTTGGAAGAACCGAAAAGATGTAAAGAATTTTTCTTCCTTAAAGCCCAATCTCTCTGTAGCAGCCCACGGTGAGAGAGAGGGGGAAACTGTGGTTTAGAGCCATGCGGCTCACTTGCCAAGTCAATGACACTGCTTCCCAGATCACCAGCAGTAATAAAGTGAGTTAATGACTGAATAAAGCTTTTAATGGCGGGTTGGGCTCAACGACCTCGAAGGTCCTGCCAAGTCAGTAATTCTGAGAATCAGGAATTTTATCAAAGCAGTCAGAATGTGCTGGATCTGACCTCAGCGAAAAGGGCAAAGTCAGCAAAATGTTTCCTTTTTGTCTCCCATTTCTTTTCTCTGTTCTCTCCCCCCACTTTCAGTCTCTTGCCAGACGGCCATCACTCTGGGGGCGCTCCTGAGGTCTCAGCGCCAAAAAGAAAAGGCTTTGATGAATGAATCCAGAATAAGGAACACACAGGCCCCGTTTGAGGACGGGCTCCGTCCGACACGAGGACTGGATGACCTGGGGTCTAGCTTTGAGCACGCCTGAGCCCCAGAGTCCTTGCCTACAAGGGGAGAAACAACCGTCTGCGGGATATTGTTGTAGGAATTGCATGATAGCACATGCGATGTGTTTGGCATACAATGTGAGCCTTCCACATGTTCATTTCCTCTTCTCGTGTAGATGCAGTGACTGTCAGTAGAACATAATCCTCCACAAGGTGCCCGTGTATGTAAAAACGATACCTAGAGAAAGCTCTTCGTGCTGAGTGCACACGGCACACCATGCAGACACCTGCTTGAGCTCCAGACCAAGGCAATCAAGGGAGCCCTGTGGGTGTTGTGTTCGTTTGTTTCCTAATGCATATGAAGTTATAGCTTTAAAAAGCCACATCTACACTATCATCTATTACGAATGCAATCGCATCATGGAAAAGTTTGAACTTTTGCAAGGATTACCAACATGTGAGACAGAGACACAAAGTACCTGTTGGAAAAATGGTGCCATCTGATTTTTGCAAACCTTCAATTTGTAAAAAAACGAAAAATGAAATATGCCTGCAAAAACTAGTCCAATGGTGAATTTATCTCCTGTTGTGAGACCTCGAAGTAGAAGAGAGAAATTGGAGGTCAGGAGAGAAGAGTCTGACATAGATGAGAAACCCCTGAGCATCTGCATAATCCATTCCATTTGCATAATCCATTCAATTTGCATAATCCATGCCATTTCATAGCAGGGCCGCTGTAAGGTGAGAATACTTCCTTATGTTTCTCAATTGAAACTCAATGACCAAAACAACGTTCTCTCTTATTAGAGATGTTCACGGAATGGTTGTGTTCACATGTGAGCAGTCAACTGAATCTGAAAGACGGTTGATCATTTACCCAGGGAGATTACTCCATGAACTCAGAGGCTCTTTGCCCAGAAATGGACCTTCTATTGTTAAAATAAAATATTGATGGGTCTGGGTGACGCAAATGCTTAATACACTTGACTGCTATCCTGAAGGTTGGAGGTTCAAGTCAACCCAGAGGTGCCTCAGAACAAAGGCCTGGTGATGTGCCTCTGCAAAACCACCCACTGGAGCACAGTTCTGCTCTGAGACCTATGGGTCACCATGAGGCAGAGTCAGACTTCCCAGCAACAGATCTGGCAGAGAAGGAGGAGTTGGGAGATGAATGCCTCTCAGCTCTTGCTGTGCACTCAGCCCCTGTGCCTCACAGAGCCACACAGTGCCTGGTCCCGCATCAGCATCACAACCATGACCTTTGAACGCAGTGTTGCAGCCACTGGGTCAATCCATTTCCTTGACAGTCTTGCTCTTTTTCATCCTCAGTTTGCGGTTGTATGTGATGCTGGAAGCTAGGTCACCGGTATTTAAAACAGCAGCGGGACACCCAAGGTGAACAGGTTTCAGCGGGGCTTCTGGACCAAAG
Source organism: Tenrec ecaudatus (assembly GCF_050624435.1). NCBI lineage: Eukaryota > Metazoa > Chordata > Mammalia > Afrosoricida > Tenrecidae > Tenrec > Tenrec ecaudatus. The sequence continues at coordinate 56,841,583 of NC_134546.1, read as the reverse complement.
AACAGATCACAAAGAAGGAGCAGGCTGTCTACCTCTCAGGGACTGGGTACTGAAAACCCTACAAAACATTTCAGGAGGGCGTCATCCCAAAAGAGACTTGTGGTCTCAAATCCTGGATTTTATTAGTGTTTGTAAACTAGATCTGCTAAGGAAACAGACTTTTTTCTTCATAGGTTTAACTATTGGGTCTTCCCCCAAGCCCCCTATTTTGTTAACTGCAGTATAATATTTTTAACAGAGGGAGAAAGATGAGGCTGTCTGCTCCCATAAAGGTTTATAGCCTCAGAAATCCTATATTCAGGGTCACTTTGCGTTGGAATCAATTTGATGGTTTGGTTTGGGCTTTGGGGTTAACAGTGCCAGGCCTGTAGTCATTCCATAAACATTGGTGAAACCAATGGATTATGACGCTGATACTTTTGTATTTTTAAGTAATTCTTCAGATCCAATATAGAGATGTGTTTCACAGGCGATTGGTTAACACATTCTCAGAAATACTGTCAAAGTGACATGCTTTATTTGTCTTCCCCTTGTGGCTTAGGGATTTTAAAATTCTACTCTACAGCTTCCTATGTATGACACAAAGCTATGGCCTTTGACTTTTTGCTAACAAACAATAAATAATTCCTTGGAAACATCTGCCCTTTGTGGGTAATTGGAAGACTGTATATGTTGGTGATGGGATAAGAGAGATGTGACCTTTTAACTTTTATTCAATTGTTAAGCACACAGAAAGGCCAGGGAGAGGGGATGTTATGAACCGGCAAAGGCAATATTCTGATTTGCTTTCAAAACATGGTACAGTTAAAGACGGTTCCAAATCTTTGTTGGTTCCAGTTTTGAGGTTTTTTTTTTTTTTTCAAGAACAAAAAAAAAGTGTCTTAGTTCAAAGCAGAAGGAAATTATTAAAAGAATTCTGAGGTTTTCTGAGATATCAAGTAGCACTTTCCAAATACACTATTAGGTGAAAGGGAAAGAAAATCATGCTTGAACGTCCCTGGAAACCCATCCTTATTTTTAGGATTAAGAGAGAAATTCCAAGGAAACCACTCTTTATACTCTTCTGAAAACCAAACATTTGAACATAATTCTGGATAGTTGGTTGACTCCCCGGTTCTACTTGCTGTGCATCTCCCTGCTCACAGATGGTGTTTTGAAAGCGACAGAGCCAGTTCTGAAGCATTCTTCAATTGAAGGTGGAAGGGATTAAGTTTTCAAAGAGAACAATTTAGGGTCCCAAGTGTTCTCTACAAAAAGTGTCAGACCTATGTTTGGGAGGAGGGGTTGGGGAGAACAGGGAGTTGTTTAACAAGTGTTTTATTTAAATCATGCATATCTCTATTTTGAAGATTGTTTATCATTATAGAGATCCTTTATTTTTTATTTTTTGAGATCCTTTATTTTTGAGAAGTAGTTTCTTTTCCTCACTATAACGCTTCAGAAATATGTGCCCCGCCCTCTCTGTTTTTACTAGACAGGAAGTTAAAATACCAGGTTGCCTGGCTCAATGCCAGACACCTGGCAACCTTAACGCTGTAAGTTCATCTTTCTCTTGGAAATTTGCATTTGTTTTGTGCATTGGGGCCACTTTGGTGACTGAGTTGGGTCAGGGCTTTCCGCCAGCAAGGGCTGGCACGGGCCTTCACATACCTGTGTTAAGTAAGTTTGCCAAAACCAAATGAGGGGAACTTCATAGTCACAGCATGCCTGATAGCCAGGTCCAGAGACCAGGCCCCTGTTCTGAAGGACAGAATTCCCGACATACAGCAGGCCCATATGGACAGCTGTCAGCCCAAGGCAGGTGCAGGAGGAACATTCAACCAAGTAGCAAGCAGGCCACGGAGCAGGAGCGCTTCTAGCATTAGGCTTCCAGGAACCAGCCACCTTCAGCTTTTGGTCAGTCTCTGAGGCCCTAGGTGGCCCATCCCGATGAGTTTAAGTCTCTGTTGGTAGAGAATGAGCAAGGCTGCACGTTCCTTGAAGGCAATGTTATGGTCTCATTTAAGGGCGGAGAATTCACGTTATGTGACACACCACTCTCAGTGCATGGCCCAGGCAGATTGGAAGAAGCAGGATCTCTTCCTTTTAAGAGTCAGTCGTGTGGGGGTGTTTGTCCTGGGACTTTTCCACTTGACTCTGATCTTGGTCAAAGAAGGGCATCCAAAACAGGCCGTCAAAACAAGGAAGGGCTGGGATGAGTCTTGGGGAAAGAAGTGCAAAGAGAAACGGAGGTCAAGGAAACAAGAGACAAGAGTAGGGAGGAATTGCAAGTTGTCTGAGCACCAAGTAGACAAAAGTCTCAGTGTGTCCTGGAGGCTGAGCCAGAGTTCGTATAGGAGATGAACAAAATTAGTTGGGAGGTGGAATTGGATGTTGTGCAATGTCCCTGGGAGTGGGGGTGAGACACCGACACGTCCCCACCAGAGTGTGGGCTTACATAATAATGGATGATTACTATTGTGGGTTCTAAGAAGAGGGTATGCCCAGCAGGGCACTAACCCACCTAGGGGGAGAGTATTGGTCATGTCGCCACAGAATTGGGAGTGTGCATGCAGACCCCACCACGGCTCACCGAACCCTGAGGGCAATGTAACCACATGGAGAAATACATGAACAGAGTGGGCTACAGGGCCAGCCCCAATCACAGTCAAACTGACCCCCTAACCCTTCCTGGAAACATGTACTACTGAGAATAACACTAAACCTATTGGTTGGGGAGAGGGGCCCGTATCCCACACCCACACAGAAGCAAACCAAGAGGAATGAAGAGAAAGGGACAGTCTAGACCCGATATTGGCACACCAAGCCCAGAGGACGATGTCCCCGCATGGAGCTGCTAAGGCACAGAGAGGACTGACTGTAAGCCCGACAACAGCTCAAGACATGTTGTCCCCTCACTGGAGCACACCGAGGACAATACCGGGGACACACAGTGGAGAGTTAGTCTGGTGTGAACCCCGTGAAGCAGGGCAAACCAAGATGGGAACACAACAGATCAGCAATGGGAACAAAGCAAAGCCACAAAGCCCCTAAACAGCCCCCAAAATAGACTACAGGCTAGGAGGGGCAGCTCCCGGAATTCCCCTAAGACCGGTGGGGAGATAGTCATAAAGGTCAGCAGACAGACCTGGAATTATGTGGGTTTTTCCCTTTCTTTCTTTTCCATCTTTTGTTATCTTTGGTCCATGGTATTTCTGGTTTGCCTACTTTTACAAGATAGGCATGGGAAGCAAGCTGGAGGAGAAAGCAAAGGGACCAACAGTCCCGGAGGGACTTGGGAGGAGAAGGAGGTGGGGGAAGAGAGCAGTGAGCAAACAATCCCATTGACAGGGGAACAACTAGGGAATTAAAATCAACAACAAAAAGGACGTAGAGATCCTGGGGGTGTTGGAGCAACAGCAATCTAGCTGAGAGGAATTAGTAAGAGGCGGAAGTAGGGTGAGTGTGATGGTGGAGAAGTAGGAAGGTAAAAGGAAACAGGAACAATCTAGGAAGTATTAACTCCTTCCTGCATCCATCCTCTCTTTCAGCCAAGTCTACACTAATGACCAATGCTTTTATGCCAGCAACCTCAAAAGATGCCGTAGCTTCGTAAAGGTGGTGTGGGGTGGAAACAACACACGCCGAGATGGCTGGTAGGTCAGGAAGCCCTCCTGGTTCTTTCCTCGGGTAGGATTGAACCGGAGTCCCCCAATCCCACGTGTGCTAACGCAGTAGAAGGCACGAACGTCCTCTAGCCCGGGATAGAAGCCGAGGTGTCTCAACCGCGATTTTGGCCTTTGTTCCTCCCAGCAATCCAGACAGAGATCTCTCTGTGAGGCAAAGAGGTGTGTGTGTGTGTGTGTGTGTGTGTTGCTTGATTGTCAGAAGGTGAACAGCAATGTTTCCATCAGAGTACTGGAGTCTCTAGCCTTGAGGTTCACAGGGGCCATCTTTGGAGTACAAAGTCATCTGTAGGTACAATGTAGAGTTGAAGATTAGGTGACTAAGCTTGGAGAGGAACAACTATAGTTAAAACAAAAATGAGGGGAGGGGGTGACTTCTATGGCTTCGGTGATTCCGTCAAAAATCAGCTTGAGCAAAGAGCGCCAACACATATTTCCTGCTATAATGGGAAGAATGCAGGTCTCTCTGGATGGAGAGGAAAACCTGGGGGGAATAACATCCAGCCCGAAGTGAAAGGACTGAAGCTCCAGTCCTCATTAAGAAGCAGATGAGCCAATGTTAGTGAAATCGCTTTTCTTGTGCCAGTAAACTGTGTTTAGCAATCAGGGAGAGAACGCATGGGTCCCTTCCCCCACAGCCTCCTTCTCAGTCCGTGCAAAATCAACTGGAGTAAAACAACACCATCTGCTCAGTTCACACTTGGCAAAGAAGCATGGCGGCTCCTTCTCAAGGGTAGGAAGTCCAAGCTCAAAAAGACACTCTTCTAGCTGGGGAAAAAGATGCCTTTGGGAATCAGGAAACGGGTAGGCTTTGAAGAATCCGGCATCTCCACCGAAAACCCATGGCAGTGCAAGGCTCACTGAAGAGAGCCACAGAGCTCAGAACTTCCTTGTAGGTGTTGATGGGCCTCTGCTTGGTGACAGCAAGGCCCGGTTCACTGGAAGATTAGATTCCTGTGACTCTGTGACTCTGACTTAGGGGGAAGGGTTGGAGAGAAACCGTCATCGTGTGTATGTCACCACATTGTTTACACCTTAATGCTAGGAGAACAAGAATGGAATGTAATCCATTCAAGCCCTATTTTTCTTCCATAAAGTAACCATTTTGTTGTTGTTGTTGTTGTTTTAAGCAATCACATTTTCAAAGTCTGAATCCTTCCATGAAACTCCATTCTCCACCCCAGAGGTGGTGCTTGGAATTAGATGCTGCTCGGCCATTTGATGTGATGCTCCCTGGATTTAGGGTTCTCAGCCAAACTCTGGGGTAGAAGCAAAGATAAGAATGAGCTCTCTCGAATTCATATGACTGCCTCGAGAGATTGAAAGAGTAAGTTCTTTTGCTTTGCCAACATATCTTAACCTTCTAATCAGCCTCCCACGAAAGAATTTTGTACCAACCAGGCTCCCTGCAACAGCCAGACTTGTCTTTGTGCCTCAAGACTTTCAATAGAGCATCTGAGAAGAATCGAGTCCTCCTCCTACCTCCAACACATGGTATTGCTGCATGTTGGTAACTTCTGACTTCCTCGGAGAATCAAGAAATTAGCCTAAGAGGATAAAGGTTGATATACAAGGATAACTTAGGACATGCGAAGTGCCAGTGATAGGATTTGTATTCTTTTTGTTCACAAAACTCTTAGACCAAAGTTTGGGGATTTGGCAAGCATTGGCCCACATCCATTCAATCATTCAGTTATGTGTCAGTATATCTAGCTGCCTGGGAAATATTGGCCAGGCGTCTATAGTGCCAACACTCACAATCACAAAGACAAATGAGGTGCGGTCCCTGAAGCAGTATCTAGCAGCGTCCACCTCCTAATGGGGAATGGGGACCTGTGACTCACAATGTGACAAAAAGTGCCCAAACAGACGGTGTTCAAGGTGGAAAGGTAATCAAAGAGAAGAGAGCAATGGGCTGAATGCAGGTGGGATTGTGGAGGCATAGGGAGGGAGGCAGGGATAGCTCCTTGGCACGTGCACAGTAGTTAGAAGACACCGCTTGAACAAAGACATGGACACTGTGTCTACGGGGCTAGATCAGGTTAGCCATGGCTGCAGGGTTTTGTGTAAGAGCAGTAAGAGACGAAGCTGGGGAGGCTACAGCGAGGCCAGCGTGGTAGACCGTAGTTAGACATTTCCCTGACCTGCTTTAAGGGGGCGTGGCTTAGGGTCCTTTCCAGGAAGGCTCTGAGAACAAAGGGTAAGCGAACGAAACCCTAAAGGACACTTTCTCTGTGTGTCCACAGCATGCTCTTGAAAACTTTGATCCTATTTCAGCCTTTGTCTTTCTGGATTGTAAAATGCCAGTGTTTTCAACCCCAACACTTTTTCATATCATGGATCACATCCATAGAAAATGATTACTTTTTCTTTCTCTCAATCCCCTCCCCCCAGCATACTGGGGTCGATTGTTGAAGCTTCTTGTTGGAAAGAGACCTGGAGGTTCCAGCGTTTGCAAACTTCATCCATTCCAACCAGGCATTGAGGAGATCAGCAACTCAGCACGCCAGCAACCCAATGGAGCAACCCCTTGTGCCTGGGTGACACTCTGCGTCTACCTGTAAGGGAAACAGATGGAATCCTATCAATCAGGCTCACTTGGGGTAGAGCTAAAAGGCAACCTCTGGTCTCCCAACTCCAATTCGACTCTTTTTCTTCAAATTCAGTTAAGCTTCTTCTTTGAGCTGTACTCAAAAGAATTACTCTCTTGTTTACCTTTAAGCCTTTAAGTCCCCAGACGCTATATCTTTCGATAGCCGGGCACCATCAGCTTTCTTCACCACATTTGCTTCTGCACCTATGTGTCTTCAGCGGTCATATCATGGAGGTGAGCGCACAATGATATGATTTTTTGTTCTTTAATGCCTGATAACTGTACCCTTTGTCAGCTCGTGATCGCACAGGCTGGTGTGCTTCTTCCATGTGGGCTTTGTTGCTTCTGAGCTAGATGGCCGCTTGTTTACCTTCAAGCCTTTAAGACCCCAGAGGCTATATCTTTTGATAGCCGGGAAACATCAGCTTTCTTCACCACATTTGCTTATTCTGCCTTGCAAGTCTGGCTACAGATAGGAACTGGAAACACAGGGAATCCAGGGTGGATGATCCCTTCAGGACCAGTGGTGTGAGTGGTGATACTGGGAGGGTAGAAGGAGAGTGGGTTTGAAAGGAGGAACTGATTAAAAGGATCTACATGTGACCTCCTCCCTGGGGGACAGACAACAGAAACGTGGGTGAAGGGAAATGTCAGACAGGGCAAGATATGACAAAATAATAATTTATAAATTATCGAGGGTTCATGAGGGAGGGGGGAAGAAGAGGGGAAAGGGAGGGGAAAAAAAAGAGGACCTGATGCCAGGGGCTTAGGTGGAGAGCAAATGTTTTGAGCATGATGAGGGCAACGAATGCACAAATGTGCTTTACACAATTGATGTATGTATGGATTGTGATAAGAGTTGTATGAGCCCCTAATAAAATGATTTTAAAAAAAGAATTATCTCTTAGGGTACAGGAAAATGGTGTCCAACCAAAGAAGCTTAGGGATATTTGGGGATGACATCCTAGATTGATCATACTGCATCATAAGATATCTTTCCGTATGAAAGTCAGAGAAGAAGAATGAACTGTGTGGCTGACAGATCATTTTATATATGATTAGACCTGGTGATTACTCAGAGTTGATGCAGCGTCTATGTAATCTGGGCATGTAGTTATAGAGGTTTTGGATACTCTATGGACGTACATAATCAGTGCATGATAAAGCTTAAAGCAACAACAAAATGCCCAATGGCTCTAAGTTGTAGCTGAAACCCTCAACTCACCAGAGTTACTCTTGATCTTTGTTTGGAGCAGTGGTTCTCAACTTGTGGGTCTCAACCCCTTTGGGGGTCAAACAACCCTTTCACAGGGGTTGCCTAAGACCATCAGAAAACACATCTTTCTGATGGTCTTAGGAACCGAGACACCGCTCCTCTATCCGTGTCTGCCCGCATGCAGATACACCCACATACGAGCACCCGGTGTGAAGACTGTTATCCACGCTATACCATGCTTCAGGACAAAATTTCATTTATTTGTCATTAGGAATACATATTTCACAATATATAATGACATTGTTTTTGCGATTAATCACTACGCTTTCAGTATGTTTACTTTGTAACAATGAAAATACACCCTGCATATCAGATCCTTACATTACGATTCATAGCAGTAGCAACATTACAGTGATGAAGTAGCAACGAAAATAATGTGATGGTTGGGGGTCACAACCACATCAGGACCTGTATGAAAGGGCCGCAGCATGAGGCAGGTGGAGAACCACTGATTTAGAGGTTGCATGTTGGAGAAAAGAGATCGTGCATCTGCTTCATGAATAATTTGTGTAAGATAACATCTCAACCTCTTTGCAATATAATTTAGGGTCTCAGACATTGATTAACTATCCACCTGTTTAGCACATCAACATGGTGAGCGGCTGTCTTCAGGAAAGCGCCTTCCTTCTTGGGCATTGCGAGAGGGGTGTCCCTGCTTCTGGTGGGTTTGTTTTGCTTTGTATTACACAGCAGTGCCTTGATTCCTCCAATGAAACCCAGCAATCCGGTGCGTAAAGTCATCTTCTCATGTTTTCCCCCTTCCTGCTTCTTTCATTGTGATTAAAAGAACAAAAAGTGGACATGTTGAAGTTAGCGGTCAACGTTATTTGTCCTCACCTCATTTCCCCCCCTTTTGTCTTCCAAGCTCCACATCAGGGCCCGAGAAAGGAATGTGGGCTGTTGGTCACGTGGTCCTTCTTAGTTGTCCTGCTGAGACTGCCAGCACAGTAGCCAAACAACTGTAGTCCTTTCTGGAAAGCATTTGTGACATTGACACTTGGCCCGTTGTGAACTGCACCAAACCCCTCAAATCATTTCCTAGGGGTTTGAAAGCTGCCGTTCAGCGATAAAAGCTCTCGATTGTCACGGACTCGGGCAAGATTTGTGCTTCATGTATGAATTCCATTTGGCATTTCTGTTTGCGTTTGCATGGGGGCAAAGGTACGTGTGCAATCTTGAGAAATCATCCCGTATTTCTTGTAATCAATACAAATCACCAGCAATCTCCGAGATGCCTGGTTGTCAATATGCCTGGCCAAGCCAGAAGTACATGTCATATGTTCCGAGAGTTGCATTTTCTCAAGGAAGCGTCCAGGTATATTTGTTGCCTCAATTAGTCTGATTTAGTGGCTCAGTCAGTGAGCCAGGACCTCTGGCACTCCGTAGAGTCATTTGCTTCCTAAGCTGCCAGCAAGAGACTCAAAACGATCCGGCACGGTCCATCCATGTCTGGACAACAGATGCACCGCTCTGGACGTTCTCGGTGGCGTGGTTGTCAGGTTACCGTGGTGATGCTCAGAGCGGTCTTCCGCTAGGATTGATGTGTCTCATTGTCACATGCGTGGAGAGTCTGACTAACTCTCCGTTCCCTGAGACTGCTGGGAGCTGACAGGCAAGATGCTCCTTTGGGAAAGCTAGTTCCCCGACGTGATCTTTTAATTGTCTTTAGCTGGCAAGCAGTACGGGTGGCAGTCCCGAGGAGAGAACCACAGGGCATGTTTTAGAAAGAACCGGCTCTCTTTTACCCTCAGTCCATCCAGAGGCCATGAAACCAGTGTTCTGCCGCTCAGATTATGTGCTTTGGCAAAGTGGTCACATGGTGGCTCAGACGACATGGGCTTCAATCCGAAGGGGGTGGGCATTATCTAGATCAAGGATGAGGAGGAGACCTAGGAGCCTCAATGAATATATGCGATTTTTCCTTCTCTTAAGACCCTGATGAACTGACTGGTGGAACATAAAGAAACCACTCCACCATCGCTGTTGTTAGGACCAGCCAGGCCGCTCTGAGTCAGAACCGCCCCTTGTGCAAATACCCGAACCTCCCCCAGCCCTGCCCACCATCCCCATTTTTCATCTGTGGAAGCTCATTGCTGCAGCCACTGAGTCCACCTGTCTCCGTGAGGATCTCCGTCTTCTTGACCGAGCATGGTGCCCTTCTCCAGGGACAGGTTCTTCTCCGGGAATGGTCTTTCCTGACAGCGGCCCCAAAGCATGTGAGACAAAGCCTCACCATCCTCGCCTCTAAGAGGCACTCTGGCAGCCCTTCTTCCAAGACCAAGAGGGATATGTTTGTTCTGTCAGCAGTCCGTGGAACTTTCGGCGATCTTGACCCACGCCAACTTGAAATGCTGCCATTCTTCTTCAGCATGCTTCATTCAACGTCCAGCTTTCATCGTTGCCTCACGAAACGAGCTATCCATCGCACTAACATTTTGGCCTCAAGAGCAAATCTAAGCTGGTTGTAAACATATGTCTTATACTAGCTAGGAATCCGTTGTTGCCAGTGACAGAAAACCAATTCGAATGAACCTGAACAGCAAAAAAGGGGGTGCGGTGGTGTTTATTGGACCAGCATGTGCCGTGGGACAACTTCGGGCACAGGAATGTAGCTGCCTCTCAGGAGCACCAAAAACTGGGGCTTCACTGGGCCTCGGATCGTGTTTGTTTACCTTGCCGCTGTCTGATGCACAGACTTGTGGTGTGTCGGCTTCATTCTCTCCTACTGGACACAGGTTTTCTCCATAAGATGCTCCAGTGGTACCACAATGAAGCCACTGCTGCCAATCAAAAGGGGGCAGTTTGAGCCAACCCAGGGAGCACCATGGGGAAAAAGTCTGGTGGTCTGTTTCCATCAAGATTATAGCCATGAAAACTCTATGGGGGCAGATCTACTCTGTCCCGTGAGGTCACTGTGAGTTGAGAATCAGCTGAAATCCATATGCTGAAAAATATGTAGCCTCTGACAGCTCTGATTTTTATATCTTAGGCAGAGAGAAATGGGCCTCACTCTCACAGTACTCCAAGATAGCCTGTAAGGGGCCTGATAGAGGTAGAGTAACGTTATATGAACCAATTGACTACAGCTAGTGGATTAGGGCTCTCTGATTGGCCACACTGAGGTCAGGGGTCCATAGTAAGCCCAATCAACTACGTCCCAGAGAAGGGGGATGCATTTGACTAACATGGCAGTTCCAATAGCAGCCAAGTGATTGGGAGAGAAGGACCAAATGGACCAAATGGCAGGCACTCCCCCAGATGTCCATCATACACAACCCAAACCCAAGCCAAGGACATCAAATCACTTCCAACTCACTGCGACCCGCTAGAGGGTTTCTGAGGCTCTCTCTCTCTCTCTCTCTCTCTCTCTCTCTCTCTCTCTCTCTCTCTCTCTCTCTCTCTCTCTCTCTGTGTGTGTGTGTGTGTGTGTGAGTGTATACATATATATTTAGTCATTTTATTGGGGGCTCATACAACTCATCACAATCCATACATACATCAATTGTGTAAAGCACAATTGTACATTTGTTACCCTCATCATTCTCAAAACATTCTCTCCACTTAAGCCCCTGCCATCAGCTCCTCATTTCCCTCCTCCCTCTCACCTTCCCCCTCCCTCGTGAACCCTTGATAATTTATAAATTACTATTTTGTCATATCTTACACTGTCTGACATCTCCCTTCACTTACTGTTCTGTTGTTTGTCCCCCAGGGAGGAGGTCATATGTAGATCCTTGTAATCAGTTCCCCCTTTCTACCCCACCCTTCCTCCACCCTCCTGCTATCGGTACTCATACCACTGGTCCTGAAGGGTTCATCCATCCTGGATTCCCTGTGTTTCCAGTTCCTATCTGTACCAGTGTACATCCTCTGGCCTAGCCAGATTTGTACAGTAGAATTGGGATCATGATCGAGTGAGGAAGCATTTAGGAATTAGAGGAAAGTTGTACGTTTCATTGTTGCTACACTGCACCCTGACTGGCTCATCTCCTCCCCGTGACCCTTCCATAAGAGGGTGTCCAGTTGCCTACAGATGGTCTTTGGTTCCCCACTCCACATTCCTCCTTATTCACAATGATATGATTTTTTTGTTCTTTGATGCCTGATACTTCATCCCTTCGACACCTTGTGATCACACAGACTGGTGTGCTTCTTCCATGTGGGCTTTGTTGCTTCTGAGCTAGATGGCGGCTTGTTTACCTTCAAGCGTGTAAGATCCCAGACATTATATCTTTTGATAGATGGGCACCATCAGCTTTCTTCACCACATTTGCTTGTGCACCCATTTGTCTTCAGCGGTTGTATCTGGGAGGTGGAGGCTTTATATTTTTATGAGAGCAGACAGTTTCATCTTCTCCCTACAGAGCCAAGGGTGACTTGAACTTCCAACTGTGCCTATAGCGGCCCAGGGCCCGACCCACAGTGCACCGGGGATCTTTCCACCATGCATAACTGAAGTAAAAAGGAAAGGTTTTTAAAAATCAAAAGAAAACAAAGATATATTAGACACAGGTAAGCTTAAAGAAAATAACATGAAGCTGAAGCCATGCAGCAAAGACAATAATTTTATTTTGATGAAAGCTACATTTCAAAATAAATGCATAATGGCAATAAGTCCCCAAACATCAAGTACCATAATATCAAAAAACATATCATAAACCCGATATAAATAGAAAGGGAAATGAATTGTATGTCTATAAAACCAGAGCTGCCATTAAAAAGCTATTTGAATTGATAAAATGGAGTTCAATAAAATGGTAGAATGAGATAAATACACAAAAATCAATAGCAAGCTTGTATAGCAGCAATAATGTATTTAAAATGTGCTGAAAAGGAAACCTTAGTCTTAATGGCACCAAAAACTGAAAAATGAGGGGTAGGGGGCTGGGATTAATACTTGATAAAATTAGAATAAAATGTTTTTAGAAGAATCAACCATAAAGAAAATTTAAAAATCATGTTGAAAACAGGAATACTGAGGGGAAATTAGTCCCACCAGATATTAGAACATCTTGTAATTGAGTAATTAAAACAGTATGATGTTGACACAAAACACACAGGTAAATGAACAAAATAAAGAACCATGTAACAGATCCTGACATGCTCAAAGTATTAATATGTCATACAGGAAACTGCACAGATCAATATATAAGGAAAAAAATTACGCAGCAAACAGTCTTGGGACAGCTGGTCGTTTTGCATAGAATAACCGGGTCACTGCCAAAGTGAAGAGTCAAGCAAGAATATAGGAAAATTGTTTGCAACAAACACCAGGGGATTTCAAAACATTTGTGGAAAAATTAAAGTGAAGGGCAAAGGGAGTTTATCACATTGTATGATTGCCCTATTGTATGATTTAAGGTTACTATCTCCACTCGTACAAAGCCCATTTGAATAAAAAAGAAATGCATACAGAGAGTTTTGTTAAAAATAAATGTCAAATGATTCTTCCTCAAAAGTGGGAACAGGATTTGGGATACTCCTATTAACCATATATCTCAGGAATCTAAAGAAGCTGGTGGTTAAGTTTTGAGCCACTTAGCAAACAATCTTCTATTCAAACCCTCCCCCTCACTCCCCAACCATACTCTGCAGAAGGATGTGGGGGGTCTGCTCTCATAAAGATTGACAGCCTCGGAAACCCACAGGGACAGTTCTTCCCTGTCCTTTAGGGTCACTTGAAGTCAGAGTTGACTTGATGGGAGTAATTGTGGTGAGTTTGGGTCTCCAGAATCTGGAAAAAGATTCATACATCTTGAGTCAGTAATTCTACATCTAGCAAATGATCCTAAATGTGACTGAACAGAGCTGACCACTATAATCCATCCTAATAAACCAGTTTGAAAAACTCAAAAGCATCGTGAACCAACCTGCTCATTGCCACGTTATTTTTCCCCTTATTTTTATTTATTTATTTTTAAAAATCATTTTCTTAGGGGCTCATACAACTCTTATCACAATCCATACATACATCAATTGTGTAAAGCACATTTGTACAATCATTGCCCTCATCATTCTCAAAACGTTTTCTCTCCACCCAAGTCACTGGTATCAGCTCCTCATTTCCTCCCTCCCTCCCTGCTTCACCTTCCCTGATGAACCCTTGATAATTTATAAATTGTTATTTTGTCATATCTTGCTCCATCCAACGTCTCCCTTCACCCACTTTTCTGTTGTCTGTCCCCCAGGGAGGAGGTCATATGTAGATCCTTGTAATCGGTTCCCTCTTTCCAACCCACTCTCCCTCTACCCTCCCATTATCACCACTCACACCACTGGTCCTGAAGGGATCATCCGCCCTGGAGTCCCTGTGTTTCCAGTTCCTATTTGTACCAATATACATCCTCTGGTCTAGCCAGACTTGCAAGGTAGAATTCGGATCATGATAGTGGGGCCGGGGGCGGGGAGGGGTGGGAGGAGGAAGCTTTTAGGAACTGGAGGAAAGTTGTATTTTTCATCATTGCTGCATCGCACTTTGACTGGCTGGTCTCCTCCCCTATACCCTTCTGAGAGGGGATCTCCAGTGACCAACAAATGGGCTTTGGGTCTCCACTCTGCACTCCCCCCGCCTCATTCACTATGGTAAGTACTTTTTGTTCTGATGATGCCTTATACCTGATCCCTTCAACACCTCGTGATTGCACAGGCTGGTGTGCTTCTTCCATGTGCGCTTTATTGCTTCTGAGCTAGATGACAACTTGTTTACCTTCAAGCTTTTAAGACCCCAGAAAGTATATCTTTTGATAGCCGGGCACCATCATCTTTCTTCGCCACATTTGCTTATGCACTCATTTGTCTTCAGCAATCGTATCATGGAGGTGTGCACCCAATGATATGATTTTTTGTTCTTTGATGCCTGATAACTGATCCCTTCGGCACCTTGTGATCACACAGGCTGGTGTATTTTCCCATGTGGGCTTTTTTGCTTGTGAGCTTGATGGCCGCTTGTTTACCCTCAAGCTTTTAAGACCCCAGACGCTATATCTTTTGATAGCCAGGCACCATCAGCTTTCCTCACCACATTTGCTTATTCACCCACTTTGTCTTCAACGGTTGTGTCGGGAAGGTGAGCATCATAGAATACCAATTTAATAGAGGAAAGTATTCTTGCATTGAGGGAGTACTTGAGTGGAGGCCCAATGTCCTTCTGCTACCTTAATACTAAACCTATAAATATAGGCACATAGATCTATTTCCTCATCCTCATATATAAATATATTCATTGTAACGTTATTTGTATTAACCATTCTCTCTGTATGCAACCCGGTCCCACTCTACTCCCTGCCTCCTGCTCGTCTTTGCTTTAGGATATTGTCACCTGGCATGAGTTGATTGCCAGTCTCCTCCTCCCTAGAATGTAAGTAAGCCCCAGGAGAGTTTGCCTATTTCCTTCAAACCTACATCCCCAGTCACCAGAGCTCGACCCAGCCCATCACTGGCATTTGGTAACGATTGTTTGGAATAAAAGAACAGTCCCACGTATCCAACAAGAAGAAGATGGCTCCTAACCACTACCATCAAGCCGATTTCAACTCATAGTGACCCCAGGGGACAGGACAGAACTGCCCCTTTGCATTTCTGAGACTGTAGGTCTTTACAGGAGACGACAGAGCGCCTCTCACTACCAGCAAGCCCACTGACTCACAGTGATCTCTTTATGAGTGTGGTGAGCCTCAGCTCTCTCCCTAGGAAGGGCTGGTGGTTTCCAACTGATGACCTTGCAGCTAGCAGCCCCCAAAGTAAGCCCAGACACCAGCAGGGCATCCCTGTTGATCTTAAGGCTAGCAGCCCAACGCTAACCCACTGCACCACCAGGGCTCCCTAAGAAAATACTTAAATAAATAAAATATCTGGATTCCATATAACATTCTGCAGCTATTTTATATATACATGGGGTCCTGGTGATACAGTTGTTAATGTACTTGGATAAGTAACCTCAAGGTCAGCAGTTCAAACCCATCACTCTTTGGGAGAAATATGTGTCAGCCTATTTCCATAAAGATTTGCAGTCTTGAAAACATGAGGGAATGGTTCTACTCCATCCTATAGAATTATTAGTTGGTTTTAACTTGATGGCAGTGAGTTTGGTTGGGTTTTCTATATAAGTACATTGCACAAGAATAATAATCTGTACCAGAAATGTTTTTATGAGACGATGTTTTACATACTTATTTATTATGATTACAAATACAAACTTCATAAAGAGAAATAACAATACATAAGAAAGGTCATGCGAAGATGACGTACAGGTGATTTTCCTCTTCTTTAAATTTTTGGGCATTTTTAAGGTTATCACATAATCTGCCTTTCTTTACTACCAGAAACTTGATAAGCACATCATCAAAATGAAAGGTTTTATAAGAGGATGTGATCTCAAATTATGGACAATTAGAAAAGGGAGAGTAAAAACAGGGAATTGTAAATTAAGATTTGGGTTTATCTTAGTCTAATTAGATAAATATGGGCTCAAAATATGAAAATCTTTTCATATTATTTGAAAAATATGAAAAAGATCAATTACTCTAGGAGTCAGTGTAATAAAGACAATGTATTTGCTTACTGCTGCCATACCATTACGTAGATTGCTACCCCTAAGTTCCTCTCTGTAGAAATTCTGAAGAAATTCCCCCAAATGCCGATTCCTAGAGTTTTTCTAATTTAGTAGAACTGGGGCAAGGCCCCGGAATACATGTATGTTTTAAACAGAGTTTGGATGATTCTATCTTTGGGGATCCCTGTTAAGGAAGTGCTCTGTCCTGAGCTAAGGAACTTCTTTCCCATCTGTCCTTGAGTCCCTATTCCTCCTGCAGCCTTGCTTTAGTCATTCTGAGCGTGAGTGGGTACAGGGAATCTAGGACCCTCGTGTGAGCAGTCTCAGGCTGGCCCTTCTTTGCCCCTTGAGCCTTCACCCACTGACACGCTGCCATCACCAAATCAGTATATCCCCAAATGCCACAGGCGGTGCCAGTCTAGTCAGGCTCCTCACAGTTCACAGTCTTCAACACAACACCACGGATCTAGAACCCCTCCTAGGCTCATTGCTGTTTTTAGCTGCCGTCAAGCCTTGAAAAAAACCCCATGTCTACTAGTCAATCTGAGTCGCAGTTGTCACCGGAATGGTCCAGCATCAGACAAACTTCCACAGAGGAGTGGGTGGTGGCCGTGCACAAGGTGTGTTGGCCAGGAATTGCATTCCGGTCTACTCAGAAGGTGAGAATTCCACCCTCGAACCACCACTGTCCTCTGGCTCATCTCGTGTTCTAACTGCTTCCTCCCCACGGATCCAATGGACCGTGCTGAACTTCCTGTCCGACTTGTTCTTCCTGGACACCCCTTTGGATTTTTCCAATGCCTCCATTTACCCAGTCTCTATCTGGGTTCTTTCTCTCTCCCTTTCTCCTTGCCCCACCCCTTTTATTTGATTTGAAATCTACAGCTTTTTTCTGCATCTAAACTACATCTGTTTAGATCTCAAATGACCAGTAGGTAGTGTTAATATTCATCTGGGCCCCTACTGCTATCCCTATGATTTCACGTCCATTTATGACCGCACACTAGGTCGGACAACACAAAAATTCTCCTTGATTTCCACAATCACTGCATGCAGCTCATCATCCTTTTGTTTGTTTGTTTGTTTCTTTTGTCTTCTGAGTGTAAAGTGGCTTTTCATTCTTTCTCTCCACCGCTCCATGTCCTGCCAGCCTGGGTGACTTCATTCGCAACACAGTTGGCCCTTATCTAAAACATCACCCGAAAGAATTAATGAGATTTTGTCTCATTTATTTCAATGTTGTCCAATATGGCTCCCAATTGTTGGATAGCAGACTGTGTGTGCATTTAGGGAGAGGTGGGGAAAAAATGGAGATGGGAGGGTGTTTAGCCTAGAATAAGGAGCCTGGTTATTTATATTCTGATAACCTCTTGTTTTGGCCACTTCAAATATTTGTGGAAGTTAGTTTGGTGTGTGTGTGTGTGTGTGTGTGTGTGTGTGTGTAAGTAGGTTTGTATATGAGGGGCTTCCAAAAAGTCTGTGGGAAAATTTATGATCTTTTCATATTGTTTTTCCAGAAAATTCTTGGAAACCCCCTTGAATGTATGTGTATTTGTGTGTGTGTGTGTGTGTGTGTGTGTGTGTGTGTGTAAAAGAGAGAGAGAGAGATAAACAAGCTCAAAGATATACAATAATATGGAGCCAATTCCAGAGGAGCCATGAGAAGAGAAGAGAACCACTAACATTACCACAGAAAAGTGCACCAAGCGCTGTTGTCTGTTTTTGGCTTCCTTGTCTTTCTGAAGCCATATGATGCTCTAGTCTCAGACGGCAACCTTCTAGCCTGCGTTCCCACTTCTTTGCTCACAGCACGTCCACTCTTTGATCTTTCTGAGTGCGCCAGCTCTTTGACACCTTCATTTTTATCTGGTCATCCTAGCCATTCTGGATTTCTTTCCTTCCTTAGCTAGCCTGAGACACGTGATTCATCACTTCAGTGATTCACTTTTCAGCACGCCCAAGTCCCACAAGTCCTTGTCTTTTCACTTCTTTACCGACCCCTAGGAATCGGCAACCAATCAATGCTCAAGGGAGCAGCAGTTAAGAGATCAAAGGACACATTGCATTGGGAAAATCTGCGGCATAAGACCACTTTCAAGTGGTGACACCCAAGGATGTTACTTTGAGGACTAAGGTGCGCCTGACGCATGTCATAATATTTTCAATGGCCTCATATGCATGTGAAAGCTGGACATTGACTAAGGAAGACCAAAGAAGAATTGATGCATTTGAACTATGGTGTTGGTGAAAAATATTGAAAGTAACATGGACTGCCAACAAAACAAGACAAAACGCAAACCTTTCTTGGAAGAAGTACAACCAGAATGCTCCTTAGAAGCAAGGATGGCAAGACTTCATCTCATGTACTTAAATATATATCTACATACGTACTCAAGTATAAGTCAACCCGAATATCACCTGAGGGGCCTGATTTTACCACAAAAATTGCATAAAAATGTGCTGAAAAACTTGGTTTATAGACGAGTATATATGGTATATATATTTTAACAGTTTCATTGATATATAATTCGTATATGTTATAATTCAGTAGTTTAAGTGTATTAAAAGTTGTGCAATCATTGCCATAATCAATTTTAGAATATTTTCTTCATTCTTGTACTGATTATTATTAGCTATTTTCTTCATTCTTGTATGGATTATTATTAGTTTCCCATTACCCCACAGCCTCCTCTGCCATAACCCTGAGGAACTATTGATCTAGTTATTATCTCTATAAATTTACTTATCCTAGGTTTCATATAGAGAAAATCATACAAACCCCTTAACAACAACAACAGCAACAACAACAAAGTAAAACACAGAAAAACCTCAATCCAAGTGAAAGCAGAAGATAATAGAAAGCCAAGCAAATATAAAATGGATCAAAAGGGAAAACAAGCAATAATACATTGAATTTTAATCTGTCTACAGTAATTCACTTTGCAATGTATTGAGGGCAAGACTATTCACACCCCTGGGCAACGGTCTGAGGGAATTCAATGAATGTTTAATCCACAGGATACCCTGCAAATGGATTTTGGGCTGTCATTCATAGCCTCCTGCAAACCAGGTGCTCAGAATTTAAGCTCTTGTATCAGAGCGTAAAGAGAAGGGTAATATTCTCTCCTCTAATACCAGGTTTTTTAAATTTACAGTCCTTGGGTCACAAGGACTGGTGTGCTTCTTCCATGGGGATCTGGCTGACACCTCACTTGCTACTTGTCTTAGGCTAACCTTTTAGGACCCATGACACTATTCTTCCTGCTCGCCAGGCACCATCTGATTTCTTCACCACTCTTTGCTACAGCAACCACTCCATGACGGCAAGTATCAAACAGGACCTCATTGTAAGTCTCATGGGCTTTGGACCTGTTTCAGGAGAGACCAGTCCCTGGAAAGAACATCAAGCTTGTTGAGAAAGACCCTTGACAAAATAGATTGGCACACTGGCTTCAACCATGGGCAATTGGGAGGATGGCACAGGACTGGGCAGTGCTTTGCTCTGTTGTACACAGGGTCTCTATGAGCCAGAACCAACTCAATGGCTCCTAACTACAAGCCAGCCTAGCCACCCACCTTTTCTTCTCCTTCCATGCATCGCCTTACTAGATGTAGGGAAAATCATGCATGTATCATTATGAATTCACCTGGGCCTTTTTGGAATGCCTTCTCTTAATCCCCTCTGGGACTTTTCCACACAGTTTCCCTTCTCCTTAAACTTCCTACCAACACCCCTGCTCTTACTGTAGCCTGTGACCCTGCCGCCCACTTCAAGACCTTCAAGCATGAACTAGATTTATCCGCACACACCCAGCGTCGCCTCTTTTCTTTCTGAGTGCGATATCCCTCCTCCCATAAAGTCCCTCACACTAATCAGAGAAACATAAACCCCAAATATGTGTTTCTTCAAAAAATATTTTTTATTTTCAACGAGACAGGAGCTTGAAGTGTAATGACAAACAGAATACAATTGCAATCGTTTGACTTGTCTGACCAGCACCCTTTGGCACAAATGCATGTTCTTTCTCTACTTGGTTACCTGGGAGCTGCCAGATTATCCCCCTTACCCCCGGCCTCTCGGGTGGTTGGGATGGGCGTCTAAACCATCTTTGGTGATTGAGCCTTTCACGGAGACCGTTGTATTTGGAACTGAGAGTCAGAATCAGGCTGTAATGAAGCTGTCAGTAGTGGCCATTGTTGTTGCCATGTGACCTAGGTCACAGAGAAGGTCATTCTACAGCAAGGGGGAAGCTGAGGCTGATTCAGAGAGATGCAGCAACAAGGAATCCTCCAAAAGAGGCTTCTTTGATGGACTCCAACTTCTGGTTCTAAGTAGTTGTGATAGAATGTATGTCAACTTGGCTGGACCAAGATTCTCCCTGGTTTGGCAGCCAAGACCTAGCAATCTCCCATGATGTGACCTAATATAAGGTAAGACTATCCACAATGGATCTGCTATGAGCAGCCAATCAGGCACAAGAAGTTTAAGGTGGTGTGCACCTTACTCAGATCACAGCCCTGTTGCAATCAATTGAAATGATGTTTCCTGGGGGTGAAGGGTGGAGTGGGGACTGCATCCAATATAAGCAGGCATTTGTGGACAAGCTTGCTTGCTTTTTGCTGCTTCTGACTTCTGCATCTGGCTCATTAATTTTTGGTTCTTTGGGCTTGAACCAACAGTTTGTCCCCCTTCTGCAACTGTGTGAGCCATTTTTAATATAAATATATATATATATGGGGGTACCAAAAAACCCCAGAATTGCTCAGGGTGGAATGGAGCTTTTGTAGTATGCATTTTTCCCCCTGCTAGGCAAGCATCAAACAACTTGCTCCGAGTTAGTGCACCCAGTGGCATCAACTGGTAAGGTTCTCTCTGGTCACAGTGGATTTTTTCATAAAAAGCAGTTTTGCTCAAATCTCATTTTTTGTGATGGCCGATTTAAGAGAACAGCCTGCAGCTGTGAAATAGTGTTTCCTGCTCAGGAAATGCTGCAGAAACTGTTGTGATGTTGAACAAAGCTTACAAAGACAGCGCTATGAGAAAAAACTCTCAAGCGTACGAGTGGTGCATGTGGAGTTTGTCCACCAGGTCAGACCATTAATCGAGCTTACTATTTAGAGGTTCTGAAAAGATAGCGTAAGAGTGTGTGACCAAAAAGACCTGATTTGTGGCAGACGGGGGCTGGTTTTGCCATATGACAATACACCTGCTCAAGCAACCATCTCAGTGTGCTTTTTGAGGGCAAAATTCCCAGCATGCCTCTCTTGCCCCACACACCTTACTCACCTCACCTCTCTCTGTGTGACTCCTTTTTGTTTCCTCGAATGAAGAGGAACATGAAAAGACAGATATTTGAAAACGTAGAAGAGGTGAAGAAAAAATGAGGGAGGTGCCATCCAAATAGATACGTTTGAAAAAGGTTTCTGTGAATAGAATTGCAGAGTTGACAAATGCATTAAGTGTTATGGAGAGTACTTTAAAGGTGATAAGGTTGCTTTGTTAAAAAAAGTTAAATACATAGCTTTGAAAAAAAATTCATTTTTGAGGGGTACCCCTGTGTGTGTGTGTGTGTGTGTGTGTGTGTGTGTGTGTGTAAGCCTCACTGGTTTTTCTTTTCTAGAGAACTCTAAGACAGGAGCCTTGGTGGTGCTGTATTTTAGATTGCTACTTGCAAGTTGGTGGTTCAAACCTACCAGCTGCTCTGAGGAAGAGAGATGAGGCTGGCTGCTCCCATAAAAACAGAGTCTTTGAAACCCTATATGGCAGCGGTTCTCAACCTGAGGGTCGCGACCCCTTTAGGGAGGTTGAACGACCCTTTCACAGGGGTCACCTGATTCATAACAGTAGAAAAATTATAGTGACGAAGTAGCAATGAAAATAATGTTATGGTTGAGGGGTCACCACCACATGAGAAACTGTATGAAACAGTCGAGGCATGAGGAAGGTTGAAAACCACCACTTTATGGGATTGCCCTGAGTCTGAATCAACTCGGCAGTAGGTTTGGGTTTGGGGTTTTAACTTCTGGTTCTATTCTTGCCCAGCTGAACCCATATCCTCAAATTGCATGTCCTTCCTGTAAAATGTCAGCTTTACGTAGCGTTTTGTGCTGGGTTTCTGTCACTTGCAACGTGAAAACCAACTGCTGTGGGTGGGAAGTTGGATGGCCTTGTTTTCACGATTGTGATCAGCTGGGACCCAACGGCGTCTCCTTTGAGGACAGACAGGGTTGCAAGGTCAGGATGCTGCTCCTTCCTTGAAGTCTTCATCCAGGTGCTGTAAGAAAGACGCACGCTTCAATACAGTTGCGAGCTCTCTGCCACCCACCGGGCCAGGGTGGAACTCTGCTCTGTGAAGTCCTTTTTGCCTCTTGCCAGTTTCAGGACACTACTGAGGTCGGATAATCATGGGCTTTGCTGAATTACAGCTGCCAAATTCTCTACTGTTAGGTTTCTACAGCCATCCATTATCCCTCTCTCTCTCGATTCTGCAGCTCTCCCCTCGTTAGTGGCCCCTCACATCACTATTCCACCCCCCTCTCCTCTGAGCAGAATCCATTCTAACTCCCACCTCTTTCTTCCCCTGAGAAGTGACCGTCTCTAAGAGGTTGTCCGTACCCACAGCAATCAGGCTGCTGCACTCTTCTGGGGCAATTGCTCTTGCTGAGGTTGCCCCTGACCACCTTATCACTAATGCCAAGGAATGCTTTCCAGGCCTTACCTGCGCAGCATGGGTTGACCACTCCTGCATACCTGAAGCACTTGCTTTCCTTGGCTTATGAAATACCACACGATCCTGGGGCCCGTCTTGTTCTTACCTGCTGCTTTCTGGGCAAGTTCCTCATTTTCTATGCCTTGCCTGGGTGGGTGCTCCCCGTTTTGGCCTAGTCCTCCTCCTTCACCCCACATTCTCCTTGGGCCATCTCAAACATTGTTGGCATCACCGTAAACATAGACCCGAAGCCCACTTCACCCTCAATCGTCCCCAGGAAGGGAAAAGAGTCACCTTAAGAATATATTCTTACTCTTAAAAAGCCCTTTGGGTGACTGGATTTTTCTCCCCGGTCCTTTACTTTGAATACTGAAATGCTTTCGGGGGAAGGGGGATATGCATTAGCATGAAATAGTCTCACTCAATGTTCATATAGAGACAACCTGACAGAACTGGTAAGAAAGGAAAGAAAGGCGTTGAACGCAGATCTAGTACTTCTAGGGAAACACCTTCGCTGTTGGCAAGTGTTGGATGTCCTTGTAACCAAGTCTTTAAAAGTAACTAGAAAAAGTCATACGGTAAGTGATTGTGATTACAGGACGGATGTTGTCATGTGGTTGGGTGCTTATGACTGGGAATAACATTTCCAGTGACAACACCGTGCATCCAGTTAAACACAGAGGTCAAAGGGAAGATGGTGTGCTCTGGGAAATGATTTAAGAGACTCCAGCCATGCCCCTGGGAATGAATAAAGACACTGCTAATGACAAAGGTGACCCTGGCAATGACAAAGACCTGGGAAGAGTCTCAATAGAAGTATCTTAAGATTATCGCTACATTAAAATGTTAAGTTGATATCGTCTATATAATAACATGTAATGTAAAGGCCCTGGTGGCTCTGTGGGTTCCTGATTGCAAGTTCAGTGGTTCAAACCCACCAGCCACTTGGCAGGTAGAAAGATGGGGCTGCCTGTTTTGATAACGATTTATAACCTCAGAAACCCTATATAGGGTCACTATGAGTTGGAATTGACTCAGTGGCAGCGGGTTTGCTTTGGGGTTGAGTTTAGTTTAAGAGTTCTGGTGGTGACACATGTAGCTAATCACCCAAGGAAAGAGGTGACAGATTTTACTGTAGAGATGACAGCCTGGGAAACCCCATGGGAGTTCTATCTGGGCTTCCAACCTGTCTAATCGGAATGCATCGGTTGGAAAACCTTGAGTTCTCCCTTTTGGGATCACTGAGTCAGATCCACTCAATAGCACACGTTTGGTTTGGGCTCTCTCCAGGGGAAACACGGCTCCCAGGACAGCTGGTGCCCAGCATCCCTTTGCAGCTGCCCAGCCTGCAAACCACCCACCTCACTGCCACCATGTAGGCAGACAGTGATGGTGGCCTGGATGGTGGCTGTCTGAGCCAGGGCCAGGAGCTGTGGATCCTGCAGCCTGCTCTCCAGGCTCTTCTTGCTCAGCCTACCCCTAGATGCTCATGGTCAGCGGGAGCAATAGCCGCTGTGAGCACTGCTTCGCCAAGAAAGGACCGTCCAAGTGTGGAAGATGCAAGCAGGCAAGGGGGAGGGTCAGGAAGAAGACTGGCCCGTGCACAAGTTGGAGTGCTCTCCCCATGGTTGTTTTCTGGGAAAACTGGAATCCTTCACAGCAAGGATTGTAGCCTGACAGAAAACACACCCAGACTGAACGGCATTCGAGAAGATGCTAGCTGGGAAGGGGTCTGGGTCACATCTGGATAAGTTAGACAGTGAGAAGGTCTTGATGTAGACCGACAGTGCCCCTCTCCATCACCTTTCCTCCAAGCGCCTCTCGAGGTTCCTGGCACCGAGAGCCCGGGGGTGCTTTTTGCACAAGTTCACTGTGATGGCTTTCCAATGGAAGATGAAGAACCCTCTCATTGGGGATTGGCAATGTTTCCTGGGGTTGCATCAGAACCATAGCTGTTGACCCCAATGTGATTGTGACCTACGAGGGGACCCTGGCAGAAGAAAGAGCTCCACAGGAAGTCAAGCCAGGAGAGGAGGTGTTTATTAGCTGTACAGTGACCTCCTGTCTTCCACAGATGATAGAAATGACTAGTAAGACACCCCTACTTCTTTACCTCTGAGTGCCAGAATGTACCACCAAAAGCCAAGGATAAGGCCAAGGTGGACATCAAGAAGCTCGCTGGCACCTTGAAGGTGGAAGCCATCCGTGACATGGTCAAAGATGCAAAGAACATTATTCAGGGCCCAGTACTATCCATGTCCCAGTGAACTGGTAGAGACCTGTGAGCTCAGCCAGGAGATGAGGAGCTGCGTGTTCAAAGACAGTAACATAAACATGCTGCGCATGATGTGCCAGGCCGTGCGGTCTGCCTGTACATGCAAGACTGGGAAGGAATCCTGCAATTTGGGCAGAATATCATTAAGCCTTACAGTAAGCACGAGCTGTTTCACTCCCTCAACATGGCCTCACCTCTATGGGGCCGACGTTGGAAGACGGCACGTGAGCCTGGAAAATGAGGCTGATGGACAGAGAGAAAGCCCAGGAGACATAGCCGTTACGAAAGGAGGTCACAGCAAAGATCACCTGTATGCTTCTAAGATCCAGTAAGAAATCAAAAGTCACCGAAGCTATGGAGCATCTTAGTTGGTATTTGAATCCCAGGACAGAAACTTGAAAAGAATTTGAATCTTTCAAACCTTACAGAGCACTCTAGCATTCCGTTGGGGGATTAAAAAAAAAAAAGTTGGAATGAAAATACTCCAAGCATTTCAATCTTTCTCACTGCTTTTTGGGAGGTTGGGCTTAATTCATTTTTGAATGCTGTTCCTGTCCCCCCTCGACCCCCACCCACCAGCTGTACGGCATGCTTTCCTATATTTTGCACAGGCTGCATTTTAAGGGTCTTGTTTACCCCTTCATGCCTGTTATGTTCCGAGCAAACCTGAAGGATGCAGAATAAAAAAGATGACAGCTACCAGAAATTTGTTTGGGGTTTGAAGTGTCATTAAAATGCATCTTATCAATAAATCATGAATATTTAATGTATATTTTATATATCAAAGTTTACACACTCACGTGGGCCATGTGGCTTTATTGGGGAGTGGATATTTTAACTAGAAAAACTGAGGTATAACATATATTCAGGGGTACTTACATTCAGGCAAATTGTGCCAAACTTCAGTCCCAAATAACAGTTTACTGATTTTTTTCTGTGCAGATAGCCTGTAACCCAAAACCCCAAACCCACGGCCTTCGAGTTGATTCCAAGTCATATGGACCTGAAAGGGCAGAATGGAACTGGTGGGCTGGTGGGCTTGAAGTGCCCACTCTCCAATCACAACCAAGAATTTCACCCACAGAGCCGCCAGGGCCCCTAGATGTCCTTCAGGCACTTTAAAACTCGGCGTGTCCAAAGTTAAACTTCTCACATTGCCTTCTCCTTCTTGTCCCCCACTCAGCTGATGTCACCACATTCACTCAGCTGCCTGAGCTGAAATCTGAGTCTCTTCTCTCCCACACACCCTGTTGTGTCTGTTTATCTCTTCGATCTCAGATCTGCTCATGCCTAATCTGCTTTCCTCCAGGCCACCAGTCTCTCCTTCCCAGGCTACTTTAACCAAAGAACTAGTTTCTTAGTTTTGTCTTCTTCCAACTGAATTTACAGGAACGCTTGGGTGGCACAAACCGTTTAGGAGACAGGCCTTGAGATTCAGATGGCATTCTGCACGGCAGAATCTGCAACAACCAACCAACCAACCCGAGGATCTAGTGGACACACAGATTCCTGGGCTCCACAAGCAATTTAATGGATCAGAATTTCTCGGGGGAGGAGCCCAGGGATCTGTATTTCACCAAGGCAATCCCTATGCACAACCAAGTTTGGGAACCAAGGACCTAACCTAAGCCTAGAAATCTGGAGAGATCCTTCTCAAATGCAAAGTAGACACCAATTCCCACGGCAGGTGTGTCTAGCTCCTATGCACCTGCAGGTCCAATTAGAGACCAGTGCTGCTTCTCTAATACCCCATTGCCACCAGCGAACACAGTTTAGAGACTCTTGCTTTGTTTTCCCACACTTCTTATCTTTCCTTATCATGACACTCTTCGTTGTAAATGTTTATCTTTCTTGTTAGACTGGGAATCTCCTCGATCTGGTTTACCATTGTGCTCCCTTAGAGCTGGACCTGTACTTTACAAATATTAAGTGACTACCTGAACCAGCAATTTTGTAATCCCAACACCCAGCATAATACCTGACCAAGTGTCCTCAATAATATTTCGTTGACTCGTAAGTCGTTGTTGAACTGAAGATGTGTGATTATCAACTGAACAACATGCAATAAGCAAAAGTAATATTTGGTAGGCTTGGTCCTTAGCACAGCTCCTGCTTAATTAGGCTTAATCAGAGATGGGACCCTAAAACAGGTGGCTTTTGAAGGGGACGAGGAGCAAAGAAAAATCCCGACCTAATTGAATGTAAAGGGCAAAAGCAAAAATATGAATGTCAATATGGAAGGAAATCTGATCTCTAAGAGATGAGTAGCTCATCGCTGAGATTTGTGGTGACTGGGAGGAATTCTATACTGGGGACGCTAGACAGGGGCAGCGGGTGGCTAGCTTTCTTCTACCTTGGATACTGGGATTCCACTGGGGAATCAGCTGTAGAATCTCATTATTGCCAGCAATTAAACACTGAACCATATTGCCCCTTTAATGTAAAAAATAATTCTTTCATTGCAGACAATACGATTTCTAGCAAGTTTTATATTCATAGGCTTGATTAATTTTTCGTATCAAAGTACACTTAGAATAAATTTCACCAGCATGTTTGGCCTAGTTATTTTTGGCCTACACTTTGATAACTTATACTGACATATAATGGCCACTTTGTTTTCTTGGCTCTCAACGTTTCTTTGTGCTCAGTCCTTGAACATAGGCCTCCCGTTCTAACTTAGATGAGGAACAAAAACGTGTTAATTTCACAAATGGTTTCATTATAGCTCTTCAGGCCTTAGTAGCTCAGGCTACTAGCTTGCACAGATTTTGATTAGCAGCGTAGGCATGGACTAAGTGAAGCTTTAGTGAAAAATCTTGTTGACAGAATTGAGGAAGAGGAATGAGATGCTAGGAGTGGAAAACAGTTTCCCCAGAGACGCCTTCCTGAAAGAGAGAGAGACACACAAAAACACCAAGTGTCAGAATGTCAGAAGCGTGGAAGAAATCCAAGGACCCGAATTAAAAAATGTACCTGGATTATTTTACTGAGGTTACTCGTGAACGGATAAGAGTGTTTGTAGCTTTTTATTTGCCACTCCGTGACTTAAATCACTGGTCAGAAATATTATTTGTTCACTCTATGTTCAGATACCGCTCAAAAGATTTTTGGTGCCTAGTGGGCTGATAAATTAATGGTAGTTCATAGGAGTCACAAGTGAAAAACGGTCTGAGGACTTAATTAGCCACACCCTTGGTAATTTTTCAAAACTTGGAGATAAATGGAAGCTTTGCCTTAAGAAGGCACACTCTATGTTCTTTAGTTTTGTTCTAATACAATTTCCCCGTTATTGTAAAAGGCATCAGAAAATCAAGTTGCGCGGCAATGGATAGTTTCCAAAGAGCTTTGCATATTATCACAGAAAACTGAATAATGACAGATTATTAAAGGTTAATTAAGCAGATTCTTGTGAAATAATTGGGAGGTAATCTATTTCTAATTTAACAGGTCAATCAGGGGTGTTTAGGAAATAGTTTTTGCTGGTTAACAACTGCAGCAAAAACAAAAAGATAATAAATTATTTCCCCAGTGGCAAACAATAAGCGTCTCTCTACTCTTTTAAAAAGTCAGAACTCAGGTGCGGGCTCCCAATTCCATCCTTTTGATTGTTTGAGAGGTATTGTGAAGGATTCTAAGCTCTTCCCCCCAATGTTAATTCAAGCTTTATATTGTTTATCTTGGCACTTTGCAATTAAAGAAAATATTGAAGAAGCCACAGAGGGATGTGGAAGTCAGAGAAATAGCCATTTTCGGTGGGAAGCAACACATTTTGGGGACTATACAGATCAGTGAATAAAAATGGAACTTCTATTGATAACTAAGCATAACTTTCCAAGTACAGAACTATGCCAAAAAAGGGGGGGAAATTTCCATGGGTACAGTTTGTAAAATCGTAAAATCAGTCTCCTTTCCAGTCGTGGAACTTCAAACTGCTTTCCCTAACTTTGGGACGCCCGGGGTGCAAAGGGGTTTAAAATCCTAAGTCCTCTTGCTCCCCCTTCTACAAGCGAACCCTAACATTCCCAGGGAAGAAAAGGTGAAGTGCGGCCAAGGGATCGGTTTCCGTTACAGCCAAAAGACTAGCCCAGAGGGTCACGGGCTCGGCCTGCGCCCCGGGAACGCTGGAAGTGGAGGAGTAGCTGGCGGGCACCTTTGTCTGCTCTTTGGGTGCTCGGCCGGGGCACCGTCCGCACCGGGGCGGGCCGGCACTGCCCGTTTGCAAAGCGCACGGCCGTGGCCTGGGCGGCGCGGCCAGGAAGCGGGAGGTCAGCAGCGCAGCGCAGGCGGCCCCCTCCTCCGGGAGCCGCGCCAGGTCCCCGCCAGGGCCGGGCCGGAGCGCTATTGTTTTTGGCGAGCCCATAAATGCCCGCCGCGACCCTCGGGGCACCCAGGCTTCCTCCCGGAGGCCATTCAGCGTCCTCCGAGGCCCTATATAGAGGGAGGCCCGGGGCCCGGGCCGAGCAGAGGTGCGCACGGGCTCTGGCGGCTGCAAGCCTGGACTCCGAGCGTCGCTCGAACCTCCGGTCGCTGCCACCGGAGGCGTCCGGGGAGG
This sequence comes from Tenrec ecaudatus, assembly GCF_050624435.1. Lineage (NCBI taxonomy): Eukaryota > Metazoa > Chordata > Mammalia > Afrosoricida > Tenrecidae > Tenrec > Tenrec ecaudatus. The sequence continues at coordinate 56,811,961 of NC_134546.1, read as the reverse complement.
TGAGCCTGGGGGCGGATTGCTCCCCGGGGTGCAGACGTGCGGGGCCGGGGGGCTGCGGCGAGAGGGCGGGAGGAGGAGGAGGAGGAGGAGGATCTGCTTTCTCCGGGGTTTCCCTGACGCCAGCAGCAGCGCCTGGCGCGCGCCCCGCCGTCCACCCCTCCGGGGAGGGGGCAGGGGAGCGGGCCCGCCGCCCGCGAGGCGGCAGCCGGGATTGGAGCGCGGGCGGGCCGCGCGCCCAGCCCGGGCCGTGCGGGCGCAGGAGGCGCGCGCCCGCGCCGGAGCGGGTGCGCGCGCCGGGCCCGCGCCCGCGCCCCCTCCCCGGCCGCTCGCGGTCTCCGCCCACTTCGCGCTGGTGAGTGGAGCCCGAGTCGGCGGCGGGTGGCGGCGCCGGGAGCCTGGAGACCGACCCCGAGCCCCCGCCCCGGAATGTACTGACTCCCCCTTTTCTGCTCTCTTCCCCTTCCCGGCCCCCCCTCCAGCCCCCGTCGGACCCTGCAGGAGGGAGGCGCCCCCAAGTCTCCCCTCCCGCGAGAGGGGCCGCGGGCCGGGCCGGAGCGGCGGCGGCGGCGGCCGCGGGAGCCGAGCCTGCAGCGAGGGACCGGCTGAGGCGCGCGGGAGCGAGGGAGGCGAGGGCTCCGCGGCGCTGTCGCCGCCGCCGCCGCCGCCGCGGAAGAGATGGCGGCGGAGCGGGGAGCCCGGCGACTCCTCAGCGCCTCCTCCTTCTGGCTCTGCTGCCTGTTTCTGCTCGGGCGCCGGGAGCCCGGCGCCGCGGCCGCCAGGAGCGGCTCCCCGCCGCAGTCCCCAGGTGAGCGCGGCCCGAGAGGGGGTGGGGGGTGGCCCGGGCCGAGGGGGCACGGGGCGGGGGGGGGCGGGGGTGCGGCGCTGCGGCTGCGGTGTTTTTGTTTCGGATCCAGGAGGAAACGTGCAGGAACTTCTCGGCTTCAGCTCTGGATGCCGACGAGAAAGCGGGGCTCGGCTGGTGGCGAGTGAAATAGGCACGGGGGGTGGGGGGGCTCGGTTGGGGGGAGGGGCGGCCATGGTGGTGGGTGGGGGGGCGCGTCCGGCAGGGGCTCCGGGTCGAGTTCAGCGCTTTGTACCGGGAGGCAGGTTCACCCCTCGCCTTCTTCCCCTCCCCTCCCCCAGGCTCATCCCACTTGTAAGAGTGGGGCATTCTTGTGCCCACACTAGCACCAGTAGAGGCCACTACACACCTCATTAAATAAACAATCGTAAGGCCAATTCATTAATTTTCAGGGTAGGAAGGGGGAGGAGGCCGGGCTAGGCATTCTCTGGCCAGGGATTTCCTAGCTGAGGTCCCCGGGAAGCGCTGGCGGATCTCGAGGGACTCCGGGCAGGGACTCTGTGCGGGGATTGGAGGCCCGGGTGTGCGGGAGCCACAGGGTGTCAGAGGGGCACCGTTGCCCCCCTCCCGACCAGTGAGGTGAGGACGGGCACATCGCTGAAGGGTTCCAGGTGTTTGCATCTATCCCTATTCCGTTACGAAATGCCTCACCTTTCCTGGGGATTACAACCGTCTTTACAGCTTGCTACCCACTTGTTTCAGCTTTGGATCGAGGTACTCGCAGGCTGTTTTCAAGTGGCAGTGGAGTACATGTTTGTATCTGGTAGCTTCAGAAGCCTTTTTAGTGGCGAGAGGTGGAGAAAGACAGGTGTGCGAGACATTATTATTTTACCTGGTAAGGACTGTGATAAAGAGTTGAGAAGGGGACCCTGGTGACATGCTGCCTAAGTGCCCTGTTGCTTACCCTAAGGTGGATGGTTGGGGCTCTCAGAGTGGGAGCCAGATGTGGCAATTTGTGAACAATTACAACATTGGAAGCCTTATGAGGAGGTTCTTTCTACTCCATCTAATAGGGTGACTTTGAGTTGGAATTGACTTGGTGGCAGAGGTATGATTGAGGGCTGGGAGCACATTCAACCCTGGGAAGGGAAGATTGATATGTAATCTTATAATCTGTTACAATTGTTTGACCAAAGAAGCCTATCATAAGCATTCGAAAGACCAGGCCCAGTGGCTACTTCTAATCACCAAATAATTACTTAGGATTCTCTGGCTCGTGAGAAATAATAGTTAAGACTCACACTGCACTGTAACTTGGCTGCTAAACTTTGCTTTTCTTGCACAGTATGGCTTTTGCCAATGTTAGAGAAAATCTTTGGGCCTAACTTACAAGTGGCTATTGTCTAACCAGATATATAAGCAGCGATTAATGTTTTAGTATCAAATTAGCATCACTCAGGCCCAGCTTTGTACTTACATATTTAGCCTGTGCATGCTTTAGAATCCACATGTAGTTAACTGATCAAGTCTCTCCGTCATTCCCCTGCCCATGGGGATGAGCAAGAGAAAGGTAATTATCTTAGAAGATACGTTTCTTTTTTTTCTGTTTAAGTTTGTGTATTAAATTGGCAGTTTGTTATACCATGTGTTTTAAACGGTAAGTGGAATTTCTCTTTGAAGATTAGTCAGTAATTTTGTAAGTAAATAAGCTGGTAGTAACCTTATTACTTAGGCTAATAGAGTATAAGCAGTCTCTTGAGAATTGGCATTAATATCTGATTATTTCAACATTAATTCAATTAGCATTATTATTTTACACTGATGGGGTAAGGTGCAAAGTATTGAATTGTACTTCTTGTAGCTTATAGTCTGGTGTATGGATAGGAAAGATAGGCTGTTCACTTGCTAAACATATAACCAGTTGTGATACAGAGGAGGAGAATTGGGTTAGAGAAAGTGCATCCTGGAGGAATCCTAGCTAGTCCAGCTGTCCGGGTGTCTCGGAGAAGCAGTGCTTAAGCTGAGCTCTAAGGGTCACTTCGCAGGAGTGGAGGTGCACAGCTAATTGGCAGTAAAGTTGGGTCTGGCACACAGATCTGATGCCCTGTGCTGAAGGCTTTCCGCAGTTTATCCTGGCTCTTTACAAACATGCATGGCATAAGGAGGAGTTGGTCAGTTCTGTCATGAACTACAGAGCGCTCTGGGAATGAAGAACTGAGGAAGCAGCAACTAGAACGAACGGTCATACATCCGCTATCTTTTGTTGGTTTGTGCGTGTAGAATGGTGGGCTGTGACTCCCTTTTGCAGGGAATTACAGTGAGTAGGAGGTGTGTGGTTGTAAGAGGAGGGAAAAGATAAGCATTCTGGACAACGGGCTAAAGGGAGGTCATTTCCCTGCAACGGGAGGGACGACGGACTATGTGAAGACATGAGGAGATGGAGGTGATTAGGAAATGGTCAGCTGGGTAGAGGGTTGGGGCTGAGGAAGACCATTTCCTGCTCTGAGGAAGGATCACTGAGAGGGTATGTAAGACCAAGAGGGGAGATGTTATCCCAGGAAAGCCTGGGAGTGAGTGTCTCCCCTGTTCAGGGCTCAGGGGCTCAGAAGTGAACGGCAGTAGCTGGAATGGGGATGCAGGGAAAAGAAAGGAAATCGTGTTGTTGAGAGCTCAGTTGAAATCTGTATGAATTTGGAAGGTAGACCAAAGCAGCTAGTTCTTTCTTTTTTTAAAAATCATTTCATTGGGGGCTCATACAACTCTTATCACAATCCATACATAACATTAATTGTATAAAGCACATTTGTACATTCATTACCCTCATCATTCTCAAAACATTTGCTCTCCACGTAAGCCTCTGGCATCAGCTCCTCATTTCCTCCCCCCCTCACGCTCCCCCTCCCTCATGAACCCTTGATAATTTATAAATTATTATTTTGTCATATCTTACACTGTCTGATGTTTCCCTTCACCCACTTTTCTGTTGTCCATCCCCCAGGGAGGAGGTTATATGTAGATCCCTGTAATCGGTTCCCCCTTTCTACCTCACCCTCCCTCCACCTTCACCACTCATCACTGGTCCTGAAGGAATCATCCGTCCTAGATTCCCTGTGTTTCCAGTTCCTATCTGATACCAGTGTACATCCTCTGGTCTAGCCAGATTTGTAAGGTAGATTTGGGATGCTGATAGTGGGGGGGGGGCTGTAGAGGAAAGTTGTATATTTCATTGCTACACTGCACCCTGACTAGCACTGTCTCCTCACTGCTACCCTTCCATAAGGGGATGTCCAGTTGCTTGCAGATGGGCTTTGGGTCCCCACTCTGCACTCCCCCTCATTCACAATGATTTGATATTTTGTTCTTTGTTTCCTGATACCTGATCCCTTCAACACCTCGTGATCACACAGGCTGGTGTGTTTCTTCCATGTGGGCTTTGTTGCTTCTGAGTTAGATGGGTGCTTGTTTACCTTCAAGTCTTTAAGACCCCAGACGCCATCTCTTTTGATAACCGGGCACCATCAGCTTTCTTCACCACATTTGCTCATGCACCCATTTGTCTTCAGCGATCATATCAGGGAAGTGAGCACACAATGTTATGCAAATCAGCTATTTCTACATCTTTTCAGCAGTTGTTTTTATACCCCAAGAACAGTTGTAATCCACTGTTGGTTGCTTACGTGTTCCATGGGCACACCCTCCAACTTTTGTTAGGATAATCCAGCATTCATTCATTGGCCAGATTGGAAGGTGATTTGTCCAAAATCGATATGGTCTTGAGGGTAGCCTAAGCACTCCCTGTGGCCGTTTCTCTGCCCCTCCTATTTTTAGAGTTGCTATGAATCAGAATGGACTCAGTGGCAGTGAGTTTGTTTGTTTGGGTTTTTCTCATTTAAGGTAAAGAATCCTTTCCTCAGCATCCTTCATAGATGACTTTATAGTTTCTGCCTATATCTTTTACTTAATAGTAAGTCAAATTTCATTACCTCACAAGGCAGCCAGCTCGTTCCAGTTTTGAATAATTTCTGTTAGAAAACGTTGCTAAATGCAGTCAATTTACTTAGCTGTAATTTTCACCCACTCCCTGACATTTCTCTCTTGTCTTGCCTTTTCTGACATCTCTCTTTCCTGATTATACTTCTCTGATGAAGCCATTTGTCTTCTTCCATCCACTCATTAAATATTAGTACCGAAAGTTTATAGGAACCACAGGTGAGCAGTTCCAATCCATCCCCTGTTTCACGAGAGGAAGATGAGGCTATCCTGCTCCTGTAAATGTTTTCCACTTTGGTAGCCCTCTGAAGGGTGGCCAAGAGTTAGAATAGGCTGAATGGCAGATACCCAGCTTCTCTCTTGGGGTTTACTCTCTCCTTGTTTTCTGTTGCTACCTATAAAATAGTGATTCTCTCCTAGTCCACACTTGCTCATCTGCCTCTGCGTCGCTGTACTGGGTAGCAGTTTACATTACACAAGTTGAAAGGTAAACTCTTCTTGGGTCTTCTCTCCCACTACTTTCCCGGCTCCTTTTCCCAATGATAATCAGCAAATTCCTGCTCTCACATTGGACTTCTTGACTGGTGTTACCTGTCACTTGCTCACCCATGTTGTGGCCTACAAGTCACCCTGCCAGTCAACATTCCCAGATTCCCCTAGCCAATAGTTATGTTTACTTGTTTACTTATTGGCTGTTTCTTGAAAGGAGTCCGGGGCGCTGTTGGGAAAGCACTGGACTGCTAACCGTCAGCCATTGCTCTATAGGACAAAGATGCGGTTCTCTGCTCCGTAAAGATTTACAGCCTCACAATCATACGTGCAGTCTCCAAGTTGTTCCCGACTTGGTGGCTTTTGGCTTGGTTTGGGGTGGGCATTTCTTGAATCCGTATCTTCTCATCTCTGTCCTTACCTCGTCTAGCAAGAATAAGCAGCTGGGTGGGTAAGCCAACCTCTTTTGTCTCCACTGTTCTACTTTCTAGAAATCTGTGCTCTTGCCAGAGCGCGCTTTTACCAATACGTCTGGACCGTGCTGGTTTTCCTACTTGACATGTCTCCCTCATTTCCCACTGCGTGAGTAGTAGAGGCCGAACTTCCTGGCATGGAGCTTGTGAGGCCCATTGTGTTCTCTGCCTCCCCACTCCCCTCCTTCCCAGCCTCATCTCTTGGCACCCCTAATACGTACCTTATGTTCCTCTGCTCCAGATTAGCTGCCGCACCGCATGTCTGCCTGCTTCTGCACATACTGTTCTTTCCTCCTGCTAATGCCATTTCCCACCTTGTCTGCTTCCAAAACTCTTATTTATTCCCTGGATTCTTCTCAGCCGCCCCCTCCCTTGAAGAGAGTGATAGCTATAATTCTCTGTGTGGCTATTTTTCTTCTAGTGGCACTTAGTTTTCTTGTCTCCCTACTCATCTGAACCTCTTAAGGGTTGGGACCTATCTTAAGTACCTTTATATCCACAGGGTTAACGCAGGCCTCCAGCACAATGTAGACCAAGAACAAGTGCTTGCTAAACGAATGTTAAATGGCCTTTGTTTTGCATCTTCAGGGTTGTACAGCACAAATCCGATTCCTTTCTGAGATAGCCCTTCACACCTCTGAGGACAGTGCACCACTCCCCTCCCTTCTGCCTTTTCTGAGCCAATCATCCCTCCTCAGTTCCCTCACCCACTCTTCACATCCATTAATTTGCTGACCTGTGAGTTTAGTTACCCTTCTTTGCATATTATTCTGCAGTCGCACTCCTGAGTAGTTGGGTCTTCTTCGGCTAGATCATGGATCTGACTAAATCACCCGGGGAAACGGGACTGATTGCCTCCTCCACCTTGCTGCTGAGAGAAGGTACAAAAGAGGGCAGAGGTGTTGTTTCCGAGATGATCCCATAGATCAGATGTGATTGATTTTACTAAAGAATGAGAACTCCCAAAGAGCAGTTCTCTTCTGCATACAGGGCCGGGAAAGGGGGCGGCGTAGACTTCACAGCCGCTAACAGCAGTGAAGGACATCCTGTTTGGTAAAGTGCAGCGGCGTTGAAAATCGAGATGGGTTGACCAGTGGCTGCGTCTCTGGGCTCAGGCATAGGAACCATCGTGAGGATGGTGCAGGACTGTGCAGTGTGTCGTTCTGTTGTGCACAGGGTCACTATGAGTTGGAGCCGACTTGATGGCACCTGACAACAACAACAACAACAGACAGGATTCCTGGTGATGTAGTGGTTACGCATTGGGCTGCTAACCGCATGGTGCATAGTTTGATACTACCAGCCTTTCCACAGGAGAAAAAACAGGACTTTGTACTCTCGCAAGGAAGTAGCCTTAGAAATCCACAGGGGGCACTTGTAGGAGTCAGAAACCACTCGATGGCAGTGAGCTTGAACAGTGGCCATTACCGAAGACTCCCTGAGCCCCAGGCTCTGTGTGTGCGGAGCTCGTCCCCTCCCGCCGACCTGGGAAACAGAATGCTCAAAGACGAAATGACTTGCCCAAGATTCTACAGCTCCTCTGTGGAAAAGTTGGCATAGGAGTCTGTGCCTTTCCAACCCCAAGCCCCGTGTTCTTTTGATTGATATTTCTGCTAAATCAGTCGGTCATTGTTTTTTTTTTTTTTGTATTATGGGTTTTAAAATTGTTCCCAATATGTTGCTGTAGTGAAAAATGCTGTGTTGAAAATGTCCCTGCCTGCGGTCCTTCCCCTCTGTATTTTGGATCGGGTAGGATGCTGGGTCACCATGGATGGATTATTGGTAAAAAGATAGCTTTTGTGTGGATGTGTGGGTCTGGGTTCCATTGCTTGAAGCAATGTAGGGAAACCATGAAGACTAAGACCGTTGACCACTAACTACCTAGGTAACCTCTCCAAGTTATTTTCACCTTTAATGACACATTTTAAGCACTTCGAGCCGATATTCTAAAATGTAGACCCTTTAGCTTCTCTGTTTCATTGTTCACTGGAGTCAAGCTAATTGATAGGTAATCTCCAAGGTTCCTTCTACCTCCAAATTCTTAGTAGGCTGATGTCTATAAAACTGAGTTGGTGGATTTATCGTAGCTAAGTAGCCTCAGGTTTATAGTTCTTGGTTTTAATGCCCATCATCCCCATTAATGGATGCAAGAATAACCTTTCGTCATCCCTAAATTGTACTCTGTAACCCATGGGGTTGTGTGAGTTGGAATGGATTTGGTGGCAATTAATAACAAAACTCAAGTTGTGGTGTTCATCTTTTTTTTTTTTCTGGAGTGAAGTAGGATGTGATTGGGAAATCTTTGAAGTTGGTTGTAAAAGGTTGTATGCAATATTATTTTTGTATGTGTGAAAATAGCTCTAGGGCTGAGTTCAAGAAATGTAATTCAGTAGTAAACAGTTGTGAGCTATTTTAAGTTACATCTTCACTTGAAATGTCAGGTGCAGTGCCCTCTGATGGCACAATGGTTAAGTGCTTGGTAGTGAATGGAAAGGTTGGCTGTTTGAACCCACCAGCCACTCCGAGGGAGGCAGTTTGCTTTCGTAAAGATGACAGCCTAGGAAACTGGGGGTCGGGTCATTCTTCTCTGCCCTATTGTGCTCTACACTGAACGGTTACTCTGAGTCAGGATCAGCAACATGTCTTAATCAGAATTGTAAGGGATGTGAGATTAAATTGACCAGGTTAGAGACCTGGCTTAAATCAGCTGGTGCCCTGTTGATTCCTCTGTGCAAACACCAGGGGGAGAGGTGGGGTGGTTGGTAACCAGCATTGAAGCCGTGCAGGTTCGATTTTCCTGACATTAGTGCTTCAGTTCCTCTTGATAAGGAGTTAGCAGCTGGGCAGTCTGACATTCGGACTGCGTGCCTTTGCTTTTCCTCTTCAGTAGACCAACAAAAACCAGTCATTAGCAATACCCTTCTTTAAAATTGTCGGATAGCAGTAAATGTTACATGTGGTTTTCCAGTAAGTCGCGTGGTTCTTCCATAGCCCAAGGTAAACATTAAAGTAATTTTGACTAGTTGAAAGTACACATATTTGAAGGCCATTTGTGCCCAAAGCTGTATTCTGGAGCTACCCAGTCAAATTGGACTTGCTTTCTGTCCTCAGGAAGCCTGTGACCTGCTAGCAGAGGTAGAGCAGATCCAGAGATAATCTGGGCAGGGATTTGTCGGGGGAAGGTGCCAGGACTGCTGCAGGGGGAAGACAGGCCAGAACCCTCTTGAGTTCCTGTTGGTAAGGGCACCCTGCTGCTTTGGGTGCCACACCTTCAGAGTGGCACTGGGCTTCACTGCACTGTTAAGACTAGAAGTCAAAGGATGACTGGGATGTTTGGATAGAGAATGCCCCACTGCCATCGACTCGCTGACTCATTGCGACCGAGGCTAAAGTCTTTATGGGAATAGAAAGCCTTGTCCCTTCCCACCCACCCCAGGAGCGGCTGGTGGGTGTGAACTGCTGACCTTGAGGTTAGCAGCCAACACATAAGCTTATTTGCCACCAGGGTTCCTGGTGTATAGCATAGGAATGCTAGCAATGGAGTCATCAAAACAAAACTCACTGCCATCAAGTTGCTGTTTACTCCTAACAATCCTGAAGGACAAGGTAGGACTGCCCCTGAACGTTTCTGAGACTGCAACACTTCAGGGGAAGAGAAAGTTTCATCTTCCGTGGAGTGGCTGGTGGATTAGAACTGCTGACTTTTCGGATCGCAGCCCAACATGTAACCCCCACAACACCAGGGCTCCTAATACTCCATGTGTCCTGGAAACCTAGCTACTTATCTTAGCAGCTTTTAGTATTTATTATTGCTCAGGAATAGCCAGAAAAACTTAACCGAGAAATTCTGAGGAGTAAACTTTAAAGTAATGCTACGTTGAAACTATGCAGAGTATTTGTGATTTTTCTGCTACAGAGGAAAGCGCACCAAGATATATTCTGTTATAAATAAATGAGGCCTCGTTACAGTAATTGTTGTTAACAGGTGCTGTTAAGTCCACATCTGACTTTCAGTGACCCATGGTGTAAGAGTATAACTGACCCAAGGTGTTTTCTAGACTGTGATCTTTATGGGAGCAGATCACTGTTCTTGCTCCTGTAGATCTGTGAAGTGCGTTCGAACCTCTACCTTTTTGGTTAGCAGCCGAGTGCTTAAACGTTGTTCTACCAAGCCTCCCAATTGAAAGAATCATCCCCAATGAATTCAGGCATAGTAGAACCAGTTGCAAGAGTGTGGCATAATTGAAGTGTAACAACTGAAATGGGAGGACTCGGTTCTTTGTTGTTGTTACCCATGAAAGCTTTTAGGAATTTGAGATGAGATTATTAGTTGTTTTTAAAATTATGCATTGTCTTGCATCCAAAGGCAAAACTTCTGACTGTAACAACCCTTTCATTTTACTACGCTCCCCCACCCCTACACACACACACACACACACACACACACACACACACACACACACACACACACACACACACAACTCAAGCATAATGCTCCTCACTTCCAGAATGTAACTGAGCGCTAGCAAGTATGCGGAATAACTTTTGAAATGCATGCGTTAAAGTGCATTTTCTCTGAATCCCAGATGCCCTTGTTCAGACTCTGTTTACCGCTAATTCCTTCACAGTTCTTAATAAGCACTGTAACCTGATTTTTAGCCCATGTTGTGAAAGTTGCGTGTGAGACTTGAAAGAAGCATACAAGCACAAAGATCTTCCCGTGAACAAGATAATCCTCACAGATTGGGAAATTTTCCTTGGCTTCTTTTAAGGAGTCCTGGTGGCTTAGTGGGTTATGAACTGAGCGCTAACTACAAAGTTAGCAGTTAAACCAGCAGCTGCTCCGAGGGACAGGGGCGAGGCTTTCCACTCCTGTAAAGAGTGCAGTTCAGAATGAAATAGGTGAATCTACCCTGTCTCATAGGGCTGTTTAGAAAAGGAAATGACTCAATAGGAGTGAGTTTGTTGAGTGATACTCTGGCGATACTGTGGTGAGTTCCAGACTGTCAGAGTAAATTGGAGATAGCAGTAAAGGAGTCACGTGCATTTTTTTTTTGGTTTTCCAGTACATGTAAAAGTTATATTTACAGTATATTTACACTCTAACATAGTCCATATTAAGGAGCCTTAGTGGAGCTGTCCCTGGTGGTGGAGTGATGTGTTGGGCTATGATCCTCATGGTTGACAGTTCAAAAACCACCAGCTGCTCCGAGTGAGAAAGGCGGGACTTTCTACTCCTATAAAGTTAGTCTTCCCCACCAGGGTGTAACAGGAAGGGAGCACAACAGAGCAGCCAGGGGAGCAAAGCAACAAAGTTCCTGAGGACTTTGCACTCAGGGGGCAGGGCTTGGCATTGCATCAGACCTGATAGGAAACCATTCATAAGGGTCAGCAGACAGACCTGGAACTATCCATAGACTATGTTTTGTTTTGTTTGTTTTTCTCCCTGCTCCCCCCCCCCCCATGTCTATCTTTATAAGATAGGCAGAATAAACAATCCCAAGGAGAAAACAATGGGACTGAGGTTCAAGGGAGACAGGGGAGAGGAGGTAGTGGGGGAAAGGGAGGAGGGAGCCAACAAACCAGGGGAAAGGGAACAACAAGAGATCTAAAATCGATGGTGAGGAGGGCATAGAATGCCTGATGGGGTTCGATCAAGTGCAGTGTAGCCAAGAGGAAGTACAGAGAGCCTAATGAAAGTTGAAAATGATAGTGGGACAGGAGGAAAGTAAAAGGAAATAGAGGAAAGACCTAGGAAGCAAAAGACACTTAGAGGTATAAACATAGGCATGCACATATGTAAATAATATATAATGATAGAGACATAGGCCTATGTACATATAATTATAGGTTAAATGTTAAGATAGCATATGGACATTGGGCCCCTACTCAAATCCTCCCTTAACGCAAGAACACTTTGTTCTAACAACCTGGCATTCTGTGACGCTCACCTTCCCAACACAATCACTGAAGTTAAAATAGGTGCATAAGCTAATGTGGTGAACAAAGCCAATGGTACCTGGCTATTATAAGAAACAGCATCTGGCCGTCTTAGAGGCTTGAAGATAAACAAGCAGCCAACTAGCAAGGAAGCAACAAAGCCCACATGGAAAAAGCACACCAACACGTGTAATCATGAGGTGTTGATGGGATTAGGTATCAGAAGACCCAAAACAACTAATCATTGTGATGCAAATGAGGGTGGGTGTAGGATGGAGCCCCAAAGCCCATCTGTAGACAGTCAGACATCCCCTCATGGAAGGGTCACAGGAAGGGACAAGCCAGCCAGGGAGCAGCATAGCACTGATGAAACACACAGCAGTCCTCTAGTGCTTTACTGCTTCTTCCCCCCCACCCAACTATCATGACCCCCAGTTCTACCTTACAAATCTGGCTAGACCAGAGCGTGCACACTGGTACAGATAAGAGCTCTCAACACACAGAATCCAGGACAGATCAACCCCTCAGGACCAATAATGAGAGTAGTGATGCCATGAGGGTAGTGGGAAGGTAGGGGGAGAAAGGGGGAACTGATCACAATGATCAACATACAGCCTCTTCTGGCCCCCTCAGGGGACAAACAACAGAAATGTGGGTGAAGGGAGACAGCGGACGGTGTAAAAATATGAAAATTAAAAAATTTATAAATTATCAAGGGTTCCCGAGGATGGGAGGGTGAAGGAAGGAGGGGGAAAAAGAGGAGCTGATATTAAGGGCTCAAGTAGAAAGTGTTTTGGAAATGATGATGGCAACATATGCACAATTATGCTCGATACAATTGATGTATGGATTGTTAGAAGAGCTGTAAGAGCCCCCAATAACATGATTTATTTAAAAATCCCCAAAGTCTCTGAAACCCACAGGGGGTTACTGTGAGACACAGTGGGCACCATGGCAGGGAGTTTGGCTTGAGTTTGAGTGGCACTGAGGAGGCATTGCGCTGCCAATCACAAGATTAGAGGTTCAGCTCACTAGCCCTTTCATAGAAGAAAAAACGAGACCCCTGCTCTTGGTAAAGATGTATAGTCTTGGAAACCGTATGGAGCAGTTCTCCACGGCCTTCTAGGGTCTCTTTGCGTCAGAATTGACTGGAGGACAATGGGTTTTTATGTGGTCGGCTATTAAGTGTGCAATAGCATTATGAAAAAGTTTGAAATGTGAGACTTAACAAAACGTGACAGGAGACACTAGGTGTGTTGGGAGACTTTCTGGATGCAAGGTTGTCACAAACCTTCTATTTGTAAAAAACACGGTACCTGTGAACAACATACAAGTGCACATTAAGTGAGAGGGTGGTGATGGATGGTTCAGTGGTGGAACATTCTCCTTCCGTGTGGGAGACCAGGGTTTGGTTTCCAGTCAGTGGACTTCAAGCACATGCATCTCCCACGAGTCAGTGGAGGAGGCTACTTGTTGCTTTGTTGCTCATCAGGTTTCCTGGGGAGCTTCCAGACTTAGATGGACTAGAAAGAAATTCATTTCTAAGTCTGAAAATTTGTCAGTGAAAACCCCATGGTTCAAAGTGATCCAATTCCCTTTGCATAAGGTCGCCGTGGATTGGGATCAGCTTGACAGCAGCCAACAAACACACACACACACACATGCATATATATATGTGTGTGTATGCATATATTCATATGTATACACACACAAGCATACAAGTGCATGCCTGTGAGGGTAAGTCACAAAGTACTGCCACTAGGGTTCCAGATCTTACATGCATGCATTTATCCCAAGTAAAACAAACATGTTTAAACATGTCTCTGCTATCAATGATGCCTGCAAAGAAGTTCTCTCAGTAATACATTTGTTGTTAGAATGCCTTAAAACAAAAGATAGTTCTGTATATTTTTTAAATTGTAAATTGGGTGAAGGTGGCAGTGCAAATCTGTTTTCCATTCAGACAATACACATTTGTTTCATGTCATTGATTACAGTCCCGACAATGTAACATCACTCATCCCACCCCCTCCTTGTTTCTGTTCTACCTCCCCTCTGAACTCTTCCCGCCTTTTGAACTTTGAGCTTAGGTAAATGCTTCCCTTTTGATCTCAAATGATGGACTCTTCTAAGGAGCGTATACCTCTGTAGTGTGATTGTTCACTTTATAGACTTGCCTGTTATTTGGCTTAAAATTGAGCCGTGGGAATGAGTCCAGGTCCAGGCATGAAGGGTGACTGAAGGCCATAGGGACAGGCGTTTCTCTAGTCTCCATCTGACAGTAAGCCTGAACTTGTTTGATTCAGAGGAGTGTTTCATAGTTTTCTCCCACTCCCATTCCGCCCAGGACCTTCTCCTGGGAGCCTTTCCAGAATTGGTGGTGGCGGTAGCTGGACACCATTGACGTCAGAGTCATCAGAGGCTGAGATTCTCATGGCCTATTAGTTTTTTGGTCTAAGTGTTTACATGTGTCTTCGATTTTCTCCATTGTTCTTTACTTTGGGTAGGGAGAGTCCAGCAGAGTCTCTTTAGATGGTCACTCACTTAAGAACCAGCCACTACTCATCAAGTAGGATAATAGAACAATGTCGTTGTGGACTGTGTTATGCCGGTTGACCTCAGTGCCTCATGAGACTGTCCTCAGCCTTGAAACCCACCTTCTCATTCTCAACAGGTTTTTGGTTATGGGCTAAGACTTTTTCATGAACTTTTTCTCAATATGAGTAGTACCAACTTTTATTTTTAGAATGAGACTGATCAAGTTCATGGAATGATGAATGAACACAACAAGGTGACCTAAAACCCAAGCATAGTTCACCATCCTTTGTTGAAATGGTTTTGTTGACATGTAACTCACATACACATCAGTGGTTGAAATGCATCAAAAAAAGTTATACACAAAGAAAGCTGATGGTGCCCGACTATCAAAAGATATAGTGTCTGGGGTCTTAAAGGCTTGAAGGTAAGCAAGCGGCCATCTAGCTCAGAAGCAACAAATCCCACATGGAAGAAGCACACCAGCCTGTGCCATCACAAGGTGTCCAAGGGATCAGGTATCAGGCATCTTCAGAACAAAAAATCTTATAATAGTGAATGAGGGGGGACCTGTGGAGTGGATACCCAAAGCCCATTTGTAGGCCACTGGACACCCCCTTACAGAAGCGTCTCAGGGAGGATACGAACCAGTCAGGGTGCGATGTAGCAACGATGAAACATACAACTTTCCTCTAATTCCTAAATGCTAACTCCTCCCCCACTATCATAATCCCAATTCTACCTAACAAATCTGGCTAGACCAGAGGATGTACACTGGTACACATAGGAACTGGAAACACAGGGAATCCAGGGCGGATGATCCCTTCAGGACCAGTGTTGTGAGTGGCAATACTGGGAAGGTAGAGGGAGGGTGGGTTGGAAAGGGCGAACCAATTACAAAGATCTACATGTGACTTCTTCCCTGGGGGATGGCCAATAGAAGAGTGGGTGAGGGGAGATGTTGGACAGGGCAAGATATGACAAAATAATAAATTATAAATCATCAAGGGTTCACGAAGGTGTGGGGAACAGGGAGGGAGGGAGGGGAAAAATGAGGAGCTGATGCCAGAGGCTTAGGTAGAGAGCAGATGTTTTGAGAATGATGAGGGCAATGAATGTACAAATGTGCTTTACACAGTTGATGTATGTGTGGATTGTGATAAGAGTTGTATGAGCCCCTAATAAAATGATTAAAACCAACACAAGTTTAAAAAAGTTATATAATCATTGCCACAGTCAGTTTTAAAACATTTTCTTCATTCCTGCATCCATTGTCATTGTCATCTCTGTCCCCCACAACTTCCCTGTCATGACCCCAAGGGATCATAATTTGGCTTCTTTATGATCTTCTGTATGCTTGAGTATATTTGCTATATGTGTGTGATGTATATGTACACACACACATATGGATGTATATCCAAGAACATAGTAGAGTGCATGTGTAGAATCAATAGGATACTTTTATGCTGTGGGTACAAATGATTTAGACATCAGGGGTAATAGCAAAATGTTAACAAAACTGATGTGGACATGAACTCAAATCCTGAAGCTTTGCAGTCAGGTTTCAGGAGTGGAGGTCCACATGAAACTACAGGTTTTAGTTGGATTGTACAATTTATGGAAGGTTGGAAAGAGCTTAAAGATGACCCCAAAAGGGGAGCTCTACCTCAGTAAATGAAAAAAACGACAATAAAGTTTCAGAAACTGGTGGAAGACCACAGAACACCGCTGATGTGACCGCTGCTGATGCTGGGATCTCAGGTGGTTCAGCATCTTCTTCAGTTTGAGTGGCCATCTTGACCTCAGGAAGCTTTCTGCTCACGGGGTCCCCAAAGTGTTACACAAGATCAGCTAACTGAAAAAAAGGCAACTGACCTTTCTACCCGTCTTTTAAGCAGGATTGAAGCGATTGAAGGCAGTTTTATGGGATGACTTGCAACAAGATGAACCTTGCCTGTACCATTGCTATCCAGAGAGCCAGGTCCAGTCGGAATACTGGCTCCCAAGGGGATCTGCCGGGCCAGTCAAATTCAGAGCTGAGTGATGGTGACTAGCTGGAAGGCTATGACTTCAAAAGGGCAGTATTGATAGTCTTTCTTGAAGGATGCAGGATGGCCATCGAGGCTTATTTCGAGGAAGTTTTAAGAAAATTGAAAACACTACATTGAAGAGGAAGACGCCAGGAAAGTTTCATCAAGGCGTTTTCCCTATCATGGCAGTCTACCTGCCCATTCTTTGAGGCTAGCCAGGGCTGTCCTGTGGGAATTTCATTGGGAAACTTACCATATCCACCCTACAGCCCGAATATTGCCCCCCCACTACCCGATGTTGCCCCTTCAAACTTCTTTTTGTTTCCCGTGCTCAAAAACATTTAAAGGAAACAGGATTTGGGTCTCTTGAGATGGCCAAAACTGCCATTTTAACATGGTGTATCAAAGAGTACAAATTCTTCAGGAAATGGTTAACCCCAAACCAAATCCACTGCCATTGAGATGATTCCAACTCATAACTACCGTGCATAAGGTTTCTGAGGCTGTTAATCTCTCTGGGAGCAGAGAGCCGCCTCTTTCTCCTGTGGAGCAGCTGGTGGGTTTGAACTGTTGCCTTTGCCTACTTCATAGTACCACTATGGAGGATGCTGAAAAACAGTCACTTCACATTTGGATATTGTTTAATAAAGGTTTCTGTGATGTAATAGTACTCTTGTATAAATGCGCGCGAGTGTGTGTGTGTGTGTGTGTGTGTGCGCGCATATAATTCTCTCGGAAACCTTTGGAGTTTTACCTCACTTCCCATGAGAATGGGTTCAGGAGGGGGTTTGAGGTGGGAGGAAAGGAAATGAGATTAGGCAGGGAGGTGAACTTGGCAGGGAGGGTGGGTGGGATGGGCACCTCGGCGACTAAGCCCCACCACTCTGGCTGTTACAGTATCTTTATAGCAGCATCTCAGCCCTGACCACTCAAATATTTATGTAAATTAGACAGATTATTTTTTGTAAAGTTGTTGACTTAAAAAATAGAAAGCAAATGAAAAGGGAAGCCACACTTCTTTATCCTCTCCCCAGAGGGACTCAGCTTTAGTAGCTGAAGACGTTTTGTTTCACAGATACAATGGAAAGTTTTAAAGCACTATCTAGAACTATATGTACATGTAACAAAAGTTCGTGTGTGCTCTGTATGCAGCTTTTCAGCTGGTTTTAGGACATCTTTCCTGACAGATATCCTAAGTATGTGCGTGCATGTAAATTTACCTCAGTTGTGTCTGGATCGCCATATGGTATTTTATGTAGGTATCATATTTCATTTAAACAGTTCTCTCTTGGCTCTCCATTTTCATGATTGCAGACAAATGACACCATGAACAGCTTCTTATAAATGCCTTTGGACACATGTGCCTGGTACTGGACTGTAGGCTGGATTGTAGCTGCGGAGCTCTAAGGTAAAAGAGTGTCTAGAGTACAGCGTTTGGATAGTAATTTCAAACTAATCTCCCAAAAGCCGATGCCCCCTGCCTGCCAACAGCGGGTGAGAGCATGCCTGTTTCCTCACACCAGGCAACACAGAGTGCTTATTTCCCCGCATTTTTTAGTCTTTGCCCAGCAGAGAGATGAAAAACATGTCTTTTCAAAAATTTTGCATTTCTAAGTTTCCAGTGGAAGGAAGTGAGCATCTTTTCACTTTTTTTGGTAAATGGTTTATTTTGTTAGGATTGCCTATTCATGTCTTTTGCTTATATTTCCACCTCCTTTCTTTAATCAGTGGTTCATTTATCATGTTAAACTAGGTTATACATAATTAAGAATAGGGATAATTTGGAACTTTTTGACCACAAAAACTCCCATCGCTGCTAATGATAAACCAGCTGAGTGAGTGAGTCAGTCAGCCTGCCTCCCTGACTTCTGCCGACCACTGCTCATGTCCATTTTATGGGGATTCTTAGACTTTCAAAGTGCTTTGATTTTGAAGGGGAAAATTTAAGTATTTTGTTTATTGAGTGAGGAATGAGTCTAGAAACAGATGCATTTACTTTTAACATGGGTGAGTAACTTGGGTTTAGGGAGAATAATCAGTTCAGTTCATCAAATACCTGCATGCGAGCTTGGGTCTAGAGTGTGGGGGGGTTCACAGTGGGAAACAGATCAAGGGTGCAGCAGGAGAGACAGATCTGAGGCACGGAATGTGTTTTCTGTCTTGAGTACATTAAGCCTGTGGTGCCAGAGGACATCTCTGTAAAGGTGCTACAGAACTAGGGCTGACATGAGAGAAAGAAGTGTAGGCTAGACATGTCAGTTCAAGAATTCCAGCCATGAGAATCAATCGTATAGAACCCGTAGGCAGGAAAAAGAAAACCATGTGCCAAGGCCTGGCCATACGTCCATCCTTACTGTAACTTGAAGAGACACATTCCTTCATTCATTCATTATTTATCCATCTATCTATCTATCTATCTACCTATCTATCTATCTATCTATCTATCTATCTATCTATCTATCTATCTATCTATCTATCCTATATCTATCTATCAGGCATTCTATCTGAAGAGGAGGTAAGGAACAATCTTTACATAGATTGTTTATTTTGCCTTTTGGGAACTATGTATTGTGTTTGGGTGAAAGTTCACAGAGCAGTTGTTTTGCTTCGTGATATGGGTTGAAATTCCCAAAATGAAACCGCGCTCTTCCCACTTCCTCTCCAGGTTCCCTGTGTCCTTTGGTCTTGCTTTCCTGCCTTCCTAGCTTTGCTTTTGGGCAAACACTGCCCTTTTCTGATTGGTTGTTCTGAGAGGACGCTTCTCATCGGTGTTCACATTCTGGCAGTGGGAGCCGGGCACCTGTCGTTTTTCTGTGGAAGACACTGGGGTTTAAGCTGATCATTGGTCGTTGCCCCTGGGTCAGCTCCTACCCAGGGAGACCCTCAGTGTATCAGAACGAAAGGTTAGCTGGTCTTGTGTCCTCTGCATGATCGTTGGCATGTTTGAGCCCTTTGTCATGACTGTTGCATTAAACTGGAATCGGAGCTTTGTAAACTGACAGTTAATCTCATCTCTGGTTACCTATTTGAAGAACTCCTGCAGGAATAAACAGGATGATGTTTGTCAAAGTTTAAAATAAAACACGGTCATGTTTTCAAAAGTAACGTTGGCTCTTCCCCCTTATGCCTGGTGTGCACTGGTGAGTACTGTGGAAGCAGCAAGGACCGCTTACAAAGCAATAATGAACACTGTACTTGGTTCCCTGGGTGGCACAGTTGATTAGGTGCTCGACTACTAATCGATAGGCTGGCAATTTGAATCCACCCAGAAGTGCCTTGGAAAATAGGCATGAAATTCTCATAAATAGCAATAACTTACTACTCTACTGGGATGAGGTAAGCAGTGAATAAGTTAATACAAACATATGTCTATGCTTAGAACAGGTCCTGGCTCGTTGAACTCATTATACATAAATTGATATTATTGTTGTCAGTGTATGTTTAATGAAGAGGCTACCCTAAACACACATGAAAATTAGTTCACTCTAATGTAATTTGGCTTACAGGATAAGTACTGCACTGCTAACTCCAAGGTCAGTGGTTCAAACCCATTAGATGCTCCATGGGAGAAAGCCGAGGCTTTCCGCTCCTGCAAAGATTTACAGCTTTGGAAATCCTATCTAGGGTTCCTTGAAGTCATAATTGACTTAGTGGCAGTTGGCTTGGTTTTGTGTTTTGGTGTCTTAATTAGATTGTCAAATGCGTGAGCTTCTGCAGAGAAGGAGAAGGAGTTGTCTAGTGTGGGAAGTCAGCTGAGTTTCGTAGACAGGACCTGCACTGGTTAGGAAGGCGCGAGCAGACTGTGGTTGGGCACTTATGTGAGCGGAGGTAGAGGCAAAAGCAACAGAATTGTGCTCGATCAGTGAGCCATTTTTTGGAAAGGTTCCTTCTTATCCTCATGTTGATCATGTGCTGCGTAGTGAAGATGTGGTTATTAGATGATGAGGTCATCGCCAGATGATCTTTTCCAGATTGACTTGCACCATCAGAAAAGAAGCTGGGGATAGTGCTTAATTCAATTTTTCATGCCTGAAGGTTAACCTTATCATTGCATATTAATTTTTGATCTTATTTCCTTCCTCATAGATACTGGGGATATGTATTATGAGGCCTTGATTCCTCTGGGTTGATTCACAGCTTCTGGACTGAATTTCAGGATGGTCTCTGAGCCTCTTTTTGATCTCCCTAATATTAGTAGTTAGAAGTTCCTCAGAGAGCTTGCCACTTTGCAGAAAACAGTGTTGTGGTGGTTTTAATCTTCTAAGCGTTGTTAAATAGTGAACTGATATGGCCCTGCTCCAGAAGAGCTGTAGTGGAGTAGATTTTGTAGTGGCAGAATCGGAAGCGGTTTGCCAGTCACTGCTGTCTGTGGGTAAGAAATATTATCAACAGCACACAATTAGGTTTTTAAATTTGCGTCTGCAGATGCATAATAGCATGGCCCTGATGTCCAGTGAGTTCTTGGACAGCTCCAACTCTATATTTCATGTTGCAAACATTAATATTCATGTCTTCTAAGTACTATCTCCCAAGCACTTCCAATCTTTGAAAACATCTGTATGTATGTAGAATTGTGTGTGCATGTGTGTTTAAAGAAATCTCAGCCGGATATGGCTGGGTGTAAGTGAACTTGAGTCTTCTTTTTAAACCTGGTAAAGTAGGGATGCATTTTGCTCTGACATCCGGTTCAAATTCAGCGAGCAATGTGGAAATTGCACACTGTTATACGTTTCCTTTGATGCGCTTTAGGAAAGTCTCACAATGAAGTTGATTTAAAAATAAATCTCTAGATAAGCTGACCAAGGTGCTTATCTATTTGTTTTTAATACATACACCTATTTTATACTAGAGAAGTTTTCTTTCTTTCTTCTGTAGTTTCCTTGTGGAATTTTAATGATAATGCTTCCTCTCTGTTCTTTAGCTCCATGATTCTTTATTTCTCCATTTTGTTCTTTTTTTGCCTATCTATATTGAAATGATTCTATTGATGAATACACATTTAGAATGATCTTTTTGGTGAATTGACTCTTGAGACATTATCTCTAGTAGTGCCTTTTGCCTTAAAGTCTACTTTCTCAGATACTGGTATAACTGTACCAGGAGTCTTAGGTTTAAAGTGATTATGTTACTTTTCCATCCATTTACTTCCAACCTTGTTTTAGTTCTTATATTTGAGGCATAAGCAGTGCATAGCAATGGTTTGTTTTTAAAATCTGCTAATGGCTATGATATATTTGGCCTTGAATCTTTCATTTTAGGATTTACTGTTTGCCCTGTCCAGTATGTGTTCCTATTTCTCTTGATTGCTTTTCTCAATTATTCAATTTTTCTCTCACGGCTCCTTACTGTTTTGTAAGGACTTCTGGTAGCACTTTGGGCTACTCATTGGGCTTCCCACGAGGTATAGGCAGTTTGAACCCAGCAGCTGTGGCTGTGGCTGGGAGAAAGATTTATTCACGGTTCTTTGACTTACTACTGTGACTGGACAGCATGGCTTTCCAGGCACTTTCACTCCATTTGTCTTTCCCTTTAAGTTGATGTGCTATTGTTGCGTGTTTTAGTTTTCCTGTGCGCTTAAGCGCCACAGGACTATTTTTTTTAGGTCATTATTCATTTAGATTTATCTGCATCCCACTGACTGTTCTTTCCTTTTCATTTCTTTCTATTATCTCTGAGCGTCCATCTGGGATCATTTTCCATCTGCCTGAAGAATATCTGTTAGTGCTGAGTTAACTCTGCTGACGATACTGTCAGTCCTGGTCTGTAGGAAACTATATTTCGCTTTCCGTTTTAAATGATATTTTTCTTTGGGAGGGCTGGATGTAGAGTCCTAGGTAGGCTGCTTCTTACGCCTTTCAATGTATTGCCCTTTGTGTCTGGTGAAAAGTCCGCTTCCAGACCTATTTTTCTCTTAGGTGGATATCTGTTTCCCCCTTCCTTATGACCACTGTTCAGACTCATTCTTCATTTTGGTTTTCAAAAGGTTGACTCTGCTATGCCTCGTTGTGGTTTTCATGTTAAGGTTCTTGGTTCTGTGGGAAAGCTATTAGCTCTTCAAATATTCCTCCTGCCCTAGTGCCCCATTAAGAACCTGGTAGTACAGTGATTACAATGCTTGGCAGTTAGCCGAAAGGTTGGCTGTTCAAACCCATTAGTTGCTCTGTGGGCAAAGGATGTGATAGTCGGCTTTTGTCAAGATTAACAGAGTTAGCAACCCACCCCTGTAGTCATTTCAAATTAGAATCAGCGCAGGAGCAGTAGGTTTGTTGTTGTTATTTAATAATGGCATGGGGACAGCATCTAACCTTCTCTAATGTCAAGAAGAGGAGAGAGAATCAAGACCACCAGCATCAGTCACCGGAGGCTGGTTTCTATGGAGCAGCTTAGACCAAAAATGCCCCAGCTCTGCAAACTTTCAAACAAGATGACACCAGCACACTTCCCCATGGCCTTCTCTCCTGCTCTACATGAGTCAATAACTTTTTTGCCGCAGTCACACAACACACACAGACCATACTTAGGGTTATGGGGTTTATTAAGGAAGTAATTGCTTACCATTCAGGTTCAGGATCATTCAGGATATGGTTCTTCAATGAAAACTGCCTCTTCTCAGTCATGCCTGTAGGCAGGTTTCTCTCTGGACTTGACCTCTTGGTCACATGGTCTTGTGGCCCCTGCCCTGCTGAGGCAAGTGTTACGCAGCTCTTTTAGCCCTGCCAATGAAATGAAGAGACCCCACTCCACTAGCAAGCCTCTTCACCGAAGACACTTGATTTTCCCACTCTGAGGGCTGGGAAATCCATTGACCTGCCTCAGGCAGGTCTCTTGGTTCTACTGCCTCTGCTGTCACCATTTCCTGGTTTCTACTTCTCATCACCTTGTGTCATCTCCAGTGTCACATCTCTTGTTCTCCTGGGCTGGGAGGCTCCCAGTGCAGGGACCATGGGTCCAAAGGACATACTCGACTCTTGGCGGTTGTGAGAGCCCTCTTTCTGCCTCTGGGATGGTTTATTTTAAGCCTAGCAGGATGGTGAAGCTGAACAATCCCCATATGAAGGTGCTATACATCTAATTTGTGTGGTTCCAGTATTAGAAGGGTACCATCTCCTTATTTACATTATCAAGCTATCCAATCCCCTTACATTTGCATAGTCATATCCAGTTATTTGGTAGGCGTGCAGAGACTGTGGCTAGAAGGGCCATTTTAAGTAGATCACCACATCACAGTTATGTTGTAGGAGATAAATGATCACGGATAAAGGTAGTTGATGATAAATTGTCACATTTATAGGAAATGTTATAGTTAAGATCTTATTTGTAAATTTGATTGAGGTACCCTTCTTAAAAAAATGGAGACTTCATTTGTTTCTTTTTTGATAAGGTGATTACAGATTATTAAATAATAGAGGTGTATGTTACCTGTATACTTTACTTGTGTGTTGCATGGGGAGTAAACGGCAGAATTCTTTAGTAAATGAAGGAATTTAAAATTTAGTAAGGTAGGCAGACAACGAGCCAGAGAAAAGTAGAAGTGTTATATATGTATTTTTCAACTTTTTAGGAAGAATTAAGAATCTGCTTAAGCCTTCTAATTAGAGTGTAGGTTCCCAAATCTATTTGGCCTAACACCCTTTTTTGGGGGGGTGAGGGGGAATTGCTCATCACACCCCTCACAATAGAACTATACTGTAGCCCATAATCCAGGATAAAGTGTAGGTGTCTGTTTTCCCCCAGCTCCCTTGACTCTTTCCAGCCCCCTGACACTGATGTAGAGTGTGCTAATCTGCTGCAGTGGAAGGACTCAGGTAACTAAGGCCAATGGAAAAGAACGTGGCTAGCTGCAGCCCGCTTTCCTGGGAAGAACATGGCTATTTTCATGACAGGTATCATTGTAAGAATTGCTGTCTTCATTTGATATCCAATAAGGATAGTACAATTTAGATGAAGCCATCAAATGGAATCTTCCTAACTGACGCTTAGGAGCCCTGGTTGTATAGTCATTATGTGTTAGGCTGCTAACCTGAAAGTTAGCAGTTCGAAACCACCAGCTGCTCCTCGGGAGAAATATGGGATTTTCTACTCCTGTAAAGAGTTACAGTCTTGGAAATGCACAGGGGCAGTTCTACCCTGTTCTGTAGGGTCACTGTGAGTTAGAATCGATGAGATGGTAGTGAATGAGAGCGAACACTTTGTCATCATGTAAGCGAACTGTGTTTATATGTTACTGCAGGTTAAATATATTTTGTATAAGAATGATTTTGTAAAATACATTGGCTGCTTTGTTTTCAGTTTTTAATGCAGTGGCTTTCACACTTGTTCAAGTGGTAGAACACCTGGAAATAGTGGTATGTTTTGTGAAAGACTGTGAACTGCTAATATGTTTAATTACATTCAACAAATGAAGTACAGGCAGTCCCTGATGAACAAGATCCATTCCTAAGTGTGTCTTTCAGTCAGATTTGTAGGTAAGTCTAAACAGGTGCATGCGGCTGGTATTTAGCCTTACTTACTTGAGGGTATTGACTTAAAAGCTGATTTAAAATGACTTTGAGCTGGATGTGCAGCAAGTGTAGGCGATTGTAGTGCAGAATTTGTTGTGAGCAGGGGCGGGTTCAGTTGTTTCAACGTGAGGGCAAATTTATATAACACTAATGGGCAATTACGAGTTGTTAGTAAGTGGGGACATTGGCAACCTGGGGACTGCCTGTACAGTTTTACTGGCTGTAAGTATGACTTAATGAATGCAGTTCCACTTAGTAGTTCAAGAAATCTGTAATGAGCAATTGCATGTCATTAAAATGATAACTTCATCATGAGAGTGAGTCATAGAAGAACATAGAAGTGAGGTTTGTTTGTTTGTTTGTTTTCCCCAACCCTCAATGGTGTGTAGACTCTTTAAGACTAGGATTATGGGAGACATTATTTTGATAAATTTTTATTTCCTCAATAAAAGTTACAAACTCCATTTACATTTACCTCTTACCATTTATGCTGACTTTTATCCTCTGAACAGACTAACATATATCCAAATTCACTTTCTAATGAGCCTTCTAATCTTGAAATTCTCTGTGGTATACCTATCTCTACAGATATGAGTCACTTTGATATGAACATACATTGAGTACTAATCAGTAAATTGCTTTTATCCCTGAAAGCATTACTTTTGTAATGTGTTAGTCTGGGTACTTTAGAGAAACAAATCCACAGAAACTTGTGTATAAGAGAGAGTTTTATATAAAGGGTAAGTTCACATCAAGAAAACGTCCCAACTCAGTGCTGCCCAAGCCCACAAGTTCAACATTAACCTATTAATCTATATGTCCAACACCAATCCACAAAGTCCTCCTCCATCATACAAAACACACACTATGATGCCAACTGCAGGAGGAAAGCCGAATCAGTGAATGTGTAAACATCTCAGCATTGGCAGGGGTATCCACACGGCTGCTCCAGCACCCGGGGCTGCATCAGGGTAGGTCCATGTGGCTTCTCCTCAGGGTTGTCTTGCAGGAAGTGAGCCTTGCCAGCTGAAGTAGGGAACTGGCTAAGGCAGCTGCACCCTGGTCCGACCCTCAGAAAGCAAGATACCAGAGAACTAGAAAGGTGAGGCTCACTGAGCCATCTATCTCTCCGCCCTTCGATTAACTCTACATGTGTTTATCGGCCAGGTTCGCACAATAAACTAACTACCTCATGTAATAAATATAAATGTAGTCAAAAGTTCTTGAAAAGTAAACGTCAAATGTAAAGACAAACAATGCAGCAGAGATTGTCATACCGACCGACCCAAGCAACCCTTGCGAACATAGAGCCCAATCTCTCAAATGTTGTATAATGCTAAATATAAGTTTTCTATAACTGTAGAGTATCATATCATTTAATTTATAAGTTAGTAGTGTATAATTATGTTTTTTAAAAATAAAACAAGTTGTTTTTCAAAGAAAATGTGTGGTTTCGTTCACATGTCAATTTGACATGTGTCCTTAGAGATAGGTATGTAAGGAATGTCTGTAAAGATTAGTTGTATCTAGGGGAGGAGACGAGCCAGTCAAGGTGCGATGTAGCAACTATGAAAAATACAACTTTCCTCTAGTTCCGAAATGCTTCCTCCTCCCCCCGCCCCCCTTCACTATCATGATCCGAATTCTACCATGCAAGTCTGGCTAGACCAGAGGATGTACACTGGTACAGATAGGAACTGGAAACAAAGGGAATCCAGGACAGATGATCCCTTCAGGACCAGTGGTGAGAGTGGCGTTACTGAGAGGGCAGAGGGAGAGTGGGTTGGAAAGAGGGAACCGATTACAAGGATCTACACGTGACCTCCTCCCTGGGGGACGGACAACAGAAAAGTGGGTGAAGGGAGATGTCGGACAGGGCAAGATATGACAAAATAATAATTTATAAACTATCAAGGGCTCATTAGGGAGGGGGAAGCGGGGAGGAAGGGGAAAAATGAGGACCTGATGCCTGGGGCTTAAGTGGAGAGCAAATGTTTTGAGAATGATGAGGGCAATGAATGTACTTTACACAATGATGATGCGGGCAATGAATTGTGCTTTACACAATTGATGTATGTATAGATTGTGATAAGACTTCTATGAGCCCTAATAAAACGATTAAAAAACAGATTAGTTGTAAGTGTTGAGTGAGGACTGGAATGCTCTAACTATTAACCGCATGTCTAAGTAATTTTTAAAGTAGGTTACTACCTTCTGAGCATCATCATGCATCTTCTGAGATAGACTCTGGGGTTAAAAGTACTCAGGATAAGCATTATAAGCAATTTTAAGAGGTATAAAATTGAGAAACATTTTCTAAATATGGACTAAAAAGAACAGGGTATTGTTTTTGAATTTATAAAGAGTGATGTTTTAGAATGCACAGCCTCTCGTCCATAGAAAATATTTGCATATGGTGGGTAAATATTTGCATTTGGTGGGGTAGTTGCCACTTGTTTATTCACTTAATGTTTAGGAAATGTCTTAGCAGCTATGACCATTTTGGATTTCTAAAATAATTTCCATTTCCCAGAAAGTCTTTCATTTTAGTTATTTTTCTCATGGAAATTATGTTTTGATACATATCTAATGGCCTTTAATGGTTTTCAGCTATGAAATATCATTATAATTTGGATTATATTCCATTAATGCAATATCTGGAAGATTCAAAATTGTAATGCATTTTTTAAAGTTTTAATTTTTTGCTTTATTAACTGCTTCAACTTTTGGAAGCAGGGACCTCATTGAAAGTTAATGTTTTCTGGATATTTACTGTTTTATATTCCCTGAAAGAAAGTGAACTTCAGATTACTCATTCATTTATAAGTAAACCTTTATTGAGTACATGCTTTACGTTGGGGCCATGAGGATGGTTAAAACTTTATTAAAACCCTGTCCTGATGCTTTTCCCTAAAGTAGGAATAGGTTTGGGGGAGTATATCTATACGAGTCTTGGTGGCATAGTGGATTACCCATTGGGCTGCTAACTAACTGTAAGGTCAGTAGTTTGAAACCAGCAGCCACTTGTCAGGAGAAAGATGAGACTTTCTACTTCCTTAACAGTTTACAGTCTTGGAAACCTGAAAATGCAGTTCTACTCTGTCTTAGAGATTGTTATGACTCAATGGCAGTGAGTTATTTACATGCATGTGCACATTTGTGCATGAAGGTCTTCAAAAAGTTCATAAAATTGTACATTATGAAAAAATGCATATTTTTTGGCACCAAAATTAACTTGGGCTAACTCCTGTCTGAACAGGATCTTTAGAGGGATAAGATAACAATTTGAAGAGAAACATGGATTCCGCTACATTTTCATCAAGAAAACATCAAATTTATGGTGACACTGGAGCAGAAGAAACCATTGATGTTTTGCAAAAAGATTATGGGACACTGCTCAATCCCCTTCCCCCAGTCAGCAATTTATAAATAGGTAACTTGTTTTAAGAAGGGACACGCTGATGTGGAAGATGAAGCCCACAGTGGCAGACCATTCATATTAATTTTTGAGAAAATATTTTTGTTTGTGCCGTAATTGAAAAGGAACAATGATTAACAATGAAAACAATAACCAACACCATAGACATCTCAATTGGTTCAGCTTACACAATTCTGACTGAAAAATTAAAAGTTGAGCAACCTTACTGCTCAATGGGTGCCCAAATTGAAATGGAATTCTCAAAGAATTTTAGCAGGAGACATGAGACACGGCTTTACAATCCTGAAGACAAAGCACCATGAAAGCAATGGCTATCAGGATGTGGCCCAGTCAAGGCAAAAATTAACTCGTCAAGAGCAAAGGTCATGGAAACAGCCTTTTGGGATTCTCGAGCATTTTGCTTGTCAACTCTCTGGAAAGCCAAAGAATGATAACACCTTGTGAGAGTGTTTTGAGGAAGTAAGGCAAAGCTTTGGCAGTAAAACACTTGGGAACATTTCCCCAGAGTGTCAGTCTTCACCAGGACAGTACTCTTGCTCATTCCATTCATCAAGGAAGGGCAATTTTGCAAGAGTTTCCATGGGAAATTATTAGGCATACACCTTACAGTTCTGATATGCCCCTCCCCCCTGATTTCTTTGGGTACCCATTTTTCTTCACTTAATAATGTAAGAGAGACGTACTGGCATGTTTAAATTCCTAGGATGCTTCGTTCTTTAGGGACAAACTAAATGACTGTCACCATTGCTGGCAAAAGAGTCTTGATCTTGGTGTAATTTACATTGAGAAATACATGGAGAGATTTTTTTCTTTTAATCCCATCTTCTATGTACTTTTAGAAATTCCTTAATGTGTACACAGACACACATGAATGAAATTTTAAAAGTTTGTAGAAAAATGGGATGAAAAGATAACGGACCATTTCCACCAACTTTTTCTCACGGCTGTCACATAGGATGGAGTAACTGCTCTGTCGGGTTTCAGAGGCTCTCCAGGAGCTGACAGCCTCGCCTTTCTGCTTGCAGTTCGTGCTCGAAGCAGAACCCATGATGCTGGGTTTGGTTTCGTTTTGGTGCAGAACCAGGAAGGTGGGTGATAAAGGGAGTGGTTGAGGTCGAATAAGGTCCGTGTGTATTGAATGGGTGAGAGACGTGAGCTTATTTTAAAGGCAATAGACGGTTCTGTGAGAGAGGTGCTTTGAAAATAGAAGAACAGAGAAGTCAGTGAAGATTGGGGGAACTTTTGATTCGGCGCATAAGCAGAAAGATTTGCATAGGTAAGGAGGGCAGCTCTTCTGTGTTAACAGGAGGAAGGAGAGTGAGCATAGCAAATATTTTTGATATGGATGCCGGCCTTTCTGTTGAGGGTGAAGAGATTTGTTAAGCGTGAAATACAGTCAAACACGTGAGAGCTGGTACACCACAGGACTGTATTGTTTTTACAAGTCTCTGGCAGGGTGCAATTGTACCACTTTCCTGTTACTCCCTATTACTGGCAAATGTTTGAGCTTCCCATCTTTTGACAGCTTTCTGCTGTACACAGGTTCTGGCTTCTCAGGTGTTACTGTAATTTTCATAAGAATTGGAGAGTAATTTGACCGCAGAGGTAGTATTTACCAGTACATTTAGACATACAAATAGGAGAAAATACTATGTTAGGGACTCCCACAGGATTGTAAATTCTGTAACGGTAGCGTTGTTTTCCATGCCTTTTTAAAATTTTATTTTTTATCTGCCATGGGTCTGAGTGCATTGGAGATTGTAGTTTCTCAGTCAACACCCTAACAAGAACCTTCAATGAAAACTGCTTAAACATCAACAACTCTTGTCTGACTTGAATCTTGCCGACTAATGACAACATAAGGGAAGGGGCTTCTTCTGTATAGTGTTTAAACTCACCGCTTTAGCACCTCTCTCCCTGTAACAGATTTTTTCTCATTTGAAGATCCAGTCTGTGTGTAAACAGGTCACAACTCGGGCATAGGAAGGCACATTATGAATGCAGTCTCAATCTTTAGATGGTATTTTTTAGGTGCCATGGAGTTGGTTCAGAATCATACCGACCCAGTGTACACCACCACGAAACACTGCCCAGCCCTGCTTGTCCACACCCACAGGTGTTGCGCCATGTTTTAGCTGTTGTTGCAGCCGCTGTGCCAGTCCATCTGGTTGAATGTCTTTGTCTTTTGCGCTGACCCGTTAGGAAGCATGATGCGACTGGTACCCTCACCCTTGCCTGCTTCAATAACATATGTGTCCAGTGTGCCTAAGACGAAGTCTCACCCCCATCCTCCCTTCCCAGGAGCACATTCTAGTGGCACTTCTCCCAAGATATATTGTTCATTCTTTTGGCAACCTCCTTGGGATGTGAAAAATCCTTCACCAATCTCTCTCTAAAATCCCAGTGTGTCTAAAAGTGGGCACTTTTACAACCAACGCTCCTAGTTTTCCAGAAGCCAATAATCTCATTTATTTATTTCAAGGATAGGTAGTCCTCTTGTTTTTTCTCTCTTCTAATCTCTCCCTCTGGCCACTCTGTTACTAGAAACTCAGTAGCAAGATACTAAGAAAAGTAGAGAATGCAGGTAAATTAATGACCAAAATGAAATGCTCTTTTGCTTGGTAGTGTCTTTCCTTTTTGGGGACACCTCATCTCTATGCTTGCTGGAGGGCTGTTACCAGTGACTCCTATGTTACATGAGTTTTTTTGTGTGTCTGAAATGATGTTGTTAGTCACCCTCCAGTCAAGTCAGTTCCAATTTAACAGAACAAAAGCTTCTTTGGGTCCTACGTAGTCTTTGTGGCCATTAATATTCTCAAATCCATGATTGTAGCCCTGTGTGCCTCGAGTGCCTTTCCCACCTAGGGCTTCATCTCCCAGCAGTACATCATGGTGTAGTGAATTACTTGATATGGCCCTTTTAGCCATTTAAGGATTTGCAAATCCTTACACTGACTGGTTGTGACTATGCCAATAAGGGTTTTGTGGACCACCCAGAGGATTTGACAACCTGCCGAGTATGCAAACAAGATGCATAGAACTGTTGTGGGGTGGGACTATGCAAATAAGGTAAATGGAGCCTTAAAAAGGGGATCCCTCGGTTTTGCTCTCCTGCTTTGCTTAAATGGAGCCAGTCCCAGGAGTAAGAGGGAACTTCACTACTATTACGAAGAACCCAGGAGTGGAGTGCATATTTGGGATCTGGAGTCTCTGTTCTGAGAACCTCCTGGATCCAGAAGAAACTTTCGTAGCACTGGGGACAGTGAGAATCTGGGACAAGACAGAGAAATGGCGGCAGCAGAGCAGGACACTGGCTTACAGACTGAGGCGGGTTAGTGAGTGTACTGATTCACTGGGTGAAAGCATTGAGCATCTTTGGGCTGCGGTGCAGTGAGGACCCCAGGTACTTACTGTCACTAAACTGAAGAGTTTTGTAGCAGTTGACAAAGCAGAGCCAAGGCCAGACCTGAAGGGGGAGGAACGGCCCCCCTCTTGCCCACATCCTAGAGTTTCACAATATCAGACACTATTCTGTTGTGATTTGTAGGGATTCTGATGTTCAAAAGTCGATTGCCAGGCTTTTCTTCCTCACCCGTTTTCGTGTGGAATCTGTACTAAAACCTGTTTACTGTGGGTAACCCTGTTGGTATTTGAAATAGCAGTATCATAGCTTCCAGCATCATGGAAACACACAAGCCACTACAGTACAAGACAACGCAGATGTATGGTGGAGGGTGGATGTGAGATGATACATGCTATTTTGGTTATTGAGACGATTAACATTTTCACGCAAATAGGATTCGTCTATGTGAGATAATTTAGGCATATGGTCCTTATGCCCCAGGGAACAGCCCTTTTATCTCTGTGTCCTCCTATCTCTAGGGTTCTCTTAGACTTAGAGAAACAAAACCAGGACACTTAGGATTATCTAGATATAAAGATAGGTTTATAATAGCAAACTAGTCCACATAGCAGTACACAGAGCTCAGTCCAACTCACTTTTGTGGGACAATTAATATACCGAAAGCCCTTCCAACTCCTGCAGGCTGCTGGTCCAAGGCCAAGGAAGCAGATGAGATGTTGAGGCGTAGCCGAGGTCAGTAAGGTGGTGGTGGAGCCTCACCGTGTACCATGGTGGTGCGGTGTCTGGAGTGGTGGCAAGACCAGCAGAGTTGCCCATAGGCAGCAGCCAACACAAGGTGGGCGGCGCCTGTAGCGTGGAACAGGACGGCACACAAATGGGGTCCACCACGGCCTGCAGGTTGGCTCGGCCCACAGGTAGCACAACATACATCTGAGGCAGAGCTGTTACTCAGGCAGCTCGCTGGTCCGATCACCAGGGAGAGAGTGGAAAGGGCTGGCCTCAAGGAGCCATTTATCTCCTGTGCACCTCCAAAAGAGGTCATCAAACTGCAACCTGATTGACCGGTTAAACTCCACCCACATCTTCTTACAGGTGCCATGTTGGTGGAAAAAAGCCTAATTATCACAGCCCACCCTTTGCCAACTTAGCACTTGAGGCACCCCTAGCCTCCCTAGCCATTGTGCCCACACCACTTTCTTTGCAAGCAGACGAAACGTTGACTCTTAGGAGCCTGTCAGGGTGCAGTATAGCACCGACGAAAACATACAACTTTCCTCTAGTTCTTTAATGCTTCCTACCCCCCACTGTCATAACCAGTTCTCCCTTACCAATTCACCTAGACCAGAGCATATAAACTGGTACAGATAAGAGCTCAAGAGCTCGCAACACAGGGGATCCAGGACAGGTAAACCCCTCAGGACCAATAATGAGAGTAGCAATACCAGAAGGGAAAGGGAAAGGTGTAGGGGGAAAGGGGAACTGACCACGATGATCTACTTATAACTCTCCTACCCCCACCCCCAGGGGAACAGCCAACAGAAAAGTGGGTGAAGGGAGACAGTGGTTGATCGTGTAAGACATGAAAAAAATAATTTATCAATGATCAAGGGTTCATGAGGGAAGGAGAGTAGGAGAGGGGGGAAATGATCTGATACCAAGGGCTCAAGTAGAAAGAAAATGTTGATGGCAAAATATAATAAAATGATGATGGCAGTACATGTACAAATATGATTGACACAGTGGATGGATGGGTGGATTGTGATAAGAACTGTAAGATCCCCCAATAAAATTATTAAAAAAAAATGTTGAGTCATCCTGAGCAAGGCAGACTAGGACTAGAATCAGGTGGGGCTCAGAAACTTGAGATTGTGTGCCATAGAGTTGATCCCAACTCATAGCCAATCTCTCCGATAGACTAGAACTACCCTTTAGGGTTTCTCGGCTGCGATCTTTATGGAAGAAGAGTCCAAGGGCTTTTCTCCCACCAAGAGACACGTGAGTTTGAATCGCTAACCTTGTGGATGGCAGCCAAGCCCTTTACTTTTCGCTGCTTCAGCAAGGCTCCTAGAGACTTGAGAGAGGAATTCAAATTGTGATCGTGCGACCATACTCCCATAGGTAGTGGCCATACATTTCCAGAAATACTGTTTGTTTTTTTTAATTAAAAGAGTATCTCAAAATTACTGAGTAGTAGGAAGCATCATTGAATTCCTTTCTGGTTTTATAGATGAGAAAAGTGAAACCTTGATAAGCAGCTTTTAGATCGCTGTGACAGGGCTGATTGATTGTAGACCATACATGGATGTGGGTATAACGCACTCCTAGCCATCTAGGCGTACCAAGACACATTAATGATGTAGCACAGTTGTGAGGGACAGAGTTGGGTCGTTTGCTACTTTTCTGAGTTCCTGTTTGCTGCATACAGTACTATGGCACATACAGTTACATAAGACGTAGCCTTTGCCCTCAAGGAACTTGTCTAATGTAACATGAGACGATATAAGAATTAGTATATCTCGAAGCAAGACTAAGTGCCAACCAAGTGGTACAGCTCTCCTTTGTGTATGCTTTAACACAGTGCCCCTGACTCGGCATAGGATGTTGTGTGTTTTCAGTTTTCATCCCGCTTTCATGGAGAGGGGAACAGATTTGACTTGGGTGACCTCTTTGTCTGGAAGGACATGCTGATTATTCTTGTGAAGCCGCAGTGCTGTTCAGTGTAAGTTGCCCATGTGGCGGTTGAACCCAATGATGGTTTTGTTTATGTGTCATACAAATGATGCTATATCATTGACTCATTGCTAAGCTTTAGCCAAAAATTCCCCAGGTCGAACTTGAATCTCTTATGTTTGTTCTAATTTAGTGAGTTTGGCTGCCATGGTTGGAACTGACCCCAGAGCAGTGGATTTGTTTTTGACGTTTGAGGGTGTCTCTCACTGAAGCACTCAGCTACTAACTGAGAGATTGACTGTTTGAGTCTATTTAGAGATGCCTCTGATGGAAAGGCCTGGTGATCTGCTGTACTTCTGAAAGATCACAGCCATTGAGAAGCCCTCCCATAGTTCTAGTTAGTACTGATAACATGACCCTGCTTGATACTCACCATCATGAAATGATCACTGACGATAAGGGTGTTACAGCAAAGGTGTGTTGAAGAAAGTAGATAGTGCCCAGCTATCAATTAGAATAGAGTCTGGGATCTTAAAGGCTTGTATTCAAACAAACAGCCATCTATGTGAGGTGTCAACTAAGTCCACGGCAAAGGAGCACACCAGCTTGGGTGATCCAAAGATGATGATAACAAAATCCAAATATGATGAAGAGAAAAGTAGCAGAGCTTAAATTGTGAACACCCAATTTGTAGAACCCCAAAATCCATCTGCAGCCTATCAAGTAACACTAAGCCTATGGCAGATTCCTTCTAGCCACAGGCAAGCAAGGGACAGCTTTCCTATCAGACAGAGATTATTTTAACATGATTCTGGTGGATCAAAAGTGGTACAATTTGACATCATTTGACCTCCCTCTTGACCCCACTGAAATTTGTTCTAAACTCAATTATTTCTTGCTTGTACCACGACAGAAATTTCTTCTCTGGCTTTTAAAATATTGGTAGTGGTCTTTTCTTTCTTACTCTTTATTTGTATTTTATCTTTATATTATTATTATTTTCTTCTTGCTGACTTATTTTTATTGTTTCTCTTGGGTTTCCCGGCTGGTGAAGCACAGAAGGAGTAGATATGTATCGAGACAATAACTGATGCAATGGTTTACCGGAGAGGGTGAGGGGATTTGGGGGAGCAAACAATGCAGGAGGGGTGAGGGAGCACTAGAACGGATTGTGATGATATGCACACAACTCATTTTAAAAGCGATGTAACCATGGAAGTGTCTGATATGTGAATACTATATCAAGAAGACTACTAAAAAAAGAGAAAAGAAACCAAGCGTGACCAGTGATTACCATGCTAGGGGACGTTGAGTTTATGTCAATGGTGGTGGGATAATTTGGAAAAGGCCGTCAATAATAGTTGTACAAAACATAGAGCACAACTAATGGCACTGAATTATACAAGTAGAAGTGAAATTGGAGACTGTTTTGTTGTGTCTATTTTTGCCACAATTAGAAACAAAAACATTACAAGAATAAAAATGAGTACAAAGAAGAAGAAAATGTTTTAGAATTGAATATGGTGACAGTTGTATAACTCTCCTTGATAGGATTGAATTACTGACTTGTATGACATGTGGGTGAAGTGCTTAAACTGTTAAAAAAAAAAAGCATAGCTCGGCTCTGCACACATGGGGGCACCATGAGTTGGGATTGACTTGAGAGAAACTCGTTTGGTTGGCGAGGAGAAGGTAGAAACCTAGGAGGGGAGAGGTGAGGTGATACTGCTGTCAGTGGACTTGACAGTAGTGGAAGGAACAGGAGCTTGAGTGCTGTTCTGGTTCTCTCCCTTCTGACTGTTTTGGGTTTTTGATAGCTTAACTCTGCCTGCAAGTAGCCACGACGAATATTTTCTATCAGCAGCTACATGAGACTACAATATAATAGATACAGAAGCTCTGAAAATAAAGAAACTTAATAGGTAACATTTATCCTGATCTCAAGGTGTTTGTAACTTAGTTGAGAGATACTAATCTGTGGATTAAATGATTGCGAGAAATCAAGTAACAATACCAAATATCTTGGCCTTGTGTTCAATAAAAAATGAATACATGCCAAGCACATAGTTGATGTTCAATCCCTTTTTTGTTGACTACACAGGAGAAAAGATCTGGGGCTCTTCCCTGATAAAGCTGACAGCCGAGGAAACCCGATGGGGCAGTGCTACTAGGTTCTGTAGGGCCACTCGGAGTTGGAATGGTCTTGACGGTGCACATCACCCCCATGGCAGTAAACGGAAACTGCTATTTCTCTGGCAGCAGATTCTGCCCCGCTTTGGCCACCTCTTGCCGCTTCCTTCTCCTATTCTCACATCATTGCTGTCCATTTCAAAAGATTTAGGAAGATCATGCTGTGGTTCATTAGGTGACCGTCTTCTCTTAAAGAGCCCCGGTTGTGTAATGGGTTACACGTTGGGCTGCTGACCACAAGGTTAGTAGTTCAAGACTACCAGCCACACTGTGGGAGAAAGAAAGGACTTTCTACTCTTGCAAAGAGTTACGGCCTCAGAAACTCACTGGAGCAGTTCCCATCTTTTAAAAAAAATTTGTTATTATTTGATTTAATAAAACAAATGTAAATCACTCAAACTTCAGGGCTCCTTACATTCCTTTTTTAAATGCAAAAAGTTGTAATAGTAGTTATTATCTATGAAAATTATTTTCACAAATATCACCCTGAAAACATCAGTTTTACACCCCCATCACCATGAGATCACAAGAACTGGATGCTGCCCCACTACCTCTTCAGATCAAAGACTTCATAGCACAATTCTGATCAAAAGGGAGAAAATGTAGAACAGAATTCTGAATTCCCATAACATCTAACCTTTCTGGAGCCATGGAGGCTGGGTGAACCTTCAGAATGATTACTCTGAGATTATCTGTAAACCTTAAGCCTGAAATAAACCCCAATGTCTTCCTTAAACCATCAGTAGTTTGACTGAATCAGTAAAGAATATATCTACCTTGAACATTATGCTCTTTTAAGAATTAGATGGGAGCAGTTCTCTTCTCTCCTGTAGGATTGCTATGAGTCAGATTGACCTGATAGCAATATGTATTTTAAAAAGGTTCTCTTAGGGCTTAGAACTCTCTTTAGGCTAAGTCATAGGAGGTAAGAGATGCTATTGGAAAAAAGTACTGGGTTATCAGAAAATACGCCCAAAACATCTTCTATAATTGGTAAGAGGAAACCGCTAGGATAGGTGATATCTTATAATAACATGGGAAAACTTGAGCCACATTTTCAAGCTGCCGTAGCTACATTTTAATTGGCTGCGATTTTTAAAAACACAAATTAAGCTAGTTATGTTCTCCGCCCTTCTCAGTCTTGGCAGTACAAAGGCCTGTTTCACAGGAAAGAACATGTAAACAAGTAGGTACAAGGAAGCTTGTGTGGATGAAGTTCTGCTGTATAGCTCAGTGACTTTCTCCGATTTAAGATGTAGCTCTTGGCAACTTCAAATAGTTTGTGTTCTGTAAGGGAGAATTTCAGTATATTTAGCCATGTTTAGTAAAACTAATTATGATTCTCTGAGGGGAAATAGACTCTTAGACTCACTTATTCATTCCACAAGCTTTTATTGAGTCATTTGCATGGTCAAGGCATGAGGCTAGGTATTGGGAGATGGGAGAGATCAAGAGTTACCAATCTAATAAAAAAGCTGTAATGCCATGCAAATATGTGTTGAAAGGAGGGTAAAGAGTGCCGTAGGGTTCTAAATAAATGGAGGAATTACTTCCAGAGAGGGCAACTCTGTCAAAGTTCTATGCTGGGAGAATTTGAACTACATAGTGAAGGCTGAGTGGAGACCTTTGCATCTGTACGGCAGCACAGGCTGGGTACCACACCGCTCTGGAGTGCCAGTCTGCTGCAGATGGTGTTCCCAGAGCTGTGCAGTCTGTGGGTCCTGGCTATGTAGAGGATGTGGACCGTGGAAGATATGGGAGAGGGTGGGAAACAATAAGAGCTTTAGAAGTTTATCTTGACATTTAGGGTGGTTAAGTGC
Source organism: Tenrec ecaudatus (assembly GCF_050624435.1). Classification (NCBI taxonomy): domain Eukaryota; kingdom Metazoa; phylum Chordata; class Mammalia; order Afrosoricida; family Tenrecidae; genus Tenrec; species Tenrec ecaudatus. Next base: position 56,773,718 of record NC_134546.1, on the reverse strand, counting down.
AGCACTTCAAGAAAGAAACGGGAGAGGAGGATACTTGCCCCGACAGTCAGTTGGAGGAGTGAGTTGAGTTTAGGCTATTTTGGTGCTTTTATGTACTGTTGTTTTCTGTACTGTAGAAGGTAATATTATGAAGGAAGTAGTGTTTTCTGCTCAGGTAAGTTTGAAGAGCCCTGCCAAGAGAGGGAGAATGGAACTGAGATTTTACAATGAATTTTGTGATATGCTGTGCTTCGTTGTATGGCTATATTTAGAATACAGTGGATGTCCAAATGCTCCACTAGATTTTATCAGTTGACATGTTTGCAGCCTATGTGTTAGGTTTCTGAGAGACGATTGAAGACTGGCCGTTTAGGTGGCCATCCCATGAGGGCTCTGTTTAATTTAGGTAATGGCAGCCAAACCCAACCCACTGGTATCAAGTTCATACCTTCTCATAGTGATCAGGGTTTCTGAGTCCGGAGATCTTTATAAAAGCAGACAGCCTTGTCTTCATCCTGCCAAGCAGCTGGGGAGTGTAAACCACTAACCTTGTTTACACGACAATATCCTAGTATTTCCTAAACCTGAACTCAGTGCTGGCTCCTGGGGACCTTGTGGAACAGAGTACAGCTGCACTGGAGAGTTGCCAAGGCTATCAATCGTCACAGAAGCTGCTGTCACTTCTTTCTCCTGTGGAGTGGCTTTGAACTACCGACATTTTGCTTAGCAGCTAAACACTTAACCCCTACGCCATTGGGGATGGATCTTGACTGAAAGCATAGCGTATTGGAAATATGTTTACCTGTGCTTTATTGACTAAAGGCATTTCACTATGTGGATAAGAACAAATTATGCATAGGATGACGAAGAATGAGAATTCCAGATACTTAATTTTGCTTACGTGGAACCTGTTGTTTAAACATGGGCGTTCTGCATGGTGTAAAGTTAGGAAAGATGTGTTTACTCAGTCTGTGTTGCTGAGCCAATAATCTGAGGAGCTGGGCTCTATGAGGAAGAACACAGCTTCAGGATTGGAGGAAGACTCACTTGCAATAGGCGGATGATACCAACTTGCCTACTGAAAGGAAAGAGACTTAGAAGCATTGACGAAGGTCAGCGACTACGACTTTGAGTGTGGATTAGACCTCAGCAAAAGAGAAAACAAAAATCCTCACACTGGACCAATAATCAATAGACATAGACAATATTGAAGTTATCAAGGATTTAATTTTGCTTGGATCTACTATCAATGCCCATGGAAGCAGCTGTCAAGAAAGCAATTGATGTATTTCCTTGGGCAAATCTGCATAAGGTCTCTTGAAAGTATTGAAAACCAAAAAATGTCACTTTGGAGACTAATATGTGTATAGCCATGGTATTTTCAATGGCTTCCTTATATGTGCAAACTGGATTAAGGAGGCAAAAGAAAAATTGTGCTTTGAATTATGGTATTGGCAAAGAATATAGAATATTCACTGGCTTTGCTTTCCTAAGGACCCAGCTTAAGATCGGATAGCGCAGGGCTGGGCAGTGCTTTATTCTGTTGTCCACCTAACAACAGTCTCCCTACCCTCATGCTCAATAAGGAGTCCAGTACATATTGAGTTCATTTGTGGTTTTTCTGGATGGTAGAAGGTATAACATAGACAACTATGGGTCATATGGATGAAGTACATATCCTATATTTCTACTGTGTTAAAATAAATTTAGCTATGTTTTTCTTTTGTATTTCTGTATCTCTCTCCCTCCGACCTACTTATTTATTAGCAGTACTAGGAGTTAGAAGGTTTTGAGCTCTTAGGCTTAGTTGATTAACCTCTCTGTGCCTAACGTTTCCCATGTGTGACAATGTGAGACCATTTCTAGAGTTGTACTGGGGGCTGGCTGAGAATGACTGCCTACCGTCCTTGGCACATAGTGAGGACACAGTGAGCGCTCACATGCAATTATGATCCTACTTAGATTACTTAGGTGACTGACCTGATTGGTTGAGGGAGAAGTGTCTTTTATCACATTTGTGACAAGTAATCCCCCCTTTGACAGCCAGGGGAAATTCTATGGATCACAACAACGCATTCTTCAGCCTGTCTCAGGGAAGGTACGGGACACAACAGTGTTCCCTTCCAGACTGGTGAGGTCGCCGTGAGTCGGGGACACTTTGAGGGCAGCTAATAACTAACAAGAACCTGGGTTGGGGGTCCATTCTTCCCCAGACACGATGAAACCTGAAGGACTTATTAATTCACTTCAGGTCTTATGTGTTAACATTTATATAGTTGTCAGAGAGTTTCTTAAATGTGTTACATCTAGCAAGTCATGTAAACCCATGGATATAAATGTGTAGTAAGGGACAAGCAAGAATGTGAACTCAGACTTGTCTCTTAACCAATTGGTTTATTCTATAATATACTGCTGCTGCTGTTATTGTTGTCGTGTTGTTATTGTTGTCGTGTTGTTTCTGACTGATAGCGACCCTATGTGCTCGTGACTGAAACACCACCTGGTCTTGTGCCATCCTCACAATTGTTCTCGTGTTGCAGCCGTTGTTTGTTGTAGCCATTGCGTTAATCCATCTTATCAAGGGTTGTCTTCTTGGGTGCCGCCCCGCTGCTTTACCAAGCAACGAAGCCCTTCTCCCGGGACTGCTCTTGGGCTCTTCCTGACAACCTGTCTAAAGTACATGAGATGAAGTCCCGCCATCCTTGCCTCTAGGGAGCATTCTGGCTGTTTGTCTTCCACCATTGATTTGTTTGTTCTTTTAGCGGCCCACAATACTTTCAGTATTCACAGCCAGCACCTTAATTCAAATGCATCGATTCTTCTTCAGTCTTCCTTATTCAGGGTCCACTTTCACATGCAAATGAGGCCATTGAACATGCCATGGCTTGGGTCAGGCACACCTTAGCCCTCAAAGTATTATCTTTGCTTTTCAACACTAGAAAGAGGTCTTGTGCAGCAGAGCGACCCAGTGCGATGCATTGTGTGATCTCTCGACTGCAGTGTTCTTACTGCACAGTGATTTTCTTCCTGAAAGGGCTTTTTCTCCTATTCCTTTTGGCTGGCCAAACCGACTCCCTTGCTCCAGTAAGAAAGCAAAGATGTCCTGGTACTGTAACTTTGCAGAGTTGTGTTCAACCAAACTTATTTTTTTTTAAGGTGGAAAGGGTTGTTACTAGGAACCCGATCCTCCAAATGGTTTGCTCCAGAGAGCAGAGTTCCCTTTGTAACGTTACTGTATTTCATGTACTGCTATGTCACAGATTTGAACGCGAGAGTCCCAAAATGGTGATAGTAGGAATACAGGTGATGTATTAAAGAACAGAAACACCCCTGGAGTTAAAACGGATAAGGTGATTTCTATAAATCCTCTTCTCCTACAACCAGAGTTAGGTTAGATTATAATTGGCTACTCTTGGAAGTTTAAACAACTCAAAAGATTTCTACTTTGGCAAAATTGAAATTTAGGGACAGTTGAAATACATAGATCTTAACGGTATTCAGTCAGTCCGTTTTGTTGTTTTTGTCTTTTAAACTTGCGTGTCATCAATTCGGCTACGAACAAATCATATCACTTTAAATAACTGTCTCCGTTTGCTCTGGGGTACCGAGCACTTTCAGCCTTCGCTGTGTTTATATGACATTTGCGTCTATTTTCGACTCATTTATGTTTTTCTCAGCTATGTCATCAAACAGTAGCCTCTTAATTAGTGGAGGTGATCTTTTACACGCGCTTTCGCTGTTATTGAATAGTTCCCCTCTGAAAATGGGCTGTTAGTGTTGGAGCTGCTCAGAGCGAATAAACTTCCTGGGAGGAAACGATAATAAAATATTCAGGAAGTTATTAGGAAATGAGGACTTGTGTTCTTGTTCACTCAGATAAGCTGCAGAGACCTTTGTATGTATCCAAACGGTATTAGGGGGAAGAGGGAAAGGCTTGGCAACTTTCTTTGACTACTGCTAGGGACTTAGGTATGGAACACACAATTGAAAGAAAATCTCTCAAAGCAAAGCTGTTTAAGAATTGTTTTCCCTTCTTGAGTGTTTCCTTCAGAGAGGAGAAGTGAGAACTTTCTGGGGCCTTGCTAAATAAATCAGCTCCCGGTGGGGAAACTGCCCCTGGGGGAGACAGTAGTTTACGCAGTGCTGGTAGATGAAGAAGTGTGGGAGCAAGCATTTCTGTCACGTTCCCCCCTACCCCCACCCTTTTCCTGGATCTTGCTTTCTTGTCTTTGTTAGACAATTTGGCTGTCATGAATGCTAGCAACCTTGTTTTTAAGTGATTCTGAACACCAATTCTGCAGTGTTTTCCCTTTTATTGAATGGATTTGTATTATTTTTCTGAAGTGCCATTGTGGGCACCATCAAAGCTGTTCCAACGCATAGCAGCACAGTGCACCATCCTCACAATGGTTAGGCTTGAGCCCATTGTTATGCAGGTATTGTTTTATTTAACTGAGTGTAGAGACTGGTTCTTTCCATGCCCCCCACCCCCAAAGACATGTTTATGGCAGGGGCGATCAACTCTTAAGCTGATGGACTTTGGGTCCCCACCTCCCTCACACACACACGTAATGCTTGGGAGAGACTCTATCAATATATTTAAAAGTCATACATTTCTGATTTTTGGGGGGCAAAATAGATCTTTTACCCTATCTTTTTTTTAAAGGGAGCTCCAAAGTACATATGCTCCAAACACCTCAAAACTCAGTCTTCCAGATTCCTGGTGCAGATTGGCTTGAAGTCATTCATCTGAGTTGATTGGAGGGTACCAAGAAGAGAGGCATGGGTGACAAAACTGAGTGGCCAGGAGTCCCCATCTCAAGAGTCGTGTGTGGGCCATGCAGATGGAAGAGAAGTCGGGATGCAGGTAGAAGAGGCGTATGTGAGAAGACGGTGTGCTGTAACCAGTCGACTGATTAGGGTGTGCTCCTTAGACAGAAGGATGGATGCATCCACAAACAGCATTTCTGACAGCAATTTAAAATAAGGACAGTTGCTCCAGACAATGCATTTCATCTTGAGATATCGAGCTATTTTATTTTATTTTTTTAAAATCAGAAGTCAACTTTTGAAAACTAGGTAATTGTTTTGAAGTTATTTTACTGATTAGAATATTTAGCAGAAAACATAGAGATGCCAGGTTTGTACCCTTGTTTTGCCGCTATAGCTGATTTTGATAGCTTCTTGGCTTGGTGGGCAGGTCTTCTCTGTCCCTTCTTTTCTCGTGCTCTCTCTCCTTTCTCTTTATTTGCTTTGCCATTTCATCTCCTGCTCTTGGATTCAGCACTCTTCTAGGCTCCCGAAACTTTCGAGTGACTGGGCTTTGGATAGCCACTTTTTTTCTTTAGTGTCAGTGCTCTGCTGCTTTGAGAGATAATTAGGTTCTCTGCGTGGCTTGCCGATACATTTCATGTTAAGATAGAAATAATGTTCTCAGAACCAGTTGTATCCAGCCGATGGTTAACTGGCTTAGGGTCAAATATGCTTAAAAGTATTTAAGGTTTCTTAAAATTCCTTCTAATTGGATTCATGTCTCAGGGTTGATAAGAGTACTTGCAGAAAGTTGTGTGGATCTGCCACCTGGTGGTGAAATATTACAGCAGTTATTGAATCTTTGAAAAGGGTTTACTTATGGTTGCTCGCTATTCCTTGCCTTCATAGGCACCCTGGCGTAGTGGATTATCAGTTGAGCTGCTGATAGTTGTTTGAACCTACTAGCCGCTCCGCGGGAGAACGATGAAGTTGCCTGTTCCCCTCAAGATTCATCGCCTCGGTAACCAACAAGGACAGACAGTTCCACCCTGCCCCGTAGAGCCACTGTAAGTTAGAGTCGGCTCCATGGCAGTGAGAGTGTTTTGATTTAAAGTCCACCGAGGTTCTTTAAGTGTGTGTACATTTTTCTCTCTTAGATTTTGTTTGTTTGGGTTTTTTTTGATTGAGAAAACATTAAGTGTGATAGAAGGGGAGGATATCAGCTAATATATTTCTGTGTAATGTATGCTACTGGCTCATAACATTTGTGTGTTACTGAGTTGAGACTCTGAGTTCTTTGAGAACATATTGCTTTTAAATTTGAAGAGACAAACATTTGAGAAGTTCCTGTTAAGTATTTTAAGAATTTCAATATGGATAGTCATTGACATCCAGAACAAAGGACAAAGGTTTCCCGCCCCTTCTGTTCAGTGTGGTGTTTGAAGGATACAATAACGTGTATGTATCTGCTTAGTTCAGGTGTCCTCAAACTATGGCCTGCGGGCCACTTGCAGCCCGCCGAGGACATTTAACCAGCCCGCCGGGCGTTCTTGCCCCCTTTGTTTTTTTACTTCAAAATAAGATATGTGCAATGTGCATAGGTTTTTGTTCATAGTTTTTTTTTTTAACTATAGTTCGGCCCTCCAATGGGTCTGAGGGACAGTGAACTGGTCCCCTGTTTAAAAAGTTTGAGGACTCCTGGCTTAGTTGCTTCTCATTGCTTCGTAGCATTCACAGTATGCATCTACATGTTTTGCTTAGGCGGGTTCTGCTTTGGGTTGCTAATTGTAACAGGTCCACCAGGTCCTCTGAGGGGGAAAGATGAGGCAGGCTGCTGCTGTAGAGGCAGTTCTACTCTGCCCTACAGGGTTGCTAGAAATCGACTTAATGGCAGTGAATGTATTGAGCTTTGTACTCTTCTTCTTCAGTGATTATTGCTGGGCTGTCATCCTGAAAGTCCACAGTTAGAAGCCAGGTGGGGCATTCTACTCCCCTAAACAGTTACAGTCTCAGGAACTCACAGGGGCAGTTCTATCCCGTTCTACAGGGTCACCATGAGTCGGAGTGGGCTCAATGGCAGTGAATTTTTGAGTCTATGTAGTGTATGTACAGATTGAATAGACATTATAGATATTCTATATATAATCTCACCAGACAATGTCACAATTTTACTTTCTTCGAGATAAGGATCCCATTTCTCAGAGTTGCAGGTGTGTATCTGCATATTGTACCACCACCACCACCACCACCACCACCATCACCACCACCTCCACCAACACCACCACCACCACCATCACCACCACCACGAGTTTGAAGCTTCAGCATTGGGAGTTGTCTGGGACACAGCTCTGTGGAAGAGAGAGAGAGAAAACAAATTCTGTTATTTCACCTAGTTTCTGAGTCCCATATGAGTTCCCCTTCTGCCCCTTAGACTGGAGGGGGCGTGGGTTTCTCTTGGAGTGGGGTTCTATCCCCTTCCTTTGAGTGCAGCCTGAGATACAAGAGGAGGAAAGAACAAAACTTAGGGCGTTCACCACCAGTCTTTATCCTCTGGGTTCTTCTCTTCTTCCCCAGCTGTCCTGTTAGCATTTGCTTTTCCAGAGTTCTAAGTGTTTGGTCCAAAGGTTTTCTGAGGAGGCTTCAAGAAGTCCATGGGAAAACGGAATGACAAGATAGAGGAATTTTTCCATGGACTTTTTGAAGCCCCCCTGCAGTTGCCTTCAGCAGGAGAGTGTGCTTATTGCATCCCCACTGAAGCGGGACTTTCACTTGTCCACTGCACGTGGCTCTCAATTCCTACCTTTGCTCTGCTGGATCCACTCTAGGACTGTTGCACTATCAGTCATAGTTACTTTCTCTGTGGCTGAGACTTCAGTGTCAACTACTTCTGGAAACGAGTTCCTTCCCTTCTGCTGCTGTCCTTTCTGCCAGTGCTTATTTCCCTTCTTGGGAATCGCTCACACTTGCTCTTCACCCTGTCCTTTTCTTCTGTGTCCTTTGGTCACTGGTTTTCAAATCTTTATCTCCATCTTCCCCCTCTTTTTAGAGTTGAGGCCGTATTTCAAGTTAACTACTTGCAAGTTCTACAGGTCACAGATGCTCAGCATTTCTACTCAAATGCTCTTTCTCTAGACCTTTCTTGCTTTGTGTGTAACTAGTGTACCCCTGCTCTATTTCAAACCTATGACGCATTCCCATTAAGACGTGGCATTATGTCTAAGAAGTTTCCATTATGTCTAAGAACTTTACCTTCTGTGTGATCTATAATATTCTTGGATACAATGATATTTACAGCACAAATACATATGTGGAAATTTCCTGTCAGACCTTTTATATACTTTTAAGTGGGCTCCCATTTACCATTTTTGGAACCCTTTAAGATATAAAAACTTATTTTCATAATCCACACAGTTATGGTGGAAACGTTTACAGGGATGAATAGAAATAAGTCACTTAACTCATAATTCAGGTGATTATTAACATTTTATACATTTTAGTTTTTCCTCTGTACATATTTGTATATTCTAAAAGTGCATATTTTGCATAGATTATGTGTACATAAAACAAACACTGTGACCATATTACATATACAATTTTGTGTATGGTCCTGGCATGACTACTTAATTTCATTGTATGGATATACCATAATTTTCCATAAAACTTTTTACATGTGAAATATTTATATAAATATTTCATTGGTTGTGCTAAAATTTTAATGTTGAACATTTGAGTGTGATAAATGTCTTTTACATCAGTTTTTAATTTTCCTTTTATGATACACTTCAAAACACCGAGTTTGACATATTTACGGTTCTTCTTTCATGTTGCCAAATTGTTTTCAAGAAAGGTTGTACAAGTTTTTACTTCTTAATAATTCCTTTGAAACTGTGTGTGTCTCTGTGTGTGAATATACATGTTTATAATTTTCTTAAATTTTAAGTATAGAAACACCTTATTAAAAAGTTTAGTTTACCAAATGAATGTGACTATATGTATTTTTTAATGTGAATATATTTTATGGCATCTGTGTACACAGTACTAGAGACAGTTTTGCACAAATTAAAGATTTTAAATTACAAATGTGCACAAGTGCTAGTAAGAAGTTACTGTGATGATGGTCATGATGGAGATTCAAAAACTCCTTAATTTTATTCGCTTCCTGATTCACCAAGAACATCAGAATCTATTGATCTGCCATTTGGTGGCAGCTACTGCATGCATGGATTCCTCTTGTGTGTGTTCCACTAGCTTTTTTGGTACCACGTCTGACACACCCAGTGTGGTAAGGTTGAGGAATGTCAGAGAGTCAAGAGCTGCTCACAGTAAAGGCAGCACCTCGCTTTCTCAAAAGCATCTCTGGCAAGCAGAGAAAAGAATTTGTATGCCAACGAAACAGAGCTTGGTGGGGTGATGGTGAATACGTGTACTAGGATGGAGTCAAAGCAGAGCTGGCCCAAGCTGGCCTGCAGGTGTAAATGCAATCTAACTGGAGTGCTAATCTGTTTCATTCAAATGACCTTAATCAGTAGAATTCACAATTTAGAAAATACGCACATGAAAGTTTAAAAGACTGAATAAATGGTTTAAATTTTTCAAAGAAAATATTTCATTTGTGTTAAGCAAGTGTCTCGATTCATAAGGTGAGTGCAACAGGTTCCTCGGGTCTGAAGTGTACACGGCGACCCTCATAGAAGTCAGGCATTTGTTTTTAGGTGTGTTTTAGCAACATCACAGACGTAGAGTGATGATGAGCCCTGCTTTGCTTAGGATAGTTCGTACTTGTTGTTTTGGGTATAATTATTAATAGTTTATACTTGTTTGGGCATAATTATTATTAATTATATAATTATTATAAAGTACTTGATTATTAATTATACCCCCTCTCGCTCTCAGAAGTGTTCCGGTTTAGATGATAAATTCTGTAGTCATCATACATTTCTGATCATTCAGGACCCTCCAAAGTAGAGATTTGCTGGAAGCTTGGAACCAAGTTCAACTCATCAAGGAATGTCAAATTAGCATGAAGGCAATTATAGCTGCTCAGGAGAAATAGAAACTCCCGAACATAGTTAACATCTGTGGTCAGCTCCGTCACTTCCCTTTTGCAAGGTAACAGGGCAACGATGACTTTCCCATCACTAGACCATGTTGTCCATCTCCGAGGTAGTGCACACAGCTGAGATTTTATTTCTCAGTCTCTTAGTGCTAGAAGACTAACTCAGAAAAGTGAATTTAAGCTGTGTTTATTTGGATCAAGTATTTTTTAAACCAAGATATGAAAAATGAAAGTAGGCTGTAAAGAACACTGTGTTAGACAGGGTTCTCTAGAGAGATAAAATCAGATTGCGGATAATTATATATATATATATTTATAAAGATAGATAGATAATACAAGAAATGAACAGTTAAATTATGAAGCAGTACAAATGGCTCCCGTGAGAGAGTTGTGAGACACTAGCAATCCTTTAAGTCTTGAGGGCCGCCAGGTAGTCCTCTGTAGAGAGAGTTAGGCTTTCCCAGCACAGGCAGCAACAAGGCAGGTCACCAACCGTCAGCCAGGTCACCAACTGTCATTCCCTGGCTCCAGAGATGTCCATTCCATTTCTCTGGCGAGGCAAGTCTTAAAGGGACCACAAATTACAGTGACAGTTCACAGGTTAGGTGTCCCACAGGTAGTGTCGCTTGCAAATTGAGGCACAGAACAAGCAAGGCAGCCGCACACTGGCCTGATGATCAAAGAGCAAGAGGCAAGAAAGTTGAGGCTCACAGAGCCATTTATCTCTCCGCCCTTCAATTAATCCAGGCTAGCACAATAAACTGACTATCTCAAACACATTTCAGAACAGTAAGGAAAGAAGTACAATCATTATAACATAAATTTATGGGATGTTTAATAGATTATGTGCATTATGTGCCAGGTACTACGTTAGGCCCTGGAGATGGGCATCGAATAAGTCAAGCATAGCCCCTGCCCTTGTGGAGCACACAGTCTGGTGAGAAGACAGACCGCTTAAAGGTGCAATACAATGACATGTGGCAGGTGTCTACAATTACCTTATCAAGTCAGAACCACACATGCCCAAGTTCTATTTACATCCTTTATTAAATTTAGTTGGGCATTAAGTACCCAGCACTTAATTACTAAAATGATAATATCCTGATATGATGTGGTAAGTAGTCACTCCCTTACAACTTAGGTGGGGAACCTATACAGGTGGTGCCCAAGTTTTACTTTTAATTTAATTGTGTTAGGTGCTTTTATTGTTGCTGCGTAATTAACATGTGAATTCTCCTGTTGGTCTGTATTCAATTTAAAGTACAGTATTTATGGTAACAACTGTTTTATCAATGTGATATTTTCAAAATACTTGGAAACTTTTATGCTTGATCATTGAGGATATATGAAGCAATCCATTTCTTGATGAGCTTTTTTGAGTGTGCAGAGAGTTTCTTGCAGTTTGAAGCTATACTGAACACAGATTTGAGTTATTTAAAGAATTCCTGTAGCCATAGCCATAATCCACATGTAGCTTTTGAGAATTTGAAATCTATCTAGTGCCTCATGAGATTTGTTGTAAGTATAAAATGCTATCATTAACTTATTACATGTTTAAATGATTTTAGATTTATTAGGTTAAATGTGTTATTAAAATTAATTCAAACTGTTATATCTTTGTAATTACAGGAACACTTAAAATGACATATTTGGCTTTTACTATATTTCTAATAGATAATACTGTTCTGAAATACTCCCTCGGGATCTCAGAATTCTTTAGATTACACTGCTTTGGGCTATGGCTTCTCAACTTACAGGAAATCTCATGGGCTCTCTGGCCTGAAAGTACACTTGGATTTGACATTCAGTTGGACATGAACTGAAAGCAGAGATGTGATTCACGGGATAACCTCTCTATCTTTACAAAAAAAAAAATTGCACCCTTTTTAAATGCTAAAGCCAATTAGTATGAAATTCTGCAGTTCATATTCAGAAGCTCCTTCACCAAACAACAGTGGGTGAGTCTTTTTCAAACAAGGTCGTAAACTTGAGGACAAAGATTATTTTATTCCTTGCAAGTTGCCAACCGCGTTGTAAATGTGATAAGCACTTGTTGAGCTGGTGAAGTGCCGAAGGCTCACAAGTCGCAGCAATATTCAGTTTCTCAGGGGAGAGAGATAACACTTATGGATTTTGAGAGCCAGGAAAGGGCCGTGGAGGAGGTGGAATTTGAACTGTGATTGCTGCCGGCTTTCAGATTACCTCACATTGCAGCACTGGTCACTTCCAGAAGGCGTAGTTGGCGCCACCTTGCCTTTGCCATCACTGTGAAGCTGGTTGGAACTAAAAGTCCGCTTCAGGAAAAGCAGTGCAGCCGGATTGACCGGAACCGGAGTGAGGAAAACCCAGATATAAATATCACCAGATTTTGTGATTTTCCACCATTTGTGGAGAGAATTTGATCTTGAGAGAATAGAGTTTTATGGTTTTAAACAGTCAGTGTTGGATCATTGTCATGAAGTAAAAGAAAGTGATTCAGGAGAAGGGAGGGAGGGGAATAAGGAGTAAGAAGTCAGGAAAGTAGGTTATAGCTAACGAGCGTGAGTGAGCCTTTTATCAGCCAGGGTCCAATCAGAAGAAAGCAAAATTTTAAAGAATCGTTTAGGTAAAAGGTGATTAATTATAAATGTAAAAGAGAACTATAAGATTTAGCTATTGAAAGGAGTGTACAGAGGTAGCAACTGGGGAGAAAAAAAGTGAATTTAGAAACTCGGGATCCCCACCCCTGGTCGAGACCCACCCCTCCGAGGAGAATGCACGACTGTCACAGGAACTCACGGCTGCTGGTGAACTGGGCCATGGGGTACCTGCCTCTGACTGATTCTCCCATGACACCCCCCATGCCTCTCCGTTCATCTCTGTAGGAAACAGAACGTGGGAGAAGAAAATGCGTCTCTTCCAGTTTTGTGCTCTTAAGTTTTGCCACTAAGTCAACAGGCAAAGGAAGAACGCAGTCCGACAGGATAAAGCAGAGCTGCAATACAGTAAAAAGTAGCACACACTTTAACAGGGAAGAGGTTTTAAGTAGATTTCTAGGTATCTATAGAAAGGACAGACTGAAGTCACTTTTGTCCTTGGGTTCTCAAGAAGATGCCCTTGGGGAAGCAGTAGGGTTCAGTAGGGCAGGAGTAGAGGAAGCATTCTGGGAAACATTCAGAGCGGTCAGAGGGTGTTTGGGATAGAAGGGATGCTGTGGGACACGGGAAAATTGGGCAGTGAGCACTGGGAGAAGTGAAGCTCTTGGCTCATAAGGGAGCATCGGTTGAACCATGGACATGGGAATGTGAAATGAAAGAAGCAGATTTAGATATGAAATTATTTGAAATTTTACTTGATTTCCTCCCCTCTTTTATAAAAACTCCTCTGGCCTCCAAAGGGAAGCCATCGATCAGTTATTTGAACTATTATGCAAAACTACCAGGGAGAAGGTATAGACTGACACTTAGAAATCATCTTCCCAGAAGAGATCATTAAGGCCAGAAAATACACTCAGAATTATCAGAGGAAACAAGTACAGAAGAAGAAAGGACACCAAAAATGGATTCTCGTGCATCCTTTCACTTGGAGAATGGTAGGAGAAGGGGGTGCGGGGACACAGAAGAAACTCGAGTTTCTGAAGGACAGTGGGACGGAGGAGAGCGCGGTCAGCATGAGACACTGCTGAAAGGCTTCAGAAGGCACGGGAAAAGTGGACGGAGCTAGGCCTTTATTTTTTGGTGAAATGCAGGTTCCGTAGAGCTGAAGTCAACTAGGACAATGGTAAGGAATGGGGAACGGGGAGGAAGAAAGCTGGAGTGCGTGCTGCTGTTTCTGAGAGTACTGCAGGGAAGGAAAGAAGCGGACGAGAAGGAAATGTCTCCAGTGGGGAGTGGGATTAAGAGCGAGATGTTTAAAAACTGTTTTTGTTTGACAAATAGGGACCTTGAGCATTTTTTGTAGGTCAGGGCAAAGATCCAGTGGAAAGGAAGAGATTTGATCGGAGCGAGGGAGCGGTTCCAGATAATGACCCGAAATGAGGAAATGCAGTGGGGAAGTGGCACCAGTAGACCCATCTGATGCTCACTCGTCACAAATCTTAAATTTGTAAGAACCACAGAGAACCATAAAACATGGCTCACTAGGGTGAAGGATGCCTGTGTTTTGGATGTGTTATCAATGGGGAGCACTTCCTGGGAAGGAGGTCATACTTGGTGAAGGAAAGGGAGACCCTCAACAAGAGGGGTTAACACAGTGGCCGCAGCAGTGGGCTCCGGCATGGCACTGACTGTGAGGATGTTTCAGGGAGGGCGCTGTTTCACTCTGTTGTACTTAGGGGTTGCTGTGAATTGGAGCAGACTCACCTAACAACTCTACCTGTACGAGCCAGCAGTGTTTACTTTTCATATTACCTCCTGTTCCTTGCAGCTGTACACACATAGTTGTAATCAGAGGACACATAGAGCCCCGTGTGATGTATTTAAAAAATCATACTCTATAGCATACTTATCTTTTGCTGCACTTTAGTAGCTCTCATTTACGAATGCTTATTATGTGCAGGGTACTGTGCATGATTGGATTTATTCCCCCAAGGTAGTTGTGAGTGACGATTGCAGTTTAACTGTTATTCTCATTTTATAGATACATAAACTTGAGAATAGGGAATTTCCCGAGGCCATATAATTAGCAAATGGCAGAACTGGAATTTGAACCCAGAATGCTGGCTTTGAAGTCCATTCTCTGCCCACTACCCTTTTATGGCCTCCTTGTCAATTCTGTACCCTGATTGCCTTCTTTCACCATCTGTGCCATAATTTGCTTAGCCAGTTTTTTCTAGTTATACATCTAGTTAATAAGTTTTAAAGTCTAAACTTCAAATATTTTTAATTAAACCGGTGCCAGCTCTATGCAAGAAATCCGTTTTTGGTACTTTAGGCAGTGGTATGCTTCCATAGTTCTGTCCCAATTTAATATTTCTTTATGCATGTCAGAAAAAGATGAGGCTTTCTACCCTTGCAAACTCACAGAGGCACTTCTACTCAGCCCCATAGAGTCTTTATGAATCAGAATCAACTCAATAGCAGTGAGTGTGGTTTGGTTCTGTGCATGCTTTTCCTATGAAGTGGAGTATATGAAGTGACATTGGTATCTGCGATCATATTTTTGGCAGCTGTTTTTCATTATATTGAAGACATGGAGTCCTCTACAATGGATAGATAGTATGCGTAAGCAACAGTCACCTTAGTTCTGTGGTGCCTTCAAGAGTTCGGCTTTTGTGCATCGAGAGCATGCAGTTAATTCTCTCCTATGACACCTGAAAGAAAACTTATTGAAATGAACGCGTAACATGGTTTGTGATGAGTAAATTGAAGTACCAGTCGTTGAATTGTCTGTTTAAATGGAGAAATGAAATGGGTCATCTCAGATGTCTGATTTGCCTTTAAAATGTCTATTTGTGTGTGTGTTGAAGTAGAGTATGTGTTAGATGAAAAATTACAATCCAGGTTTCTCAGAGAAGTGACAACGTACAACTCTTAAAGGCTAGAGAGCTTCTAACATTCGGTTCCCGGCCCAGTGTTACACTTGCTGCTCTTTGTCTTTGGGAGACCGACAGGGTTAGTTTAACAGGAACCTACATGCCACATGCGGGTCACCTGCTGTAATTGGGTTGTGGGAGGTAAGTAGAGACTTTGTTTCAAAGTTCACCTCCTGGATTTCTAGATACTTATTAATATAGAAACAAGACAAATGTTTATCTAACAAATAGCTCCAAAGCCTCTTTGGTTTATTATAACATTAACTTTTGAAGGCAATGTTGCTGGTATCTTTCCTGGAAAAAAAAAAGTTGTGTTAAAAATACAGCATTTATTTAGAGATCGTTTCATTGGAAATGTTCTTGATTCTGTGGATCCTGAATGCAGTTGGGACTGTATGTACTCCGTGCAACTTCTTCCTTGGTCTTTTTGTCAGTGCTCTTTACTATCTTGTGTTTAAATTTTGTGTTAAAAAGATGATCGCACCTGAAAATGGAAAGTCATTACAAGGATCATAGAGTATGGAGATAGGAATTATATTTCCAATGGTTTCATAAGTACCATAATTATTATTTTAAAATAAAGCTTAATACTCTATCAGTTTTAACCAAAAAATTACAAAGAGAATAGTTTCTCTTAATATTCACATCTCCCTTTAGAATGGGACATTTGTTATTATGAATGAACCCATAACTGAAGTTTATTAGAGTCCATACTTTATTTGCTGTGTTAGATTGGGTAGACTATAGAAACAAATTCATGGACACATATATGTGTGAAAGAAAGAGGTTTATATACAAGAGCAGTTGAATATTAAGGAAACATCCCAGCCCAGTCCAAATCAAGTCCAAAAGTCCAATATTAGCCCGTATTTCTGATACCATTCTTTATAGTCCTCTTCAGACTCACGAAACACACGCAATGATGCCGAACGCAGGAAGATCACAGGCCGGTAGCTGCAACGTCAGTGGTGCTAGAAGCACCTCAGCGCTGGCAGGGGTCTCCATGTGGCTCCCCCAGTTCCCAGGGCTGCATCAGGTTAGGTCCATGTGGCTTCTCCTCAGGGATGTCTCGTAGGAAGTGAGCAGAGAGATAGTCTCTTCTGTCTTCCCAAGGAGGAAATCCAGGAGTTCCAGAATTCTCAGTAGAAACCCATGCCCACACAGAGGCCTCTTTGACTATAGCTTGATTGACAGGCCAGACTCCACCCCTTCACTCAATCCTCTCAAATCCCAAATTGACACCAGATTATGTAACCTACCCCCTTTGCTGCTTCTTTCCTTTTTTTTTTTTTTTAAACACCTCATGTCCTTTACATGCCCCAGCATCTCATCCATTTCCTTGTTTTGAAGATTGCTGGTCAAGTGTTTTCTAGAAAGACCTCCATCAGAGGGATCTGTCTGATATTTTCCCCACAGTTAGACTGGAGTCTAATGGTCTTTGGGAAGAAGACCATAACTAACTGCCCAGAGTGGGTAACAACCCCTCTATGACAGAGTATACATGACCTTGGTGCGTTTCTCAGGCGGCCCGATGCGTAACCCACTGCATCACCAGGACTCCAATGAAGAAGGCCCCAGAGCTTGACAAAGTATCATTTTTGCATCATCTCAAGAGCAGATACTATTAACATGACTTACCATTGTCCATGCTGGCTTGATCACCTGGCTTGAGCTTGTTTCTCCACGGTAGGGCCTCTCACTTACAACGTGAATCTTACTTAGTTTACATCTACATCATGGTTCTTCCACAGTGAAGAATCCTTGCTATTAGTAACGTCAGTGGAATGATTGACTTGCTGTGTACCACAGCAGGGAGCTCTGGTAGTGTCGTGGTTGCACATTGGGCTGCTCACTGCAAGGTCTGCAGTTTGAAATCACCAGCCGCTCCACTGGGGAAAAGAAAGGCTTTCTACTTCCCCCTAGAGTTACAGTCTCAGAAAGAAATTCACTGGGGCAGGTGTACCCTGTCCTATAGGGCTGCTAGTTTACATCAAGCTGATGGCAATAAGTTTGCTTTTGTTTTTTTAATCCCACAGCACAGCACATACCCAACCGTCTCAAAAGGATAGTATTAATATTAACAAAACTTTATTAAAATAATTTAATACTTATTGTTGAATATATTTTGGTTCTTAGAGTAAATCCTAGTGTGTACGGTTATTTGGTCACTGGATTTTTTAATTCACTCAGACTAGTTTGTCCCTGTGTGGTTATAATTGCAGTTGGGAACTTAGGTTTATTTGTTTTACGTTTGCTTTTAGTTTATAGGGATTTTTGAAAATTCATTAAATTTTTTAATTATATAAAATGTTCACATGATTCCGGTCAAATCTATTATCAAGTTATTTTCAGAGACATCTAGCTCCACCCCATCCCCCGCATAGTTATTAAGTACTATATGTGTGTGTATATAAACATCCCCTCTCAAGTACATATATCCACTTTCCTTCCACCTCACTTTTTCTTCCAGTAATTTATTCTAGTGATCATTCTATGGCACAGCGAAGTTTTCAGCTTTAGTATTTTCAATCACATACTTCTCCATTTTGTGGCTGGACCGTAGTTTTAGTCAGCCTGTTCTTTATTGATAGTATCAGGGTTGCCTCCAGATTACTATGACAAATAGTAAGGCTCTCTCGTGTCTTAGTTGGTTATGCATTGGTCTACTAACCTTAAGGTCCATGGTTCAAATTCACCTCATGTTCTGCAGAGAAAAATGAGGTTTTCTGCTTCTGTAAAGATTTGCAGCCTCAAACTCACAGGGATAGTTCTTCCTCTACTCTGTAGTGTGGCAGGGCGTTGGAATCAACTCATTGGCAATGAGATAGTTTATTGCTAGTAGTCCTGCAATTAATGGCCTTATATATGACTATTTGCATATTGTTGCCTCTGTATGAAAGATGGACATAGGAAAGATAGATTTCTAGACACAGGATTGTTTATAGGGAAAATTACACATGTAATTATACGAGACAGTACACATTCTCCTCCGTAGTGAATGCACCATTTTACATTTTCATCAACCTGCTTCCTTATAGCTTTGTCTGCAGAGTGTTAAACACGTGGATTTTTGCCAGTCTGATAGGTGCGAGAAATTGCATCTCAGTGTAGTCTTCATTTGCATTTCTCTTATTATAAGTGAGGTTGAGCATCTTTTCAAATGACTAAGGGCCATTTGCATTTCTTTTAGTAACTAAACCTGCATCTGTGTGGAAATGCTATGCTGTTTACAGTAGTGTGGATGAATCTTATTGTACTCCCACAGATGCATTTGCAACTGCATCTATTTATTACATAGAGGGCTTTGTTGTGAATATTTTAGAACTGGTGCCTACCTTTCTGATATTATTAACAAATTTCTTGGATTTTGAAGTTTTCTCCCACCCTTTTCTCCCAAATTATTCATATAAGAAGTGTGTTCTGAAGAGATTAAGAACTCAACTAATGAAGTACAAAGGGGCTTCAAAAATATGTAGGAAAAGTCAGTTTTCCTACAAACTTTTAGAAAACCCTTAAGGTACAGCTAATTATGACCCTTTTAGCCTTAATCTTTGTAACTCTCAACAAATGATTGTGGGGAACCATATAAATAGGGTATTTGGAACTCTAATGTGGGGATTAGTCGGTTTTGTCATCCTGTTAGATAGAAATTGAGCCATCTCAGCAGCAGGAGAATCTTATAACCGTCAAGAAAAAAGAGCTGGGAGGGGAGTACATCTTTTGGACCCTGAGATTCCCAGGTTGAACCTCTTAAATCCAGGAGACAGAAGGCTGTGATAGTGGAGAAGTATCAATGCACCAAAGTGGCAGAGAAATGACAGGGTGTCGGCAGAGGCAGAAGAATAGAGCAACAGGCTTCCTGGTCCACAGAGCAAGAAAGCCCAGTGCCGGCTTGCAGCAGAGTGGGTGGCCTCTTGCTCGTAATCTGGAGAGCCAGGTTTGTTGACCCAAGGAGCCTGGAGCTACTGTATATACTCATGTATAAGCTGACTGTTTCAGCACATGTTTAATGCCGTTTTTGTGGTAAAATTAGATGCCTCGGCTGATATTCAGGTCAGCTCATCCTCGAGTATCTACAGTAAGCGCATTCAGGCCGAGGCTTATGGTGGAGTGATGTGCCTTTTGAGCACTATTGGCAGTGCTAAAGGAGGTTTGTAACACTTGCCCAAGCGGGGCAGATGCCAAGGGGCCGTGGGACAAAAGGATGGAGGACCAGAGAGTGGCGTACCCCGCATACGTGGCTGAGAAGAGTTGCTCCTGACTGGAAGAACTGTGTCCTAAACTTTTCTGATCCTGAATAGTTAACCTGTTAACTTCTTTAATAAACTCCATAATTGTGAGTATTGTCTTGAGTTCTTGAGCCGAGTAGAGAAGCAGAGAGTGGGAGTGATGATTGATGTCTAAATTGGTAAAGAAGGTTGGAGGGTAGAGGCATGTCTGACTGCTGCCTCTTAGGGATTGGCCAACTGCTGATGGTGATTCTCTCTACTTCACCCCTTGTGAAATCAGAGGTGGCCAGATGTCACCCCTACTCCATTTGTATACCGAACATATGAAATTGTGACTTAATACAACAGCGTAGTAGTATGAGTAAGCGCCTACAGGATTCTTTCATCATGCTTTTGAACTCACTTTATTTTTATCAGGGAGTACACAGTTGCATAGAATTCCAGAACCGGGCCTGTAGACCTAGTGAGACTATGCCACAATTTTTTCTGAAACATCTGTTTATTTTCCATTGAGAGCTTATGCATACACAGCACTCAGTGCAGAAAATAGCCTTGATATTATCAGATTCATTATTAAGAATTCTTAGTCTTGTGTTCTCCTCTGCATATATTTAAGTTGTTAGATTATCCGGTGGGATTTCATAAATATCACTTCTCTTAGTAAAGCTGCTGACAGCATAAGCTCTCAATAAATTATTCATGTGCTGTTTGTTTTCTGTGCTCAAGAGTTAATGCATCTTTACTTAGATTTTTTCCCCTAACTGAATTTGGTAACAATTTGTAAATCTATGTTGGTATACGCTAATAAAATTGGTATCAAATACTTTCCTTATAAGAAAAATACTCCATTAGAAATATGCGAGGAAACCAAACAACATCCCAAATCGAACCAAACCCACTGCCATTGAGTTGATATTGACTCACATTGTGACTCCCAGTCGTGTTTCCAAGACTATAAATCTTTATAGGAGTGGGAGACTTCATCTTTCTTACCCACAGCAGCTGGTAGGTTTGAAACACCAACATTGTGGTTCCCAGCCCAATGCTTAACCTTACAGCGCCTGCAACCTCCTTATTTGCAATATGGCGGCCTCAAAAAGTTTATGAAAAATTCCATGATCTTCTTCCTCTGTTTTTTAACGAACCTTTTGAAGTCCCCTCATATTCTGAGTGCAATCATCTCTCTTGAACATAGTTGATTCCTGAACAGTAAAGGAATAGAGAATATAATTATTATGTTAAAAATTTCCATGTTTTTAAAGATGTGGGCCACTGAATGTTAACGTGCCATCCTTTTTTGTTCACTGTCATCCTTGTATTTTCTGTTTGCTTTCAGTCATTGAGAACTTTAGATCTAAGATCTTCCTTTTTGTTCCAAGACTGCCATCATTTTAGATCATTTCAGTGTGTGCTTCCCTATCTTTCATTATTTTTCTTTCCCTGTGTAAACAATAGTTTACTCGCTTAAGAAGAAAGTTCACACAGAAGATTTGGCTCTCATACTCAACAACTCTGACACAGATTATTCAGTGATGTTTGTTTCATTTTTAACAATGGCCCACTTCTTTCAGTGGCTCACATCTTAAAAAAAACATGGATATCTTTAACATAATAATTATTCTCTATGTTTTCCACAATGTTTGTTTCATTTTTCACATACTGTCCTGGTTGTACCATTTTCAGTACTCTAGTTCCCCTGTCCTTTTACCTTCTTGCCTTTGCTTTAGACTAATTTGTGACCATTTGGCCTCATACGGATGATATTTCAAAGGAGCTCGTTTTCCGCAGGTGATCATCTTTACTCAGGAGCCATTGTGCTATGCATTCAGTTTGCATTCTAAAGAGCATTGGTGGGTGATAGTCTTGAGGGGTCCTTTAGCCTCACCCAGTCCAGGCAGACTGGACTTCGGAGGCATTTGAGCTCCCTTCCACATTGCTCTCTCATTCTGTCAGGGGACATAGAGTGTGGATCTGACCACAACGATCGGTGTTTGTAGAGGACATCATGTACTTCTCATTGCAGGGCTGATGAGATCATGGTCGGTGCAGATTATTTGTCTTACGAAATACTTTCTTCTTTGACGCTTTGGTTTCTTTCCTTCTCTTTGGTTTCCAGAAGCACAGGGGCTAATCGTTGTATCTTAAATGACTGCTTATAAGCTTTTAAGACCTCAGGCACTACCGGTTGCACTGGGATGTGGAACGTATTAATTATATTATACGAGTTGTCCCATGGGACTATGGGCTTGAGCCATCAAACCCAGAAAGTCAATCTTACAAGGTGTTTGGTTATATTTAAGAAGTCTCTAACTATGCCCTTTATGTGTTATATCTAAGTACCTGTAACTGTCACTTTTGTAGTTTATACACACACACAAACACACACACACGTGCACCCATACCTATTTGCACATATATGCACTATACCTATTGATAATCTGTATACATATCGGACATATAATCTGTATATCCATATTCATACCAATATACATACACCTATACATATATCTATGCAGTCACACTTTTTTGTAGTTGTTTGTATTGCAGAATTACATATCTTGTACCCAAAATGTCATTTTCTCTTGTGCCCTTCTTAATGACATAATTTGCGTTGATCAAGCTGTATGCACTAGACCCACATTTGATGCTACGTTTTCCATTACCCAAAATAACAAATGTCTACTATCTTAGGAGTGTTTCCCCTTCTCTCCCCTATTCCTGATAACTACTAATGACTATTGGTCTCTGCATGTATATATTCTTGTTTTCTTATAGAAGTGTGGCCATACATTATCTGTCCATTTGTGATTGACTTAGTTTGCTCAGCATAATGTCTTCCAGATTCTTCTGTCTTATGTTTCAAAGACTCACTGTTATTCTTTATGATAAGAGTTTTCTGTGGTATGAATGCATGGTATTTTCTTTAGCCCTCTGTTGGTTGTCACTGGGGTTGTTTCCATCTTATTGCTGTTGTGAATAATGCTACAATGGGCATAGGTGTGTTGGTCTTTTACACTGTTATTTTTAGTTTTTTAACCTTATTTTCAGTGACTGCTCTTTCATGAGTTCAAGCATCAGCTTCAGTAACTGCATTCTACCTGTTTTGTCACTCAGTAATGGTGAAATTTGAAAATAACACCTGGCCCCCATCATAGTCTCTGATTCTTTCAGGGTTTTCACAGTATACTGACATGGTTTACTTACCTCAGTTCACTCCTGTCGATTATCTTCCCTGTCTGTCTTAGATTTCCTTGCTTGACGTCTTTGACCCCTCTTCTGATCACTCTCAACTTCGCTGCTTAGAAAAACTCAATTGTGAAGCTCTATTTTTTTCCTTTTCTACTTAAAGAAACATATTCTAATATTTGAATCTCTTTAAATACAGTTGTCTGCACCAACTGGGCTGTCAGTGCAGTCTAGTAATTCATTGTTTTCCCTTTTCAGTACTCTCTTCCATTTTCATTACAGCTATTTCAGATCTTTCCTACTACTTGAAATCCTCACTCCTTTTCCCCAAACCCCGAATCTCACCATGAAGATGAAGATGAACTCACCTCATTCTTGGCAGTGTACATAAGCCATGAACAATGACTTCCGTAGCTGTCATAAATGTGTCATAGGTTGAGTTGGGCTAACTTGGCTAGGCCATGATTCTCTGTGTATGGGCAGTTATTTAATGTGATCTGACAATTATGTAGGGGAGGCTGCAATGACCTTACTTAGATCACAGTCCTGATCCCATATGAGTACTTCTTATAATAGATAAGAGAGAGAAGTGAGCAGAGAAGAGGGGACCTGACTCCCACCATGAAAGAGGAGCTGGGAGTTGGAGTATGTTCTTTGAACTGGGCGTCTCCCATTTGAGAATCGTCACCCAGACCCGGGGGACGATTGGTGCTAAGACACATGAAGCTCTCCAAGGAGTGTAGGATCCAAGATGTTGACGAAAGGAAGCAAGAACTTCCCCCAGAGCTAGTACCTTGAATTTGGACTTTTAGCCCCGTGAACTTTGAAACTTTAAATGTTGGTTTATTAAATCCCCCCATTGTGGAATCTCTGTTACACACAGCAGCACTCGATAACTAAATAAGACATATAGCCTCCACATCTCTGTCTCAAAAATTCCTTAACTCGTTCCACATCTAGAGCTGACACTTGGTTCTTCTCCACTGTGTGTTATTCTTAGGTGAATGGCACCACCATCTAGCCATTGTCCAAGCCAGATACTTAGCGGTTGCTCTTCCCTCATCTACTCAGCACCACTTCCATATTTATTCATATCCCAAGACTTATGGATTCTACACTAAATCCTTATGAATTCCATTGCTTTTAGACATTATTGCTGTTCTGATCATGCCGCCATCATGTCAGTGGAGATTACGGCAATGGCTTATATAGCAAAAATGGGGTAGAAAATATTTGTCAGCTCTTAAATCCCTTTTTTAACATACATGAATTTGGTGTGGCCCATTAAATGCTAAACTATTTGAACTTGAACAGTGTATCCCGAAGGATCAGAAAAGGTGAATTTAAGATTTAAAAATTGACTGGGTGAAACAGGATGTTTGAAAGATAAAGTTATGAAAGAGTGAAATACATATAAAGAAATGAAGTTTAGCCTCGGGCTCTAGTCTCTGTACTTTGGATGAAGAGAGAATTTTCTCATAATCAGCAACACTATACAGAATGCTAGTATGTGCAGGCATACAGAGAAGCTTGCTTATCCCCTTGCCCTGCATTTCTGCTAGTGTCAAACTTTGACCCTTGGTGGGCAATAAGACAGACAGATTGGCTTTCGTTTGTCAGTACACAAACACTACATGTTATTATTTTACTCAGGGTCCAATAGGAGGAGGCTTCAAAAAGTGTGTGGGAAAAATAGAATGAAAAAGATAAAGGCATTTTCCCACAAACTTAAAAATAAACCCGCAGTACAATTTTAGAATTATAGCTGGCCACACAGCTAAAGTGCGCAGTGAGTGCTGTGATTGTTGATATTTGGGGGAGGGAGACTGTAAATGAAATAAGCTCCCTGTGGATTCCTTTCGTTTTATAAGATGGAATCCTATCAAGAAGTGAGAAGGAGTCTTATCATAGAGTGAGGAGAAGTGAGCGCAATCTCATTAAGAAGTGAGAAATTTGAAGAGACTTGGGATGTAAGAGACATATCAGACAGGATCATTTAAGCCTGTTTCAGAACAATTGGTCCAGCGTCTCTGGCCATAATGAACTAAAATTAAGCAAACAGAAGTGCATGGGGAACCAGGACCTGGTGAGATGCATAGGACAGTTGATACAAAGTCAGCCAGATAACCCTTCCCCCGTGACAAAGAAAAAGTGCTTAAAGAACATAGTGATAGATTAAAAAATAATAATCCTCTACTTCCACCAAGGATGGCTCAGCAACAAGAAAAAGAGTTAGCTTATTTTTTAAAAGATGATAAGAACACACATGCAGTCATTCATCGATAGTCATACAGAAATAGATGGAATCAAAAGAACACTTGTTATCATCACTTAATGCCAATTCCATTCCCGGGAGAAAACGCTGTGACGGTTTAGTGTATATGTTTGTAGGCTTTTCCCTATGTATTTACAGTTCAAAAAAGTGCATTCGCTTAGGTAAAGCAGACTATACATATTTTGAAATGTGAATACTTTCAATTTAACAATATATCTCTATAATCTTTGATATCAGGCTTCATATATACCTCAGTCCTTCAAGTGGCCACATATTATTCCGTAATATGATTGTACTCTAATTTTAGTCATTCTTGAATTTACAGCAAGTTAGGTACTATGTGTACTCGTGTATAAGCTGAGTTTTTCGGCACATTTAAAAAAATCATTTTATTAGGGGCGCATACAACTCTTATCACAATCCATACATACATCAGTTGTGTAAAGCACATTTGTACATTCATTACCCTCATCATTCTCAAAGCATTTGCTCTCCACATAAGTCCCTAGCATTGACTCCTCATTTTTACCCTCCCTTCCCGTTTCTTCCTCCCTCATGAACCTTGATAATTGATAAATTATTATTTTGTCATATCTTGCACTGTCTGACGTCTCCCTTCACTCACTTTTCTGTTGTCCGTCCCCCAGGGAGGAGGTCATATGTAAATCCTTGTAATTGGTTTCCTCTTTCCAACTCACCCTTCCTCTACCCTGCTAGTATCACCACTCACACCCTGGATTCCGTGTGTTTCCAGTTCCTATCTGTACCAGTGTACATCCTCTGGTCTAGCCAGACTTGCAAGGTAGAATTGGGTTCATCATAGTGGGGTGGGGAGGAAGCATTTAGGAACTAGAGGAAAGTTGTATTTTTCATTGTTGCTACATCACACCCTGATTGGCTCATCTCCTCCTTGAGACCCTTCTTTAAGGGGGTGTCCGGTAGCCTACAAATGGGCTTTGGGTCTCCACTCTGCACTCCCCCCACACCCTCATTCACTATGGTAAGATTTTTTGTTCTGATGCCTGATACCTGATCCCTTCGATACCTTGTGATGGCACAGGCTGGTGTGCTTCTTTCATGTGGGCTTTGTGGCTTCCCTGCTAGATGGCTGCTTGTTTACCTTCAAGCCTTTAAGACTCCAGATGCTATATCTTTTGATAGCTGGGCACCATCAGCTTTCTTCGCCACATTTCAGCACCATTGTAATGCCGTTTTTGTGATAAAATTAGATGCCTCCAAGGGCTCCTGAGGGAGGGGCAGCGGGGAGGGAGGGGAAGAAATGAGGACCTGATGCCAAGGGCTTAAGTGGAAAGCAAATGTTTTGAGAATGATGAGGAATGAATGTACAGATCTGCTTTACACAATTGATGCATGTATGGATTGTGATAAGAGTTGTATGAGCCCCTAATAAAACAATTAAAACAAACAAACAAAAAAAGTTAGGTGCCTCGGCGGATATTTGGGTTTGCTTGTACTCGAGTATATATGGTAATTTGAAGTTTTTTTTCAATGGTAGAAAGAACCAGTGCTTAATTGTAAATGTTCCTTAAAAGAGACGTGCTTACAGGTGGGCTAGGGAAAGGTAGAACCTCTTCCACTAAGGCCCTTACTCACTCTTCAGATCTGAAATAAAGCTCACACCTGTAAGCAGAACATTTTGCCATTTAAGATCAAAATGGCAGCATTTCCCCAATGACAAAGTCCTTAGGGTTAGGAAAGGAGGAGGAAGGAAACAGAAGGAGTGATGGTATGGAGAGGGGATTGCAATGGTGGATGAGTTGAAACAAAGGTGTATGAATTGTTGAGCATAAGACTGATGATCTACTCTTGTAAATCACCCAATTCACAACAAAAAGTACCAATAAACAAATCAATAAATAGCAAGAATGTTGACATAATATGACATTTAACCCAAACTGAAAAACCACACTCACTGTCATTGAGTCCATTCTGATCCTTTTTGCCCTTAAAAGGACCTCGTAGAACTGCACCTTTGGATTTCTAAGGCTGTGAATCTTTACCGTAAAGCCACTGGTGGATTTGAACCGCTGACCTTGTGGTTAGTAGTACAGTGTGTTACCTACTGTACCGCCATGGCTCCACATTTAACCAATGTCATGGGCAATGGGGGGTGGTGGTGGTAAATATTCTTGAATATAATTTCTTTGTGCATGTGTTCACATTTTTAAATAAACAAAAGGGTGAATGCTGTCAAAATTTCCTTCCCAAAATGTTCAAATAGTCGACAATCCTTGCAGTCGTATTTGAGAGGACCCCTTAACTCTTCTTAGCGACACTGTAATGAACAATTCCTTTGTGGTTCTGCAAAACAGAAAATCATCTTAATTTGCACTTCCTTTCTGGTGGATGAGGCTCATCTCATTGTGCTTTTTATTTGTGTTTCTCATTCTGTGAAATTGCTGGTGTGTTTTTCAGGCGCCCTGGAGGCATAGTATATAACAGCATGTTACAAGTTGGGCCGCTAACCCCAGGGTCAGTAGTTTGAAACTACCAGTCACTCTGTAGTAGAACGATGAAGCTTTCTGTCCCTGTAAAGATTTACAGTAGCAGAAACCCCACAGGGCAGTTCTGTAGGGTGGCTGTGAGTCACCTCAACGGAACAGCAGGGAGCATTGCACTGCGAGTGTTGCTTGTGTGTCAGTGGGGCTTAAACACCCTGCCTGTGTGCTGTGTCTTCTTGGTTGTACATGCTACGGATATGAGCTTCCATCTGTTGCTTATATTTTAATTTTATTTTTTTTCTAGAGAAAGTTGTTAGCTTGTCAGATATTTACTTGTCAATCTTTCCATTGCTGGCTGCTCTTTTTTAATGTCTTTCCTATAAATGCCTTCTCTTCTCCATTACTGTCAAAATATTCTTCTATTTTTTATGTTGTAAGGGGTCTTGTCCTAATATGTGCATAATATGTAAGAAACTAGCCTTATCTCTCGTTAAATAAATAATGCTGTGTTTACATGAAATGTTCTGACAATCAGAAAGGTGAAAAAAATTAGACTTCAACTGAAATTCCATAACTCTGAGATAATTTTTTAAAATTCATTTTATTGGAGGCTTGTACAGCTGTTTTCATAGTCCATCCATCCATCCATTGTGTCAAGCACATTTGTTGTCCTCATCATTCTCAAAACATTTTCTTTCTACTTGAGCCCTTGGGATCAGCTTCTCATTTTTCTCCCCTCTTCCCCCACCCTCCCTCCTTCATGAACCCTTGATAATTTATAAATTATCATTATTTCTTCATATCTTACACTGACCAGTGTCTCCTTTCACCCACTTTTCTGTTGTCCATTGTGATCAGTTCCCCCTTCCCCTTCCCTTTCCCCTTCCCCTTCTGGGTACTATCATTATTGGTCCCAAGGGGTTTATCTGGCCTCGATTCCCTGTGTTTCTATAGCTCTTATCTGTACCCATGTACATGCTCTGGTCTAGCCAGATTTGTAAGGTAGAATTGGGTCATGATATTCTGGGGGAGGTGTGAGTAGGAAGCATTAAAGAACTAGAGGAAAGTGTATTTCATAGGTGTTATACTGCACCCTGACTCGCTCATCTCTTCCTTGTGACCCTTCCCTTCTGTAAGGGAATGTCCAATTGTGTACCGATGGGCTTTGGGTATCCACTCCACATTCCCCCTCATTCATATTGATATGATAACCTGATCTCACTGACACCTCATGATCACACAGGCTGATGTGCTTCTTCCATGTGGGCTTTGTTGCTTGTCAGCTAGATGGCCACTTGTTTATCTTCAAACCCTTAAGACCCCAGACACTATCTTTGACAGCTGGGCACCATCAGCTTTCTTCACCATATTTGCTTATGCACCCATTTGTTTTCAGCGATTGTGTCGGGAAGGTGAGCATCACAGAATGCCAGGTTATTAGAACAAAGTGTTCCTGCATTGAGGGAGAACTTGAGTAGAGGCCCAATGTTCACTGCTACCTTAATACTTGACATATAAATATATGTACATAGTTCTATTTTCCAATCCTTATATATAAATGTATTTATATATGTATATGCCTACATTTAGACCTCTATAAATGTCCTTTGTCTCCTAGTTCTTTCCTCCATTTCCTTTTACTTTTCTCTTGTCCCACTATAATGCTTGGCCTTCATTCAGGTTTCAGTAATTCCTGGTTCCTGAAATAATCTTGAAACATTGTGATAACTGTATCTTTTTTGTATTGCTTTAAATATTCACAAAAGTTTGAATATACCACATTTTCAAATTCGTATATGTGGTATTCATAAGTACAGCTTATATATAAAAGCTGAGACTTTTGTGAGTCTTTCATGAGAGTTTTATATACACACTTAATTTTACTTAAGTAGGATGTACATGGTTGAAGAGTCTCTCACAGACACACACGCACATCCACATCCAGTAATCAGTGTCACAACCTTCAAGCTTTGCTTACTGTCGCAGCGCTTAGTCATGTACACAGGAAATTAAATTATTTTCATGTGTATACATTGTTCTTTGCAGGACCCACTCAGAATCGTGGAAACATGGTGCGCTCAGATTTGCACTAGATCATATTAGAGCCAAACCCAAACTGACTGCCATGGAGCTGGTTCTGACTATAGTGACTCTATATAGGCCTTCTGAAAATCTTTGCAGTAGAAGACAAGCCTTTTCCTTAAATGACTGGTGGGTTTGACGGCCAACTCTGCGCTTAGCAGACTGGTAGGAAACCTACCTAGTCAAGGGACCAAATCCATCCCACAACCTGCACCCACAGCCCGTGGGTCAGTCCAAGGCTGCTTTTGTGCAACAGAGGCAGATTTAGAAGTTGCAACAGAGACCAGATGGCCAGCAGAGCCTAAAATATTTACTGTGTGACCCTTAACAGAAAATGTCTGCTGACTTCTGCCGTATTGTATGGATGGATCCGTTTCTTTCTATGGTGCGTATTGGGTTCCAACTTTCTCCCCCTGGTCCTGATGTAGCGGTGTTGGCAATAATCATTGTCGCACACATCGTGCACACATCGTGCATCGTGCTTCCATTCCCGTGGGATAGTCTCCCTCCAGTGGGATTGTGGACTGCAGGAGAGATGCCTTTTACGTTTGGGTGGCTATTCCTGGATTGGTTTTACAGATGTCTGTAACCATTTGGATTAAAAAATAAGCAATGCATGAGAATAGGCTTTTCCTTGCGATCTGACCAACAGTAGCTGTTAGCAAAGACAGAATGTTTTGGCAAGCTGAAAGGTGAGAATACTTCTCTCATTGCTGATTCAATTTGCATGTTCGCACTGTTACGGACACAGAACATGATTTTTATATTCTTGTTGACCATTAGGATCTAGTCTTCTGAAACTTATCCAGTTCATATATTTTGCCCATTTTCCTATTAAATGGTTTAGCTTTAAATTCATTTTCTGAGATACATGATGCAAATATATCTCCCCACTCTATTGTTTCTCTTGCTTCATTAGAGTATTTTGCAATTAAAATTTTTTGATGTAGTAAATTGAAGCATGTCTCCCTTCTCTTTTCTAGTTTTGAAGGTCTCTTATTTCTATTCAAAAAGATAAACCTACCTCAGGCTTATCCGTCTTTTCCTAAAATTTGTTGTAAGCCTTTCATTGCTTATGTTTTTCATAGGCTTAGAATATATTTTTAGGTATATGTGCTGATGCTGTTAGGTACCGTCAAGTCAGTTCTGACTCATAGTGACTCTGTACCCTACAGAATGTACCTGACTCCCTGGCCTTGCGCCATCCACACATTGGTGTGGCCACTGGTCAGTCCACAGTGAGGATCTTTTTGCAGACCTCTACTTTACCAAGTATGGTGTTCTTCTCCAGGGCTTGGGCCTTCCTGATATGGTCCAAGTCTCACCATTCTCACTTCCAAGGAGCATTCCATCTATATTCCTCCAAGACAGATTTGTTGGCTCTCCTGGCAGTCCATGGTATATGTATAAGAGTGACATGACGATGTAGTGGACAGAACACAGTAACAGATCACAAACTCTGGTTCTGTTACTACCTGCGTGACTTTGAAAAGTGTTTGTGCTTTCTCTCTACCCTGGAAGTGAAAATAATGCTTAGAAACTGGCAGTGAAGATTAGATGAGAGTGAAGTGTACAGAAAGTGTTTAAAATGGTCTGCTTTATAGAAATATATACCAGTGTTTATTATTGTTACATGTTGTGGGTCCAGAAACCAAAATGCACTGCCACTGAGTTGATTCTGACTCGCAGCAACCCTCTAGGACAGAGGAGAACTGCCCTTTGGGGGTTCTGAGACTGTAACTCCTTATGGAAGTGGGCAGCCTCATCTTTCTCCCACATGCCAGCAGCTCGGGGTTTCTACTGCTGACCTACACATGTTGTGGGTAGATATCTCCTTTTCTCCCATATGGATAACCAGTTGCCCTAGTAATGAGTAATGTAGGTAATCTTAAAGGTGGCACAGTGGGTTAAGCACTGGGCTGCTAACTGGAGGGCCAGCGATTTGGACTCATCAGTTGGTCCTTGGGAGAGAGATGAGGTGACTTGATTCTGTAAAGGTTTAGTCTTGGAAGCCCTGTAGAGGAGTTCTGTTGTCTTACAGGGAATCAATTTGATGGCACTGGGCTGGACAGCGCTTTTTTTTCTCACTTGATCTAAGATGCTGTGCTAATCGCATGTCAGGTTTCCAAGTGTTATGTAGCTGTGCTTCAGGTTCTCTGTCCTACTATGTGATTTTGTTTATCCTTGCCCCGTAGCCAGAATGGCTTAATTATGATAGCCGGATAATACTGATAACTGATTTGAGTGGTGCGTCTTTATCTTGTTCTTCAAAAAGGAAGAACTCATTCTTCTCGGCTTTCCTTTGTCCTTCCATGGCTAGCATGAGGATGGAGCTCGTGGCCTCATCAATCAGCATACTGTAACTGGTGGGCGTTTTTAGAGTTTATCTGGTTCTCTAATCTAGAGACTGGTACCTGCCGTCCCCCCAAGGAACCAGTAACTAATAATGACGGGTCTAAGAATCACGAAAATTTTCTACAACTGATTGGTGATGCTTGTACAGCTCCTCTTGATGTGATTGAACTATTGAATTGTATGATATGTGAGTTATAGACCATTAAAGCTATTAAAATATTGACATCATCCACTGTGCACCATCCAGTTGGCACTGTGACTGTGGTGAATGAATAAGCACTATAGAAAGACAGAGGGAAGACGGTGACATCTGTTGGGTGCCATGCAAACGTAAATTAGGACATAAATAGGATTTAAATCTTTTTAAAAAAAATCATTTTATTGGGGGCTCATACATCTCATCACAATTCATACATCCATCCATTGTATGTTGTTGCCCTTATCATTCTCAAAACCTTTGTTTTCTACTTAAGCCCTTGGTATCAGCTCCTTATTTTTATCCCTTCCCTCCTTGCTCCCCTTCCCTCATGAACCCTTGATACTTTATAAAATATTATTATTATTGTCATGTCTTACACTATCAGATGTCTCCCTCCCTTCACCCACTTTTCTGTTGTCCGTCCCCCGGGGAGGAGGTTAATGTAGATCCTGATGGATAATATTATTAATAATATGATTAAATACTATTTATATCCGAAATACTTAAGTTTGAGCCTGAGTAATAAATGACTCTATTAGGGTGTTTTGTTTTGTTTTTTAGCATAGGGACTCTTTTTAAAAAAATCATAAGGGAAAGTTGAAGTCCAGCTAAGGAATTGATTTAGATTTTTATATAAAGGCAGGGGTACACCTGTTAGGGGGTTAAAGAAGGGAGAAGATCTTTGCTACTGAGGGCAGAAGAAGTTACTGAGCTCCGGAGAGCACCAAGAACCAATAAAGCTTGGTAACCTTCACTGTATATAATTTCTTACAAATATTTAAAGAATGGGGCTCTTTGAAGTATAGTCCTGGTGGCACAGTGCTTGTGTGTTGAGCTGCTAACCGCAGGGTAAGCAGTTTGAAATCACCAGCTGCTCCACAGGAGAAAGGTGAGGCTTTCTACTCCTCTAAGAAGTGATCGTCTCAGAAACCCATGGGGCAGCTCTACCCTGACCTAGAGGGTTGCCATCGACTTGACAGTGCCAAGCAAACACGGCTTGAGACAGTGATGTTTAAACTGAGCTTGAAGGAAAGGATGGGCGTTCACTGGAAAGGCAGGGCATAGCTCAGATGAAGAGGGCAGAAGCCGTGGAGGACCAGAAAGGAACCAGCATGTAGTGATATAAGGGAAGGTTGGTGCATAGGCCAGAGCCCAATCACCTAGTACATTGAAGTCTGATAAGGACATTATTTAGATTTTCATATAAAAAGCAGTGGCAAGACTCTGGGGGTTTTAAATGAAGAGCTATCTTAGGCCACTTCTCTCATACTGAGGGAATAAAAGATAAAGTCGATAGCTATAAATGCATGAGTGACACTATTCTCAGTAATAAATATTGGATTTATTTATTAAAATTATGAAGTGCCTTGATTTCAAAAAATTTGTAAAGTATTCTAATAGTAGAAACTTCACAATTTTTTAGCAGAACTCTTATTCAACTTGGTGGATAATAGATATGAACTTTTAAAAGGGAATTAAAATCAAAATAAGGAAGAATGTTAATCTGTAAAATATTTAGGTTGGTATCTTTTAAAAATGTATATATTCTTCACATGATAAGAATTTTATTCTGATTCTAAAATTAAATTTGACTGTTAACATACAGAGGAAAGCCTCCGGGGCACAGTAAGTACTTAGCTGCTAACTGAAATGTTGGGGATCAAACCTACCAGCTGCTCTGGGTGTGGAAAACATGACGTCTGCTTCCAGAAAGATTAGTCTCAGAACCCCCTTGGACAGTTCTGCTCTGTCCTACAGGGACGCTGTGAGTTGGAATCGACTTGACATCAATGGGTTAGGTATAGTAAACTGTTTTTTAAATAGCTTAAATCGTTAATATCATATTTGGCTCCAATCCAGATAGGCAAATATATAGACAGTAACTAGTTTATTACTTATCCAGGGAGATGGCATGGAGAGTTGGGGGGAAGTGGAGAGCTAACAATAATAACTAGAGGGAAGAGAGAAGGAAATGTTCTAAACTTGTTTGTGGTGAGGATGGCACAACTCTTCCTAATATGATTGAATTGTATGAGATGTGAATTATATGCCAATAAAAATACATGTGATTCTCTTTAAGTATCTCAGTTTACATTTAAGTGGTATCCCCAAGCTCAAATCAAAACCCACTGCCATCCTGCAGTTCAGGAGGAGCACTGGTTTGGATGTGCTGCTAACTCCAAGGTCAGCAGTTTGAACCCACTGCCCACTCTGCAGGAGAAAGAGGCTCTCTGCCCTCGTAAACCCACAGGGGCAGTTCTGCTTTCTTCTGTAGGGTTGTTATGAATTGACTGGTATAGCAGATATTTAATAGTTATTCAGGAATGGTATCAAAGTAATTTCCCTTAGTTTAACTGTCATTTTATACTGCCCTTCAGTTTATATTTTCATTCCAATAAATTAATAAAATAATGAGTGGTACACTCTAAACTGAATTGTTCACAAGGGAGTTATTTATTCAGTATTTTTTCTTTTTGTGCCCCCCTGCCCTATTTTTCTTTAAGGAAAAGAATTATATCCTTACATTGGACAGATTGTCCTAGCTCAGTGCTGGCTTACTCAACATGACAGCCATGCCCAAAGGTTGCTTTGGGGTCAAGAGAATGAGTCCACCACTAGAAAAACGGACAGATATATCCACTAGTGTATGGGTGGTGGATTTAGGAAAGAAATACAAAAGCCCGATGAACATAGGAATGAAACCTTATTAACAAGAAGGCATTTGAGTTTTCTCTCCGTTATGTGGCCTAGTACATTTGAATAAAGTAATTTTAGGATTTAAATATCTTGCTGTATAACTTAAAGAATAACGTTTACAAGAGCCTCAAACCATCTAGCAAGACCCGATTAGCTCAGCTGCCATGGTCATTTTTTCTAATACCCTTCTTATGTGGGCTAACTTTGCTTTCCTCGTAAAATGGTTTTAAGCCTTAGGTAACGGACTCTATTTTGACTTATAACTTAAAGTGCATAACCATTTCAGAATAATTTTACATCTTATTTCTTATGGAAATAATAGAAAAATGTACTTAACTGTTATTTTATTTTGTTTTATAGGTGCCAGCATTCGAACATTCACTCCATTTTATTTCCTGGTGGAACCAGTGGATACCCTCTCACTTCGAGGCTCTTCTGTCATATTAAACTGCTCAGCCTACTCTGAACCTTCTCCCAAAATTGAATGGAAAAAAGACGGGACTTTTTTAAACTTGGCTTCAGATGACCGGCGCCAGCTTCTTCCCGATGGATCTCTACTGATCAGCAATGTGGTGCATTCCAAACACAATAAACCCGATGAAGGTTACTACCAGTGTGTGGCCACAGTTGAGAGTCTGGGAACTATTGTCAGTAGAACAGCCAAACTTACAGTAGCAGGTAAGGGAGCATTGTGCTTGTAGTTTTCAAATTTCAGTCAACAGTAAATATTGGTAAAAGCAGGATTATCCTGGAGTTTTCATTTAATTGGTAACAACAAATCTTATTTAACAAGTAGCAATTGAGGGTACACACACACACACACACACACACACACACACTCTCTCTCACTCTCTCTCTCTCTCGCACACTGTACAAAAAGACTTCAGAAATTTTGTGGAGAGATTGCATTAGCTCTTCATTCTATTTTCTCCAAAACCTTTTTGCAGGTCCCTCACACGTGACTGTGCGAGGCTGTTGTGTAGGAAGAAAAGCTGTAGGATTTCACCAAGGGGTTAAAGCTTCCATCAGAAGTACTGAGATGCTCTTCTTAACTTGGGTTTTTTGTTGTTTTTTGGGGGGCGGGGTGGTGGGGGAGAGCTTGGTTTGATTGTCTTTTAACTTAGGCATGGGAGAGGAAGCAGTAGTGTAGGAGAAATGAGTCACTTTGATTGCTGACTTTTATCCTACTCAGCATAGACCACTTTGCATAGACTTGTATAATTTTCAGTATAGCCATAGTCTAGTTCTTTTAGATATAATTAGCAGTAAAATGACATCATGAACTACTATAGTTGACAAAATTCTAGACTATGAGGGAGCTTCAAAATGTTTATGGAAAACTAAAATGAAAAGAAATGGAATTTTCTCGCATACTTTTTTGGCAGCCCGTGTGTGTGTGTGTGTGTGTGTGTGTGTGTGTGTGTGTGTGTGTGTGTGTGAGAAGGTAGAGAATGGAGAGTTAAAAATAGAGGACACTGGCAGGGTTTCTTAGGTCAGTGGTTTTTCAGTGTGTACCAGATGAACTAGTTAGTTTTAATGAAAATGTCAGATTGTACAAAACTTGTATTATCTTTTTTTTTTAATTAGCAATAATCACGGCTCAGATAAACCTCACTGGCTATGATATTGCCACTGTGCAAAGCTACTTGTATTATCTTTAAATCCTGTTTTTTCCACCGACCTTGGTGAGATGCTAGCAAGTGAAGATGGAGCTGAAGGGAGAAGTGTTCCATCTCAGTCTCCCTCCCAGGTCCTGGTCTCCCATCTCACAGACTCCAAGCACAATGGCTCCTTTTCTTGTGAGGCAGAACACTCAAAGTTAAATTTCAGTTCGATGCACCAGCACCAAAGTCTGACTCAGAGTGACCCTGTAGGGCAGAGTAGAATGTCCCCATGCAGTTTCCAAAGCTGTCATCCGCATGGAAACCTACTGCCGCATCTTTGTCCTGTGGCAAGGCTGGTGGATGTGAAGGACCAGCCTTTGAGTTAGCACCCACGTACTTTAACTACAGCTCCAGGGCTGCTTTGTGTTTGGCATACAGTTACTGTAATTATTCTAAAGCTACAGACTGAAGATGGAAAAGGGAAAAAAAATCTGACCTACTTGGAAATCCCCCCCCCCCCTTTTTTAAATTGATTTGCCAGGGTTCCCTCCACATGGTTGATTAATTAGCATAAAGACCACCTCAGGTCATTGAAAGCTGCTTCTGGTTATCATTTACAGTAGATTCTTAAATCTCTTATATGAGCACCATTCTTGGCTCCTCCCTCTCAGCTATCAGAATCCTCTGTAATCTCTATTTGATTCTTCCGTGAGTTGGCTGTGGGTTCTTCCTCAGACCTGAAACTCTCTGCCCCCTCCCTCCTGCTCTCCTCCCAGTCAGCAGGGTCAGAGCCCTCTTCCTTACCCTTCTGGGGCTTTCCACTAACCTCAAATTAGCACCCAATCTCTGCAACAGACCTTGGAGGCCTTTCATGAGCTGCCCCTCACTTCTCCATTCTCGTAACATTCCACCCCGCCCCTGCCCCCTTCCGCTGCCACGCCACCACATTTGAAAACTCTCATAATACTGAATGTTTGCGGTTGGCTCCATTTCCTTCGCTGCCCGCTGGCATTTGCTCTTGGCTCCCGACTGCGTGCACTCCCTTCCCTTCTGCTGACCCTCTCTTCGCCTCTACCAAGTCCATCCACCCTCCCTCTTAGTTGCCATATCAGAATCTCTTGGTTTTTTTTTTTAACTCATTATTTAAGTAAGCAGACGATTCTTAGAACACAAGCTGGTAAATCCTGTGGAGGCTGCAGACAGGGGTCTATAGGAGTCATTTAATCGTTGGGTATCATGACAAAGGCATAACTAAATTATAGCTAAACAGACCTTCTTTTAAATAGTTGTACCATTCTGTAACTATATTTTGATTTATTTAAAGATTCCTGTTTTGATCAACAATTAGGTAGATAATTTATTTTTTGTCTTATAGATAATGCGGTTACAGTCCCTGGGCTATGAATAAGTTATGCTCCTCACTGTATGTTTAAGATAATTTGTAGATCCATCTGAATGATTCTTATTTAGCCTTTTCAGTGATGTAAAAGCTGTACATGAAGCAAGTGGAGGTGATTGTAATGAAGAATTTGTTGCAGCAGGGTTTGGTTCCAGGAGCCGTGGTGGCACAGTGGATTGAGCATTGCTAACTTCAGAGTTGGCAGTTCAAACCTACCAGTCACCCTGCCGAAGAAAGATGAGGCTGTAAAGATTTACAACTTCAGAAACCCTATGGGGCAGTTCTCCGTCCTGTAGAGCTGTTATGAATTAGAATCACCTTGAGTGTGAGAGGGGTTGGCTCAGTTGTTTCTAAGTGAGGGCAAATTCATACAACATTAAAGGGCAAGTAAAAGTAGGAGCCGTGGTGGCATGGTGGGCTATGCATTGAGCTGCTAACCAGGAGTTGGCGGTTCTGACCTCCCAGGAGAAAGGTGTCTAAAGTCTCAGAAACCCAAAGGGGCAGTTCTACTCTGTCCTACAGGGTCACTGTAAGTCAGAATCGACTAGAGGGCAGTGTGTTTTGTTTGGTTTCCACGAGGAAGGGCATAGGACAAGACAACATCTTGTTATCCGTAGGCATTATATGTAAACTGGGTGTCCATAACCCAGGGACTGACTGTACTAATGCCTATACTAAAATTGGGATCGCTGGATCACAGATAAGGCCCTTTTTTGTTTGTTTGCTAACTTAAAAAGATAGGAGTGTGGCAATGTCTCAGAATGCCAACTATAGAGTTACCCTATGAGCCAACAATTCCATGCCTACAATTACTAGAAATACGCCTACCCAAGAGAAATGAAGAAATGTGCCCATATAATTTACATATGAATGCTCATAACAGTATTATTTTTAAGAGCCAGAGAATACAAACAACTTAAATGTCCCTCAACTGCTGGATCGACGACCAAGATGCACTATAGCCATACACTAGAATATTATTCAGAATAGAGGAGTCTAACATGGATAAACCTCAAAAACATTACGCTAAGTGAAAGAAACTAGGTCACAAAAGATCACATGTTGTATGATTCCATACACAAAACGTCTAGAATAGGCAAATCTGTGGAGACAGGACCGTCGATTCGTGGTATCTAGGGCTGGGGGCTGAGTGGTGGAGAAGAGGGGGGGTTTGGGGGAACGGGAAGGGATTTCTCTTGAGGGCAGGGTTTCTTTTGGGAATGCATTGGAACTTTTATGAAATTAGATTGTGGTGTTGGTTGTACAACTCTGACGACACTAAAAGCCTCCTAAAATCGTCCTCCAAAAATGGGGGAACGTTAGGATACCATAGATATATCTCGATTAAAAAAAATGTTGCCGCATTGCCTTGCAAAAAGACTTTGGATTGTTGGTTGCAACCAATGGAAACAGATTTGAACAGACATAAGCAAAAGGAAATTGCTAAAAGCGCACCAAATAGGTTAGATGTTTCTTTTTCTCTGGATTGTCTTTCCACCAGAACAAAAATCTCTGCTCTCCTGCCTGGTCAGGAGCCGGACTGTGGGTGTTTTGTGGTCAGGAGCTGGGCTGTGGGTGTTTTGTGCCCCGAGGTGAAGTGGGGCTGGTGGTCTAAATACATCTTCTCAGCCCCGTCTCCCTCCCACTCTCTGTCTGTTTTCTCCTGCAGTTCTCCTTAGACAACAAGACAAACTGGCTTCTTGTGAGCTCAGGAAGCTGCAGCCTTTTCTGCATATGTCAGTTAATAATTCTTCCATCTGCCTTTCCTGCTCAGAATCTTTGAAATCTCTTGTCTGCTGATTACCCATATGTTGTTGTAGATTTATAGTCTTTAAAATTACTCATCCTCATAAAAGCTCAAGAAAGATTTTTTTTTTAAACTTTCATCAGCTGTGGGTTTTAAGATTTTTTTCCTTTATTAGTTTTGGTGTCTATCTTTGTTAAATTCTTCCAGTTATTATATTCTTAAAAGTAAGCATTTAGGTAACTGCATCTTTATTTATTTCCTTCATAAAACCCCTCCTGAAATGAAAAGTGAGAAAAAAAATAATGGTGTAAATGTATCATTTAACATCTAGACTAATCACTCTCATAAAACCAGAAAACCTGGAATTGTTTCTTATGATTTAATATGTTAATTTTTAGAAAAACACTCTGTTGCATTCTAAGTATTTCAGAGTGACTTTGTAGATGAGACGATTGTTAATAATAATCACAGCTAGGATTTGTTACTATAGGCACTACTCTGTGTATAAGGAGCCCTGGGGGTACCTGCTAACCATCAGCCACTCTTCCAGAGGAAGATAAATCTGTTTATTCTCATCAAGATTTACAGTCTTAAAAACCCTATGACTGAATCAACTTGGTGACACTGGGTGTGTTTGGTTCTGTGCTATGTATGGGTTGTTTATGCAGTATGCTTAATCTTTTGTCATAACTGTGAAATAGGTCTCTGATCACTCTGCCATTGAGTCAGTCTATTCTGACCCCTGGGGACCCTGTAAGGCAGAGCAGAACAGCCCCTGTGGGTTTCTGAGACTGTACCTCTTTAGGGGGTGTAGGAAGCTTCCTCTTGCTACCACAGAGCAGCTGGTGGCTTCAGACTTTTGACCTTGAGGTGAGCAGCTCAACATGTAACCTACAATGATACCAAGGCTCCAATTTTTAAATTACTGATAGGGAAATTTAGAGAAAGGTCCACTCACATGCATGAGGAGAGAGACCATTTAAGTGGGCAAAGCAACTCCGGAGCGGAAAGTGCAATTTACGGGACATTTACTTTGTATTAGATATTATGGGCAGTCTAGAGATGATTTGAAGCGTATGAGGTGATATAGGAAAATACTACACACACACACACACACACACACACAGATATTGCCAGCTTTACATAGCTGTGAAGTGGTGGAGCTGAGATTCAAATTTAGGTTGTGTGACTCCAGAACTGAGGATCTTAACTGCAGTATTCTATGGCATTTATGGAATATTTATGGCTGCATTGTTGTTCACATTTTACCTTGAAATCATTTCAGACTTAACAGTGTAATTGCAAGAACAGAACCAAGACATCTCATAAACCCTTCACCCAGGTTCCCTGAATGTTGACATTGCTATACCTGCCTCAGCATCTCCTTCCCTTCCCCCATAGACACACACAGGCATGCACAGTTTTTAGCTGAAGCGTTGAGAGCAAGTTGCAGTCACGTTGCCTTATTACCCTGATCTGAATAAGGCAGTCCCCAGGAGTAAATGAGATCCATTCCTATCAGACCAGGTGTGTATGGTTCTTACCTGGGTGTGTAGTGGGCAATGCATGGCTGGCTAACTGCAAAGTCAGCAGTTTGAAACTACCCGCAACTCCACAGGAACAAGATGAGGCAGTCTGGTCCTGTAAAGATTTATAGTCTCAGAAATCCTAGGGAGCACCACTCTGCCCTGTATAGTCACTATGAATAGGAATCGACCCAGTGGCTGTGGGTTTGGATTATGGTCTCTAGAGCCCCGTGGCACGATCGTTTCTAACTTGGCTGCTAACGGAAAGGTTGGTGCTATGAGCCCACCAGCAGCATCATAGGCGAGAAGACCTACTTCCATAGAGCTTAGAGTCCGGGAATCCCTGTAGGACACTTTGACTTTGTCATATAGGCTCGCTATGAGTCATGATCGATTCAGTGACATCCAGTGACCTCAATAGTCTATGACATAGTTCTCTACTGTAAAACAAATCACCGTTTTATACTTCTCTCACTTAATAAGTATTTCAGCGAGAGACAATCTCATATTCTCTCTGTAAATACCCTGTTCCTCATCCCATCTTGCTGTTGCATGACCTCTTTAGCATCCACCGGTGATTCTCACCACTGTGGTTCCCTAGTGCTGGGCTCTTCTCTAATGTCATCGTTTTTCTTTATGTCCTTTACTAGTTGCTTTTAATATGAACACATCGGTTCCTGCTTTAGTCAGTGAAAAATCAAGCTCTGGTATATTATATTGTACTCATTTCTAAGGGGATGACACTGATTCTAGGCCCTCTCTATGGACACAGCTAAGATACATACAGGTGCTTATTAATGCATATGTAATGACGGCACATGGATTGTCTATAACCTTCGCACATAAACATTTGCACATGAAACAGTAGGTTGACAATGACACCTCTGTTCTACTCTAATAGCGTGGGGCTTACTCTGCTCTTCTTTTCCATATTTATTGCTTGCTTCTTCACCTGTGATAAATCTGACCCTGATTATTCTTGGTATATTGACATACATGCTCAGTGTCGCTGTAGATAACCAAGCTCCTGGCCACAGGGATCTTCTTTTTGACCCTGACTCCCCACAGACTGACCTTGCGGTCCCCCAACTGACTCGATCCTGGCCTCCATAACTATTTGTAAGTAATGCTGAACTGTTTTCATTTTCCTCCCTTGCTGATTGATCCAGGTCTTCCAAGATTTGCCAGCCAGCCAGAACATTCGTCTGCATATGTGGGGAGCAGTGCGATTCTGAATTGTGAAGTGAACGCAGACCTGGTCCCGTTTGTGAGGTGGGAACAGAACCGACTGCCCCTTCTTCTGGATGAAAGAGTTATCAAGCTCCCCGGTGGCACGCTGGTCATCAGCAACGTGACTGAAGGCGATGGGGGGCTTTATCGCTGCGTGATTGAAAGCGGTGGGCCGCCCAAGTATAGTGACGAAGCCGAATTGAAAGTTCTTCCAGGTATGGATTCACTGTTCCAGATTTATGCATGGCTGCAAATTGCCCTTTAGGCGTTTATGAACAAGCCCTGCTAGTATGTGCCGTGGCAAGGTATTGAAACAGAAGGCAGGCCCCGGTTCTTAAAGGGGTAAACCGAAAACAGACCAAAAGGATTCCATCTTTAATGAATTCTTGACTCGGTACAACTCTATCAAGCAGTAAAGTGCATTCAGTGTCCAATGACACGCTGTTCCTGGGCAAGGGAACATTAGCACTGTGTCTTTGGTCAAGCTTCTGCCCACTGTCGCTAACTCCCAA
This sequence comes from Tenrec ecaudatus, assembly GCF_050624435.1. NCBI lineage: Eukaryota > Metazoa > Chordata > Mammalia > Afrosoricida > Tenrecidae > Tenrec > Tenrec ecaudatus. Next base: position 56,730,916 of record NC_134546.1, on the reverse strand, counting down.
ATATGGGGCCTGCTAAAGTTAGGTCCTTTTACTGGCAAAAATCAGTAATCAGGCTCAGGCTGGTTCTTATGAGGTGAATCGGATGCTAACAGTGTGACAGGGTGGCTTAGAGATGCTGGCAAACAAGGGTGCTTAGGTTTTTATAGTGCTCTCCCATTTTAATGTAAACTCAGCTCCTCCCTGTGTCCCCACAGACTTGTCTGGTAACCTATCTTTTCTCTTCTTCCAAACTCCTGCTTACTCAGAACTGCCCTCACTTATGGCTCATCGTAGTCCTTCTACCTTCTTGCTGTTTCATGACCTCGAAGCTTCTGTTCGCACGGCCAGCTGCTTGATGCTTATAGTCTGTCAGTGTCCAGTCTGAGCTTATGGATCTAATTGGGCTGTCCATACCTTCCTTGTTTGGGCAGTTTTTATATCTATGTGGCTGCTTCACAGGCTCATTTTGCAGCCTGAGGATGGATTTGTAAAATGACACCCATGTTCTGAGCTACAACTATCATGGTTGCTCCTGATGGGCCATGAGGTGATTTTTTAAAAAATGTAACTTCTTTTCTTTGTCCTTATTATCTCTGGCCTTTGTGTTCTCCGGCCGCAGCCACAATCATTGTTAAAAATGTCTATTCGCTCATCCAGTACTCCTTAATGGTTTCTCATCTCAGGCCAAATGGCGAAGTCCTTGGCCTACAATGCTTTATGTAATTAGGATATTACCTCCCTACCCTAACCTTAACCCTAACACACACACACACACACACACACACACACACACACCTCCCCTCCCCCGCTCCACCTCTTCTCTCCCTTACTTTGATTATGGCCACTGTATCTACCTAGAAGTAGGAACTCTGGTGATATGGTCGTTATGGGCTGGACTGCTAACCACAGTGTCTGCAGTTTGAGACCACCAAGTGTTCCTGGGAAGAGAGACAGGGCTTTCCTGCTTGGGAAACTTCCAGGGGCAGTTCTCCCCTGTGCTCTAGGGGCACTGTGGCAGTGAGTTTGAGTTTGTTGTATTTTTGAAAGACTCCAAACATGTCCTCCCTCTTTAGGAGCATTACACTTTCGGTTTCTACTGCTGGAACCCTCGTCGCTCATATTTCTGCCTGGCTCATTCTCTCTCCTTTATCGGAGAAGGCGTCTTTGACCACTGCATCAGACAACTGTTTCAGCTCTGCCTTCAGCACTTTACAACCTACTGCTACGCCATACACCCGTGTCGTTTATTGGTTGACCCTCCACTAGAGTGGAGGGTCAACCAATGAGGGCATGGAATTTTGTCTGCTATCCAAAAAAACAGTGCCTAGCAAATAAATATACGGCAAAGTTTTGCTAAATTAACTCTATTCAAGTTAATGGGTTGTCTGGGCTGCTTCTGGGGTGTTAGTTCTCTGGAAGAATGTAAGATTTTAAAAAGGAGAGTACTATTTACATAGACCACTGCATCTCCTAACCTGCTTCCAGACTGCTATCACATGATAAAAGGTCGTATTTCTTCCCAGTCTGTGAAGGCGGCTTCAAGCAAATCCTCAGACCCTGATCCAAGAAAGCAAGGTGTCAAAGAATAAGATTATTGCTCACTATGTGAAACCCAAACCAGTAGTGTGCATCGTGAGGAAAGGAGAGCCTGGCCAGCCATGTATAGTTATCCTGAGGAAGACAGCTAGCAGTTTGGGGACAACTTTATTTTGCGTTGTATTGGCTAAGAAAGTGGCTTGATTATCAGTCCAAGACCTTGTTTTGTGGTTGGTTATAGACCTGGGACCAGATTCATGTCCTCTTTGGAAGCAGGTCACTCTGCTGCTGATTGGCTGACTCGTACAGCCTCAGACAGTCACTGATTGGCTGGCTTCCACAAACTTGTCAGAGATGCTAGTTGCCACCGATTCATTAGTGTTTTACTTGTTGCCATGAATATAGAACTGTCATTTATCGGTTCGACAAGTTTAAAACCAGTTCTGGTGGTTGTTACGCTGCCCCCAGAATGTCTTTTTCTAGGAGTATGTGAACAGGGGTCCCGTCTGTCTGCCGGAGAACTGTCTTATCATTGTCAAAAATCAGGACTAAAAATGTTACCCTAGTAACCCTTTCATATGTCCATAGAGTGAGAGCTCTGTGCAGTGAGCACAAAATAACTGTATTGTTCTCTAAGGGATGCACAGGTTGAGTGGTGGATGCTCTATTACGACATAAAAGGATTGGCAGACTGTGTGTTTATGTGTGTGCAAGTTAAAGCAATGAAACTCAGATTTTCAGAGGTAACACAGCTGTGGACGAGGGATAGAAACCTCTTCTTATCCTTATGAATGAGAGGGTGGTGCCAAGACTCCTGAACTTGTTCTGTTTCTTTCAGGAGCCATTTACTTTCTCCTGCCTTTTTAGTTGGTAGGTTCATGCCAAATTCCACTAAGCACCCTAAAAGAGTTGTACCTTAGGTACCATTAAGAACCACACAGCCTAACCTAGTGATTTGCACAGAGAAATACTGCTAATTTAAATGGAGCGCTATGTCATTTTTCTTACAATGCATTTTGTCATACAAAGCCACACAGACTGAATAGGAATCAATGTTTCCTCATCCTTCAAGTAAGGAGCCCTGATAGCACAGTGGGTTAAGTCTTGGGCTGCTCACCAAAGGGTTGTCAGTTCTAACTTACCAGCAGCTCTGGAGGAGAAAGCTGAATCAGTCTACTTGTGGAAGGGTTTCCGAGTCGGACACCTAGAGTCAGTGTGATGGAAACGACTCCACAGGTAGTGTGTGTGTGGCTTTTGGTTTTCTGTGTGGGGGTTCACATCCTTAAAGTCATAAAGAGTTTTCATAATAATTGTCCTTTATTTAACATACATTTTCCCCCTAGATCCCGAGGTACCATCGAGCTTGGCGTTTCTGAAACCACCGGCTTCCTTAGTCAGAGTCATTGGTCAGAGTGCAGTGTTGCCTTGTGTTGCTGCGGGACTTCCTGCTCCAACCATTAGGTGGATGAAAAATGAAGAGGCACTTGCCACAGAAAGGTAAATGTTGTTGCCTAAAAGCCTGTCCTCTTACCTTGAGATTGGGTCTCATCTTATTGGGGACTACCGATTAATAATGCGTGATTATTTTGTTTTTGTTTTTTTGGTTAAACGCATAATAGTATGTCATATGTCATCCTCGAAATAGATTTATATGCTCTGTCTGGTTAGGATGTATCAAGAAAACGTGCTTTCAAAATATTAAGGGATAATTCTTTCCATTTGTTCTTTCTGAAGCTATAGTTTACTTATTAGTTTAGAGCTGTAGGCTAGTTTGCCTTAAATTGCTGTAAAAGCTTCCGGTCCAGGCTGGCCTGTGTCTTCTCACTCATTCTGTTGATGGTAGTTTTTCCTTTGCTCATATAGCACAAGAAGATGTGTTCCTTAGCCTGTTGTCTTATAAGAGCCTACCAGCCTTCTGCTATCAAAAGTCTTCTCGGTTACCTTCAGCCACCCTGTCTTCCCTTTCAAAATTTGCCTTCCTCACTTCCTGAAGCACTAGGTACATTTTCCCCATTGTTTTCTGATAAGAGAACCGGGTAGTGGTGATGGTTAATAGACTGTTTTGTTCATAAAGTTAAATCTACAACTTGTAATTTGACACTTCAGTCTAAAGCAAGATTTCTTAAGCATTGACATTTGGGGCCAGATCCTTCTTCATTGTGGGAGTGCTCTCCTGTGCATTCTAGGATGTTTATAGGTAGCACGCCTAGCCTCAATCATGAGATGGGTCAGTAGCACCCCTAGTGGTGACGATCAAAATTGTTTCTGGCTATCCTAGATGTCTGGTAGGCAAAAGCACTCCCAGTTAAGAATACTTGTTTAGAGCACTGCTCTCCAATAGTAACAGCTTCTGAAATAGAATGTAAGCCCCATATGTAATTTTGTTGTACATAGGGTCTCCGTGAATCAGAATGATTTCTTGAGATGTCTTTGTTTCTGTTAGAACATTGTAGAGAGAGATGTAGATGGAACTTAATCAGTTATTTAGATCAAAATTAGAAAGAGGTATAGAAATTGAAAAGGGGAAAGTAGCTAGAAGTCTATATAGGCTGGGTCTAGTAAAATATCTTAAATAAGATATTAATATCTTAAATAAATATCTTGCTTCTATTGCTAATTGTGTTAGTCTGGGTACTTTAGAGAAACAAACCCACAGAAACTCGTGTATAAAAGAAAGTTTTATATAAAGGGTAAGTGTGCATCAAGAAAACATCCCAACCCAGTGCTCCCCAAGCCCAAAGTCCAACATTAACCCATACATCCAACACCAATCCACAAAGTCCTCCTCCAGCTCACAAAACACACATTTTGACACCGACTGCAGAAGGAAAGCCGAATCAGTGAACATGTAAGCATCTCAGCGCTGGCAGGGGTCTCCACATGGCTGCTCCAGCAGCCAGGGCTGTATCGGGTAGGTCCATGCAACTTCTTCTCTGGGATGTCTTGCAGGAAATGAGCCTTGCCAGCTGAAGCAGGGAGCTGGCTAAGGCAGCGTGTGCACCCTAGTCCTACCATCACAAAGCAAGAGACCCAAGAACTAGAAAGTCTAGGCTCACCGAGCCATCTCTCTCCACCCTTCAATGAACCCCACATGTGTTTTTCCTACAGGTTGGCACAATAAACTAACTCACTAATCTTAAGACCACTTTGGCAGTATTTCAAAAACATTTTTCTGGCTTTTATAAATACCTAAGAATTAATATATGTATTTAATATATAGATCAAATTTTTTGAGGTCCAACCAAATGTGGCTTATTAAATCCAAGACAGTAGTGGAAATGCATCCCACTTATTATGTGGCTCTATTTAAAAGGAAGATAATTTTCAGAAAACATAACTTTTACTCTGCCAGCTGACTGAAAGAAAAATGTAATTTTGTAATCAAATGATGTTATTTTTAGGGGAATAATAGTAATTGGGTCCAAATGCAAAGGGACAAGTTACAAAAATGCCTGATGTTATACAATTGACAGTAACATTTAAATTATTTTGGAAAAACAAAGAGAGGAGTTCCGCTTTTGGGATGATGGAGTAGATAACTTTCCCCTTTCACTAAATATAACTATATCCCTAGGCATTATTTACATAAGAAGACTGAGAGGTTGAGATGAAGCCATTTTGGCTAGGGATGCTGGCACCCAAGGGACAACATGATAGTGAATTCCTTAAGTCTTATTTTTGCCTCATGGTGAAATGAGTTATTTTATGTGACCCTTTGCCTTGGTTCATTAGAAAAACCGCTTGCGCAATTTTTACTCTAAGCTCCAAGGAGTTTCCCTAGTTTCCTACCCAAAAGGGCTTGTTACTTTTGTCTAGATTGATTGATACTTCCTGGGCAAGCTGTAAACAGTTTGGTTTGGGGTATTTTTGTAAGGTCCTGTGCTGCAGCCTGCCTTGTAGAGATTGGTCAATAGACTACGCAAATGAGATGAGTTGTAGCCTATGCAAATGAAGTATATGGTTTACTGAGAAAAGGATAGATCAGTTTATGGCCCTGATGAGACTACTTTGCTTTGAAATTGACCAACCAAGGAGTTTGTGTGTTTAACAGTAGGTTTACACGATACGTCATTTTGATGCATTTTGATTTCCTCAAAAAAAGAGCTTTAGGGACCTGTGAAACAATATCAAAAGATTATTTGTATCATCAAACCCCTGAAAGGAAGGAAATAGGGCTGACAGAATTCTTAAGGAAATAAATGCCACACATTTCTTTTTTTACTGGAGAATGGGTGTGATGTATTTTTGCATGCTTTTATCATTTATAACACTTTGAAATGGAGCCATTTGGAAAAGGATAAAGGAAAAATTCACACTGCAATATACTATAGTCAGACTTCAGAAAACAAAATGCACTGCCATAGAATCAATTCTGACTCGTAATAATTCTATAGGACAGGACATAACTGCCCCATGGGCTTCCAAAATCATAACTCGTTATAGGAGTAGAAAGCCTCATCTTTCCTCCACAGAGTGGCTCATGGTTTGGAACTACTGACCTTGAGGTTAGCAGCCCAGTGTGTTTCCACTACACCACCAGGTGTCTTCTGAGAAAATTAAAGACCAGCAAAAATTTTTTCTTTAGCTAATGATAGTGGAACAATTTCCCTTAATATTTGAAGCCCGTATATACTCGAGTTTTTCAGCACATTTTTGGGGGTTTGGTTTTTTTAATCATTTTATTGGGGGGGGGGTCGTACAGCGCTCATCACAATCCATACATCCATTCATGGTGTCAAGCATATTTTCACATTTGTTGCCATCATCATTCTCTAAACATCTGGTTTCCACTTGAGCCCCTGGCATCAGCTCCTCATTTCCCCCCTCCCCTCCCATCCCCCCTCCCATATGAACCCTTGATAATTTAAAAGTCATTATTATTTTGTCATATCCTACACTGTCCAATGCCTCCTTTCATCCACTTTTCTGTTGTCTGGCCTCTATGAGAGGAGGTTCTATGTAGATCCTTGTAATCGGTTCCCCCTGTCTGCCCCACCCTCCCTCTACCCTCCTGGTACCGCCACTCTCACCACTGGTCCTGAGGGATTCATCTGTCATATATTTCCTGTTTCCAGTTCCCATCTGTACCAGTGTACATCCTCCGGTCCAGCTGGTGTGTAAGGTAGAATTGGGATCATGATAGTGGGAGGAAGGAAGCATTAAAGAACTAGAGGAAAGTTTTATGTTTCATTGTTGCTATACTGCACCCTGACCGGCTTGTCGCCTTCCTGTGACCCTTCTGTAAGGGATGTCCAGTTGCCCACACATGGCCTTTGGGTCCCCACTCTGCACTCCCCCTCATTTACACCTATGTGATTTTTGTTCCTTGATGCCTGATACCTGATCCCCTCGACACCTCATGACCACACAGGCTTGTGTGCTTCTATGTGGGCTTTGATGCTTTTGTGCTAGATGGTCGCTTGTTTACCTTCAAGCCTTTAAGACCCCAGACACTATATCTTTTGATAACTGGGACCATCAGATTTCTTCACCATACCTGCTTAAGCCCCCATTTGTCCTCAGTGATTGTATTGGGGAGGTGAGCACACAATGATATGATTTTTCCATCTTTGATGCCTGAAACCTTATTCCTTTGACACCTCATGATCACATAGGCTGGTGTGCTTCTTCCAGGTGGGCTTGGTTTCTTCCCAGCTAGATGGCTGCTTGTCTATCTTCAAGCCTTTAAGACCCCAGATAGTATATCTTTTAATAGTTGGGCAATCTCAGCTTTCTTCACATTTGCTTATGTACCCATTTGTCTTCAGCGATCATATCGGGAAAGTGAGCATCATGGAATGCCAGTTTAATAGAATAAAGTGTTCTTGCATTGAGGGAATACTTGAGTGGAGGCCCAATGTCCGTCTGTGACCTTAGTACTAAACATATAAATATATGCACCTAAATTTATTTGCTTATCATCATAAATAAATATATTTATATATGTATGTACCTGTATTTAGACCTCTGTAAATGTCCTTACCTCCTAGTTCTTTCCTCTATTTCCTTTTACTTTCCTCTTGTCCACTATCATGCTCAGCCTTCATTCGGGTTTCAGCATTTTCTCTCAGTTACATTACCCTTGCTCAAGCCCTACCAGGCCTCCTATACCCTCCTCGCCACTAATTTTGGACCACTTGTTGTTCCCTTGTCCCTGGGCTTTCAGCACATTTTAAAATGCAGTTTCTGTGGTAAAAGTACGTGCCTCAGCTGATACTTGGGTCGGCTTATACGCAAGTATATGCAGTAATTACATTCTCACAAAAATGCTTCTAGCAGCTGTATTTGTAGTAACCCTAAACCAGAAACAATAAATGTCCTTCTGTGAATGAATGGGTAAATAAATTATAGGATATCTATGCCATGAAATATTTATGAAGCAATTAGAGGAGTAAACAGTTAATTCACCTTACAACCTGAATGACTGTCCAGAGAATTATTCTGGGTGAAAAGAGCCGATCTGAAAATGATGTGTTCTGTACGACTCTGTACATAGCCTTCTTGAAATGACAGCACGGCCAGGATGGCTGACAGATGGGTGGCTATCAGGCACTCAGGAAGGAGAGAGGGAAGTGAGTGTAATTATAAAAGGCCTTGTGAGGGGTGTAGGAGTGAAGCCATTGTTCCGTGTCTTGGCTTTATCAGTGTTCGTACCCTGGTTGTGATACTGCACTAGGATGGTACCAGTGAGGGCAACTGCGTGTCTCTGGTGACAGCCGATCTCCGTATCCGTTCTTAGAAATGCATGTGAAGCTACAGTTATCGCAAAATGTTTCAGGGGGAAAAAAGCCGAGGAGAGAATCAATATTGCGCCAGCAGAATAGATACAAGGTGGCACTCACCCACCTTTCTTTTCCTTTCCTGCTATTTTAGAAGAGGAGCTATCTGAGAAGAAGGCCCTTTGGGCTCCAGGTCATCACAGCTTCTCCAGCGTGTTCAGGAATTCCCCCTTACCTGGTTTCCTCCTTCTGTAACAACCACAGAAGCCTGTCTTTCCGCTCTCCCCTTCTCATCGACTCTCCTCACACCAGGCGTCTTTGTCAACATTGACTTCTTCCCCATCTTCTCTGCAAGCCATCTGCGAGGCCTGCGTGTCTCTGGATCCGTCTGTGTTGGTTTCACTTGGTTCAAGCTGCTGTCAGCTGTCACCTCTGTCCCTGCACGCCTCTAACTCTTCAAGCCCACCTGTCCTCTGGCCTCATTCCAAAGGATGGTTTGGAATCGTCAAAGTTCAGCTCGCACACTTTCCTTTCTTAACCACTTTTAAAAGGAAGCTTAGTGGAGCACTGAATTAAGTGTAGGGCCATTAGCACCAAGGTCGGTGGGACACACCCAGCTGCTCCTCTCTGTGGGAGAGAAGTGACACTGACGGCTCCCATAAGCTTGGACACCCAAAGGGACAGCTTTACTCCGCCCTGTGGGGCCACTACCAGCTGGAATCTACTCGACAGCAGTGACTAATCACTTTTTAAAACACTCAGTAAATTTCTCGTGGTTCTTAGGTTAAGGATTCAAATTCTTAAACTGGCTTTCAAAGCCTTTCTGTCACATCCTCAGGTGTGCTGTGATCCTTCCATGATCCCTTTGGCCTTCCCTTGCTAGTCTTCCCTTCCATTTAGTTAATCCTCCTCCTTCTTCAGATCTCCGCTCCTGGGTGGGGGCGGGCGGGCGGGCGGGCGGAGTGGGGGGAGCTCTTAGAAATACCGTGGTGTGGGCTTTTCATCTTTTTGTCTCTGTTTCCCCATGAAGAGTGTCGGTGCCCCTTGCCTCCCTTTTACCCCTGCTCTGAGACCATGGTTAGTCTCTTTACCAGCTAGTCTAGCCATTGCAGCAACTTCTTAATCCAAATGAGTGCTTCTCTAGTCTTCTCCGGCTCTTCTTATTTCTCCATGAAATCTGATCTTGTGATTCCCGTGCTTAAATAGCCTGTCTCCTTCACACAGCAGGCTCCTCCACACTTAGCCCAGGCTTCTCAAGGTCAGGAACACACATGTGTTTACATATGCACAAGTGCACACCCACGCCTTATGTATCACAAAGCAGAACTTACCTTGGGTCTACTGACTTGTTTTTTTTTTTCACTTAGTGGTTACTTTTGCTGTATCTTTGGATCTTGGGGTTCTAAAGGTTTGATTGCTTTGTTACTATAAGCCATCCTGTGAGGGGCTTCGAAATAGTCATAGAAAAAAGGGAATGAAACAATAATGGAATTTTTCCACAAACTTTTTGAAGTCCCCTGGTATATGTGAACAAGTTAAATAGAATGTACCAAACTAATGAGCATCTTCCAGGCTGTTTTTAAGGGGAAGAACATCGGCCCCACTAAGAAAGGTCGGCTACTCCTCTGCTGGCACTCAGTTACACCAATATCAGGTATAAAATATAGCAAGTGATATTTTTGAGTATAATTATTAGATATAAATTACTATACTTCATTTCAAGAAAGATTATACTAACTGGTGTTTTAATTTACTTTCACCTCAGCTGGGTATCATGTACATATAACTGATTTTTTATTTGTGTGAGATTGTAATCATTTTAAATTTTGTAAATTTGTCATATTTTGTGAGGGACCAAAACACTATCTTATTTTAACCCCATCATGCTTGCTGTATTCCATTATATGTTATCTTCTCCCATTCCGTCTCATAAAGTTGGGATTTGGGAATATAATTAGGATGGTTCAGATAGGAAGGCCAGTTGATTAAGTTTAGTCATGACCTTGAAGGGTAGTTTTCCCATGGAGAAGTTGTCAAATTTGATTCTGGTTTCAAGTTTCTGCGTGCAGAAACCTAATCTTGTTTGTCAGACGCAGGAAGACTAATTATCTAAGCTCACGGTATACTGAAACTTAATCCAATCTATTTACTTAGAGCAAGAGTTAGAATGCATCATAGCATGGGATAGTTCATCCCTGTACCCTTTTCTCCTCATTAGGGACAGAATATGAAAACCCTACTTATAATCAGAGCATTTTGCGTTGAGCATAGGTACAGAATGGGAATGTATGTAATACTAAGATTGAGAGACACATTTGGCCTATGAAAATCAACACAAAATGGGACAACTACCCAGCAGAGGAGTAGCCAACCGTTCTAGTGGGGGCTGATTTTCTTGCCCTTTAAAGCAGATGCTCATTAGTTTGGTACATTCTATTTAACTTGTTCATATGTACCAGGGGGCTTCAGAAAGTATGGCAGTTTTCATGTTGTCTTGGGTGGTAGGTTTTGAAATGATTGCAGATGTGAAGATGACTTTCAAAGTGGCAGCATTATGAATTTTTTTCTAGAATTAATTTCATTCCTTGATCACATCAGGAACCTCTATATGTTTGATTTTCAGTCTATGATTTTTTAAGTTAGCCAAGCTTGTTCATTTTATTAAAAAAAAACTTGATCAGAATATTGATTTGTGACTTCTTCCTTGATGTTTCAGGATGCTTTTGGATTCTCTTGAAATATTTTCTTTAAATAGACTTGCATGGATCCATAAAGTTGTTTGTGTGTCTGTCAGCCTCTTTGTTGATCTGGGCGTGGTGCAGCTGATTTGTGCCCATTAAGCATGCAGAGAGCTCGCTGGGAACTGCCCCTCTGCTCACTTTTCCTGTCTCTCCTAGCCAGGGCATTCCAGGGAGCTTTCGGGAGTCCCGGGGCCCCATGACTGACATTTCCGAGCTGAGATTTTACCCCCTTTCTCTTTCGTTTCTTTAGATATCTCTGTGGCACAGTGGTGGCAGAGCGTCCCTCAAGTTGCTTCTAGACTTCAAAGTTGCTTGATTTGCCTGGAGTAGTAAGAATATGGGGTAGAGGTAGAAGTAGAATTTGTCACAAAAATACTGTCCTTTTGGAAAGCTGGAATGATCAAAGATGTTTGTCCAAAAAGTTGTCAAATTCATTGTGACAGAATAGGAGTGAAGTAAATTCACTGAATTAAATTATGACAAATTTCTTGCGAGCGTTTGTCATTCTGTAGCCTTATGAGTCAGTGTGCTGCTATTTTCAGTGTTTTCCCTATCTGCATTCGAGTTTCTCAGGTATTATTTTCCAAGTACTAAAAGACATCACTTTTTTTAATCTTTTACTGCAGCTCTGGAAGATTGGTACTGCTGGCAGGAGGGAGCCTGGACATCAGCGATATCACTGAGGATGATGCTGGGATTTATTTTTGTATCGCTGATAACGGAAATGAGACCATCGAAGCTCAGGCAGAGCTTTCAGTACAAGGTGTGTAAAGGTTGACCATCTAAATGAAAGTCTCGTGTGCCTCCTGTGATTGCTCTTAGTTTCACGTGAATACAGGAAAGGCAGTCTAACATAGTACGGAAAGCCCTGAGCTTCAGACCAGGTTCAAATTCTGGCTCTTACCACCCCTAAATTTATAGGAAGCTTACTTCACTTCTCTAGCGCCTCATTTTTCTCATCTGTAAAATGAAGATGCTGAGACTTCTTACCGCACAGGGTTGTTTGAAGACTGAAAGCACTAATGCTTGCCAAGGTTCCAAGAATAGTAACAAGAATATGGTCAGAACTCAGGTGAGCGGCTGCTGTTTGTATTAGGGGTGGTCATGTAAGGAGTAGTATGGAGAAGGCTGTCATCCGGCACATCTTAAAGGGTCCAGTTCTGCTTTCTTGTCTCAGTGCTTCACTTCCTCTGGGCTTCCAGATGGGGAGACTTCCACCAAGGAAGATTCCAAATCCCCATTGCTTTTCTTCCCAAATAATTTAAAGCTGAACACCCGAGCAGAGGAGGTGTCTGTGAAATTCCCAGTAAGTGGGAGTGAACAACAGTGATGTTGTGGTGCCGCGGTGGCACTTTGCTTGCGCTGTCCCTTACATTTATCTTCTTGGGTGCTGTTTGGGCGTGGCTTTGAATCATTTCACCATATGTTTTATCAGATAGAGTGACTTAAACCCTAAGAGAACATTGGTTCACAGACAGTAGTTCACCTGCTCAGTACACTTGCTACTAAATAAAGAACTAAGGGAATAATACAGTTTATCTTACGGGGAATTATTTTAAAAGACTGACCAAAATTTAAAATAAGCAGGGTAAATATATTAAGAATAAGCAATCATAATAACGTAGATCCCAGTAAAAAGATTAGGTGTGAAAAATAGAAACATTAGCCTGTCTTTAAGCTCAGACTTATAAATAAAAATGAGTGCAGCAGGTTGGGTGATGCACAGCAGTTGCAGAAACACAACGGGCGAACACAGGCGTGATTGGAGACTGAGCTTGAGGAGCTGGTTGAGAAGGCAGAAGTCAGGATAAGGAGAGAGAATAAGTAGAATTGAAGCCAAGAGATTTGAAAGTAAGATGTGGGGCTCCTCGAGGAGAGTAAAAAGGGATGGAGACATTATTTGAAGAAAACAATAAAATTCCCAGCATTAAAAATGGGAGACCTTAGATTGAAAAGGCTTACAAGCAGCTAATTAGGAGAGAGAAAGAAAAACCCACTTTTAGACTTGTTGCAGTGGCACTAAAACCCCATTGCAGTTGGGCCAATTCTGAATCCTAGTGACCAGACATAAGGTTTCTGAGGTTTGCAGGCAGAAGCTCATCTTTCTCCTGAGGAGCTGCTGGTGAATTTGGACCGTGTGCTCAGCAGAACAATGCTTTTCCGGCAGTGGCACCAGAGAAACATGCACTTCTAAAAGCTTCCAGAGACTAAGAGCAGATCACCTGTGAAGAAATAAGCCTTAGTGTACACCTAGTGTTGACTTTTGTGAAACCCAACGATGCATCGCTTGTATAAAACACATCTTAAAAATAAAGGTACATTAAAATTGGAAATTAAAATGTGGAAGAAGGTCAACGAGGCAAAAAATTAACCAGGAGAAAACTAGTGTAGATATTATCAAAGTAAGCTATATCCTTATGTGTGATGCAGTATTTGAGATAAAGATGCTGATAAAGGATATTGATAAAAATTAACCTACGGGGGAAAAAGAATGTTCTAAATATTTATATGTTTCATAACATAATCTCAAAATATGAAAAGTTAAAAAGTGATAACTATAAGGAGAGTATTAAAAATAACAGTAAAAATGGTACACTTTTTTATAGTGATACACTTTAATGTACTTTAGTAATTCATAACAATGCAAAGCAAATACGCAAACAAAGGACTTTACCAAGAAAGTAAAGAGACAACCTGGAGGAAGGGAGAAAACACTTGGTAGCCCAATTAAAAAACAGGCAAAGGACTTGGGAATGGACATTTCCCCAGAGAAGAAGTAAAAATGGCCAGTAAGCCCCATAAAAAGCTACTCGGTGTCCTTAACTGTTACAAGAGAAATGCAAATCAAATCGCAGTGAAATGCCATCGGAAGCATTCTGGCGACAGTACAAACTGTTTACCATAAGATTTTTTTTTTTCACCATATGATTTTCAATTGACAATTTTTTTTCTTTTGGAATTAGATGGTCAAATCTTACTTTCTAGGCACCGCTGGGTGGATTTGAACCCCCGACCTTTTGGTTAGCAGCTGAGCACATTAACTCTGCACCACCCAGTAATTTCTCACACCCACTAGATTGACAAGTATCAGAAAAACAAAATAAGAAGTACGGATGAAGGTGTAAAGAAAGGCATCTATGGCAACACAACCTGGCAAATATAATTAGTGCCACGGCATTGTACATTTAAAATGGTTAAAAAGGCAAAGTTTTCCATAATATTCATTCATCAGAGTAACATATATTAAAAACATCAAGGAGTTAAAGTTTTCCTTTAAAAAAGTGTGTGTGTGTGTGTGTGTGTGTGTGTGTGTATTGGTGGTGGGAGTGGGTATCCTAAATACAATGGGTGAGCCTTGATTAAGTCCCTTTCCCAAAATAGTTATAAAAGATATCCATAGGGTGCATAGAAAATGTGGTGAAGAAAGCTGATGGTACCCGGCTATCAAAAGATGTAGTGTCTGGAGTCTTAAAGGCTTGAAAATAAACGAGCAGCCATCTAGCTGAGAAGCAACCAAGTCCACATGGAAGAAGCACACCAGCCTGTGTGATCATGAGGTGTTGATGGGATCAGGTACCAAGCATCATAGACCCAGAACAAAAAATCATAGCAGTGTGAATGAGAGGGTGGTGCAGAGTGGAGACCCAAAGCCCATCTGTAGACAATTGGACATCCCTTTACAGAAGGGTCACAAGGAAGAGACGAGAGAGTTAGGGTGAAGTATGGCACCAATGAAACATACAACTTTCCTCTAGTTCTTTAATGCTTCATCCCCTACTATCATGATTCCAATTTTACCTTACAAATTGTGACTAATATCCATAGACTATATAGACTAATGCTACAATGAACATTGATGTTTGAATTCTCTCATTCAGTTCTTTGGGACATACTCATGGGAGTGGGATTGCTGGCTCATATGATAATTCTATGCTTAAGTGTTGAAGACACACCAAACTGTTTTCTACAATGGCTATGCCATTTTATGGTTCTACCAGCATTGCATGCGGGTCCTGCTTTTTTCGTATTCTTGACAACTCTTGCTATTCTCCCCACCCCTTAGAAACGAGCCATTCCAGGGATGTGTGAAAGGTCCTTAGGTGGTACAAATGGTCTGCGCTCCACTTTTAACCTGGAGGCTGGTGGTTTGAATGTAAGTTACCCAGCAGCACCGTGGAAGAGAGGCCCAGTTAGTGATGTGCTTTCATAGAGGAAACCCTGCGAAACTGAGCTCTGATAGGAGGTCCCCACGAGTCAAGACCCTTTACAGTTTCATTTGAATTCGAGAATTAGCTTTTCCATATGCACCCCAAAAAGGATGTTAAGTTTTGATAGGCATTGTGCTAAATGTATTGATAATTTTGGTTCATATTGACATTTTAACAACCAAGTAAGTCTACCAAAATGTTTCCTTTTTTTTTTTTTAAAAGCAGTTTCTTTTCTTTTGTAGTGTACCGTGGTCTTTAACTTCTCTGGACAAATTTATTCCTGAAGTTTTATTCTGTTAGCTGTTATCAAAGTTTTTTAAAAATAAAAATTCATTTTTAACTTATTCCTTGCAGGTGTAGAGAAATATAACTGATTTTTGTGTGCTGATCTTGTCCTCTGAAAATTTGCTGAATTCATTCGTTGGTTCTAATAGCTAGCTTTCATGTGGATTCTTTGTGATTTTCCACAGAGCATCGTGTGATCTGAAAATATAGCTATCTTTTCTTCTTTCCTTTCAATTTGGATGTCTTTTATTTTGCCCAAATGCTCTGACTAGAATCTCAGTACAGTGTTGAATAGTGCTGATAAAATCGGCATCTTTGCCTTCTTTCTGAGCCTGGGGAAAAAGCTTTCTGCCTTTTCCCATTGAATGTGCTCTTCTTGACTCAAACCAAACCCATGACCATTGAGTTGATTCCAACTCATAGTGACCAGAGTGGACTAAGTAGAACTGCCCCAAAGGGTTTCCCAAACTAATCTTTACAAAAGCAGACTGCCTCCGCTCTCTCCTTCAGAGAGGCTGGTGGGCTGAGCCTCTGACCTTGCATTTAACAGCCAAATAATCATAGCAATACCAGGGCTCATGTATATTAGTGGTGAAATGTTTCACACTCTCATGTTGAACAATTTTCCTTCGGTTCTTAACTGTGTCAAATTCCCTTTTCTGCATCAGTTGTGAAGAGCCTGCTGTTGTTTTTTGAATGTTGAGAGTCTGAGGCCTTCCCTTGATTTTCTTATAGTCAAACATCGTAGCATTCCTGAGATTAAAGCCTCTTGATCATGATGCAGAATTGTTTATTACATTGTTAGACTAGGTTAGCTCTTAGTTTGTTGAGGTTTTGGCATTGATATTTCAAAGGGTATTGGTCTGTTCTTCGCTTCAGTATTTTTATCTGGTTTTGGTATCAGGCTAATGCTGCCCTCATTGACTAATAAGTCTTCCCTTGTCTTCTAATGTTCAGGAGAGTTGGAGGTAGGATTGGTAATAATTCTCTTTATATGTCTGGTAGAATTAAGTTGCCCGCTCCAGGACTTTGCTTTACTGGAAGAATTTTGATTGCTCATTCAATCCCTTTATATCTGAAATATCTATTGAGATTTCCTGTTTCTTCTTGAGTCAGATTACATTACTTTTGTGTTTCTAGTAATTTACTCATTTCATCTGCATTAAAGCATTTTGTTACCTTTTTAATTTATGTAGGACCCATAGTACTATAATCACTTTTATTATAATTTTAGTTATTTGTTTCTTCCCTCAATTTTCTTGTCAGTCTAGCTTAAAATTTTGCTGATTTTATTGATCTTTTCAAAGAATCAGTGTTTTAAATTTTACTGGTTTTCCCTATTCTCTGTTTTATGTATTTATTTTCTGACCTGTGTTAAGAGCTTTTATTTGATGGTGTATTTTTCTGATTTCTCAATGTGTGACGTTAGGTTATTGATTTGAGTCCATCATCATTTTTAATCTAGGCGTTTACAGCTATGAATTTCCCACTGAGCACTGCCTGCTCAGCAGCCCCTAAGTTTGGCTATATCGTGCTTTCATTTTACTTCATTTTTAAATATTTTCTAATTTCCTTTGAGATTTCCTCATTGATTTGGTTGTTTAATAAAATGTTCATTAGTTTCTACACAATAGAATGAAGCAAACATTTCCTTCGATTGTGGTTGGAGAAGATACTGCTCTAAGGATCAATTCAATAAACTCTTGGTTTGAATCTTTAAAGATTTATTCAGACTTACTTTCTTACTTAAAGTCATTGTCTTGGAGTCAATTCTTACCCGTATTGACCTGTAGGACAGAGTGGAACTCCCTCTGTGGGTTTCCAAACTATCTCTATTGGAGTCCGGGAGAAGACAAGACCCAGGTGCACTGGAGCCGAAGGTGTGTTCTGTAGTTGGACGGAATGTGCTATGTTTGAGGTGGCTTCAAAAAGTTTGTGGGGAAATGGAATGAAAAGTTGATGGATAATTTGAGTGAATTTTTTATGGCTAACCCCTCTGTTAGGTATAGTTGGTTTAGTGTCATTCAAGTCCTCTGTTTTCTAAGTTGATCTTCTGTGGAAATGTATTTTCTACTTTCAAATGGTTGGAAAAACTCAATAGAAGATCATTTGTGACTTGGGAACATTTTCTGAAGTTCAGATGTCTTTACAACCTTTAAATAAAGTTGTATTGACATATAGCCTCGCTCATTTATGTAGGTATTGACTATGCCTGCCTTCATGCTACAAAAGAGGAGTCGAAAAATCATGATAAAGAGGATATTACATAACCTAAAGTATTTAGCATCACACAGAAAAAGTTTGTCAGCCGTGGGGTAGATTCTCTAAAGAACTGTATAAATCAGTGAGGTAAAGACAGATAAACCTATAGAAAATGGGCAAAGACTTGAATACCTGCCTCACAGTAGAAAATCTCCAAGTGGCTATTTAAACTTTTAAAAAACTGATTGATATTGGTCTTCAGAAAAATGCAATTTAACACAGTAATGAGATACAGCTTCACGCTGCCAGAATGGCTAAAATTAAAAAGACTAAAAATACTAGGTGTTGGTTAGGACGAAGAACCTGGAAAAGCTAATACAATATAGTTACTTTAGAATCCTGTTTGGCAGAACCAACTAAATCCACACACAGATACATTCCGTGTTGGCAGCTGTTTCAGCCCTAGCAGTGTTCTCATCAGAAGTGTACAAACAGAGGCACCAGAATACATGCGCATTACCTTGCTCACCATTCTATTCACTAAGAACTGGAAGCAATTCAAATGTCCGTGAATTGTAGAATAGATCCTTTTTATTGTTTTCCAGTCATATATAGTGGCGTATAATCAGAAATGAAAATCAACAGCCCACTGCTTCTCAAACAATGTAGATAAATCTCACAAACAGCTTGGAAAGAAAGAAGCCAGGCATAAAATGATACCGATGGTCCAGTTCCATAATTGTATAAAGGGTGAAGACAGACAGTATCAATGCCTGGTGTCAGAGGATGGAGAGAGTCAGAGTTGGGACTGGCGGCACAGGGAGGCTTCCAGTGGTTAGTGCTGTTTCTGCACTCGGAGGGGAGGGCCATTGTGTTAATTCAAGCTGTACTGCTATTGTGTCACATCCCATGTTTTCTTTTTGTATTGTTTAAAAATGAGAAGCCACTGTGTACCAAAAAACATATTTGGGAAAATTTTGTTTTGAACTTTGTCCCATAACTTTAAAAGCTTAAAAGGTTTTTAAACTTTTCTGGTAGTTAATGGTTGGGTGAGGGGAACAGCCGTTAATGAAAAATAGTTGTGTGTATATATATTCATAACTGCCTGGCTTCCGTTAGTTTTCAAAGAAGTTACAGCTTCAGGAAATGCCATAGTGAGTATTCATAGAGAAGAGGTTATGAGTTCATTCTTCATCTGTTAAATCTCTCACATGTCTTGTTTTATCATCGACTCCTGGTGATTCTGCGCATGCTGTGACGTGAATTAGGCCACCATGTATTTCCTGTCATCTCCAATTGTTGATAACACTTAAAATGGGTCATGAGTTCTTTTGTTAATAAGAAAAAAGACAGGGATTTTTCTTCCTGCCCTACAACATGCATAATAGTCCAGGACACGCATTATACCCACAGCCATGGAGTCAGTGCTGACACACAGCGATCCCCTGGGGGTTCCGAGGCCGTAACTGTTTGCAGTAGAAAGCCCAGTCTGTCTCCCGAGCAGCTGCTAGAGGTGTCCGACTGCCAACCCTGTGGGACATGTAACCACCACATCCCCAGGTCTCCCCTCCTTCAAAAAGGAGAAATCTTTCATTGCATTTTTGTTGGACTTTGAATCCTTCTCAATTGGCCATCCTTGGACTTTGCAAATGCACATAATTAATCAACCTTTGAAGTTTCACGGGGCATGGTCTTTCTAGCTACCAGCCAAACTCACTGTCATTGAGGCAATGCCACCTCCGAGTGACCCTTGTAGGACCAAGTGGCACTGCTCCTGTGGGTTTCTGGGACTGTAATGCTTTACGGGAGTAGAAAGCCCTGTCTTTCTCCCTCGGAGAAACTGCTCACCTTGTTTTTAGGACGATATTCTCCTCCCCTCTCCCCTGGGCCTGCCCTCCCCTCCTCCCACCTCCCATTGAGAGATTGAGCTATTTTCCACAGTTGTCTTCTTCCAAATTTCACTTCCCTTTCTTTGCTTCAGGATCATCACACTCTCCATCCACTCTCCTTCAGTGGACTTCTCTGTTCTCTTGACTTCGGGGTAAAATGCTGACTCCTCATGGCATCTGTATAAAGCACACCCAGACCTGTCACTGTCAGCTCGTTTCCTGCTACTGGAGAAGCGCCGCGGAGAAGGATGGGCGCATGCTGGCCCCAGTGTGCAGGGTTTCATTCTCAGCTTTGCCACCTAGTTTGCGTGAACTTCACCAGATTACTCCACACACTTGTGCCTTAGTTTTTTGTTGTAAGTTTGTTTAATGGTTGTTATAAAGATTCGTTAAATAAGCCCCTTCCGGGCCCTCTTGCATATAACCCGGGACGGAGATGGAATCGTCCTTACCAAATAGCATTTAGCTGAACAGATTATTGTTCGACAGCTCTGTTCACCTACATCATCTCCCCTCCAGCTAAAATCCTCATAGTCCTTTTAACCTCCCTCTCACCGTTATGTGTGATTCTTCTCTTAAAACATTACCCTTTTTACCTGCATTTCTCCCTGGTTGGGTTGTGTGCCTCTTCTGCACCACCGATAAACTAGGGACTGTCTTTGTCATTTTCTATCATAGTAGATTATTCATAAAGGATTATATAATGAAACTTTTTATTGACCTTGTTAAATGTGAGTGGATGTCTGTGGTTACTTTATTCTTCATGTCTTTCTTTACACCTTGGTGGTTGTTTTTTATAGACTTCTAATATAAAAGAAACAGATTTCTTTTAATCTTCCCTGAAAACTATTTTGGAGGAAGGGAAACCATTATCCTAACTTATACAATTAAGGTCCCTGTGCGGCCACCATATGCATGCATGCTTTTTAAACAGCGCTTGGTCATCTGTGAATTCCCATTCTTGATCTTTTGGTAGTTTGCATACACAAAGGAAAACTTAAAACACATACATATACACACACCAAAAACAAAACAACACACAGTGAACTGTTAAAAATGAATGATCCGCTAAGTGGCTGCAGTATTCAATCCTGTGTGCATTGGGCACTGTCATCTTTAATCCCAAACCCATAAGATAGTCTACTGCTTTGACAAGATGCCTTATATATGTTTATCTGGAAGGGGTCTTATCTCTTCCAAAAGCCAAGTAAAGAGCACACTGGAGTCCAAGTCCATGGTTCCCAGGGCTCCTCAAGGCCATTGAATCTCGAAAGGAACAACTAGCTGCTTGTAGCAACCTGTGGAGCTTTTGCTTGTATTGTTCTTACCTAGAGTAGGTATTACTGTTTTTACTGCTTAGAGTGGGTAGTAAGAATACTGCTGCACACGGGTTGCTATGGGTGGGAACCTACTCAATGACACCCAACAACAATAGGATGTTTCTCCTCTGAATGGAACAGTGCTGTTCAGAATGGAGTGGAATAGTTCTCTGAAACCCCGACTCTTGCCTCATCTCCTTCTATCCTCCCTCTAGCCTCTTTCACTGCATGCTCTCTAACTTTGTACACATTCTTCATTGCGCATCTCCCTTATGTAATTTCCCTCTTGTGTTTAACAACTCTTCTCAGGTGTATGTCTTTCTCTCTGACCAGACTGGGTTCCTTGAGGACATGGCTGGGTTTGCTAATCTTTATGTCTTTAGCACCTCATGCAGTGCATGAAATGGCGTACTTGACAACAAATGAATGTAACCCTCCCACCTCTAGAGACGATGTTGGAACATAGGTTATCATGCGTTCTTAACCGTATATTTTTTTGTGCCTGGAATATTTCAGAATGCCACTTCACAAACTTTACATTTTGTAAAGTTGTGAATTAGAAGACTAGGAATGTTTCATAATCCTATATTGGGACTGGAATTATCTTGGCTTGGTTTGCAATTCTTAGAATTTTATTGCACTGGTGGCTCTGCTGACTTCAGACAAATTCCATATTCTATAAGCTTGAAATAAGTTTCTCATCGTTATGTAAATTTATTCTGAACCACCACAGTCATCTCATTTCCATGGTAACTGGCCACTTTCAGAAAGAACTTGCAGGTATTCTAGAAAAGACCAGGATTATCCACATGAAACATATCATAAGGTTAGAATCAAGATTTCTGTGGGATACGGATGTGTGCTTTTTGACTATGGAAATGTGGCAGAACAGAAGCGCCATTCCGCATGCCTGAAGAGCCTGCCTGCTGCTGCTGGTGCCCCAGGCAAGAGGCAGCGGGGCATTTCCCTTGCCAACACGATTGCAGTCAGGAGGAGGTTTTGTGGGACTGATACGCAGGTGTGCAGTACAGACACCGGGCCCTAGTTTCCATAGAATGATTAAGAGATAATTAGCATGTCACCTCGTGCAAGGAAGCTGATGCGCCTGGTGGTGAGAGATGGTTTTGGAGGCATGACCTTGTCTCCCCGTCGCTGGCAGCTTACTCCGCTTACTTGAGCCTCAGTGTTCTTACAATGGGGATATAAGAATACTTCTGTGTGACATTTAGCATGAGGAAGTTGCCTGATGCATCATAAAAAATCAAGCTCACTGCCATCGAGTCGATGCTGAGTCATAGCGACCCTATAGGACAGAGTAGACCCGCCCCTGCGTGTTTCCAGGACTGGAACTCTGTGGGAGCAGAACCCCCCGTGTTTCTCCCATGAAGCGGCTGGTGGTTTCAAACTGCTGACATTAATTTGGCCTACTGCATAACCACTATCCCACCAGGGCGTATTATAAGCATTAGGCATTATAGGCAGTCATAAATCTTAAATATGTCTCTCTTGAGTTCAAAGAATCCTTTCTGTCTAAACCAGTGGTTCTCAACCTGTGGGTCATGACCCCTTTGGGGGTCGAACGACCCTTTCATAGGGGGTGCCCGATTCATAACAGTAGCAAAACTACAGTGATGAAGTAGCCACGAAAATAATTTTATGGTTGAGGGGTCACCATAACATGAGGAACTGTATTAAAGGGCTGCAGCTTTAGGAAGGTTGAGAACCACAGGTCTGAATTGTCGCTTAATTTTGCTTTTCTTGATTGATATTTTGAGTACTCACGTGGATCTGTTTCATTCTTAGACCATTCAGAATTCTCACAGGCCTTTTGCTGCGCTCTGTCCTAGACTACCATCCCTCAGATAACCATCGCTCCATGTTTGTAGTCTGTGCACCAGGCCATTCACTCCTACTTCTGTGCTTAGACTCACCGAGATCTGTGCATGATGGCCTGGCTCCTCTTCGTCTAGGATTAGACAACAGAGGAGTGAGCATATTTTCACTTTTTAACAAAAGAGTGTAAGAAAGCATTGAACTCTGAGGGCAAATGCATGCCTCTTCCAGTCCAGAAATAAAGGAAGATTTGGCTATCATTCTTGGTAATAGTACTTTCTACACATTCTGAGGTATCTGTGATGACTTTGAGTTTTCAAGTTTTCCTTTGTTAACCCGCTCAGATCTCCTAGGCATTGGACTTAGCCACCCTTCCGTGAGTCTGTTACATACGCATTCTTTTTGAGGGGATGTGTCCCGTATAGTATTTGCTATTTTATTAAGCCAGGCCGCTTTCCTTCAAGTTCACCAGTGAAGAGTTCCGTGCCAGGAAGAATGGCGCTGCTTTTCCTCTTATTGCCCATGCATGCATGCCTCATATTCAAGACAGGGAGCCCCGTCTATTCCCATTCTCACCTTTCATTTTCATCACCCTCTGCTCCTTAATGGGATGGTTGCCAGAATTGGTAACAGTAGGGAAGTAGAGCAGTTTTATGGGTAAAGAAATGACCCCCTTTCTTACTAAAAAGTTAAAATCAAATGCTCCAAAAGGGCACTAGAAAAATAGTCCCCTCGTGTGAGGAACCCCGTGGTCGGTCTGGTTTCTCCTGGGTGTTAGCTCCGAATCCTTAGTCCTCAGCAGGAGCAGCTTACCCCCAGTTTATCTGAAAGCTCAGTGCACACACGGGGAAGAGGATTTCTGAGACTACCTGCCACAACGATAAAGGAATCTAAATGTAATTTCTCCTTCCCCACACCCCCAGTTCCATTTGTAATTATGGACCACTAGTTGCTCTCCAGTGGATTTCAACACCAAAGAGACCCTGTGGGTGTGGGGAGTAGAACTGAGCTCCAGAGGATTTTCAAAGACCGATTTTTATTTTTTAGAAGTAGATGCCAGGTCATTCCACTGAGCTACCTCTGAGTAGACTTGAACTTCCAACCTTTTGCGGAACAGCTGAATGTGTTAACCATTTGCTCCACCCAGGAACTCCCAACATTGTGCTGGTCTTTTGGTCCAACCTTGGGGTTGAAATTATTTCTGTACTTTAAAAACTCACCACTACCACCAAGGAACTCAAATAAATCTTCTTGGAAACCAAATATCTAAAATAGATAAACATGGAAGTTTTCCAACAGAAGCTAGTTGGGGTAGAATCTCTGCATCCCAGTCCGTCCGTACATCTTTCCAGTCATACATTTTCATTCATCCTTTGTCTCTTTCTTTTTCCTTCATTTGCATGATTACAAATACATGGCTTCAGGGACAATCTTAAAAGCATTATCAAAGACAGTTTTTAAGCCAAGTCAAATCAAACTCACTGTCATTGAGTCAGTGCTGACCCACAGTGGACCCCCCTGTGGGATTCCGAGACTGTAACTATTTGTGGGAGTAGAAAGCCCAACTGCTGACCATGTGACTCACAGCACATTGTGTTAGACGACGCCACCAGGGCTCCTCGCTTCTTTAGCAGGCTCACTTATTAATTCAGTACCTCCTGCAAATAACTAGCAGGGAGCATCGTGAAGGTGAAATGAGAAGTAGAGCACACTCCGACACAGAGACGTAATTGGCCATTCCTAGCTGAGGACTGCCGCAACGTCACATGCCGACTTTCTCTCTCAGCCTCATTCTCTCCCGCTTGGCTGAGGTGCTTCTAGTTCGGGAAATGACATTTGATCGTTTTAACAAGTTAAATGTGTTTATTGAGTTCTTGACATAAAATAGGAACCAGAAATGGACATTCCTCTTAAACACTTAAAAATACTGGATCTTAGGAATATCTCTGTGAAAGATGGAATGCAATGGCAATCAGAGGCTTGAATGGCGTCCTGGTGGCGTAGCGGTGACTTGAACTGCTAACTCAAGAACTACCAGCCGTTCCTTAAGAGAAAGATGAGGCTTCCTCCTCCCGTAGAGTGACCGTCTTGGAAACCCACAGGTGCAGTTCTGCTCTGTCCTACAGGGTTGATGGGAGTCAGTATCGACTGAATGGCAGTGAGTACTTGTCACTGTTGTTGCTGTTATAGTTTTGAAGATGAATTTTGAATAGACAGACCTGGTAAGTTGTGAACTTTGAAATCCTGAGGAATGATTAATGGGTGAACTGAGTGTTGTGTTTCATTTTCAAGACAGAGAATCACTTGGCCAGCTGCCAATTTTTACCACCCCTTCCCATTTCTGTCTTATGAGTATTATTTTTACTCTTCACTGTTGCACACAGAGGTATTGATTTTTTTCTTTCCCTTTTAGACTTTTAATCATAGTAATTTCCTAGTGATAAGAATGCGAGAGCGGTAACGGATGTTTTTCTTTTCTATGGAAAAATTCTTTTCTTTTTTTTCCCCCTCACACTTCTGTGTGATGGAAAATTTTCACAATAAAAAGTTGAAAAGGAATTTTACAGCAAATACCACCTAGAGCCGACTGCTGACATTGCGCTGGAATGACTGTATTCTCCAGATCTGTCACTCCGTCTTTCTAGTGATCCGTAGTAACTTACCCACAGGCACCGTCCCAATACGACACGTGCTGTCGATGGTGCCCAACAAATGCCCGTGCCTTTGCTCTCCCTGCAGAAAGCTCCCTCCTGGATTTCCCCCGACATCTTCTCTTACTACTCCAGAGGCACCTCTTCTTTTGATAGTTTTCTACCATAGATTAGTTTCACCTATTGAGATAGTTAAAGTTTATTGTGCCAACCTGGCTGATAAACACATGTGGGGTTAATTGAAGGGCGGAGGAATAAATGGCTTGGTGAGCCTTGCCTTTCTAGTTCTTGGGTATCTTTCTTTCTGATGTTGGGACCAGGGTGTAGCTGCCTTGGCCAGTTCTCTGCTTCAGCTAGCAAGGCTCACTTCCTGCAAGACATCCCCAAGGAGAAGCCACATGGACCTACCCCGATGCAGCCCTGGGTGCTGGAACATTCGTGTGGAGACCCCTGCCAGCGCTGAGATGTTTACACGTTCACTGACTCGGCTTTCCTCCTGCAGTCGGCATCATAGTGTGTGTTTTGTGAGATGGAGGAGGACTTTGTGGATTGGTGTCAGGCATATGGGTTAATGAGTGAATGTTGGACGTGTGGGCTTGGGCAGCACTGGGTTGGGATGTTTTCTTGATGTGCACTTACCCTTTATATAAAACTCTCTATATACATATGAGTATCTGTGGATTTGTCTCTCTAAAGTACCCAGACTAGTACACCTATTCTAAAACTTGATATAAATGAAATCATGTAGTCTGTACATACTTATATATATGTAAAGACTTTTGCATAAGGTTTCTTTCACATAGCATAGCAACTTTGAGGCTTAACCATTTTGCAAATTCTCTTACTGGGGAGAAGTATTTCTAATAGTATGCCAGACTTTTCCCCAGAGTGGCTGTGTAAGGTTGCCTCCTAACAACAATGTGTATGAGCGTTCTAGTTGCTTCACATCCTCAACCAACATTTAATGTCTGTCTAATGAATTTATAACCCTTGTTGAAGTGTGTAGTCATAACTCTGTGTGGTTTTAATGTCCAGTTTAATGTACAATTATCTGAAGATCAATAATGTGCACTTTGACATATGGTTATTGGTCATTAACAAACATTTATTAGCACGATCGGTTTATAACGTTTTCTTCTGTTTTGTACTCCTTGTTGTTAGCTCCCAGCTTGGCCCCAGCCTCCCCTGCCATACCCTCAAGAAACCGTTCATTCAGTTACAGTGTCTGTAGATTCACCCATCCTGCAGTTCATATACTGGACAACATACAAAACAGAAAAAGCGAACAACAATAACAAAATAAAATAGAAAAGAAAGCATAAAACATTAAAAACTAGAACAACTTTAAGATGGGTTAAAAGGGAGATCAAATGATAAGGTGCTAAATTTTAACCTAAATACATTTACCATAATCCACTTTCTAATGCATTCTGCCTGATAGCAGGTGTTGTTGTCTTTATCCAATAATAAGTAGTTTAAAATATCTAAATGCAAAGTCTGAATTAAAACTGGGAAAGCGTCATTTCCCTAAACTCTGGAGAAATTTTGTTTTCCACATTTCCATTACATGATATCTGTGAGGGAAATTGTATGTGGATTTTGGCCTTGAAGTCTAAGTCAAGGAGAACTAGAGGATCTATAGTCTATCACACCATTGTCCAGAGTCATTCCTGGCTTTTTTGGTGGGTCCGTAATAGTTAAAACCTAGTGATTGTGTAACGGAGTACTACTTTTTACATATGGTTATAGTTTATTTTTTTGAGGCATTATAGATATGTACTAGGTAAAGTCTATGGTATAATGGTTGACTCATAACTGATATTCGGCAAAACGAGTTCCCTTTTCTCTTATAAAACCCTATAGCGGTATCGTTATAATGCAGTGCGGTAAAGCTTTTGGAAGGCCCCAAATTCTGTTTTCCTTTCCATTTGTTTTTCTAACTGGGAGAGAGATGGGACATTCTGCTCCTGAAGGGATTTACAACCTAGGAAACCTCTCACAGTAAGTTGTATTCTTTCCTCCCAGGTCACTACTAGTCAGTATCCACTTGATGGCAGTGAATTTTATTTTTTAATCTTTTGCCTCATTGTGTCTTTGGTGTCATCTTTCAGCGCATCCGGTCTTTGGCCATTAGTTTTTACTACATCAAATCTAGTCACATAATTCTAAGTTCAAGTGGAATATACTCAAGATTGTGTTTTCACTCTCATTGCCTTAAGAATTTTTCCTACAGCTTCAACTTGAACTTGAGCAATTGATGGTCTGTCTCATAGTCAGGCCCTGACCTTATTTTGACTGATGATGCTGAGTTAGACCTTCATCTTTTTCTATAGATATAATCAATTTGATTCCTGTGTATTCCATTCAATGAGGTCCACATTTTATGACATTCTTGGTCAATCCTTTAAATATACTTGTTTGTTTAATTAACACATTGAATTTTCCTATTAAAGAAAAGTGCTTTCCCAAGATCACAAAGCACACTTGAAGACAAAGAATTAAAAGCCTAAAGCTTCTGATTCCTAGTGCTGTACACTTCATACAGTGTTGTACCATTTCGTTGGGCTCCTTCATCTCCCCGACTGGCTTTTAAGCATTATTTTTAACTACTCCAAATGTGGGAGATGCATTTTACCTTGTAATCCAGGGTAGCTACCTATGTCTATATGCCTGTTTTTGAAATGAAAGGTTTACACAGCAGTGCCTGCTGAGACTATGAGATACACCACCACTTTCTGTCCCACGCCGTCTCATCGCTTCTTCCTTATTTTGCAAACATGGTTTTCTGGAGCACGGATCAGCTAACCACGCAGGAAGGGGAGTATTCAGCTATGCTGGAAGGACTGTTTATGTATCACTAGCGTCGTTTAGAATTGCTGGTGATACCAAAAGACGAATTTTTAGTCAGTTTCTTTTTCTTTTTTAATTGTCTACAGACAGCAGCCCCCTATCCCCATTGCTTGTGCCAAATGAACCTCTCCCCTGGGTCTGCACGTGGCATGCTAGTGGATCAGTTTGTATTGATTGAACACAAATCCATTCATTTATCTTTTTGAACCCAAACCAAAGTCACTGCCGTGGAGTCACTTCCGATGCACAGGGGCCCTAGAGGACAGGGTAGGACTGCCCTTGTGGGTATCCAAGACCGTGACTCTCTTTGGGAATAAAAAGGCTCACCTTTTTGTTGGGGAGCAGCTCACGTAGTTTGGAATTGTGGTTAGCAGCCCAACAAGTAACCTTCTGCACCACCACAACTCCAGAGGCTGCATTGTGGGATTGTGGAGTTTGTGTGTATACTTTAATTTGCATATGGAAAAAATACAAGGATTTTCCTATTCATATATGGTAATAAGTAATAAATATGCCAGTAGTAGTTTTATAAACAAAGATCATGTTTAAGAGCAAGCTTTTTGTCTTTGGAGTTGAGGAATTTGGTAGTTCAGAAGGAGCTTAATGAAGATTTAGTGGTTTTGATTGGATTATTGCTTGGGGAACTATATTCACTTATTCAAAGACTTATAATGAGATTACAAAATGATTTTTCCACACATCAAATTGGTAATACAAAAATAGGAAGTTAATCACTTTTTTAATTATAAGAATTATTCATATTATATACCCCCATAATGAAATAAAATTAGAAAGTATTAAAAAGAAAATCAAAGTCATCTTTGATCTCTCCTCCAATAACATTGTTATTAACCTTTTACTTCATAAATCCTAAACTATTTCATTAAAAAGTTCACGTGCTTGGAAAACTAAATGATACTATTAATCAATTTTTTATATGTTTGGTATCATGGTCACATCTACATTATGGGGGGAAAACTTTATTAAAGGATAAAATAATAAATATTTGAGGTTTGGGGACCTTGTGGTCTCCGTCATAATCATGCAGCTCTGTTCCTGCAGAAGGAAAGCAGCTATACTGTACCTCAATTAATGGACTTGACTGTCTTCCAGTAGGAATTAATGTCCAAAAGTGGACTGTTGGCCCTTGTTATATTGTGTTTAATTAAATGAATATGTTTGGTTCATTTTTCTGTACTCCTGATTAACACGTAGGTTGCTTGCATTGTTTTACTACGACAAAGAAAACTGCCGTGAACTTCCTTGAGCATAACAGCTTTACGCTCTTCTAGCTCTCTTTTTATGAAAATCCCTAGGAGCAATTTTAAACATTTACACATCTTGTTCTCTTTTCTTCCTTAGGCATATCTATAATTTTGACGATTAAGTCATATTATAAAATTTCTTATAAATTTTGGTGCCTTCAGATTTTAATTGACAATTTGTATTTTTCCTTTTAATTGTTCTTTAAAAAAAACAAACAATGTTCTATTGAGGGCTCTTACAGCTCTTGTAACAATCCATACATCAATTGTACCAAGCACATTTGTACACATGTTGATATCATTATTTTTTAGACATTTATTTTCTATTGAGCCCTTGGTGTCAGCTTCTCCCCCACCCCACTCCCCACCTACCCTTGTGACCCCTGGATATATAATAAATTATTATTATTTTCATATTTTACACCGACCACTATCTTCTCCCATGGCTTCTGGGAGTGGGGGTTGGGGGGTGCGGTTATGTGTCAATCATCGCGATCATCTTATTTCATGTTAAGAGTTGTCTTCTGTCGGCTTGTCCGTGGAACTTTTTAAAAATGTATTCTGCAATTTCCGGTTTGTCATGTGAATTACAAGTAACTTATTTAAGTGACTTCACTTGTCTTTTAAACAGCTTTGTTGAAGCATAACTAATGTAACATACTGCACATATTTAAAGTGTGTGATAACATGTTCTGCATACACACCTCTGGAATGATCACAATCAAGAATAGCAAACATACTCATCACTTCCAAAAGTTCCCTGTGCCGATTGGTAATTTCTCCCCCTGGCCTTCCTCACTCACCTTCAGCTCCAAACAACCACTGGTCTGTTTGCCGTCTGTCGTTACAGATTTGTGTGTGTCATCTAGAGAATCCACGGTGCATGTGTTTCCTTTGTTTCATTCTCTCACTTGGCCTAAGTACTTAAGATTCAGCCCACGGAGTGTATATTCATGATTTCATTGCTAAGAATTGTTGCATTGTCTGGAAATGCTGCAGTTGTTTGTCCATTCACCTGTTGGTGGACGGACAATTATGACAACTGCACCTAGAGGTGCCGTGACAGTTATTTTCATTTTGAGGTGTGTTTTATCGTACAGAAAAGTGTTCATTTCTAGGTCGTCAGATAAGTTGATAATTTCCCTTTTGGAGTTGGATATCTTAGGCTCTATGAATTCATTCATATGCACATAAGCATATACACACGTTGGAACGAAAACTTCCCCCATTTTCCTTTAATATTTTTGTATTGAGTTTGACCTTTTGATCCCTGACCCCCTTGGTTTTATAATAGTTCGAGAACTAGCTTTATAGTTTCCCCAAATATATCGCCATTTGCTCCAGCACTGTTCCCCCACCCCAGTTATTTGAAACATCGCCCTTTTTTATAATAAAGTGGCTACATATATACCCTGGTCTATAAACCGAAGAGAAAAATGTAATTTATAGAATAGTATTCATTGATTCGTGGTTTGAAATATGAGGGCCTTCAAAAAGCTCCTGGAAAAAATGGAGTTGAAAAATAATGGACTTTCTCACAAACTTCTTGAATCCCTCTCATTCGTGGAAAACCGTTTGGGAAGCTCACCCCCTAACAATGTGAATGGCGATTATCTCTGGGGGAGGGTAGTAGCATTGGCAGGTGGTTTAGAGTTTAGTAACGTGGGGGTGGGGGAGAGGTATGTTTTTAGTATCCTTTATACCTTCGATAAAAACTAAAAACCAAACCCACTGCCAGTGAGTAAATTCTGACTTACGGAAACCCCGTAGGACCATGTCACAGCTCCCTAGAATTCCCAAGACTGTAACTTCATGACAGCATCTGGTGTGTTCCAACCGCTGACCTTGCAGCTGGCGGTTCAATGCTCAGCCCATGGACCATCAAGGCTCCTTTTACATCTTCCATACTGAGCGCTTCGAGGCCAGGTAAGGTCAAGTGTTCCTTGGACAACTAACCACACAGGTGGTGGTTCAAACCCATCCGCCATCCCGTGGGAGGAAAAGGAGACTCTCTGCTCCCCTAAGGATTCGCGGTCTCAGAAACCCTGTGCGGGTGGCTGTGAGTAAGAATCTACTCAGCTGGCAGTGGCTGTCCCGAGTACCTAGAGCACCCCGTTGTTCTGTGGCCATGGTGAGTCTGAATTAACTCGACAGCTGCGAGGTTCTTTGTTTTGTTTCTAATGTGAGCTTCTCACTCTTTGGTGTGACTGAGTATCACCTGAGAGCTTGTTAACAGTGCGAATTTTGTAGCTTCGCCTTTTGAGAATTCCAAACGTGTGGAATTTTTCCCTGAGTCTCTCCGCAGGTAGTCTGTGTTACCTCATCGGGTGACACTTCCTCCCTAGGCATGTGTAGGCTGCCACCACACAGAAGGCAGTCGCCGCAGCTTGAGTTCACTGCGCAGACGGCATTTCTCGTGCGCAAGGGAGCCTCAGGAAGGTTAGGGCAAATGGAAGGGACATTAATGGGCCGGCCTCGCAGTCTTTTTGAAGCCTCCTTATACGGGCAGTGCCACAGGGAACTAACCAGACTCCAGGCACTCACACCATCTGTGTCTAGAAGTGGTGTGCAGTCAGTGTTCAGGGTAATACTGGGGCATCGAGAAATGCTCTTGTGAAGAAAGGGAAGCCTATTCCGCAATAACAGCTTTGGTGAAGTTTTCAAAATATTAGCAAAAAAGGGAAGCTATGGAGCACAGTTTCTCAAACGTAAGTTTTTAAGGGCCCTAAAATCTTAACTTTGGTAAAGACCGCATGATGCAATCATTGAGCCAGCTTGTTAGGCTCAGCACAAATGTAGATGCTACAGTGACCTGCTTATTCACCTTGTATAAACATTTAGAAAGCACATTTTCAAGCTAATGCCGAAAACCCAAATTCCAGTACATCCAAGACTGGATTTATGAACCACTGTTGGAGAACAGTAGCGGACCACATTGCTCTTTGTCCTGGGCCTCAGCCACACAGCCCCTGGGCCTCTGGCCATTTGGGCAAGGGCTACAACGCTGCTTTGTACCGCAAATGCCCAAATGAGCGCCCACTCTGCAAGCTAGCCTCCTGCCCAAAGGCGCTCAGCTTTACTGCCCATGGAAGCCCTTCCCTCTGCCTCGTGGCGTCGGTGCATCTCCCCTGCCACCTCTCCACTCAGAGTGCAGATGGACTTTACTCCTCTAGTCTCCTTTCTTGGGGCTCGTGAGAGTCTGTGTTCTTGTTTCTGAAATGACTCCTCCACTATCAGTGCAAACAAAACAGACCCATCCCCCCATTAGAGTTCTCTACATTCTAATTGCATACTCCCACCCAG
This sequence comes from Tenrec ecaudatus, assembly GCF_050624435.1. Taxonomy (NCBI): domain Eukaryota; kingdom Metazoa; phylum Chordata; class Mammalia; order Afrosoricida; family Tenrecidae; genus Tenrec; species Tenrec ecaudatus. The sequence goes on along the minus strand of NC_134546.1, from coordinate 56,698,136 downwards.
CCATTTGGTAGGAATTGTGAAGGCTGTGGATAGAAGAGCCCTACTAAGTACTATCAACAGCACTGCAGCTGATTAGTGGAATTTTTAGAATTCCACTAACCAGTCCTTCAACAAACATATTGAGCACCCTTCATGATTTAGACCATTGGGGTGATCTTGGAAATGGGGCCCTGATGAAACAGCAATGGACAGGAGAACTGGAGACCTGAGGAAATGCTTTTAATTAATATCTGAAGCTAAGTGGGAAGAGGTTAAAGAAAGTTGATGAGCTTAGAGCTGTGTGAGGAGTGGAAAGTACAAAATATAATTTCAAAGTTGTATGGTAACTTTGTCATAATGTTTCACTGTTAAAGAGATTTCACTGATTTCTCACTGTTAAAACTTCGTCTTTTTAAACCTAGTCACCTTCGTTGAAACAGGAAACTTTGACAGATTCTACTGTGCTTTTGCTTTGTTAGTTGAACCAATATTAACGTCAGGTTCAGGGATTAAACTATTTTAACAATATCCCCGATGGGATGTCAGGCTATTAAATAATTGGCTTTTATTTATTTTAAAATTTATTTTGTAAGGAAGCACTTTCGCGAATTACCAATGCCAGTCAGCAAGGGTGCAGTTTAGCGTAGAAAGGACAAGACTGCTTTACTTCTTGACTTCAGGAGCTTCTTAAGAATTTCCGCTCAAAAGCCTTAAAAATCAAACAATAGAAATGCCAACAACTCAGCGCTAATGTAAATAAAAACTGTTGTAACCATCCAAATCACAGAATAATAGCGTAACCTCGAAATGTTGGTGTTGGCCCTACATTATTTTCTATTTGAATTGAGTGGCAATTTCCCACATTATATAGCAGTGATGGAATTAAGTGATGTTTCTAGTGAAAATTTTGCAAGTATAATATGTTTTAGTATTAAATTGTACTTGGTGGGTGTTTAGCAATTAAAATTATTCTTGTAACGATGATGGCATTAGAAGGGATAGGGAACTGTCAAAGAGGATTTGAAGCTTAATTATCTCTTTGGTAACGAAATGCATAATCTTCCATTACAGCACTGATTTTCTTATGGTAATTGACTCATTTGCTCCCTGGTTATCAATTTAACTTCCCAACCACAAACATCTGCTCTTACATTGTGTTTAATTGGTGTGAATGCGCTCTACAGCATAGTTAAAATCCAGAGAAGTTTTGAAAGGCATTATTTTGTAATTCGTGAAAAGGAAGAAGCAAATGCTGAACATTGTGCTGATTCCTGCCCAACAGCCTTGGATCCTCTGTTCGCTAAATTTGCAGGCTGAAATGAACATTAGTTTGGAATGTATCTTATCAAAGAGGCTGTTGCTGCGAAGGAGCCATGGGGGTGCGGTGTTAAAGCGCTTGGCTGCTGATCCAAGGGTCGATGGCTCAAACCCACCTGCCACTCTACCGTAGAAAGATGGGGCAGCCTGCTTCTGGAAGGATCTGCAGACATAGAAGCCCCAGCGGGCAGTTCTGCTTGGTCCTGTCAGGTAGCTATGAGTCTGAACCAACTGGGCAGCAATGGGTTCTGGGTTTGGAAAGCAGAGCCTCAGTCCTTGTTAGTCAATTCCTTAGGCAGCATGGGTGGTGATTGCGAGGGTCAGTTTTAGGATGGAAAAATCTGTGCAGTGTATTGCAGTGTAAAGAAGGGGTGGAGGACAAGTCCGTGAGTACATGTCTGCATACACTTATTACATTTTTAAAATGAAGAGTCAAACCACAAAAATATCTGAAATAATACTTTCTCAGCAAAGAAAACAGAAGCTAGTCCTTTTTAAATATACCTTGCTTTTGTGGATTTTAAATCTTACAATGCAATTCCTGAAAATACAAAGTCAACTAAAGCAAATGGACTATGAATGTCCATCCGGTTGGTAGTGTAGACACATCAAGAGTTGTGACTCCAAATGAATGTGAAGCATGTGTTGAACTGTACACACTTACTGGAACCAATGGAAGCACAAGAATCTTCCAACCTGTGTGTGTGGTGGTTTTTGTTTTGTTGTGTTGTGTTTCATGCTGTCGGTTGGAAATGCTAATGTAGATGTAAAATAAGGCAAATAAGTAATGACATTGGTGCCTTTTGGGATTGAGAGCAAAGAGATAAACATAAAAATCAATAAAACACGTACTTCTAAATTTAATTGAGAACATTTTGGTGAAATTGTAATGAATTTTATATTAAACAATATGTAATTCTCAGCTTTGTTCACCACACACACCCCCAAAAAAGAAGGCCTAAATACCAGTGGTCAGTAGAGACTAGCGACCTCTAGAGTTTTATCCAAAAAGGACCCAGGAGCCATCCTGATGAGATGTCCAATGGTTAAAGATGGGAGAATTCGAGCATAAAAAGAGTAATAATTTCAGTGGATTTAAAGAAATAAAACATTTTAGTCGACCCCTCAGTGACCTCCCTCCTTTGGGTGGTGGTGGGGGGAGGCTATTCGGGAACTGGCACATGACTTCAAAGATTGATGAGTGAAAGGAACGGATGAAGGACCTCTGCCATTTCCTTTCGATAAAAACGGTACTCTAGGTTTACCAAGTAATGGATGAGAAGATGTAGCTCTTCAAAAGAGAATGTTAGAATAATAATATTATCACCTTTTAAAAGAAAACATTGCCATTTTATACCACCTAATGAACAGTGATGATTAAGGGCCTTGGCGTTACAAAAATCCAAGGGAGGGGAACAAAATGAGGAGCTGATTCCAAGAGTTCGAGTGGAAAGCAAATGTTTTGAGAATGATGAGGGCAACAAATGTAAAAATGTGCTCGACACAATGGAAGTATATATAGATTGCGGTAAGAGTTATACAAACACCCAATAAAATGATTTAAATTAAAACAAAATCCAGACAGTTAACATGATATGAGGTTCTTGATAGAAAGACATGCTACTGCTTCTGAGGTAATAATTTTGTAAAAAATAGAGATAAAGGAAAACCTAATTGAAATATAGAGCAGATTGCCTCTATATATATCTATTTATATATATGCATCTACACACACACACACACACACACACATACATGCACTCACTATGGGGAGGCAATCCGTCGAAGGTAGACTGCTCAAACAATACAGAATAACTGCTATTTTTATTTTATTAATCATTTTACTGGAGAGAGAATTTTACAAATCTTACAACAATCCATCATTTGATTGTGTTAAGCATACTTGTACATATGTTGCCATCAACGTTTCCAAAACATTTTCTATTTGAGCCCTTGGTATAAGCTCCTCTTTTTTCCCTGACCTCCCCTCCCCTCCCAGCCTTATGAATCCGTGATCAATTATATATTATTATTATTGTTATTTTGTATCTTATACTATCATCTCTCTTCACCCACATTTCTGTTATTCATCCCCCTGGGAGGGTTATGTATCCAACCTTGTGATGGGTTCCCCCTCTCTCCCCCTTTCTCCACCCCCATCCTTCCACCCTCATGATATCGCTATTCCCATTACTGTTCCTGAGGGTTTTATCTGTCTTGAATTCCGTGTGTCAAGAGCTCTAATCTGTACCAATGTGTGTACTCTGGTCTCACCAGATTTGTGAGGTAGAGCTGGGTCATGGTAGTGGTGAGGGGGGAGGAACTAGAGGAATGATACATGCTTTATAGGTGCTATACTGCACCCTGCTTGAATTATCCCTTCCTTGTGACCTTTCTGTGGGGAATGTCCAATTATCTACAGATGGATTTTGAGTCTCCACTTCAACCCCCCTCCCTTGCATCAATATAGTTGCTTTTTGGATCTTCTGATACCTGATCCCTTAGACACCTCATGATCTTACAGGCTGTTGTGCTTTTTTCCATGTGAGCTTATTTGCTTTCCTGCTAGATGGCTGCTTGTTTAACTTCAAGGTTTTAAGACCCCAGATGCTATATCTTTTGATAGCCGGGCACCATCAGCTTTCTTCACCTCATTTGCTCATGCACCTGTTTTGTCTTCAGCGATTGTTTTGGGAAGGTGAGCATCAAAGAATGCCAGGTTATTAGAACAAAGTGCTCTTGCATAGGGTTCATGAGGGAGGGTGGGGGAGGGGGGAATGAGCTGATACCAAGGGCTCGAGTAGAAAGAAAATGTTTTCAAAAATGATCATGGCAACGTATGTACAAATGTGCTTGACACAATGGAAGGATGTATGGATTGATAAGAGCTCCCAATAAAATGATTTAAAAACAAAAATTAACAGTCTTTGAAACCTGCAAGGACAGTTCTACCTTGTTTTACATGATTAATATGCGTTGGCATTGACTCAATGGCAGTGAGGTTTTTTAAGTTACTGTCAAGATATATGAGGATAAATCAAAAGGTATTGCTATAAGTCATAGAAATCTTTATTAAATAAAAAATGAAGATGGGGGGAAGGTGTTCTTGCGTTTAAGGAGTCCTTGAGTAGAGTCTGTCTGCTGTCGTAATACTTAACATATAAATTGGCCTCTATCCCTTTCATTTTAAATGAATATTTTACATATACATGCCTATAGCTATACCTCTATAAATAGCTTTTGCCACCTAGTTCACTCCTCTATTTCCTTTCACCTTCCTCCTGTCCCACTGTCATGCTCACCCTCTATTTGGCTCTCAGTAATTCCTCCTGGATGCATTGTACTTGGTCAAACCCCATCTGCCTGCTGTTTTCAATAAATAGATAGAAAAGAGATAATAGAGAAAGGAAATTTAAGAATCAAATTAATACTAATGCACAGACCTGTTTGCCCAATAAAAGCAAAGGAAAAACAAAGCCCTTAAGCCCATTAGTTCAGTGTGACTGCGCTTATCTCCATGGAGGTGATCTGACCTTTAGCGACCCTGAAGGACAGAGTAGAGCTGCCACACGGGTTTTCAAAGGCTGTAAACCATCACAGAAGCAGATTGCCACACCATTTGAATGGCTGACCTTTCGGTTGGCAGCTGAGAACTTTAACCGTATACTCGATCATTTAATTGAAAATATCTTTGTGAAATCCTGAATACTGATTGCCTAAATGATAATTTTAAGGAATTCTTGTTGATTTGGGCAGGAGAGTGGGCATCCTGACTGTGTTTAGATAGGGAATTGTTATCTTGTAGAGATTCACAATGAAGTACTCACATATAGAATAATATGATAGCCGGGGCTTGCCTCTGAATAAGAGGAAGAGGCTAGGGCGGGTTGGGGTGTACATGAAACCATATTGGCCATGAGTTGATCATTGTTGAAGCTAGGGGACCCGGTGTATATTGCTTTATTATTCTATTCTCTTTATCTCTGAAGAATTAGGAAGTCTAAGTAAAAAAGAATATTAGATCTGACATCAGACTGCCGACATTCAAAATCCCGATCTCACAAACACTGTGGGCTTTGAGATCACTACCTTTGTGGTCTTTGGCAAGTTGCGGAGCCTCTACGGAAAATACAGACAGTAGTAATACCTAGCTCATCGGATGATCCAGTGGTCAGAGCAGAATTCAGCTAGAGGTCTCTTGACTCTCGGTTTCGACAACTGTATTGGCTACATCCAAGTAAACATGACCATCTTGTTCTTCCATAAGAAGACTCAAGATTGAAAATACTTAAGGTTTACCTACATCTAAAATTATTGCCATTTGAATGAAAACTTCAGGTGGTTTGTTTACTTTGAAAGGGAACATGGACACTAAAATACGTAGAAATTTTATTTGCTGGTGGGGAAGGGGGAGCTCTAAACAAACATGCTCAGAAAATGAAGAAATCCAGGGGTGTAAGGAAAGTACTGCTCTAATATTAAAAATAGTGTGTAGTTACAGTCACGAAGAGTATGAGTCTGGGGCAAGAAGAGACAGATGAGTGACATCAGCTAGTATCCAGAAATAAACTTTAAAAAATAAACTCACTAAGCCTCTAGTCGATTCTGACTCGTAGCCACCCTATAGGACAGGGTAGAACTGCCCCTGTGGGGTTCCCAGACTGTAACGATGGGAGTAGAAAGCCTCATCTTTCTCCCCAGGAGCAGCTGGTGGTTTCCAACTGCTGACCTGTGGGTAGCAGCCCAACATGTATGTGGCCACTATGCCACCAGAGCTCCCCAATAGGTGTGAGTGTGTAACATTTTAGCATGAAGGCTGGCGTTTCAGATCAGTTGAATCTGTCTTTTGGGGGCAACTGGACTTGCCATTTAGGAAAAAAGATAAAACTGGATCTTTATCTCAGAGAATTTCAAATTGTCTTATACAAATCCAAGAAGAAACTGTAAGTGAATATTTTTGTAGCATGGAAGGTAGGAATGTCTTTGAGTAAGAATAATAGAGTGCAGATACCACCTCAAAGGAGGGCACTGATACGTTTTGCTAGGTAAAAAATGGAAAACTTTGGTCCAACAAGTGCTTTGTGTGAAAAGACAAAAGAAAAGGCTGCCACTGTGTAGGTCAGAGCATTGACAGCGTACTGTCTTTGTCAAGTCTGAAGTGCAGAAACAGCACGTGCAGGCATACACAACTATCCCCAGGACTGAGGGAGAGAAGCAGACAAACTTGAAAGGGCTCCGTCCCACAATCAAGGCTGGGATTCATTCAGTCTTAGGTGGAGAAAGTGCAGCTGCTGCCAGAAGCTATAGCCTTGAATCAAATCTGCTCCATAGGAAATCTCCCACGGAGATGCCACAGGCAGGTCTGAGCTGGTGCAGAAAGCCACCGGCTGGGGGCCATGAGTCAGACAGAGCTGGTGTGCTGAAACTATCCACTGGGGTGCTGTGGGTTGTAGCCAATGTGCAGAAAGCCTCCTGGCTGGGTGCTGGAGAAACTTGGCCGGAGGGTGAGTACCACTGGGTACCCTCACCTCTCTACCCTGCATCCCCTCTAGCAGCCATACCGTAAGGGCAATAAGAACACACTTTAACCTGAAAGATAAAAGTTTGCAGTGTCCCTCTGGTGTCCTCTGTTGACTAAATCTAACATCACACCAACTGGAAAATGTTCACACTGTGAAGAATTCTTGTAAATGGATAAGAATGTTGTGAATGCTCTTTGAGGGGGGTTGGGGGGAAGGATTGACTACTTATATAGAAAATTCACAAATAGAAATGGCTAATCGGTGTTTAAAAGAATAGTCAAACTCACTAGTAATAAATTCTCTGATTTCACTTGGGTACACAAACTTAGATTTTCGTATTCTCCATCACTGTGAGTACGTTGCTTCTTGAAGATTACACATTCTGTCCCCCTCCCCCTCCCCCCTGTCTCATACTGTTTCCCTGGAACTGTGTCTGTTACTTCGGCCCTTATTCTTCATTTACCTACATTAGGAAGCCAGGCCCGACCCTACCTAAGGGCAATACAGTAAGAAAATGCGAAGAATAGAAGGAAAGAAAATTGGAAAGGGAAAAATCAGACAGACTGCTCACAGACATTGTAATTGTATCTGCATAATTTCAGAGAGGACACAACCCCAGCTAGAACTAATGGATGTGTTCAGCATGGTCACAAGGTGTAAGATTAATGTACATAAATCTGTTTTGTTTCCGTATACTAACAGTGAACAATTGGAAATTGGGAGGGGGATAAAATGCTTGTAATATTATAAACAAACCTGAGAAAATGTGAGTAAGATTTTTGTGTATCCTAAAAATAAGCATAAGGGATTGATGAGAGACATATAAGATCTTAAGAAAAAGTGTGGGGGTGGGTGGCTCACTGCCATCACGTTGATTCCGACTCTCAGCCAAGACTGTAGGACAGAGTAGAACTGCCCCTTTGGGTGTCCAAGACATTAATTCTTTACAGGAGTAGAAAGGAGCTCAGCATTGTTAAGGTAATCAGGTTGCCCCACGTTCAACACAGTCCCAATGACAGCCCTAGCTGACTGGGAGCATTGTAGCTTAGCAATTGAGGTAACTGCTGTTGTGGTCACTGTTGTGATTTAATCAGACTAGCCTACCTTAGAGCTTGCTCCTTCCTTGGTATTGGAGATTTCAGACAGGGGCCAGGAAGACCCGTTTGCAAGGAGGGTGTGTAGGAAATGACACCGCTAGGTAGGAAGTTGGATTAGGGGATCCTGATTGACCTTTGTAACTCAAAATCTTAGGACTGTTCATTTATGTCAGTGATTTACCACTCTGATGGAAGGGAAATATTGGAATGTGTAGTGAGGCTTTTTCAAAGATATTTACCTTTTCCCCATACATGTCACTCAACTATTCCTCTCCCCTTAAAAGCCATCCCATGTAACGAGGCATTTTTCTAATGGGAGTGTGCCGCACAAATGAACTATTTTAGGTGGCACTTATATTACATACATTTTTCTGTCACTCATCAAGCTGACTGAAGTGAAGATTATTAGTCTTCTTAACTCTTTGAATTTTAATTACGTTTCCCCCCAAAATTGTATAAACTGCAAGAAAATACACTTTAGTAATCATTTTTCAACAGCTTATCATCTTCATGCTTTCAATTTCTTCAACATTATTACTGGCTGAGTAATTATTTCCATTTGAGGACCTGGGGAAACTCGGGAATTATCTTTGTAATTATTTTTCTAGCTAATTACACCAGGAAACCAATTTATAGAGGTATCATAGCTAAATTCTAGTTCTTACATAATTTATATCTTCCTTGGCAAAAAATATATATTAAAGTAAAAATGCTGTGAATGATAATGATTTTTAAAATGGGTTGAAATGTTTACAGCAACTTATTTTTGTTTTCATTGATATCTTAATGTCTTTCTGTTTATAGCCCAACCTGAATTCCTGAAGCAACCTGCCAATATATATGCCCATGAATCTATGGATATCGTATTTGAATGTGAAGTGACTGGGAAACCAACTCCAACTGTGAAGTGGGTCAAGAATGGGGATATGGTTATTCCAAGTGATTACTTTAAGATTGTCGTAAGTATTCAAAGGGAACTTTGTATTCTAACACCTTTAAATGTCTTTACAAGTAATCACCCAAAGATCAGTGCTCTTACATACACGGCTTGTGTATTGCAAATAAATATTAAAACATTCACATAGCATGTAATCACTTCATTAATGGATTCGAAAGTGGAGCCTAGAAATATTTCAGTCGCTTTCACATAGCAAGTTAGTGGCTGAACTAAGCTCAGGTGTAGATCAGGCACACTGGTGCCTTTTCTCAAATACAGCTACTACCACTTTGAAGTAATAATTTTGTGTCTTTCTATGTGTCACCAATTGTGACCTTCTGTTCTCTATTCAAGGAGCCGAAACCTGCCCCTTGAAGCTGGAAAATACACTAGACTAGTAATGTAACAGATAATAAATAATTAGAAAAATAATAAATACTAAACCATACTTAGCCAAAAATCATAGACTGGTGCCCAGGTATTTCTGAAGAAGTATTGGACAGTTACTTGGTATAACAGTATAGATTATAAAGATTCTTTTAAAAAGTTAATGCAAAAAGTGCTGCAAGATCTAATTTAGAGTACTCGGTCATAATTGGCTTTCAACTTTTTACATATGAAGTATCTAGTTAGCCATCATCACCATTCTCATCATGTAACAGACTAGTAATAGAATTGTCTAGGCTTTAGTAATTAGGATTAATCATGTATCCAACGCATGCATGGCATTCACAGAATGATTAGAAGTAATCAGTGTTGTTGAAGACAGAACATGCCATTACGAGTTTGCCTGCCATATAAGTAAGTAATCCACTCTTCGTAGGCATGTATTTTTGAAATGCATAACCTCACAAGTCACCAAGGAGTTATTCATAAACATTAAGTCATTCATAAACAAAAGTAACCTGTTGCAGTTAGCTCACTTATATCATCACCAATCTTTGTATACTTTAATTTCAAAACTATATTGTGTTTTATAAGTAACAATGTGAGCACTTTGAACGGGTATCAATTGAGCCATAATATTTTTATTGTATTTCCATTCCTCAGAAGGAACATAACCTTCAAGTTTTGGGTCTAGTAAAATCAGATGAAGGATTCTATCAATGTATCGCTGAGAATGATGTGGGAAATGCACAAGCTGGAGCCCAGCTGATAATCCTTGAACATGGTAAGGGGGCCCAAAGGCAGTGAGAGGAAGGAGGGGGGATGATGTCTGAGGAACTAGTCATGGCTCTCTCAAGGCCTCACAGCCAGTCACTGTTTTGTAAAGATCGATGCATAGCTAGGTGGAAAAGGAGCGGTAACATGAGTCATCTCTATAGTTAAAGTTCCTAAGAAACAAAATCTCAGATTATCTTAAAAGAAACGGTATTTTAAAATAAAATTATTTAAATTGGTATGACTTTAGATTATGCTTAAAGGAAATGTAGACTCTTGTAGCCTTAGACAAATGAAATGTCAGGTTTCAACCATTGTAATTTCACAAATATATTTCTGCCCTATTAAGAATAATATCTCAAAGTAGCCTTTACTTTTTCCAAAATAAAATTAATCTCCTTTTTCTGATGATTATTCTCACCTCAAAATGCCTATTATGAAAAATTGAGACAACATTGAAAAGAATACAGGAAGGGAAAAAAAAAACCCACCCTCAATCAGTCAGGGTCCAAATCAGGAGAAACTGCATAGTAATTGGAACAGGGATCATTTAACGCAAAGAGTTATGAACTGTGGCATGATTGGAATGACAAAGGGGCTGGCTAGTAAGAAGTAAAGAGAATTCACCCCTGCAGGCAGTCTCTGACTGAAGACTGCTGTCCATTCTGACAACTGCTTCTTTATGAGTTCATTTGGATGGGCGTTGACTGCCTCTTTTTTTCTTCAGATACTGTTAGTATTGCCTTGTATTATCAGTATCTTTATAAATCTAATCATTGTATATATTCAGGGGTTGGAAACATTATATGTGAGAATGATAACATCAAACCCCTTGTTGAAACATTGTATAGTGCATATTATTAATGATGTACAGACCACACCCCACATACCCAAAATAGATGGTTATAAGTGCAGTTTGTCATAACTTGAAAGTGCTGTGAGTTGGGGACTACTTGCGTAGAAATGACATATCAGGCGCATCCACTACCCCTGAAGTCTGAGATACCATGCCCAAGTAAGCACACCCCTGCCTTGCCTTGCCCTGCCCTGAGGGCTGAGGACGATTTCTTGTTGGAGAGAGCTCAGCCATGGTTTACTAGATGGCAATGAACAAGAAGAAGGTTTAAAAATAAACCAGATTAGGAAAGAAGGAGTAATGGAAACAGGAAACACGGGATAAGTGAGGATATATTGATGATCTGCTCTGTAAGCCCGCACACAGTTCACAGTAAGAAAATTTCTCAAGAGGCATGAAGACAAATATTTGTGTAACATGACTACGAAGTGTTGAGTGTTTTTTTTTCAAGGAACAAGCTGAAACCACATCGTAAGAAGTTCAGACAGCCCCAAGTAGGCTACACGCCAACATGTTAGTAGTAGTTTAAAGAAAACAAAGCACATTTTTACACATCACAGTCAAACTACTAAAAGCAGAGAGAAATAATGAAATAAAAATACTGCGATGAAATCAAATACTACAAAAGTAATATTATATACAGAACAGAATTTGGGTTTTTAGAACAGGTTTTTGTTTTGTTTTTTTTTACCAGAAATGAAGGAAGCCAGACAATGGAACAACATCTTAGGTTCTAAAAAGGGGAGAGGGGATAAACCAAATAACTCAAATTACATATCCAGCAAAAATGAAAGCAAAGGAAAGACTCAGACAAAAGCTGAGAGAAGCCATCGCCATTAGGCCGATGCAAACAGAAACATGATGCCTCTCCTCCAGAGATCCGGGGAAGCAGTCCAGAAGTGACTTAAAATCATTTTTAAAGGTAGATGTAAGTTTTCTAAAATTCACTTTAGCTAGAGCTCTCTGAAGCAGTGGCCTGTACATTTAGTCTGGAAAAGATCAGGTCGATATTTTGGGTTTTGTGAGTCATTAGTCTCTGTCACAATTGCCAACTTAGCTATTATAGAACTAAAGCAGCCAAATAGAGCAACAAGTATGACTCTGTTCTCGTAAAACATCACAAAACAGGTGGCAGGTCCTCGAGGGCTAGTCCAAACTCCAACACTTTATAACATGAAATGTTCAACAAGACTACAATTACTACGCACCTCGTGTTGGTTCTGACTCATAGCACGGACACCCTCTAGAGCAGGGGTCCTCAATCTTTGTAAACAGGGGGCCAGTTCACTGCCCCTCAGACCCGTTGGAGGGCCGGACTATAGTTTTAAAAAAAGCTATGAACAAATTCCTATGCACACTGCACATATCTTATTTTGAAGTAAAAAAACAAATGGGGCAAAAACACCCGGCGGGCTGTATAAATGTGCTCAGTGGGCCGCATGTGGCCCGCGGGCTGTAGTTTGAGGACACCTGCTGTAGAACAAAGTAGAACTGCCCCGTGGCGTTTGCAAGGGTGCCGTCTTTAAGGAAGTAAATTACCGCCCCTTTATTTTGTGGAGCAGTTCTGGGGGGCTTCTAAGCACTGACTTAGCACACCGTATTAAACACCCCCACCCACTGCCATTGAGTCAATTCCGACTCATAGCTACCTCGTAGGACAGAACAGAACTGCCCCCTTGGAGTTGCTAAGGCCGTCAATCTTTATGGGGAGCAGATGGCCTCATCTGTGTCCCTCTGAACAATTGGTGGATTCAAACCACTGACTGTGACTGCAGCTTAATGCATAAGCCACTACCATCGGGGTTCTTAATGATATACATCAGGTTGTACAATGTTATTTGAAATAGACCTTAATAAGTTAGAGATGCATATTAAACCCTAGGAAAACAAGGGAAAAATAGAGAGATGATAAGCAAATAATGGAGATAGATACGATGGGATCATTAAAACTACTAAAACTATAAGGAAGCGAAAGCAAAGACAAATAAGACCACAAAAAGTAATAAGGGAATGCTATTTGTAATACAGCAAAGATAAAGATAGGTTATTTCTAAATATGTTCATGTTCTACTTACAACCTAAGACATAAAATTAAATCAGTGAGGTGTCATTTTTTGCCTAATGAAAAAATCCTTCTTTTAAATAATGGCTGGCTAGGATGGGTTAGGTTTATGTCTTTCACTTAGTAAAAATGTAAATCATTGCATCATTTATTAAAACCAGTTTGACAATTAAATCTTAAAAATTATACTCAGCCCATTAATTGTTCTAAAAGGAAGTTTTACAGAGGAAGGAATTCGTTTTGTACAAAAGTTTATATATAGGATGGTTAATTTCAGCATTAGTAATTTATAAAGAAAAGGGGATAAAGAGAAAAAGGAAAGGATGTGGCTTAAATGTCCCCACATGCAGGAAGTCATTTCAATAATTATAGTACACTCGTATGAAGGAAAAGTTGTCGGCCATTAAAAACACTGCTTTTGAAAGCTCTCTAACGAGCTCAGGAGATTCAGAACATAATAGTAAATAGAAAAAAATAATAACTGTATATGCCAAATAATCCAACTCTGGTTTAACAATCTTGTATACACACAGTTTTAGACCTCCCCACACCAAAACGTTAAAAGTGTCTATCCTGAGTAACAGGGTGACTGGCGATCTGGTTCCAGTTTTCTGAAATAGCCATCTACTGCTGTCCTGATAAGCAGGTGTCTTTTAGTCATATAACCTACTTGGTTATATTTGCCGAGGTGAATTCTTTAAAACACCAGGTTTTTTATATGCACTGTGACAAGTGGCACTCTCGGTGGCATTAAAAATAAAACAATATCCAGTCCACATGTTATTAAAGGATTCTTTAATGTGACTGATTAAAAGTATAATTTACATAAGAAATTATGGTAGTTCTATAGTGCCTCCTTTCTGCTTTTTAAACTATTAGAAGGTATATATATTACTTCCTTATGATCATTCTAATTAATATGGCTGCTAAAAATTAACTTTAAAAAAATTAACTTTGTTATAATTAACTGTCTGTAAACAACATAGAGTAGAAAACAGACCTTTTTAGCCTTGTAGTATATAAGTGATAATTTTAAAAGCATAATATAAATGATTGCAGATATATTAAAATGGCAAGAGTTAAGGTGAAATGACTATTTTCTTGTCTGTTTAATTTTTATTCATTTTTTCCTGTAGAATTGAATTTAATAATAGATTATAGGGTTATCATTTAATACTAGAATCTGAAAGCAGAGGTCTTTCTCCCTTGGTTCTTTACCATTAAGCCTGAGAACTTGCAGTTTTAGGACAGGGTAGAAGAACTGGTGACATGACAGTACCATGTAAACTTGTTTTTAGTAAAGGAAATTCATACTTTACCAGCTTCTAGGATACTGTGGCTGTGCTAGATAAGGCTACATATTGGACACCACTTTAATTTTTTGACAGAAACATTTGTCAAAAAATTCCATACAGTATTGAGGCTAATGTTGGATAACAGGAGTTCTGGAATAAGTGACTAATAGCTTGGCAGGATTAAAGTTGGCTAGGTAGCAGGAAATCATTAATCGGTAGTGGAATATTTTAAATAATGCTAAGAGGTTTAATAGTTGGTGGTGATTTTAATCAAAGGGTAAAAGAACTAACTAGTTCTTTGTTTTTTCTTTTTAATTGATGGCAGTAACTATAAATTTAGGGGAAGATTTACTTAAAAAAAGAAACAACAAAAGGCTAATATCAAGGCCTGGATTCTGGAGTTCATATCTGCCATTCGCGTGTTAAGAGATTGAATCAGGTGCTGACAGTCGGAGATGTTTACTTTGTACCGTGTTCTGTCCCCATGTTGAAATAGGCATTTTCGATTTATAAGCTGGATGTTACCTACCACAATAAAAACTCACTCTCACGGCCAGGGAGTCCGTGCTGACCCTTAGCAACCCCCTGTGGGGTTCGAACGCTGTAACTGTGTATGGGAGTAGAAAGCCTTTTCTTCCGCCCGAGGAGCTGTCGGTGGTTTTGAACTGCTGACCATGCAAGTCAAGTTGGAATTAAAATGTACTTTCTAACCTTTCCCAGTATCTCACTTTCTACAGAGAGTCTTGCTAGCAGACGCTGTTTATGTATTCACTCATTCAGTTAATGTTTAATGGGTAAACTGCTACCTGAGCAAAATACATAAATATGACTTTTATGGATACTTGAAAGGTTGGAAAACATATTGGTAGTGAACCTATCGCATTGATTACGGGCTGGGTCACATAGCTGATTACTAGTATAACCAGCTGTCAGTAAGTTGTAGAGCAGGGGTTCTCAACCTTCCTCATGCCACGACCCTTTCATACAGTTCCTCATGTTGCGGTGACCTCCAACCAGAAAATTATTTTTGTTGCTACTTCGTCACTGTAATTTTGCTACTGTTATGAATCAGGCGACCCGGTGAAAGGGTCATTTGCCCCTCTAAAGGGGTTGTGACCCACAAGTTGAGAACTGCTTTAAATTAAAGGATCCCTGGTGGTGTAGTGGGTTATGTGTGGGACTGTTAACTGCAAGGTCAGCAGTTTGAATCTCTGCTAGAGAAAGATGAGGCTCTACTCTACCCTAGAGGGCTGCTGTGAATCAGAATTAGTTTGATGCCATGAGACTTGAGTCAATAAGTTATTTACCTGCAAAAAGCTGAAAGGGTAAAAATTCTGTGATATATGTGGAGCAACAATGAAAAGAAAAGATAAAGATTCTGAGGCTGCTTATGTTCTACCAAAAACCTCATGGAGTTTAATTTCTTGATTTAAAGATTTAGTGCCATGGTTTCATGGGAATTTCCCAGTTACTTGGACCAGTGTCATGAATAGTGCTTCTGCTCAACCTCCTAGTTCATTCAAGAACGCCTAGAGTCTTCAGATTGGCCATTCAAATTGGCTCTCCAAGGCACACCAGTAGTTCTCTACTGGTCTAGACTGGGTACCATATTTATAAGTAATGACCTGATTGGGCCCAGACTACTGGGTTAATCCTATAGGTTTCCTAGGTTTGCTCCTTTTCGTTATTTGTTTTTAAAGTAATTGATACACAACCGAAGAAAGACAGTTGGGATCAGAAGGAGAATACGAAATGTGTGGCCAATGACCTCCATGAACAACTGCCTCCATGGCCATGAGAAGTGGAGGTGCCCAGCTGCTATTGTGGAACACTTGATCATAGCCACATAGCAGGAGCCTGGTCAAAGTGGGAACATGGGGGTGGATTCAGAACAGAATTAAAAATCCCATGGGCTCCAGATTTCTTGGAGCTGTGAAGGTTGGATAATTTTTTAATCTGAAAGCCAAAATATCCCCAAAGCCTTCTTAAAACCAAAGAGTAGTTTAGCTCAACCGTTAAAAAAAAATTAAGTTTGCCATTTTAAGAGCTATCTCTTTGGGATCAACTTTATAACAGCAACTTAAAAGATAAGGTGGGGATCTGATGTTGCTGGATGCCATGGAGTGAGTTCCAAGAACCAACTACTTACTGCCCAGAGTCTTGGGAGGCAATATATTTATGGTAATGGGAGGAACTTCTCCCAAAGAAGTATAAATTACCGAACAACTTGAAGAAGGCAATCAGCGTCACAGAATGGCAGATCTAGAAACTGTTATATTGGTGTGTGCTTTGCCATGTGTGTTAACAACAACCAAAAAATGTATATTAAGTTGAAGAATTCTCTCTGTCAGCCTAAGGTGATGATCTGCATCTATTTAGGTTCTGGGAGTCGGTCCATGTTCCTTTTGAGCTGTACTATCATAAAGGCTCTGGTTTCAGACTGCTTTGGGGAGGTAGGAATGCGTATAAAGTATAATTAGTTTGCTTCATTTTTGCCAGAAGTCATGACGTGTAAGACTAGAACTTGTGAGACACATCTAATAACTTAATGCCTCTTTATAAATTTTTATCTCTATCCGTACAATAGAAACCCTCACAATGGCCTTTTCTGGACACAAGGATGGATTTAGAGGTTTTTTGAAAGCAAACTTGGATTTGTGTTTGATGGTTTTATTTTGTTATAAAGAAAGAATCTATTATGCAGTGTTACAACACCAGAAGGAGGATAGTAATGTCTGGATATCTTTCAATTGGTAGCTATATTTAAAAGATGTTAAATTATACAATAATGTCCTATTTGGCAGACTATCACTTGGGTCTAAAAGACAGCACTGACAGTTTAGCTGCTTAGATATTTGATCTCCTACCGTTTTAATAGTGGATCAGTGTGTCTCACTGTCCGTTAAAAGATCTCACTGATGTTAGCTCTGAGACTATTCCCCAATTGATGCATTCTTATGAGATAATCAGAAATAAAAAGTATAGTCTGGTTTTATGTGCATTTTGCAAAATACTTTGTACAAACATTTTAAATAATACTGCCTCTTAACTGCTAAAGCTTTGTCCTAAGAATGTTGGCTGTGTGCAGAGTTTTAGGAAGCAGCCAGAACTGTTCTCTGGATTCCCTCTTACTGAGCATCCCTCTCTCCCTTGCAGACCCCAGAGTGTGAAGTGAATGTGAGAAACTTTACATCTGGGTCCAGATCCATGACTGGTTTCTCGTAATGTGTAGATAGAGCCCCTCAGTAGTTTACAAGCCTTTGCAAATCTGAGTAATTGTAATTTCTTTTTTCCCCACCCCTAGTTGTAATTCCTTTAAAGACTTAATCTTGTTAAATATTTTGATTGTGAAATACTTTTTTTTAACTATCCGAGATCATAAATACTGCCAGAATTTGGACTCCTGAGTTTTAAAAAAAAAATTCTAATGCTATTTCTAATCCATGTCCACGTTTTGGAACATTGGTTCTGAGTATGTGGACATCGCTAAGTACTTTGGAACACAGTCCGTTTTCCCCCTTTGATTTAGCCTCAATGGGTAATGAACAAAGGTACCGGTCCCTAGTTTGTCTGCCTCCTTTCCGCTGGGGTGTTGGGACAGCATGAGGAGGCAGCCTTTTGGTGTCTGATGAAAGGAGAGAAGCGCTCTGTTTACTGGGCCCACTGCCGGGATAGGTGCGTCACTAACAAACGGCACACCTTTTTAACTAGTGCTTTTGATGACAGGAAAGAGTCAGATGACTTCCTTGAAACTGAAACATCTCTGCACACCAGAGTGGGGGGAGTATTTTATGTTCATTCTATTTTATAATTTCCTCCCATTGTTTACATAAGTCATTTATGTAACCCAGCCGTTCATTACAACTGCTGCTTATCAGAACTCTCACACAGAGTGAAAAACTCCCCTGTAGGCGTATTCACAGATTATGGACTTTTTTCCTCAGGGGTGGGGCTCTCAAGTCTGTGGGATCACTTGCATGCATCTGTCACCCCCTTGTTCCACCAAATTAATGAGTCCCGTGTCCAGGCTTCACATTGCATTTTTCCCCAACTAGTCTCCTAGCTATTCAGCAACTGTGCTGATGGACATTTCAAGTCTTTGAGAACATGTTATTCTCAATAAAATGAAGCAGGGAGGTCCCATACTCCTAAGTACCTGCTGGGTTAATCCTATTAGGGTTGTTCTCTCTCTCTCTCTCTCTCTCTCTCATTTCTGTGTTCTCAGATTCTTTGTGTTTAATTTATTCTGTCAGAGTAAATAACTCAGAGAGAAGGTGTGTGTGTGTGAATTTTTCAAGACTTTACATCTCTGAAAATGCAGTGTTCACCCTCATGTAAAATGTTTTTGTTTTGTCTTTTGTTTTTACTGAGCATGCTGCTAAGAATTTGTTATGTGTTCATTTAACTCATTTAGCATCAGTTTCTCATTTATCTTAAGACTTGGGTACTCGTTTTTGCCCATAAGATGTGGCGTAGTGGGTTATAAGTTGGACTGCTAACTGCAAGGTCAGCAGTTCAAACCCACAGCCACTCCACTGGGGAAAAATGAGCTCTCTCCTCTTGCAAAGATTCAAAGCCTCAGAAGCCCACAAGAGCAATTCTACCCTGTCCTTTAGGGTTCCTGTGAGTTGGATTGACTGGTGAATGAGGGTTAAAGCTTATTTATCTTTCAAGACCCAGTTTTAAATGCTACTCCAGCTTTGATACTCAAGGTGGTTTTCCAGTGGAAAGAAACCTCTCACTTTCTCCTCCTTTTACATTTATTTGACCCCCTTTCCAGCACCTTCTACTTCACATGTAATATTTAATACATACCATTTATCCTGTTAAATTGTAAGATCGCTGGGAACCAAATGTGTCTCTTTTATCTATAGAATTTCTAGCAATGCATGACACATGCCATTTCAGTACGAGTTGTTCAGTAAGTAATTAATTTCTCCAGCTTAACTTCTGTTTGGAATTTTTAAATAGAACTGTTTAAATCAATTTCTTCATCTAAGTCTCTGTTTTACTGTAAATGTTTGTGGGGATTTTATTTAAGTATGAACAGAGATCTTGAGCATATCTGGTATAATCCTGCTAGTGAGATTAATAATTTATGAACATCCAGGAAATGGCAAATAGTTGCAGAACTAATTAGGGAGGAACTCCTCATTGTACTGGCATCAGTGAATCTTTATGAAATACCCTGGGTATTTCAAGGAGCTTCTGGGTATTTGGGAGTCATTCACATGTTAAATAAGCATTTTGCTCACTCCTTGCAATTATATAACATAGGTTGTCATATGGAAGATGATTGCCAAGCCACAAGTAGGCATCAAATTAATGATTGTTTCTGACCATAAAAGACCTAGCAGGGCAGTAGCTTATCTGCCAAATCATAAAATTCATGTGGCCATTTCACAAAGCTAATTGATTCCATGAGGGGGCTCCCAAAAGTTCATGGGAAAATTCCACTATTTCTTAATCCCAGTTTCCCATGAACTTCTTGAAGCCCACCTAGTACACTAGCTTTCTTCCCAAGAGTAAGTAACAGTGCCGTCTGCGCCACTTCAAGCAAATGGCATGTTAAAAAGGAGCCTGGTGACGCAGTGACTTAGTGCTCAGCCTGCTGACCAAAGGTCAGCCGTCCCAGCCCACTTGCTGCTCTGCAGGAGAATGGCACAGCTTTGGAAAGGCTATGGGGCAGCCATACTCGGTCTTACAGGTTACCATGTGTCAGACTCGACCCATTGCCAATGGTTTGGGCTAATTGTTTGTTTTGATATATTATACTTGGAATACTTGGGATTTATTTTCATCTGTTTTAGAGAATCAGGGAATCTTAGAATTAAGTTTTCCCCTATGGCAGTGGTTCTCAACCTGTGGGTCACGACCCGGTTGGGGGTCGAATGACCCTTTTACAGGGGTTGTCCGATTCATCACAGTAGCAAAATGGCAGTGATGAAGTAGCAACAAAAATAATGTTATGGTTGGGGGGGTCACCACCACATGAGGAACTGTATGAAAGGGTCGCAGCTGAGGAAGGCTGAGAACCACTGCTCTAGGGATACTGTGCAGTCACCATAGCCATCTTCTAGCAACGGGGCATTCTCGTTCTCATAGGATGCCTTATTCACGACTGAATAAAGCTTTAGATTTTAAAAGAATTGTTTTACTGTAAGCTCTGCCTCTTTCTTTTCTAAAGCTTTCCTCCTTATACTTTGAGCCTATAGAATCTATACAGATCTGGAGAGTTTCTACTCCCGTGGCAGCTGTACTGTGGGACATCAAGCTTTAACTGTGAGCTGTAGCTGTTTCTTTGAATGTGTCTCCTGGAGGCAGATGTTTAAAACATCAGACTGTGACAGTCTAAGAGGATAAGCTTGAATCAGCACCATTGTGTACCATTATCCCTCTGCTCCAGTTTTCTTTAATTCAATGTTATCATTTTGAAATTTGGAAATGATGGTGTTACACAAGTTTGCTGAAGTAGTGCTAGAAATCTATGCCTTTTCTTACATATCTCTGTGAAGTATGCCTAATCTATTGAGAGGGACCACTGGGAACAGCCTCCACTCATTTTAACTGCCACGTATTTTTCAGTGGCTCCTTTATGTGACAAATTACTCTCAGGAGCATATAATACGTAGCTCTCCTCGAATTCTGCTAGTGTTTTTATTTTTAATAAAGTACTGTGATTAATAGCTTCATGTAATTGTTGTTTCCCTGTTGCATATAAATGCTTCGTTTGAATGTCTTTAGTCTGAAGGCACAGTTGCTTTATTGGACTCTTGTTGTTTTTCTGTGCTGCTCAAGATTTCCTGATTGCTTTCTTCGAGCTATTTGCAATGGGGAAAAATGAACTTCTCTTTCAGAATCGTCAAGTAGGACCCACTAGAGAAATTTTAAGGTTGAATACTGACATGCTTAGACATTCATACATATATATTTAATTTATCATTAAATTTAGAGTGACACAACTTTCCCCAGCACCAGTAGCAGTTTCGATTGACTTTCCACTGATGATTGCAGAAGCAGTGTATCTTTTTTGGCCTACTGGTATTAGAAGGCTACTACTTTATGGATGTTGTCTGAACTGCCAGGGCGCTTCCACTAAGTTCCGTTTTTCCTCTAGAATCAGACTCAAAGTGTAAGACACAACAAAAGCTGGAGAAAAGAGAATTACTGAAAAGTGAGCTGTGTTTTCATTAAAAGGTGCTCCCATTTACCACAAGAGAGCTGTAGATTTTTATTGTTCTCAGGGAATGTGGCTAGAAGTTTCCTAAGTTCAGGGACCAAGAGTGCAGGTTGGACTTGTTACTTTGTTACCGACATATATGTACTCCATTACTGGTAACCGGGGCCAGCTGGATCATCAGTGGTGAAAGTGAGTTGGAAAAGTAGAGCTTGATGTGAACTCAGGACACTGAGAAGGCAGAATTCT
This sequence comes from Tenrec ecaudatus, assembly GCF_050624435.1. Taxonomy (NCBI): domain Eukaryota; kingdom Metazoa; phylum Chordata; class Mammalia; order Afrosoricida; family Tenrecidae; genus Tenrec; species Tenrec ecaudatus. The sequence goes on along the minus strand of NC_134546.1, from coordinate 56,676,484 downwards.
GAAGACCCCTGGCGACTGAATGGGTTGCATATAAAACTACTAACTGCCAGGTCAGCAGTTTGAAGCCACCAGGAGCTCTGTAGGAGAAAGCCAAGGTTTTCTATTCCCATAAAGACTTAACATTCTCTACTGAAATGCAAATGAAGGCTGAGCATGATAGTGGGACAAGAGGAAAGTAAAAGAAAATAGAGGAAAGAACTATGAGGCAAAGAGCCTTTATAGAGGTCTAAATAAAGGCATGTACATATATAAGTATATATATGAGGACAGGGAAATAGATCTATGTGCATATATTTATAGGTTTACTATTAAGGTAGCAGGTGGACATTGGGCCTGCGCTCAAGTGCTCCCTCAATGCAAGAATACTTTGTTTTATTAAGCTGGCATTCCATGATGCTCACCTTCCTTGCACGATCACTAAAGACAAAGCAGGTGCTTAAGCAAATGTGGTGAAGAAAGCTGATGGAGTCTATTAAAAGATACAGCATCTGGGGTCTTAAAGACTTGAAGGTAAACAAGCGGACATCTAGCTCAGAAGCAACAAAGCCCACATGGAAGAAGCACACCAGCCTGTGTGATCACAAGGTGTCTAAAGGGATCAGGTATCAGGCATCAAAAAACAAAAAATCAAATCATTGTGAATGAGGGGGAGTACAGATTGGGGACCCAGAACCCATCTCTAGGCAACTGGAAATCTTACAGAAGGGTTGCAGGAAGGAGATGAACCAGTCAGGGTGCGGTGTAGCAATGATGAAATATACAACTTTCCTCTAGTTCTTTAATGCTCCCCACCCCCCCACCCCCAACTATCATGATCCCAATTCTACCTTACAAATCTGGCTAGACCAGAGGAAATACGCTGATATAGATAGGAACTGGAAACACAGGGAATCTAGGACAGATGATGCCTTCAGGACCAGTGGTGATACCTGGAGGGTGGAGGGAAGGTGGGGTGGAAAGGGAACCGATTACAAGGATCTACATATACCCTCCTCCCTGGGGGACAGAAACAGAAAAGTGGATGAAGGGAGATGTCAGACAGTGTAAGACATGACAAAATAATAATAATTTATAAATTATCAAAGGTTCATGAGGAAGCGGGCAGCAGGGGGAGAGGGGGAAAAATGAGCTGATACCAAAGGCTCAAGTAGAAAACAAATGTTTTGAGAATGACGATGGCAACAAATGTACAAATGTGGTTGATACAGTGGATGTGTATATGGATTGTGATAAGAGTTGTACGAGCCCCAAATAAAATGATTAAAAATAAAAGAGACTTAACCTTCTCAGGAGAACATTCTCCCACAGGGGTAGTCTGCTCTGTCATATAGGGCGACTGTAAGAGAGAATTAACTCGATGGCAGTGAGAGTTGAGTGAGTGTGTTAAGAAGGCTTATCTTGAAACTGCTGGTGAAATTCTTGTAAATATTAGTTGAAAAAAATAATTTGGGTGAAATTTAAGTTAAGACAAAATAATTTAGGGTTTGTTTGGAAATTTAGTGGCTTGTTACAGGTAGTTTTAATATTTAGCACATCTATACATTCACACATAAGCATTAACATTGGTCTAGTCTTCTTTGGTGAATGAGTACACTGTTTTACTTTGTCTATGAATGTTAAGAAGGAATTAGAGTTGTGTACTTTTTGTAGTTAAAAGGTTATCTTCTTTAGAAACTTAGTCTCAAATGTTTTCTTTGTGATATAAATTTGTTTTAAAGTCCTATGTAGTCCCAGAAATACCTTTGTTCTTAGATTGTTCTCTTAGATAGTTTTACACTTATTCACACATTAAACAAGCATTTATTGAATGTGTAGTAGATAGCCAGCACTATGATAATTCCTGCAATGAAAACAAATGGACATAGGAATTAAAATAAAGAAGAAATATTTGCTATAATGACCAGAACTTAGAAATATTTTAAATATTTTTAATATTCTTTATCACAGTATCAAATATTTGGAAGAGATTAGTAATTATTATAAAATCTTAAAACATTTGGAATTTACATGTAAGGCCAAGACAGAGAAACTAGTATTAGGCAAGCCTTCCTGATGAAACAGCTAGAAAATTTAATAGAATATATGAAATAAGACCCTTTCCAGGGGTCCTCAAACTACGGCCCATGGGCCACATGCGGCCCGCCAAGGACATTTACCAGCCCGCTGGGTGTTTAGGTGTTTTTGCCCCGTTTGTTTTTTACTTCAAAATAAGACATGTGCAGTGTGCATAGGAATTTTTTCATAGTTTTTTTTTAACTATAATCCGGCTCTCCAACAGGTCTGAGGGACAGTGAACTGGCCCCCTGTTTAAAAAGTTTGAGGACCCCTGATTTAGACAATAGGAAATATACAGGGATTTAATAGTGTTCACATATTTGGCCACGATCCACAAGATCATCAGTTCAAAACCACCAGCTCAGGGGAAAGATGACTCCCTACTTAAAGAGTTTTCGTCTCAGAAACCCTCAGGAGCAGTTCTGCTCTGTCCTATAGGGTCTCCATGAATCGGAATCAGCTTGATGGCAGTGAGTTTGGTTTTGGCTTATAATCCCTCCCAAAAGTCCTGGTGGTGCAGTGAGGTAAGCATGGAGCATCTAACCACGAGGCCCGTGGTTTAAAACCCACCAGCCACTGCACCGGAGAAAGGGGAGCTACCTGCGTCTAAAGCTTGATCGTCTTGGAACGCTTTGGAGAGGTTGTGTGCTCTCTAGGGGTTCTGTGAGTCGGAATTGCCTCAGGGACAGTGGGCTTTTTCCTTGGAGGTACTTTCCAGATTGGTTGCAGTCTCAGTGAAATCAGGCGAGCAACATCAGAGGGAATTTGCTCAGCAAACAGATGGAATGAGCCCGGTGAAAGAACACACATCTGATGCAAAGCTTTCCTGATCTCAGCCCACAATATCCCCTTCTTCTCTCGAAGCAACTGTCTCTTGGTTCTGGTTACAGGTTCCACAAGGGCAAATGAGTGTTCTGGCATTCTCCTTCTTCAGAGTTTATTGTGACCCTTACAGTCCAATGTCTCTGCACAGTCAGTAAACACAAACCTGGTTCTGGGATTCTCTGCCTCCTTGACCATCGGACGTCAGCGGTGATATCCCTCGTGCCGTGTCCTCCTCTGAAAGCGGCTTGCCTTTCTGGCAGCTCCTTGCTACAATCATTGTTGAGTGTGCTTCAGCAATATTTTGCATGAATATGATATTCATTATATTGTTCAGTACTTTCTCTAGTCTGTTAGGTCACCCTTCTTTGGAATGGGCACAAATACGCATCTTTTCCAGTCAGTTGGCCAAGTATCTGTGTTCCAGATAGACTAATGAGTGCTTCCAGCAGTGCACACGCTTCATGAAAGTTTTCACTTGATCTTCTCTCCATTTCTGGACCTCTTTTATTCTTGCTGAGGCCTTCAGTGCACCTTGGACTTTTCCTTTGATACCATTGGTTTGCTAATACACTACCTCGTGAAATGGTTGAGCAGCCACCAGTTCTTTGGGCACAGTGGCTCTGTATTCTTCCTATCCCATTCTGATGCCTCTGTATCTTTCAGTCTTTTCTCCATGACATCCTCCAACATGGCAATTTAAGGCTTGAGTTTTTTTCCATCAGTCCTGCCACTTCCCTTTTGGTTTTCTCACTGAAGGCCTTGGCATTTTTCACGATCTTGCCTTACTTTGTCATCAGCGCCTTTTTGAGATCTTCTCGTTAACTCTGTAACTGCATCATTTCCTCCTTTTGCTTTAGCTATTCTGTGTTCACGGGCAAGTTTCAGAGTCTCTTCTGACACCTCTTGTGGTATTTTCTTTGCTGTCATTTTCTTGACATTTTTTGCTGTCTTCATGTGTGTACTTGATATCATTCCAGAACTCCTGGTCTTTGGTTGTTCGTGTTCAATATGTCAACTCTGTTCTTGAAATGTTCTCAAGATTCAGGAGGAATAGACTCAAAGTCATATTTGTCTCTTGTGGACTTGTATTAATTTTCTTCAGGTTCATCCTGAACTTGCTTTGAACAATTGACAGGCCATTCCACAGTCGGCCCCTGACTTTGTTTTGGCTGTGATATTGAGCTTTTCTGTTGTCTCATATCACAGATGTATTTGATGGCATCTATTTGATGCCAATGTATTCCATCTGGTAAGGTCCATGCGTACAGTCACTGTTTAAGGAGCTGAAAAGGAATATTTGCAATGAAGAAGTTGATGGTCTTACAGAGTTTATCAGCTTCATTTCTGTCACCAAGGCCATATATTCCAAATACTGTTCCTTCCTCATTGGTTTCAACTTTTACATTCCAGTCACCTATAATTATCAGTGCATCTTGATTGTGTGTTTGATCAATTTCAAACGGAAGACATCGGTAGACTGCTGTAATTTCATTGTCGCAGCTTTAGTGGTTGGTACACACATTTGAATAATAGTTGTTACCTTATTTTCCCTGTAGGCATATAGATATTATTCTGTCAGGCAGCATTGCACTTCAAGACAGATGTTGAGGTGGTTTTTTGGTTGTTGTTGGTGGTGGGTTCTTTTCACCATGACTGACACCATTCATTCCTCTTGATTTTTTTGTCATTCCAGACAAAAAAACCGTAGGAGTGCCCTACTCAAAATGACTAATGCCAGCCCTTTTTAGTTCACAAATGCCAAGGATGTCATTCTTTGTGTGTTCCGGTTCCCTTTGAGTACTCCCAGTTTTCCTTGATTCATACTTCATACAGTCCATGTTCTGATTATTTATGGATGTTTACAGCAGTTTGTCCTTATTTTGAGTCATGCCCGTCAGCACATGAAGGTCCCCAAAGCTGTGCTCTTCCCACATCATGAAGGTCCTCTCTACTTTGAGGGGGCAGCTCTTCCCCTGTCATGTGCTGAGCACTTTCCAAGCTGATGGCCTCATCTTCTGACAGTACTCTATCAGGCAATGTTACGCTGTTATTAGAAAGTTTCATTTGCACGTTTTTCCGACTGGACTGCATCTTTCTTCTTCCAGGTCTGCTTTCGGTCTGGAACTATCTAGGTATGATATCAATACCTTCCAAGACCTGTAATCAAGCTTGCTACCATGAAGTTGATTCTGACTCTGTAGTAACCTGTGCTACTGGATGCAACTGCCCTGTGGGTTTCCACACTGTAACACTCCCCGGGAGTGGAAAGCCTTTCTCCTGCAGAGCAGCTGGTGCTTTTGACCCACTGACCTTGTACTTAGCAGGCCAACAAGTACCTACTACGCCACCAGGGCTCCTAGATATAATTTATCCGAGGTCCCCAAACGTGATTGTTGTTTTAGGGGCAGGGGGAGATTTCATGAAGTTAAACAGAGCTCTTTCCTGTAGAATTTCTGAACGTCCTTTAGCATGCACTAGCATAGCTCCACGGTGTTGTCTATATGGCTCTAACTGTTTGTGGTACAGGAAGTCCCTGGGTTATAAACATCTAACTTCTGGACAGCTACTACTTGCACTTTAGTGATTTGTAAATTTGCCTTTACTCTGGAACCAACCCCTACTCACAGCAAATTCTTCATCAGACAACCTTAATTTGCTGCATGTGCAGCGTTTAAATTATTGCCACGTTTCCAAACTTTGCTTGCACTGCAGTAAGGCTAAGTCAGAGCCATATGCACTGATCCAGCTTACCTACAAAGTAGACTTAAAGGTGCATTTAGGAACTAACCTTTCCTGTAACCTAAAGACTTCAGAATGCCTACTGATACTGCTCTGAAGGAATGGGCTATGCGACCATATACAGGGTGATGCCAGTTTGGTAAAAACCCTGAACCTGAGGAAATGAAAGGCTGAGGAGGTAGGAATTTCCCATGATTCTTTTAAAATGGGCATCAGAAGGTTGTTTTTTTTTAAGTTTCAAAACTAATCTGTTGTCAAAAGATGATGAAAAAGGAGCAGAATTTTGTTTTCAAAGAGAAAACTTAAATGTGTCTCCACCCAGCTCACCGGGATGGTGTGAGTGGGTGTAGAATAAGGATAATTGGATCCACTTAACGAAGGGCATTATGCCCAGCATGGAATTTAATGATCTCTACCTTCAGAAATCGTTTCAAGTGCATATGTATATTGGCTAGGCTCATAATTATAAACTGCTAAAAGTAGACACTTTATCAAATCTAATGTGTCATTAAAAGTAGAGTCATCAAGGACAGTCTCGCTGAGTTTTAGAAGTGAATGTTCAAAAACATGAAGAGGGACTCTCATGACATGTTGATCGTAAATTTAGATCAGGAGAACCATAATCACACAGATCACTTCAGATGGCCTTGCTTAAGAGTCTATGGAGGTTATTAGAGGGCAGCGGTAGTGCAGTGTGAACACTACTGCCAGGAGTCTGTGCCAGCAGGTTAGAGCTAACTGTGCTTTGATATGGAATTCCTCTTCTCAAAAGAGTGGCTGGTCCAGTCAGGCTATCTATGACTGTGTGCGTGTACACACACACACACCCTGTAATATAAATAACCCACGTGCTATGATGTACAAAGAGCATGCTGTTGTGGCACCTGGAGCATTGAACTACAGTGGAGAAAGAGAAGGTGTGGGGAGAAGGTAGTCCTGGGGTAAACCTGCATGACACAGGGCTTGCCCAGCAGATTTCAGGCTCTACATTTGAATTGAAATCAGACTCTGCATTGAGTCGCAGTGTGAGCAAAGGGCCAGAAACTGGGGGAGTCCTTTCTAGTTCAGTACCCAGGCACATCACCAACATGCCGTAGCCAGGAAATGAGGCTCGCTGGAAAAGACCAGTCTAGGTAGGACCTTGACCACTATGCTGAAGTTTCTGGACTTCATTTTATAAGTCACTTTAGAGCAGTTGGGTGATGTGATCAAAATGAACTCTGGTAGCAGGAGGATTGGTGACAGAAGGGATGGAAACGGACAATGACTTAACAGCTCTTAACTGAACTAGACCTCCCTATCCCCCACCCCAACAGAGCCCTGGTGGCAGTAGGTACATGTTGGGCTGTAATCAAAAGGTTAGCAGTTCAAAGCCACCACCACACTCTAAGGTAATTTATGGAGCTTTCTTCTCGTGTAAAGTTAGAGTCTTGGAAACCCATAGAGAGACTTCCACCCTGTCCTACAGAGACCCGGTGAGTTGGAATTGACTCAATGCCAGTAACTCCCGGCCCCAAGAAACAAAGATTGTACCAAATTTAGCCTACAGATCTGTGTATTTCACTTTTTCTGGGCCACTTTGTAACTGATTGGCATCTGTAAAAGTCCTTTCAGTAAATTGTGAACATTTTTATTTTGTGAAGACTCTTGAGATTGTCTCAAGTGACAGAAATATCTTTGACTCAGTATTAACGATTGCAATTTCACATGAGGCAAAAGATACATTAAATCTTTTTAACTAACCAGTCCAAGCTGTTTCTCTAACAGCTTTATTGAAGTATAAGACTTACATACTATAAAATTCACCCATTGTAAGTACATGTTGAGTGATTTTTAGTAAATTTATAGAGCTGTGTGGTCATCCCCACAGTCCAGGTTCACAGCATTTTCCACCTTCCCAACAAATTCCCTGTTTGTAGTCTTTTCCCACTCTAACCCCAGGCCCAGGCAATTTCCTTTCTGGCTGTAAAAGACACCTTTTGATGTCATTCTGTATTACATTCTATATTAACTGAATCATGTAATAGTCTTCTGTTACTGGCTTTCATTTAGCCTAGGCCTTTTTTTTCCCCTCACATCATCCTTGTAGTATATGTCAGTATTGATTGCTGAATAGTATTCCATTTTATCGATATATGTAGTTTTACCTATTTACTTACCAGTTTATAGACAGTTGCACTATCCCCTCCAACTTTGACTATTTTGAATAATTGCTATTATGAGCCCTCTTGTGTAGACACTTGATTTTTATTTCTCTTGGGTGGATTCCTGAGAGTGGAATTTCTGGGTCACATGCTCAGCTTAAGGTGATTCAGCAGTTCAAATCCACATGCTGCTCCACGGGAGAAGGATGCAGCTATCTGTTTCCATGAAGATTTACAGCTTTCGAGATGTCGGACAGCGTAAGATGTGACACAAATAATAATAATTTATAAATTATCAAGGGTTTGTGAGTAAGGGGTATAAATGAACTGATACCAAGGGCTCACGTGGAAAGCAAATGTTTTGAGAATGATGAGGACAACAAATGTACAAATGTGCTTGACACGATGGATGTATGGATTGTGGTAAGAGTTGTATGGGCCCCCAATAAAATGATTTTTTTTTTAAAATGATTTTATAGCTTTGGAAACCCTATGTAGGTAGGGTCACTGAGTCAGAATTGACTTGATGGCAGGGAATTTGGATGTTTTTTCTATGTGCTACTTGAAAAAACCAACTACCGGTTAAATTCTACTTAAAGATGGCATGAGCGTGTTATGAAGTTGGTCGTTGATTTAAAGAGCTGGTTTTTGGTCGAGGCACTGAGAGGTAACCTGCAAACCCTCAGACTTGCTCCGTTGATTGGAACCTTTCTTATTCGTGGAGGGGCTCCACCCCTTAGCTGTGTGACAAGTAACACTACGCAGTGACTCTCGGGCAGGGGCTGGCCAGGCCAGAAAGACCTTAAGTCCAGCCTCCCTTCAGCAGAGAGAGCTTGGGGCTGGATTCAACCGCATGGGCAATGGTTGACTTAGTCACGCCTGCAGTAGGACTGCGTTTGAATATGGAATCTCCATTAGCTTTCTGGGTGGTGAAAAACATTGGGGGTTGGGTCATTTCTGAGGACATGGAAACTCAGCGTATTGGAACCTTCCTAGGCCTTGTCCTTTGGGAATTATTGAACCCAACAGAATATTGGAAAAGGTCAGAAGGGAGAGTGTCATGGGAACCCCCTAAGATGACAGCTGGTTTCTGCTGCCTTTAGGAGCGTGCTCTTTAACTTGGGTCTGGAAACCCTCAGGAGTCTACCAAAACAAGAGCCACACTACAGCTAACGAGTTCAACAAGGTCAAGGTCCCAAGGCAAAAACCACTTGATGGCCACAGTCGCACCACTGACTGGCTAGCACTAGGCCTGGAATGTTCACGCTTTCTTCTCTGCCTCTTTTCTAATAATTTCCCCACGAAGGTTTTGATACCGCAATCTAATGAATCCCATACATTAAAAAATAAGGAGATTAAATGTGTGCAGGTGGTCCAGAATAAAGGAGAGTTTAGTTTCTATATTAGGAATATATTTAAAAACTGGAATTGTGTAGCAGTATACTGAACTGCCTTCCCAAAAGACCAAACGTATTGCCGTCAAGTTAACTCTAAGGCACAGCAGCCCTGCAGGACAGACTAGACCTGCCCCTGTGTTTCCAAGACTGCCAGTCTTCACAAGAGCAGAAGCCTCCTCTTTCCCTTGAGGAGCAGACGGTGGTCTAGAACTGCGACCCTTGTGGAACCCAGGGCTCCTGTTAGACCTAGAGTCTCTTATGTTTACAACAGTCATAGAAGGAAGATCTGCCTTGGGAGGTAATAGTTACTCGTGATGGTAGGTGTCTAAAAAGAGCTTTCAACCAATTAAGATTCTGTACTCACCCCTGCTTCATCTACCTGGTATAGTCCCCAAGGCTTGCAAGCCATTTTGATACACACTGTAGTAAGGATCACAAACAGGTCAGCAACCTGCATATTTTAGATGAAAGGTTTTATACTGTCATAGTTAAGTGAGTTAATAAGGTGGCAAGTTAAGGATAACAGAAAGAAATGAGAAAGGTTGGTACACCTCTAATATTAGAAAATGGAAAAAAGAAAAATAACAGCTTAGGTTTAGACTAAAATTGGCAGCATGGCTCTTGAAGACCATTTGCCTTAGCCTTCCTGCAGAGTTGAAGGCACACGCGGCTCTAGAGTGAGGTCCCCGCAGTGTGGGACCTGTCCTGTGCACACGGTTTCATACTTTGACCAAGTAGAAGGGATCTAGTGAGGCCTTATCAGATAGAAGATGAATGTGCAGTTTCGCAGATGTGCATGCTACCGTGCGGATTATGAAGGTTCCTTGGGCACTGCTGTGCCCTCCTGTGAGATGTTTTATTCTCAGCCATCACGCCCCGCTCCCCGTCCCTTGCCCACGACCATTACAGTGATAAGAGAGTCTGCTTGCCGTACGGTGATGTGTCTTGAATAGTGACCATTAGTTTGTGGTTAGTTACCCTTAGCCTGCATGGTAGCCTTCAGGTTAATGGCCTCTTTTATGTTCATTCATTTTATTTTATTTCCCATCGTGGTTTTGTTTATTTCTTTTTTTGTTTTTTGTTTTTCTGTTCTCTTTTTTAAAACCGTCGTGGTTTGCCCTTCATATTCCCCAATGTTTGCACATGACAAGATGTTGCCATCCCAACATTGCCTCCCACTTCACTGACCAGTGCCACTACTGACCATCTAGCGCCAGCCACCGCGGGACCACTGCCTTCGGCTCCCCGGGACGTCGTGGCCTCCCTGGTCTCTACCCGCTTCATCAAACTGACGTGGCGGACACCTGCATCAGACCCTCCTGGAGACAACCTCACCTACTCTGTCTTCTACACCAAGGAAGGGGTTGCTAGGTGAGTGCCAGTGTGTCTGGATCCAGTTGGCCGCATGCATCTGAGCCCACTGCAGCCTGGTCATGCCTGCCTGCTCCCCTCCCCCGGGCTCTTGTTTGTGAGGGGTATTGCTAATGTTCAGTCCAGAAAACATGGTTGCTAACTGAGGTGTGTTCATTAAAATACTCTAAGCCAGGCTGAGACTCTCCTGGTGTTCTGTCCAGCCCTTCTGAGATGGCTTAAGGAGTGTGTGATCAAGGTAGGTCACTTTGTATGAACAAAGACTAAAATGAATATTTGCCTGAGCCCTTGTGTCAGTGTGGACTGCGGAGCTCCAGAGTCTGCAAGAGAAGTTAGTGACCCCACAGGGTCGCTGTGAGTCCGAAGCCACTGGACCATACTTGACAGCAGGAGCAATCTGCCGGAAGCAGCGCTTTCATGAAATCCCTCTCTATCCTCAGCCCTCTCGGGAACTCAGGCTGCTTTTCTATTGCTTCGAGGAAGAAGCCCAGAATCTCCGGGGAGCTTCCTCCCGTGTCTGACTTGGTCTAGCCAACCTTATTTTTCCATCTCTCCCAACTTGATCTCGGTTTCTAATGAAACCAGACTAATTCTTAGCACTGTGATTTCCCCCACGTGCTGGTGTCTTCAATCACCTCTTCTCTCCCGGCCAGCTAAAGTACGCATCTCTTTATATAGATGAGGGCAAGTCAGAAAGTGTTGCTGCTGGGGCATGAGTGGACTTTCACATCCGACGGCTACACATCTCTCTCTCTGACCAGTAGGTGGCTTCAGACGAGTTCTCTTGGTAATACTCTGGCTTTCGTCAAAAAGGCCCACTTTCAACAAAAAGGCCCACTTTCAACAAAAAGGCCCACTTTCAACAAAAAGGCCCACTTTCAACAAAAAGGTCCACTCCACACAGTGGCTTACACAAGGGTATCTGCTGGGCTAGTTTAATTTGAGGCAGTTCAGAAAGTTGTGGCAACTGTTTTGGGGGGAATGCCAAAGGGCTAACCTGGATAGATTTTCTGGAAGGACAACCACAGGGGGGCGGTTATTAGAAAATCTTAAGAAAAGAAAAACGTGCATTAGCAAGAAAAAGCAGGAAAATTGTAAAGAGGGATTTCCCCACCACTACCACCACCAACACAACAATGCACCTGCTCAGTGTTTGAGGGTCGCAGGGGCTGCCCCTTGCTTCTCCCATCCGCCGTATGTACAGCCCTGTAGACGGGTTTTTATTCCCAGAACACAAAGAGCATTGAAAGGGCAGCCCTGCGAGTGCCAAACTGCTGTCCTGATGACATCTGCACTGAAGAGAGCGGACTCTCAGTGAAAGGTTGGAGAGACGGAGACATTGGCTTCAGAAGGGCATAGCCCTAGACACAGGATGCGGCAAAAACAATGTCTCCCCATTGTGATATTTTCATTTAATGGCGGTTTCTAGTTTTTGTAGCAATACTTTTTTTAACTAACCCTCAACTATATGTGTGCGTAGAGATGTACATATATTTGTATAAAATATGTATGTATATATTCCATCAGTCCCTCTAGGTCCAGAGGTAAGCTTAAAGCATTTTTGGGCACCGCATTTTGCAAATATACTTATTTGCACCGATAATATTAGCCCTTGTTTGTGGCGCACACAATCTACTGCTGTCCATTTGTTCCTCTTCGGTCACTTCAGGTGGACTTGTGTTATCTTCTCTTTGGGAAGAGCCAAGCCTTGTGCTGTGTGCCCTAGACGCGCTGCTGGCATGTGGCGGGATTAGATCCCTTCACTGTGCTCACTCTTTGCACCACATTAAGAAAGCCGCAGTCTGCTTTAGTGAGAGGTCCCGAGACAGGACAGGACACTTACCTTTCTACCTGAGTGAGAGAAAGAGAGAGAGACTGAGTACTTTTCCCTGGCCTATTCCTGGGCCTCCTCCTTGCCCATCCTCTGGTGGCATCTGCTGAGGCCTTCCAGGAAGACTCTTCAGTCCCTCCCACCTCTCATGTGCTGGAACCAGCATGTTCCTGAGTTACATTTCCAGGAATTTGTGAAAACCTGATTGTAGCTTGAAATTAGCTACGCTTGGAAGTTTTCGCATCAATAAATGCTATCCCCCAGAGCCCGTTGTTAACGTTTAGCAAAGCACCCCTACCAATCACACCACCTTTTGGGATTTATATAGTTTGGGGGTGGGCTTTGGAAGAACATGTATCACTTTCTGATTTTTTTCTCTTTTATTCCATTATTTATTGTGTGTGTCTTATTCAGTTGAAGATCACCACGACCTGAAATAGAGGCTGGCATATAGTAGTGGGGCGGGGTAGAGCTGCCCCTGTGGGTTTCGGAGACTATAACTCTTCTTGGGGGTTGAAAGCCCCGTCTCTTTCCCTCAGTGCTGCTGGTGGTTCCTAATTGTTAACCTCGGGATCGCAGCCCGGCTCGGAACCACTTCGCCACCAGGGAGGCAGTATAAATTCGAGTGGCCTTTGGGGAGTGGTGATTTGGCAGTATTTTCAAATCTTTTCATGTGAATTTCCTTCAATCTAGTTACACTTTTACCTGTCTGTCTTATATGCACACAGATAGTAAGCACAGGGAGCTTATATAAAAATGTTTATTGTCGCATCGTTTGTAAGGACAAAGCCAACACACACACAGTTTAAATGTTCTTCGATAGAGGAGCATACAGAGAGTGTTTGTGTGTCCTTATGGAGTGTAGTGTAGCAGGCTTTAGAAAATGACTTAGAGCTGTGTGTTTTGATGGTACAGGTAAATATACAGACCGGTGATTCTCAAATGGGGGCAATTTCTCCCCCAGGGGACAGGTCGCAAAACTTTTTGTTTTCACTACTAGGCTAGAGGGATGGGATGGGATGTTACTGGTGTCAGTGGGGAGAAGCCAGGGACGGCACTAAACATAATACACAGGACAGCCCCTACAGCAGAGGACTGTCCAGCCCCAGACCCTGACACCTTAGTGTGGACAGAACTGGCCTCAGGATGTGACAGAAGGATGAGGGCTTTGTTTCTTTCTTTACTACGTAGACTTGCGAGAGAATACATTGCTCTTAAAATTGTCGTTAATGGTTAAGTATTATGAGCAGGGAGACAAACAAATGAAGTTACAATGGGAGAAAAAGGTAAGCATTACACGGTTGGAGGCCAGAAGCCAAGTTTGTATAAAGGGGAGGAGGACACCAGGTAGGGTTTCTGTTGACTCTCTGCTTCCAGGGTGTCAAGAAAGCTAGCTACTCTGCTAACTGGCCTGGCGTTTGGGGCAGGGTTTGAGTCAAGTCCTTGTTTGGAGCCAGATGTTCACATGCCAGGAAGAATTTGGGCGAACGGTTGGTGCGGTGGGGCAGTTCCAGATTGCTGAGCAAGGGTCCGCTGTGGTTTCTTCCCCACGGCTTGCACTAGTGGTGCCTTGGGGACCTTAAGCAAGATTGGCAGGAAGGCAGATTGGGTTCGTGGTAGATGTTGTGCTCCCAGGAGACACACCAGGCAGTGACTCGGGATGGATAGGGTGTGCCTGGGAAATGTTTCAAAGGAAGATTCTTTGAAACTGGTCTCTGTGGAGGAGCACAGTGCAGAGAAGTCCCAAGTCCAAGGACTGCCTTAGCTTCCTGTTTCATGAACAAAGTGCTTTCTTAAACTTAACCTCTCTAAGCACATTTTTCTCGAATGAAAAATGAGGGTGATAAATGTACTCCTGAACGCTTCCAATAAGAATTAACTGAAGATTGGGGTCTACGTAAACATGTTTGTGCTTCAGGAAGTGTGGTGCCCCACTTCCCACAATTGTACGTTCTACCACCGGGTGGCACTAGGCGCCCCGGGTACCTGAGTTGTCCCACATTCCAAAGCAGGGGTCCTCAAACTGCAGCCCACCGAGGACATTTATCCGGTCCACCGGGGTGTTTTTGCCCCGTTTGTTGGTTTACTTCAAAATAGGATATGTGCAATGTGCATAGGAATTTTTTCATAGTTTTTTAAAACTATAGTCCGGCCCTCCAACGGGCCTGAGGGACAGTGACCTGGTCCCTGTTTTAAATGTTTGAGGACCCCTGTCCAAAGGGTTCCAGCCTCTGCCCTTTCGCCCGCAGCGCATGGGCCTTTGGCTGTTATAGCTGTGCTTCTCGATGCTAACCGCTAGAGGGAGAATAACATACGTCCTTCCAGAGGTTGTTGACTTTAGAGCTTAGGGTGCTGGCTTAGCGATCTGTTAAGTCTCGTCCAGAGGTTGACAGACCGTGGGACAAATCAGACGGGCGACTAAACAGCAGCCTCCATTTTGCTCTTGGCCTGATGTACTACAGTGGCACTTGGGGGAGCTGGAAACTAGATGGGACCCCCCCCTTATTTTTTACTGATCTCACAAGTGTTCCACCTTTGGCAGGGTGCCGTCTTACCACTTTCCTATCACTTCTTTCGGTGGAAAATGCCCGAGTTTCCCTCCTCTGACAGGCTTTCGTTTTACATCAGTTCCGGCTTCCACGGGTTTAACTGTATGGACCATCAGGCCCTTTAAGAGAGAGTTTGCTCTAAGTCTGCTCCTCCCTTGGAATGCGTAAGGGCGGAACTTCAAGCCCCCATGGGTCAATGACTGCCCATGGACCCACAGTTCACTAGTAGCATTGCCAGGAGAACTGGATCACACAACTTCGGATTAAATGGAAGTAGACCCTCCTCCCATTGTCTTGTTTCGAGTCTGTGTGGATGAGCAACTCAGACTAGCCTCTGGAGTGGAGCTTTCCGTTGAGTGAGGTGTAAAGTATTTTCTTTTAGACAGGAATCGTTTGTGGACAGCATTTCTGCAAATGTCCGAAGCCGCCGAGTTTCCAGAAATAGCTGATGGCTTCTTCCTTGGGCTCTGTGACTTGGAAGTCTCACCTCATAGATGCTCAAGGGTCTCCTGGCAGTCTCTTTTTAGCCACAGCACTCTGCTCCAGTGAGCTCAGCTGATTATAGAGAAACAATCTCCTACAGAGTGGTGTAGGGGCATGTTGGGTTTTTATTGTTTAATCAAAGTAAATTAACTATAGAAAACTATTGAAAAACGCCTCCCTCAAATGCACAAGTCCCTATTCATTCAGACAACTTGACCGGCTCCTGTAGACCTTAACAAACTATAGTTACTGACAGCAGGGCAAATTACCAATGCTTGTCGGGATGAATTTTAATTCAACAGATTTGACATTTCAAAATAGTTTCTCCCACAGGGTAGTTTTGGCTCTTCTATCACTTTCACAAAGTAGATATAGGTCTTTCTTCCTGTGCTTATAATTCATAAAGGCCAGTTGTCTAAGTGAGTAGGGAATCCATGTGGTGTAGTGGTTACACATTGGGATGCTGACCCCAAGGCCAGCAGTTTGAAACCACCAGTCACTCCATGGGGAAAGATAGGCTTCCCACTCCCTAAACAGAGCACAGTCTCAGAAACTCAAGGGGCATTCCTTCCCTGTCTAATAGAGTTGCTGTGAGTCAGCATCAGCTTGAAGGCAGTGAGCTTAGCTTTGGATTTTAGTGTCATGGTTTCTGTCATAGTAAGGACAGTGGGCTGAGCATAGCCCCCATTATTTAGCTTGGAAGCTACCTTTTAATTGAAGAGCCTAGATAACTGACCTTTGCTTCTCATCGCTTCGTAACTCAGGATCATTGGGTTCATTTGTACTGTTTGAAAGATTTGTCAGACATTTCCAAATGGTCAATTTGTAATCATTCTAATGAGTACTGGTTTGAAGAAATAAATTCTAAAATTCAGTGTCTTCGTCTGTTTTAAAGATTGGGTTACATGGAGAATTCATTTAACTTTGTAATGGTTTTCTTCCCAATTTTAAAGGTGATAATGTCTAGCTTTAAAAAAGAAACTGAGAGTCTACTATCCAACACACACACAGCATCCCTTGATAGTTTCTTTAGCAATTGGGTCACACATATTTAGCCAACCACCTTCTGTTAATCTCCCTGAGAATCACTCACTAGAACTCAGCCTTATAACGCCAGTGAAGACCATGAGCTGCTCTCTCCGGAAGGACGTTGGGATTATAATCAGCACTAGCAGTGTTTGAGCCAGACACCAGCGAGTTTATAGGCACACATAACCTTGCTGGGACCACGGTCATGTGCTCTATAATACACTCCCCCACAGCTCCAGAGTCTCGCTGTTTGAGAACGGAGACTTAATTTGACCTAGAGTTGTTAAGACTTTGGTACAGAGAGGTGTCAGTGAGGCATTGCCATGAAAATGCAGTGGTGCATTCTAGAAAGATGCCTGACTGGTGCCTTTTCTTTGCCCACAGAGAACGTGTGGAGAACACGAGCCGCCCAGGAGAAATGCAAGTAATGATCCAAAACCTGATGCCGGCCACTGTGTATGTCTTTAGGGTCACGGCTCAGAATAAGCACGGCCCCGGCGAGAGCTCGGCTCCTCTGCGGGTGGAGACACAGCCTGAGGGTAAGCCTCCCACCCTCCCACCAGCCCCACCGCAGGTCTGAGTGGGTGAAGGGCCACGCGGCGTTTTGCCTCGCACTCCTTAGAGAGAGAGGAGATGACAATTCAAGGAGCTCCTGAATTCAGGGGAGAAGATCGGTCCACTTCAAGCAATCACAAAGGATCGCCGGTTTACCTCTGCGACTTCTGTACACATTCAGACTTTACTGGCCCTTTAAGACCCCTCTCAGAGCCTTTTTCCTGACCCTGGTTAATGTTGTAGCCCTTCAATTTCTAACATACATGCTCACTTTTCTCTTTGAATATTTGATTTTTTTTTATATATTTGATTATTTTGATCTTTCACTTGTCTTATGTTGAAGACTTTGTCTTTGCCACTCGTGCATTTCTCACCCTGGCTACTAGACTGCCTTCCACATGAAGAAGATTTTTCATAACTGTAGTCAATGGGATTGTCTCATCTTTATATGTATGACACGCTTCTTTTTCAACCTAAAGTTGCTTCCTATTGCATGCCTTAACATTTTCTTTAATGAAGATGAACATCATGGTGGCTTATTTTACATGTATCTTCATGTCTTAAAGGGGCCCTGGTGAGTTAGTGGTTATATAATGGGCTGCTAACTACAAAGTCAAGCCACCAGCTCCACGGGAGAAAGGCCAGGCTTCCCACTCCTATAAAGAGTTACTTCTCGGAAGCTCTGAGTCTCAGTCCTGCACTGCCCTGGGGGGTTGCCGTGGCTCTGGCAGGGAGATGAGTTTGCTTGTTTTGTATGCCTGAAGTCTGGTTAAAAACAGCAAACCTGCCAGTTGTGACTTTTTCCCTAGACGTCTGCCTTCTTTGACTACAAGTCACCGTCATTCCTCAGAGCAGTCTTCGGGCTTCTTTATTGTTACCTGCACTTGTTTGCTGTGTGTGTGTGAGAGAGAGAGAGAGAGAGAGAGAGAGAGAGAGAGAGAGAGAGAGAGAGAGAGAGAGAGAGAGAGAGAGAGGAGAACACAACCTACAGTAATAAAGATTGTACTGCTGGTAGGAGGCATATGTCATACATGTGTGGAAGCTGCTTACCAGAGGACTAAACGTAGTAAATGAATTTAGCAGGGAAATGATGGGAGTAATCCAAGGCCTGTACCTACAGGTCAGAATAAGGGAAGTCGGAGGCTAGGAAGCTTTGCTTCCTGATTCTGTGGCGAACCATTCACTCGTCGAGATTGATCAAGTACCTCCTTTGGGTAGCTGTGATTCGGAATCGACTGGTTGACAGTGGCTGTACGAGGCACGAGAAGGCCTGGAGATCTACTTCTGAACAAACAAACAAACAAGAATCATTCCGAGAAAACCATATGGATCACAGTGGTTTGATCCCATTGTTCATGGGTTGTCATGAGCCCAGGACTAACTCAGAGCTGCTGACAGCCACATGGCAGCTGCCACACGGAGTACTAGGGAAATAGAAAGGAACCAGATAGGAATTTTCCCTTGATATAATGAGCTGCCGAACTAAGAAGCAACAGATTACTTCAGAGACAGAGACTGAAGATCGGAATCAAACCTAGGCAAGAGAAGGGGCACTCCCAGAGAATCCAGGGATTGACCTAAAGAAAACATATGTTCTTGTTACAGGAAAGGATGTTAAACATCAGAGTTGTACATGTTCAAACATGAGTAGGAACATGCCTACCAATTTCAAACTCAGTTACCTCCATTAAGTGTCCCTATACAGGCTGTATCCACGAGAGCTATGGAAAGGCAGAATAAGGAAAAATGACTAGAAGATAGGTAAGTTAAGGCAAATGCTAGACTAAGGTTGGTCTGGAAGTATTTGACATAGAAGATTTGGGAGGAAGGAAGCTGCCTGACCTAAGTCTCCAAAATAGAATCAACATGGAAGAAAAGGCTACTACATTTAACCGAGTGCCAGGATTCTGACCTGGAGCCTGCGAATCTTATGGAAATTCATGAGAATGCATACGTGTGCACCTGTTCACCTTCACATTGTTTTGGGGAGAGAACAGGTAGCTCCTGTGCCTTGCTCAGGGCTTGAGAGTCAAACTGGAGAACCCTGGGACTCAGCAAGTCACTGCCAACTTTAAAGATGGAAGGCAACCTGTGAATTCAGAGTGAGTTCTTTGAGTAACTGACTGCCAGTGTTGTGGGCAGTGAATGTACAAAAGTGACTTGACTCCTGCCCACTAGGAGCACAGTCTGGGACCAGAGACATGAGAGATGCCATTTTAATTGCATGCATAGTATTGCCCTCACAAAGGAAGGAGGCACGGGATCATTTGTTGCAGAAGTTTGGCGAAAAGATAAAAAGTTAAATAAGACTGTTGATGGGAAAGGGCAACAGGTTCTAGTGAAGGCATTTTTAGGGCTAGAGAGAGAGTGTAGCGTGTTTTGGCACACAAGAAGGAGTTAGTGGAGAACGATTAGCATTTCGTCTGGAGGTATTCAGCTTGTGTGTGGGATGTATACGTGTTGGAATCCGCTCGCGACAATATTGTACATATTTAGCTCCACAAACCAACTGAAACCAGCCCCAACCCCCCACCTCACCCTTCTTTATTATTATGCCACTGCTTGACTGAAATGAAGGAATTCATTAGCGCCTTTTGTAGGATCATATTTGCCTCCCCTTAGCCAGTGAATATATTGGAAGTGATTTCAAGGGAATTCAGGAACTGTTTTGCTTTCCTTCTTTAATAAGTTAGAGGAAAGTTTCCCATAGTGGCCAAAGTGTGACAGATCCCACCTGTCAGGCGGCACACAATATGGTCTTGACATTCAACGAATAGCATGATTCATGACTAAATATAGCAAACAACTGGGAGCATAACCATACTCAGGTTCCTCTACTCTGGTAGCAAAATTCGTCTTAAGCTGTGGTGGTAGGTTTTCAAGAAAGCCAGCTCGGTTTGTATTTTTTGGTTGTTTCCCCCTTCTCCTCTTCCCATCTCTTAAGTCTAATGGATGTCTATTACAGAGACACTAGTGCCAGAGAAATTGTTTTCAAATATGGAATGTCTACCAAAGTGTAGAAATAGGCAGCGACTCAGGATTTATATATATGAGGGGGTACCCCTGAAAAAAAAACACCCAGAATCCCCCCCCACGCTATGTTTTTTAAAAAATTTTATAAGACAATCTTATCGCCTTCAAAGTAGTCTCCATTGCACTTAATCCATTCGTCACATCTGCAATTCTATTCTTGGAAACATTTTCCAAACTCATCTGTTTGGATGGCTGACAGCACCTCCCTCGTTTTTTCCTTCACTCCTCTGTCATCAAATCGCTGCCCTTTCATGTCCCTCTTCATGCTTGGAAACTAAAGGGAGTCATGCGGAGCGAGGTCAGGTGAGTGAGGTGCATGGGGCAAACGAGGCATGCTGTTTTTGGCCAACAACTGGTGCGCTGAGATGGCTGTGTAAGCAGGTGCATTGTCATGGTGGCAAAACCAGTCCCCCATCTGCCACAAACCAGGCCTATTTTGTCACACACTGTGATGCTCTCTCTTCAGAACCTCTAAGTGGAAAGCCTGATTAACCGTCTGACCTGGTCGAACAAGCTCCAAATGTGTTATCCCCCTCACATCAAAAACCCAACGAGCATCATCTCGATCGTTTATTTCACTTGAGGACCTTTTGGGGGGCAAGGTGACAATGGTGTCTTCCACTGGCTTGATTGCTGTTTCCTTTTGGGGTCATAAGAGTAGCACCCTGTCTCTTCATCAGTAATGACCTTGGGGGGGAAAAGGTCTGGATCGCTTCGGAGCTGTTTCTTTCAAAGCACAGCATGCTTCCAGCCAATGCTCTCTTTCCTGGTCAGTCAAAACCCAAGGCAAAGTTCATCCCCTCACTTTCCCAAATCTTCTATTAAAATTCGCTGAACCAAGCTCCAAGACAGTCCAGCTAACTTCCCCATCTCTTCAATGGTCCGTCGCCAGTCTTCCAGCACAAGCGCACAGATTTTATCAACATTGTCTTCTGTTCAGGAGGTTGATAGATGTCCAAAATGAGCTTTGTTATCAATCGACAGTATTCTTTTTTGAACTGAGAAAACCACTCATACACTTGAATTTTTCCCATAATGCTGTTTTTGTAAACTGTGTTCAACATCACAATAGTTTCTGTGGCATTTTTCCCGAGCAGGAAACAAAAGTTCACAGCCACACATTGTTCTCGTAAACTGGCCCTCAAAAAATGATGTTCTAGTGAAACTGCTTTTATGAAAGTTTTCACTGTGACCAGAGAGGACCTTTCCATGTGACACCCCTTGTGCACTAACTCAAAGCAAATGTGTGATGCTCGCCTGATGGGGAAAATGCGTATTATGAAAGCTCTGCCCAGCAGAGCTTGTTTCTGTTTTTTGGGGGGATGTACTCCCTTGTATGTTGGTACTGGAGACTACTGGTCACAAAGAAGGATAGGGTTAGAGAGGTATGTGAGCCATGGTGCATACTAGAACCAGATGGACAGACTGGCATTTGATAAGGCAGCCAAACATCCATCCATCCAATATGTTGCTGAGTGTATGATGACATTCTTTCCGCTGGTCTCCTTAAGCCCAAGCCTTAGAATGTACTCAGTCCCTGGCTCCATCACTCCCTAACTTTACCATCACTTGGGGGAAAAGTTCTTACTGTTTCAGCCTCAGTTTCCTCATCTGTAAATGGGAATGATCATAGTCTGCACCTCATTTGTGTTATCACAAAGATTAAATAAAAACCTAGAGGTCTAAATATAGGCGTGTACATATGTAAATGTATATATATAAAACAATAGAGAAATTGACCTAAATATATTCATGTTATGTACATATATGTTAAATATTAAGGTAGCAGATGGACATTGGTCCTCAACTCAAGTACTCCCTCAACGCAAGAACACTTTGTTCTAATAACCCAGCATTCAGTGACACTCACCTTCCCAAAACAATCACTGAGGACAAATGGGTGCATAAGCAAATGTGAAGAAAGCTGATGGTGCCCGGCTATCAAAAGTTATAATGTCTGGGGTCTTAAAGGCTTGAAGATAAACAAGCGGCCATCTAGCTAAGAAGTAACCCAGCCCACATGGAAGAAGCACATCAGCCTGTGTGATCATGTGTCGATGGGATCAGTTATCAGGCATCAAAGACCCTGAACAAAAAAAATCATATCAATGTGAATGAGGGGGAGTGTGGAGTGGAGACCCAGACCCCATCTGTAGACAATTGGACATCCCCTTACAGAAGGGTCACAAGGAAGAGATGAGCCAGTCAGGTGCAGTATACCATTGATGAAACATATAACTTTCCTCTAGTTCTTTTATGCTTCTTCTCCGCCCCCACCCCCACTCCACTATCATGACCCCAGTTCTACCTTACAAATTCAGTTAGACCAGAGCATGTATACTAGTACAGATAATAGCTGAAACATAGGGAATTCAGGACAGATAAGCCCCTGAGGAACAATAATGAGAGTGGCGATACCAGGAGGGGAAGGGGAAGGTGGGGGGAAACCAATCACATAGCTACATATACCCCGTTCCCAGTGGGACAGATAACAGAAAAGTGGGGGAAGGGAGACATCAGTCAGTGTAAGTAAGACATGGGGAAAAATTTTATAAATTATCAAGGGTTCATGAGTGAGGGAAAGGGGGCGGGGGGAAACGAGCTGATACGAAGGGCTCAAGTAGAAAGAAAATGTTTTGGAAATGATGATGGCAACACATGTACAGGTGTGCTGGATACACTAGATGGATGTGTGGATTGTGATGAGAGCTGTACGAGCACCCAATAAAGTGGTTTAAAATAAAAATAAAGGGAAAAGTGATACAAGAAAGGAAGAAAACCTATATGAAGCCAAAATACTTCATTGTAGTCATTCAATAAATGGAGCTGTTTTTAAAAGGCATTATTTTTTAATCATTTTATTGGAGGCTCATACAACTCTTATCGCAGTCCATCCATCCCTCCATTGTGTAAAGCACATTTGTACATTCATTGCCCTCATCACTCTCAAAACATTTGCTAGCCACATAAGCCCCTGGCATCAGCTCCTCATTTTTACCCCTCCCTCCCAAAAGGCATTATTATTGATCCTTTATCTAGTCCTGTGTTCTCACTATGCTACTTCATGCTTGTGTTCAGATGTCCTTTCTAAACACAGATCTCACCACGCCATGCCTCCTGCTCATAACTCGTTAGTAAGTACTTAACATGTGCCAAGAAAGTCCAAACCTATTAATTCAACCCAAGATGTCAAGTCACTTCCACAGCTGTTAATCTGTACAGGAGCAAGCAGCCTCATCCTCTTCCCGCAGAGCAGCTTCTGGGCTGGCAGGCTTGAATCTGCGGGGAGCAGTCCACCTCCACCGCTACCCAACAGCGCCGCCCGGGTGTCACCAAGGTGTTTCCTTCTTTGATTCCTGTCGCCCTTTTCCACATTCTCTCTTGCATGTCCATCCTATGATCCGCCTAATCTGAACCGCACAGCACTGTGTCTTTTCTATACATAGACAAGCCTTGTATCGCCTCCCGTGGACCCATTGAATGGAATCATTTCCCTCTTGGTATATGAGCAAAACCTTCTGCATTCTTGATTCCAACAGGCTTAATCAATCCTCCCCTTTCCTGACTATCCCCTTCCAAGGCAGACTGGAAGCCTCTCCTCCCTCTCGTGCTGCTGTAATAGGGACCCCACAAGTGGCTGGGGGGGGGGGGATGGGGAGCTGCAACAAACTGATCCAGGGGAAGGCTTTCTCTCTGACAGCTCTGAAGGGAAAATGCCCTTGTCTCTTCTGCTTCTGTTTCTTGATTCTGTGGAGATCCATCTCCTTGGGGTTTGGCATTTGGTTTATCCCAACCACCCTTCCTTGTTTAATCTATTTTTATCTCAAAAACCATTGCCTCAAGACACACCCAACATGAATACTGTCTCAGTAAAATAACCAAGAAAACCCATTCCCCAGGATTAGTTCCATAGTGTATAGGTCAAGATTTACAATGCATATTTAGAGGGGAGGGGGTTTGCAATCCAATCCATACAGAATGGGTATGACATTACATGTCTGCCTACCCTGATTAGCATGTGAATTCCTTGTGGACCGAGCACTATAGTCCCAAGACCTACTGTAAACTCTCCCAGCTCACTGCCATCAAGTCAATGCTGACTCATGACCAGCCCCTGTGGGTTCCTGAGACTGTTTATAGGAGTAGAAAGCCCAGTCTTTCTCCCTCAGAGCTGCTGGTGGTTTCAAACTGCTGACCATGCAGCTCCCAGCCCAAGGTATACCCACTACACCACCAGGGCTCCTGGCCCTACCATGGTGCCTGGCAATAGAAGACTTTCTTTGTGGTGGCTGCTGGTCTGTGATTCACAGTGCCACTGCAAAACCAGGACTTTACAAATCACAAAAGAGTTCTGCCAATTTCTGTTTCCTGTCGTTAACCAGGTGCTTCTCACATCGTTGGTGCTTTTAAGTCATGGAAAGGAAGATGCGTTTAATTCTATGTGATCCTGAAGCCACTTCAATTAAAAACACTTATCAGCTGTTCTTGTCCTTTAAATGTGCCCACTTTGTGGACATTGCTGAGAATGGCCATTGAGGAATGCCCTGGGTCTCATGTAAAGCTTGCTTTCCTGAAATTTGTTTTCTAGTTCAGCTCCCTGGACCAGCACCTAACATCCGAGCGTACGCCATTTCACCCACTTCAGTCACTGTCACATGGGAAACACCGCTATCTGGCAATGGGGAGATTCAGAATTACAAGCTGTACTACATGGAGAAAGGGATTGACAAAGAACAGGTATAAAATGAAGCCTCTTTTCAGTACATTGATGGAACAAGTAGAGTTGAAAAAATATTCTGAAACAGCACTGCTTGAATAGAATCTGAGGAGTCGGAAGATCATGAGATTACCAGCTGGGACGTTTCAGCTTCTTTGTATCCAGTAGTTCTACCAGCAGAGGTCACTAAATAGCAAGCAGTGTTTTTAAAGTAAATTGCCAGTGTTTATGAATCACCTGCTTTGACTGTTTATTAACAACGTATAAAGGGGGCGGGTAGGCAGGGGAGGAATCTGCATAATGTTCCCAAATGTGGTTCCCAAATTTATTTGGCCTGCCATTCCCTTTTCAGAAAAAAATAATTAAAAATACTTGATACCCCCTGGCTATTAAAAACTCTTGTACTGTAGCCCATAATCCCAGATACAGTGTAGGCATCTGCTTCTGTAGCCCCAGCCCCCATCTTTCTAGCACCCTCCCAAGGGATGGTGTCTCCACTTTGGGAAACACTGATACAAGGTATATAATTAATGTAGTAATTTCTTCACTTTGACTCATTTATCCTGTATATATGTATAAGTTGTTTCATTTTACTCAAGGATGTTGACGTTGCAAGTCACTCCTACACTATCTTCGGGCTGAAAAAACACACAGAATACAGTTTCCGGGTGGTGGCCTATAACAAACATGGCCCTGGAGTCTCCACGCAGGATGTTGCTGTTCGAACATTGTCAGATGGTAAGTCTTTCTGTCTGTCTATCTGTCTGCCTTTGAAAGAAACTACCACGTTCCATGTTTCTGGCCATGAAGATTCAATTTTAACTTGTTCAACCACATTTTGGAAGTGACTTTGGTCCAGTCCCTTAACATCTCTGAGCCTCTTTCCTTCTATGTCAGTGTAGACAGTGCCAACCGACTTCACAGGGCTGCTGTAAGGAGGCACTGAGAGGGCAGAGTGCTGGTGAGCCTTCCGTGTTTACAGTTTCAGTGGGAGCTTTGTTTAAGGTCCCCTAGAGGCATCATGGGTTAAGGCATGGGGCTGTTACATTCAAGGTCAGCAGTTCGAACCCACCAGCCACTGAGAGAAGGACGAAGCTTGATTGGGCTATCTGGGAAGACAAGCAGTGGTAAAGGATCCTGCCAGCGCACAAACGAAGCCCTCACTGCCACCAATTGACCCCTCAGAACAGGTATCTCTGAGTCAGTCAATCTTTATGGGAGCAGGACGCCTCATCTTGCTCCCGTGGAGCTGCTTAGTGGTTTCGAACTGCTGACGTTCCAAAGTGTAACTGCTTCACAATTGGTATGATTATTACTTATAGTGTTAGGAATAATAAGTATTAGGTGTAACGGTTTGTATTAATAGTAAAAGTTCTGAATGTGGCCATGTTATTGCAGCTATGTTGAAAATAATCCTGTTCTAATAGGTAGTATTAGAACAAAGCTGAAGTATTTGAGAGTGAAGTACTATGATGACTGCAACTATCTCTCAGGTGATTCAAAGACCAAAGAGAGAGAGAGAACAGAAGAGAAACTAAGCAGATACCACAGAACCCTAACTGTGTGAATCTAAGGAAATAAGCTTTAGTGTCTATTGTGCTATTTTTGTCACTTTTCTGAGGGCTTGACATTTTTCAAAATAAACGTTGAGAAGAGTCACTAAAAGCATAAGCCCAAGACGTTTGAGAAAAGTTGAGGGGATTTTAAAAAAATCATTTTATTGCGGTTTCTACAACTCTTATCACCATCTATATATCAGTTGAATCAGGCATGTTTGGACATGTGTTACCTTCTTTCTTTTCTAGACATTTACTTTCTATTGAGCCCTTGGTATCAGCTCTTTCCCCCCCTCTCACCCTCCACCCTCATACCCCCCCAATAGATTGTACATTGTTACTATTTTTCATCTCTCATACCGGCCGCTGGCGCCCTTGCCCCATGTTTTCTGTTCTTCCCCCTGTAGAGGGGTGTATGGTTATGTGTCGATCATTGCGATAATGTAGACTTTAAAGTCTATTAAAAAAAAGATGTACTGTTGGGTCACCTCTGACCCCCAGTGACCCCATGTGGGTCAGAGTAGCACTGCGCCATCGAGTTTTCAATGACTGATGTTGGGAAGTTAGACTTGTGTTGACCAGTTAGGCAAACGTTCACCCGACTGAGTCAGATGGCCTGTGAACCGCAGCGTCCATCACAGGAACGGACTGAGTTTGAGCCTGGTGGTCACGGGCAGTACATCCGAGTAAGAGAACCCTTGGATCCAGTGCCAGCCAAGAGAATTCGCTTGGGCAAGAAACATCACTTCTCTGAACCTCAGCTACAGGTCATTCCTCTGTCGAATGGAAATAAGAATAGGAACTCCGTTGTGAGGTGGCCTGGAGGATCAAGTGAGAAACAGATGTAGCGCTATAGCAGTGCCGGCCATGGAGTGAACCATCAGCCGATCTCTGCTGCTGCTGCTGCGACAGCACAGGATGAAGTCAGAGGGTCTTTAACAGGGAACCAGACAGAATTCTCCTCCTCTTTTGTTCTCAAGATACCAGGGCCTTAGTCATAGCCTAGTTGCATCGACCCAGTGTGCAAGAATAAACAAGCTGTGGTCTCTGGCCCCCAGATGCCTACAGCATGCTTGACACTTATATACCTGACCACCAGTTATTAGAGATCGATTTCTCGTGGGTAGATTAGGAGGAAAAGGCTTGACTGGGCATTTTGTGAGCTGAGAGGAAACCAACCAGATCTCCTGAAGTTCTCTTGGCTGCTAAGGTCACCAGGAATGATGAGGTGTGTGTAGGCTTATCCGGCCTTCTGTTCTGAGTTATGTATGCAGCTGTTTAGCAGCGGTCCCGAGCTTCTCACATCTAGACGAATGCTCCCTGCTGTGTAGTAGGCTAGAGAAACCAGCTGGCTTGCTCTCCTGAAGCAGTCATCCTTTCAATATCTCTCTGCTCTACGGGAGCGCTGCCTTCAAGGCCGCTTTAGGAACCCCACAAGAAAGCCAAGCGTGATGATTTATGTGCATCTCATTTGGGACCCATACGATGTAACCCAGTTCAGATGCTTACCGTAGCCATGAGACTTGGTTCCAGAAAATGTTTGACTCTTCCCCAAGACAAAGATAAGCTAACACGAAGAATAAGCAAAAGGCTCAGAATAGGCCTGGAAGGAGGCATGTGGAAAGGTTTAAAAGCCGCCGGCACATCCTAGAAGTAAGTATCTAACTCCCCGACAGTGTAGACCAACTCTGGTGCGGGGGCTAGCTGCGAACACCTCTGATGTTGTAAGATGCATGAACCAGAGCTCTGTCGATGGGAGCTGGCCTGAGAGCTTCAGGTACATAAAGATGCACATTTCTATGAAGTCTGGGGAACAGCAGCCTCATAGTAGGTGCTGTGTGGGTGATTGGGGGAGTAAAACACCTTTTTAAAAAAAATTCATTTTATTAGGGGCTCATACAACTCTTATCATAATCCATACATACATTAATTGTGTAAGCACATTTGTGCATTCGTTGCCCTCACCATTCTCAAAACATTTGCTCTCCACTTAAGCCCCTGGCATCAGCTCCTCATTTTTTTCCCCTTTCCCTGCTTCCCCCTCCCTCATGTACACTTGATAATTTATAAATTATTTTTTTTTCATATCTTGCACTGTCTGATGTCTCTCTTCACCCACTTTTCTGTTGTCCATCCCTCAGGGCAGAGGTTATATGTAGATCCTTATAATCAGTGCCCCCTCTCTATTCCACCCTCCTGGTATCGCCACTCTCACCAGTGGTCCTGAAGGGATCATCTACCCTGGATTCCCTGTGTTTCCAGTTCCCATCTGTACCAGTGTACATCCTCTGGTCTAGCCAGATTTGTAAGGTAGAATTGGGATCATGATAGTGGGGCGGAGGGGGGGTCATTTAGGAACTAAGGGAAAGTTGTATGTAAAATGCCTTAAAAAAAAAACCACCTTTGTTTGTTTGTTTATTTGTTTTGGCCTGTCTAGTTCCCAGTGCTGCTCCTCAGAACCTGTCCTTAGAAGTGAGAAATTCAAAGGTAAAACTCCATATTGCTGCCGCTCATTTATACGGGTTTCATAGGGAACCTTGGAAGGGCTTAACAGAAAAGGAGATTCCGTGGGAGGCAGTCAACCCAGCTGAAGGAAGGCCAGTGTTGTAATGCGTTACTCTGCAAAATACTAAACCACCCGCTGAAAGCCATCCTGAGGGAGCTGAGAAACACGGAGGCATGAATTGGGCTTCGATGTCAGTGCTGGCGTAGTCTATGTAACCCCCACTGCCAGCACTGTTCTTCAAGTAGACCGCCTTGTAGACCATGCCACTCTGGTGCGGTCCAGTCCAGACCTTGGTGAATGAGTGGAAAGAAATAAGCAGTTTGTGATGAGGCAGTCTTCAGACTATGAGATGAGGCATCGTGCTCCAGGACTCCATTTCCTCTTGGCAAGACAACCCGCTGTTCGCTAAAGGTCCCCACCGGCCTTTTGAAAAAGCTTTCGGTAGAAAACATTTGATTTCAGCTACTCCATGCTGGACATGGGAAGGAACCTTTCCACCTAACAGTAGTTGGTGCCCTGATCCAAGAAAATGCCTCTGACCTTTTCTTTTTCTTTGGAAAACGTTTCTGAGGCTTTTGGCAAGCATCTTCAGGGTAAAATATCAAGTGATCGAGGGCGCAAGGCAGTCGGTCACCGAAGGTTTTTTCAGTGAAACCAGCCTTCTGAGTGGCTGTTGAGTAACTTGGTGAGCTCCGTGTGTGCACGCTGCCGCCGTTACTTCCCTTCTGTTAATGCAGTGAAGACAGGGCAGCAATGCAGGGTCATTGTGGTTATTAAGCAGAGCAGGCTGTGGCAGTGAAGACAGCGAAGTAATGTAGGAGAGCAGTCTGGGCCTAGCTTCGGGGGTACTGCGTTTTCTCCCCATACTCTTGCCCCTTCTAGTGTTATGATACTCAGTCTCCTCGTGTTCCTGTTCCTCCCAGAGTATTATGATTCACTGGCAGCCACCGCCTCCAGCCACACAAAATGGGCAGATTACAGGCTACAAGATCCGCTACCGGAAGGCCTCCCGGAAGAGTGATGTCACCGAAACCTTGGTCACTGGGCCGCAGCTATCTCAGCTGATTGAAGGTAGGCGGCTTTGCCTCTGGGCAAGAGCTAACACGGATTTATACTATTTTACTGACCACTGTGAGCTGTTGACCTGTTTAAACGGGAGTGTTTGCAGTCAGCTTTTTAGTGGCTCCGTCTGTTTCTGACCAGTTCATAGTAGGGGAAACCACGTCTGATGGGTGAGATTGTGTTTGACTGTGTTGCTTGGCTTTTTTCTGTAGTTCATGAATTTTCTTTCTTTCTTAATACATCGTACCCCTTTGTAATCTGAAAAGAAATGAACCAAAGCAATATAAGCAACCACAACAAAAAATTACTCCCCTCAAGCTAGCTGGTAAGAGAGGTCTACAAAGTGATTTTTATAACTTGACATCCTTCATGCGCTCATGGCCCTGAGGCAGTCTTTGCGAAAAGGTACAACAATGCAGCAATCATGCTGGCCATGAGGGACACTGTAAAGTGCTAGAAAAGTCTACCAGCTATAACTCCTTCCATATGGCTTGCCTTGTGTGTACAGCAGAGCCAATGGCCCACCTGAGCCCCAGTGCAGATTGCGAGAATTCCATTCCTTATCCTGCAAGCAGGGGGCGTTGACTATGCCAGGGCAAGGGTCTTTTGCAGGAAGAGGGAGACTGGGTGCTTTCTCTCTCCGTGGAGGGAAAACCAAGCTTAGGGAGAAGAAGGGCAGATGCCCCTAAGCTGTCCTTACCCTGTGGAGGTTTACTTGGATGTGTGATGCGACTGCAGAACAGGCTGTAGCCCGAACAGAGCCCGGCCCACCCAGTCGCCCTGTGGTTCAGCAGTGCCCATCTCTGTCATTGTCAGATACATACAAAGGGGCCTCAAAGAGTTCACGGCAACATGGAATGAAAAGGTCTTTGAGTGGGTTTGCCTGGTTCAGCCCTGGTCCGAGCCTAGGAGTCGCGTGACTGGGCTGTGCCTGCTGGTCGGCCGCATCGCCTTCCTTTGTAACTCCACAGAGCTCACGGTGCTTCGTGAGCAAGCAGTGCATCTGCACCTAGGTGTTTGTAGCCAGCTGAGGTGGACAGTCAGTGCGCAGGAGCAGGGCAGGGGAGCCCTGAGGCAGACCGCGCCGATGGCCCTTGTGTTTGCTCGGAAAGCCCAAAGCAGCGTGGGGGCAGCACAAGAAAGGAAGGTTGCCCTCGCTGCTGTCTAAACCCTGAAGCTTAATGGCACCACCCATTAAGAGCTCTAACTGTTCTTACCTTACCTTATATTCCTCCCGGGTGACAGTGAAATGAAAGGCTTCCAGAAGCTCCGCACTAGCCACTTTCCTGTGCCCCCGAGGACCAGCCAGGGATATTCTCCGATTTTATTCTCGTAGCAGGAATCGTGTCTCCTGTCTACGGGGCGTTTCGTTTGAGCATTTAGCGATAGACATTTTTTTGGACACAGGAACTGCCTTGGTGCTGATTACATAAAAATAAAGTGCAGTCCTTTCTCATGAGAAGGCACTTTATTTTCTCAGTAGAACATTCGATATGTAAGCAAAATGTCGCCCTCATAGTTAAGACACCTTGGTTCACCAAGGAACTTGTCGGGTTTTAAATTCATCTCTAGGTTCATTTGTTTAACAGGCATTTCTGGAGCCTTAATTACCAACTGCTGACACTAGGATACAGGGGTGGGTAACAAGCGGGGCCCTTGCCCTCTTGAAGCATTACCTCGAAGCTTGGTAAATGGTAAGGCAAATATATGAATTGTCATGAGCCTATACTGAAACAGATGGAAGCCAGGTGGCACAGTGGTTACATGTTGACTTGCTAACCACAAAGTCAGCAATTTGAAACCAGGGAAGCAAAGTGAGGCTTTCTATTCTCATAAATGGTCCATAAACAGTCTTGGAAATCCACCCTGTCCTTGAGGATCACTGCGAGTTGGAATCAACTCACTGGCAGTGAGTTTGGTTGGTTTTTGTTTTTCGTTTTTTTAGTTCAAGGTCTGTTTGTTAAGCTTTAGGGGTATTTTCCAGTCCAGTCTGATGGAGTGCCACGCCCTGGCCCCAAAGTCTATTTTTGGTACTCCCTCGGGACTTCCTTGATCTGCTCCCTTTGCTGTTCTGTTGTACGCCCTTAGTGTTTTGCCTCAGTGTGGTAGGGTCAGATCAGGTGCAATTCCCACACTGTGCCTCCAGTGTTGTCCCCTGTAGGGCTATGGGTCAGTGAGGGATGTCATGTCTCTTAGTGGGGCCCTAAGGTCCTCTCTGTGGATTGACTG
Organism: Tenrec ecaudatus; assembly: GCF_050624435.1. Taxonomy (NCBI): domain Eukaryota; kingdom Metazoa; phylum Chordata; class Mammalia; order Afrosoricida; family Tenrecidae; genus Tenrec; species Tenrec ecaudatus. The sequence continues at coordinate 56,644,403 of NC_134546.1, read as the reverse complement.
CTCTGAGTGGGAGTATGGTCCTTAAGGCTTGGTGGGCCAGGCTGTGCTCCACTCTCTCTTCCTCCCCCTTTATTTGCTCCCATGTGCTCTGATCAGACATGTCCCTCTCCCTGAACTGTAGCCTCAGTGCCGTCCTCTGAAGTAAATTCTTCGGGAGGGGGGGAGGGCGGCTGTCCACCTAGTTAGGCTTGAGACTGGCCCTGAGTTTGGTTTTTTAATACTGGACAATGGATTAAATGATTAAGTTTTAACTGGAAGAAATTATTCTTGTGGCCTTTATAAAAAAGTGTCCCACCTTCTACCATCAACTCTAAACTCCGTGGGTTACTTAGAGAGGAAGGAGCGCTTGCTCTCTTCACAGACAAGGGGGCTTCACAAGGTCATAACTGAGTGTTTTTCAGGAACTTCCTGAAGCGCCCGCATAGTGTCTCTCGCTAACTCACTCACTCTCATTCTCGACCTTTCGATCTAACCTCTCCCCTAAAGAGGGAGTGGGGAGGCCAGTCAGTTGGTTTTATTTTCTCCAAACCTTGATTGAGTTCTGTTTGGTCTATAAGCAGGCGGGAACACATGCACAGCTCACTCCAGACTTCCTGGTTCCGTGTATGAGGGGGCAGGAAACCAGGGAGTCACTCACTCGGGCCCAGCCAAGCTGCCCCTCCATCGTTCCTATTCCTTGCCTTGTGAGAGAACAGCTTTAGTGTGGGCCTGCAGAGAGCACGCCTGTACCACAAGACAGCATTGACTAGCCAGGCCAAGATGCTTCAAGAAGCCTAGCTAAGTTCTTTGATTGAAGTTTTTTTCAGTGCTTTGCCGCTGGCCTAAGAGTTGGATGTGGGGTGATATGGTCATTTTATATAAGCCTTGCAACATCTGTCTCATTAAAAAAAAAAACTCACTTCGATTGAGTCAGTTCTGACTCAAGGGAGACCCTGTGGGACAAGGTGGACTGTCCTCTGAGTTTTCAGGACTGTCCCAGTGTTTCCCCCTCAGCTGTCCAGTGATTTCTACCTTAAAGTTAGCAGCTCAACACATCGCCACTCTGCCACCAGGTGTATAAGTCATCTGGAAAATGTGTGGATTAATAACCGACTATATTATTATTGATAATAGCCCTGCTTTGAAGGATAGACTGTATCTTTATTGCCTTCTGTATCTTTATTGCATTCAACACATGGATAAACCATGCGCTGCTATTAAATACAAAAGGCTACCCTGTAGAAACACCTTTTCACCGCGTAGGCGGAATGTCATTGGATTGTTCTGAAGCAGATCTCTGGACCACCTGCCGGTGCTCCACAAATTCCAAATATCTTTTCATTCCGTTTTCCCACGAACTTTTTGGAAGCACCTTTGTGTTTCGTAGTTAAATTTCTCTGCCGTGGGGATGGGCTGGCTCAGAGAGGTCACTAGGCAGAAGGAACTCTAGCTTGCCGTTTCTTCTGGATGTTAGCGTCTTCTGAGACTGGCTGATGCTTTCCTTGGTGTAAATTTTCATCGTCCTTGGTCCTCTGGGGCCTTTGGTTCCTTAGTAACAGAAATGAAGGGATTAGACAAAGCCATTGCCAAGGTGCCGCAGCAACTTAAAAGGGGGTCTAGAAATGTTGCTCGTTTCCATTTCTCCTCTTGGGATGGCAGAGCGTCTGCCTCTGCTTTGGCGGTAGGAGCTGCAGTCCCTCCACGCTGTGTTTGTGCTTTGCTGCTTCTTTAACTGAAGAGAAGATGAGTGAGATGGCAGCTTTACATGCTGCCGGTCAAGTAGCACGCCCAGGTCTTGCTGAGTGGGTGCATGATGGATTTGCTTTCGTGAGCACTTACTAACCTTCTGTTTTCCCACAGCCGTTATTTCAGCTTGTCTCTTCTTGTTTGCCTCTCAGGTCTCGACCGAGGGACTGAATATCATTTCCGAGTGGCTGGTCTGACCATCAATGGCACGGGCCCCGCTACTGACTGGCTGGCTGCTGAAACGTTTGAAAGTGACCTGGACGGTAGGCACCGCCCAGCCGGACGGACTGGTTCTGGGGACGAAGCCTATCAGATGAATCACATGGGAAAGCCACAGGGTTTGGGGTGCAGATGACTTGCAGTGAGGGTCCCCGGTGCGTCAGGGCTCCCGAAACGTCCATATATTTCCAGTGACTTTAAAGGACACCGTCCCTTTTCTTTTCATGTTTGCATTTTGAACCACGGGCTTTGAGAAGATGAGGCACGTAAGCGATGGCATTGTTTCGGTGGCTGTTGCCTTTTCCCTCTGTCTGGACGCCCATCGGTTAGGCAGGTGGCTCCACGTCCACGCAGCACCTGTGTCAGTGGCAGGTGGTGGACCTGGGAGACAAAGGACCTGGGTTTTAATTCTCACATTTCGGTTTACTCGTTTTTAAAATGAAGGTAGTCATTTATGCCTGGAAATCATGAATGTGAAAGATACTGTAAATTGCCACCTTTGTAAGCCTCTTAGTCTCACCACTTGAATCCATTTGAGCTTCTAATGTTTCATATTTTCTGACCCTATTGTGTTCCTTTGGGGTGGGGGTGGGGGGTAAGAAATTGGTGACCTTGGGTGCAGTGGGACACTTGACCACCTGTTGGTCACAGGGTCTGCTTCCTCCATGGTGTTGCCTCTCTCGTTCTGCCTGGCTGGGTTGGAGTGGGGTGTGGGCTCAAGGGTTGGCAGCTCTTGAAAAGCCAGTTGGTTTGTTTTTCTCCATGGAGCCGATGTGCTTAGATCGCTCTTTCTTCCGTTTCCAAATGAATACTGTAGCGCCTTCTAGCTTCTCACCGCCGTGTCCTCGTCCACGATCATCATGAGGCTGCTTGGGTTTTGTTCTCGTTCTGGAACGCAGTAAAACCACAGGCCGTAGTATTTCACTGTGCCTGCAGGTTCCCTTTCAGCTCGTGGAAGAGTAGGGAAACCCAGGCCCACATGGTTCATCAGAGGGCTGCGTGCCATTCCCAGGCATGGCGAGGCTATCCTAAAGGACGGTGGGGGAAGGGCTCATATTCCCAGGCATGGTGAGTTATCCTAAAACATCGGTTCTCAACCTGTGGGTCTCCATCCCTTTGGAGGTCTGACACAGGAAAACCCATCGGAAAACTCATCAATAGTTCACAAGATATATATTGTTTAGTGATTAATCACTATGCTTCCATTTGTAACAATGAAAATACATCCTGCGTATCAGATATTTACATTATGATTCATAACAGTAGCAAAATTGCAGTTATGAAGTAGCAACGAAAATAATGTTATGGTTGGGAGGTCACCGCAACTTGAGAAACTGTGTGAAAGGGGCATGACATGAGGCAGATTGAGAACCACTGCCCTAAAGAAAGGTAAGGCTAGAGCTCATCTTGCTTGTCCGTCTCCCCTCCCAGAAACCCGTGTTCCTGAAGTGCCTAGTTCTCTCCATGTGCGCCCACTTGTCACAAGCATCGTGGTCAGCTGGACGCCCCCGGAGAATCAAAACATCGTCGTCAGAGGCTACGCCATTGGTTATGGGGTTGGCAGCCCTCACGCTCAGACCATCAAGGTGGACTATAAACAGCGCTACTACACCATTGAAAACCTGGGTACGTGTGCACAGTAGGGGAGGCCTCTGTGTCTGGGATTGTTCTTTTAACTGTGTAGGATGCAGTTGTTTCATTTTTTACAGAGAGCTGCGAAATAATACAAAGACCTCTTACACATCCTTCACCCAGGTTGCCAGAGGCTGACATTTGTAACACGTTTGCTTGGCCATCTTGCTTGACAAGATATATCTACACACGCGTTTTTCCCTTAACTGTCTGAGAGTTACAGACATTGATAGCTCTCCACCCATCAATGCTTTCGTGAACAGTTCCTGAAAGCGAGGATCTTTGCTCTTGTCACCACCACACACCACGTTCACATCTGTCAGTTAGCTCACAGAGGCCCTTTATGACCAAAGTGAAGCTTGGCTGTCCGTTCCCGATCTGTTCAGTGCGCCTGTTGTCATTAGGTGCTGTGGGGTCAGTTCTAGCTCATCGTGACCCTGTACAACACACAGCGAAGTGCCGCCCATTTCTGTGCCATCCTCACTGTTGTTCTCTTTGAACTCATTGTTGCAGCCACTGAGTCAGTCCATCCTGTGAGTTTTCCTCTTTCTTACCCCCCTCCCCTTTACCAAGCGCCATCAGCCCTTCCCCAGGGACAGGTCTGCCGATAAAGTGAAGTGAGGTCTCGCCATCATTGCTTCCAAGGAGCATCCTGGCCATTCTTCCAAAGCAGATCTGTTTGACCATCCTAGACTGTACAGTGGTCTCCACAGCACCCTCATTCAAATGCACCCATGCTTCTCCAGGCTTCCTCCGTCAGCAGGTGTCCAGCTTGCACATGCCTATGAGGCCATTGAAAACACCGTGGCTTGGCATCTCATTAGTTCTCTCTGACCTGGTGCCCTCCACGTACTCAAAGGATGCCTTTCTGTGTGCATTAACCACACCACAATGTTGATTATCTATCTTTTACAATACAGAATGAATGACTTTTAGTAGGTTTAATTGCTTTTCCAAATTGGATTATTGTTATACATTTCTTTAAAAGACTTCTCTTTTGATTCAGACTCTGTCTTGACCACATTTCATCTTTTATTTAAAATATTTCTTTGTGAACATCATTCCTAAGAAGGTCACTCTGTGTCGGAATCAACTGGAAGGCAGTGTTTGGTTTTGAGGGTTGTTTTTGTTTTGGGGTGTTTTTTGTGGTGGAAGAGCAAACAAATAAAGTTACCTTCCCATCGTTTCTGATAGAAAATGAATAGCAGTATAATGCTTTATTCAAAACACCAAGTAGCCTTTGTCGTCTTCCCTCGGAGAAGAAAGGGCGCTTCTAACCTAGGAAGTACTCCCCACCTGCAGTGCCTTGGGGAGCTCTTGTGGCGAGCCAAAGGAGAGCTTTGCAGGTAGGACAGACACCTCTGTGGTGACCAGCCTCCTGCTGTTTCCTTTCTGCAACTACTGAAGGGAAAACCCTTTGCAGTGCGGACAAGGCCCAATCCCGGACCTCAGATGCTCTCAGTGGTTAGGAGAACAAAAGCAAGAGACAAGAAGCAATGCATTGAGCTGTGTGTGCGCTCCGAGAAGGGAGAGCGAGCAGGGCAGTGGAGAGCAGTCAGAAAGGAACTTCACCTGGGCCTGGAGACTCAGTACCAAGGAGTGTTTGAAAACACTGAGATGAGAAAGAGCAGTAGAGGTTCTGGAGTTCATAAATGGGTGGGCCTGGTCAGAGAAAAGACTAGAGAGGATGGAGGAGCAGAAGCAATCTGCTTGGCAGAAAACAAGCTAGAGCTAGCTTTCTACCTGGATGGACATCTCACTCAAAACTCACTGCCATCAAGTCAATTCTGACTCAGAGCAAACCTGTAGGGTGACTCTTTATGTAACTGTAACCTCTTATAGGAGTAGAAAGCCCCGTCTTTCTCCCACAGAGCAGCTGCTGGTTTCAAACTGCTGACCTTGTGGTTAGCTGCCCAAGGCATAACCACTCCGCCATCAGGGCTCCTCAGATGCATATGAAATCGAGCAGAAGCAGAGCTAGTCAGGTGTAAAGCACATTTAGGAACTCCTTTGTTCATCAAATTAAAGCTAACTGCCAACCTCAGACAGCTTTGTATCAGATGGTGTAAGCATCATCTGTTTGTTAGATGTCTTCACCCAGATATGTCCTGTGTTCTGCTTGTTGAAAATTAAACTCAGTAACTTCTCCACCAAACCAGTCAATTTTGTTTCAGTTATATATTTTATAATACCGTTGTCACATAATTGAAATTGCTCAGAGTGCTGAGGAAGAGAAAGGGGAACGGAACTAGAAACTTTCAGCTGTTCACTTGGGGGTCCAATCCAGTCTGCATTGTGCTCTGTCAGATGAGCAGGTGTGGCTGTCCACATAGGGAGGGTAGGATGTGTCCCCAGCATAGGGATCTGCTTTGCATGTGATGGCCCGGTGGTGGGAGGGAGGGAGGGGGTGTAATGCCCAGGGAGCTGAGCCAGGACCAGGAAACGCAGCAAAGACAGCAAGGCAGAGAATGGAGAGAGCATGGTCGGAACAGGGAGCCATGTTAGGAATGGAGGATTTTATCCAAAGACTTGAAGGTTTTTAAGCAGGTGTGGTGATAGGATTTACCTTTCTTAATGATCACAGGCTGTTTGGGGAGATTGAATTGGAAGGTAGCCGTTTGGAGAGGAGACAAAGGAGCCCTGCTGGGATAGTGGATAAGCATCAGGCTGCGAGCGGCAAAGTCAGCAGTTCAAACCCCCAGCCAGCTCATGGAGAAAACGATGAGGTTTCCTGCTCTTACAGAGTCACAGTCTCAGAAATCCACAGGGGCAGTCCTACCCATTCCTATAGTGTTGCTGTGAGTCGACGTCGACTCACTGGCAGTGAGACGTTAAACAGCTGCTGGGTACACGGCTCATCCTCAGCTGTTCTTCAGGGGTGCAAAGGGGTTTGCTTAGTTCTGTGCTCCACCTACAGGTTCTCAAGAGATGAACATCCATCCATGCCTTAGCTCATACCATGAACGGCCTTAAACCAGAGTAGGGGCAGAGTGACCCTCCTGTCCCTGGACTCACTCCTGGAAGCTGACCTCCCACATCTTTTCTCTACTGCAGTGCTTCCCTCTCCACATCTCCCCCCACCCCACCCCCAAAGTAACCCCACAGAAACCTCCCCTGCAGGAGTCATGCACGGTTATGCTTGGTTTATTTTTTATTAATAGTGAGGAAATGTTTTAAATGTGTCAACTCACTTCTTCCCTTTAGATCCCAGCTCTCACTACGTGATCACCCTGAAAGCCTTCAACAACGTGGGCGAAGGCATCCCTCTGTATGAGAGTGCCGTGACCCGGCCTCACACAGGTAAGGCATCCCGCCCTGGTCTTCCTCCGCACTCTTGCCAGGGCTTAAATGCCGGCAACTCCCAAGGGCCGTCCCCGCTCTACTGCAGCTCCTCCAAGTCAGATTTGTTGAACGTTACACCAGAACAGGCGTGCTTGCTGCAGTGCAAGCAAAGGCTTGATGTCTTTCCAGGGACCAAGTGCAGAAGAAAGACAAGGCTTTGCCTCCCGGGAAGAGTTAGCCATCTCAAAAACCCAGAGGGGCAGTCCCACCCCGCCCTATCGTCTCTCTGAGTCAGAATCAACCCAATGGCAGCGAGTTGAGTTGTTTGTTAACTCCTTTTAAAGCGAGGGCAAATGTAAATAGCATTAAAGGGCATCTGGGTGCTCAGGAAGTTTTTGATCCGAGACACCTGCACTGGGCCTGCCTCCTAGGTGTCTGTTGAAGGGAAAGTATATGGCCATTCAGGGTGCAAACTTCCAGAGGAAAAAATATGCTTTCAATGTGGAATGTTCTGTTAATTTCTGAGTTTTAGTTGCCTTTTTTGTTGAAAATATTAGCAATCTAAAAAAACATATTAGCAATCTTGTCATGTAAATAACTCGATATAAATATATAATACATGTTTTCAGTGTGTTGCGATCCAGAAAGCAGTTTTTGGAGGGATTTACTCTTACAGTGTTTTTCCATCTCTTGTGCATATGAGTTATGATTGACATGAATCACTAAATGAAAGGATATCCCTACCTCTGCATGGATTATCTAAGTTACGGGCAGAGGCAATAATTGTATATGATTGGTAAATCTGACATTCATCTCCAGAGTCATCCTAAGTTGGTTGATGAGTATACTTCTAAGTACATAGCTCTTTGTAAGTGTTATTCACATAAAGAGTATTAAGTCAGGAGTACTATCCATTTGGTCAATGGTACATTTATTACAGAAAAACTAAATATTCTTTTTCTTTGTGGTTGGCTCAGATACCTTTAAAATAAAAAGAATGTACATACCAAGATAAATTTCTGCAGATAATATAAACCATCTCATTTCTATTTGAATGAGAAAGCTTACTAAAATAAATAGAGTTACAGAGTTTTAAAGGTCCTGGAAACCAGAGAATTTATTGTTTTTATAATTTTTTCCTCCATTTTTGCCCCCAGAATTTTGATTCTGGGTTCCCTGCTAAGTTTTCCGGATGCTTTGCATAATAGCGCACATTTGTCCATATGCTTCTTGTTAAAAAGTAATCTCTGCCCTTTTAAAGCTCTCACTTAACAAGACCCCCATTGCTACACATTTGGTAGTTCTGCTTCTGTGTGCGTGCAATGGATGGTTTTATTTTTAATTTGCTTTGGTAGTCTACACAGGAAAACAAATGGAATTATCCTTTGTTGAGCTTTGAAAAAAAAAATTCTGCTGCTGCCTAGAAGTAGGTGAGGAAAATTTCCTCTGTTGTGTCAGCTAGCTACCTTTTCCAAGAGTTGATACAAATAAAAAAAATCCTCCTGAAGAACAGTAATTTTGCACTTGAAGGTACATTTTCTGTAACTAATTGGTATGTTCCCTGACAGTCTTCAGGCAAAGCCTGTGATTACAGCGTGTGCTGTTCTTCTGTTATTTTTAGCCCTCGTTGTGTCAGAACTACACCAGTGGAGACCATTGCTGTAGCCTGGCAATAAATCTCAGACAAGGCCTGTGCCACTTCAGATTTTGAGCTTAAAGAAGAACTAGTCCTGGTAGCTATGTGGGAAACCCATTGCAGAACTTGGACTAAATCAGTACCTGCATGCTTAGAAAACAAACTGCCCAAAATCCAAATGGACTCTGTTGTGTTGCCCTGGGCCCACAGGCCTTCGTGCCTCCAGCTCCTCCTGGCCTCTCATTGGGCTGCGATGCTGAGAAAATGTGTCCGTTACTGATGTGCAGACTTCCCATCAAACACGCGGTCTGCTTTCTAACTCCTCCAGGGCTGTACCACTTGGAGCTGGGATAGCTGTGTTCCTGTCAGGGACAGGGTCCATCTGGGGGTCGTTCTCTGACTCTGAAAACATCCAGCAGCCCGTCCAGCATGTGGGGTTGGCGTGCCTTCCCTGGAGGAAGAAGAGTGTCCTCTGATTCTCTTTCCTGTTCCCCCTGCTGTCCAAATGTAGCACACTCCCTGAGACCTTTCACAAGCACACGTGGCGCAAAGTAGCAAGCTGTCATTAACTTAGAAGGTCTTTTTCATTTTCCTAGATTAAAAAAAACAACAACCACCAAATCATACCAAATAACACATCAAACCTAAACCACCCCTCGCAGACATACAGACCAAAGCTGTGGGGACTCGTCCTGAGCGGTTGGCCGCAGTCCCAAGGGAAGGCGCGCTGGCAGTGCTGCTCTGGCTACTCAGGGGGCACACTGCCCCTTTAATGGCTTGCTGCAAAGCAAACACTACATACTAGTTTCACTTCCTGTTCCCCCCCCCCCCCTGTAAAAGTGAAAATCCCCTTCAGGTTTCTTACACTTAGCAAAAAGAGGTCCAAATGTAGGTCTGCCGGAGAAGTGAAGCGTCATAAGACAAATTTCAAAGAGTGGGGCATAGCTGTACTGCCGTTAGTTAGACGCAGGACATCAGCAGATGAGAACCTGGCCTAGTGTGGGTGTCCTCTGCCCCTATGCCACCAGCTGGCATTTAGGAAAGTAAGGCTCTTCTTTGCCCCATGAAAACCCGGAAAATTCTCCCACAGGCACTGAAACAGCAGAGCAGGCTCTGAGCCTCCTCCTGCTCTTGTTCAGAGGGAGTCCTCTTGGTTTTCAAAGAAATGTCCATTTGTTGTGATCCTTGTACAGGCAAGTAATGTTAAGAGAATTTAAGTACAGTCAGTGGGCTGTCGGTTTTTAACATGGTTGTAGAGTGCAGGCGAGGACAGAGTTATGGACTGCCTCTACAGACGCTTTCCTGCTGTCCTTTCCTGAAAGAACAAGCGATGTATTCTTTCAGACGAATGACGGCTATCGATTAACTCCAGATTCTCTTTCTCTTTCTCCATTTCTCACCTTCATTCCATTCCATTGCCCTGCATTCTCCTTTTCGTTTACGTTAAAATGCCACTTCCCTTTTTAATTACGTTCCGCCCAGACACTTCTGAGGTTGATTTATTTGTTATTAATGCCCCATACACTCCAGTGCCAGATCCCACTCCCATGATGCCACCCGTGGGAGTTCAGGCTTCCATTCTGAGTCACGACACCATCAGGATCTCGTGGGCAGACAACTCGCTGCCCAAACACCAGAAGATCACAGATTCCCGGTATTACACCGTCCGATGGAAGACCAACATCCCAGCAAACACCAAGTACAAGGTACTGACCCATGGGCTCTGGGTGAGAAAAGCTGAAGGTCAGTGTGGCTTCCGCCTAAAGCTCTTGCTTCCTATCTTTCCAGAACGCAAATGCAACGACTCTGCATTACTTGGTGACTGGTTTGAAGCCAAATACACTCTACGAATTCTCTGTGATGGTGACCAAAGGTCGAAGGTCAAGCACGTGGAGTATGACAGCCCATGGGACCACCTTGGAATGGGGTATGTGTCTTGAGGGCATTTCTGCTCGCTGCAAGACGGGGAAAGCCGATGGACATCACGCTTAGGTTGTGCCGCCTTCCAAGTCATGAGCCGCCTCATCACCTGCCTTTACTACCCAAGATGCGATTGAGTGTGTGAACTGGTGATAGAATCCAGGGTACCCTTAGCATTGGAGTTTGGTGTTTGCTACTTCAACTGATATATTAGGGTTTTTGAAAATCATTATGTAGAAACATTAACATATAAAAGGACACACATTGCACAGGCACACTAGACTTTAGGGATCGGGAGACTTGGCGTTCAAGCCTAGCTCTGCCAATTTACTGATTGCCCGATCACGGGCAATTCATTTAATCTCTCTGAATTGCGGTTTCTTCCATCTAGAAAAGGAGGGCAGTAAGCCTTGTCTTTGCCACTCTAGTGTTCCTGTGCGGGTAGAATGAGGAACGGCAGGGAAGCGTGGTCATTATAAAGCACTGGGTGGAAGTGGGAGGATGCTCTCAGGAATCGTGACCACCCCTCCCCAAAATGAAGCAGCCAGCCAGCCCTTCCCCACGAGACTGCCGGTGCCTTACCTCCTAGAGCCTGAGCACTCGCCCAGGTGACCTACCTTGAAGCTGCTTCTACAGTCAGTGTCTCCCCTGGAATAGCCAACGGGTTTGGTTTGGTTTTTGTTCCGTAAGGGGACAAAAGAAACAAAAGCAAACTAAGGAGTGAGTAGGCCATCTGAGGCTAAGGTCCTGTTTGCTTCTTGGTCACTTTTAGGCTTTCTGGAATTTCTTAATTTGAGGTCACTTTAGGCCTTTTGGAATTTCTTCATATAAGGATATATGCAACTATTGGGAGTTTCTGTCTGTCCTGGCCTCCTGTTTCTCCCTTTCCTATAGGAAAAGGCTCTAAAACATTTTCATTAAAACAGAATGAAAGATAATGGAAGTTCTATCCAAACTCTGAAGCCCCTGCTTACAGGAATGAAAACAAAAGAGTTATAATTTCTCCCCAAGCTGAGCTTGACCATAACATCTTTTTGCCTTCTGTTTAGTTCACTGGACTTTGTCTGAGTAATGAGTTGGATTTTGAGATCCAGAAATAACAATGCATAGACGCTTAAATAGACCTTGAGTTTGCTTCCTCTGCCAAAGCTACAAAAACATATTTTGTCTTTAATTCCAACCCATTCGCCAGCAAGTAAGAATGCTTTTTCCCCTAGGACGTGTGCAGTTCCATCTTATACTAGGCACATTCCTGTATTTCAGGAAGAGGCGCACATTTGACATGGAGTTGATTTTCTCATTGCCTTAGTAATACTTTTAAAAGTTTTTAGCTCTGGCATGGAAACACAAGAACTACACTGTCATTCTTCTTTCATTGGTTTTTTTGTCTCGTGAGTAGCCTCGCATGTAAGAGCGATAGCTTCAATAACTGATATCTGTGATTTTAGCATAAGCTTAAGGTGAAAAACATCAATTTGTTAATTACTCTGAGGTAAACTGGGACTTACAAAAGTCAAATTTATTTTGGAAAGCCAGGTGTAATTGAGAGATGGAGCTATTTTAAGCCTGAAATGGTTCTAACAAACTAATCTCAAGCTTGCGGATGGGGGTGCGGTGACCTTAGCCAAATTACATAGCTTCTCTCCATTTTGAGGGCAGTGGTAAGTGATTGTCGAGATTGCCGTGAAGAGCTAGTGAAGAGCTGGTCCTGCTTGTAAACTCCCAGGCATGCAGTAGGCACTTGGTAAATGCAAATGCCCTTTGCCATTTTCCTCATGCTCCAGCCTGTACCCGATACTGCCAGCGGAGGTATCCATTTCGGATCTTTATAGTGTGGCACTTTCTCCGGGTACTGGGCAAACTCTTGGGGGAGTGAATTCTATGCACATTTTGAATTCTTTGAGGTCAGGAGGCTTTGCCCGTCTGTCTGTTTGTTTTTAATCTTAATACCAATAAGCCTGAACCCCTTACCATAGAGAAAATACCGACTCATAGCGACCCTACAGGACAGAGTAGAACGGAACTTTTGGGTTTCCCAAGACTTTACATCTTTATGGGAGCAGACAGCCTCATCACGGTCCCGTGGAACGGTGGTGTGTTTGCAGTTAATAGCCCAATTTGTAACCTCTATAAATAGGTCCCATCAATGGGAAGCTTTGGACAAATAGGTAAATGAAAATGGACAAGACTTATTTTAAATGTCATTTTACAGGTCCTACGTCCCCACCCAAGGATGTGACTGTCGTGAGTAAAGAAGGGAAACCCAGGACCATCATTGTGAACTGGCAGCCACCCTCCGAAGCCAATGGCAAAATTACAGGTGGGGTGTCTCTGAGCAAGAGTTTTGTCTGAATCCTCTTCGTACCTGGCAGAAGCATTGTTGGATGGCAATGCTTTATTGTTGAGAGAAATTGGGGTCTGGGGGTGGCATAGACGTTTTTACAGGGTGGTGTGAGTCAGGCGGGAGCCTGCTCTTTGCACCAAGTGGCTTGAAAAGGAGTTGTCAGCTAACGGTTCTGACTCAGGATGCCCTTGGCGGCCTTTGGCTGCTGTAGGATTTTATGGATGCATTGCTTTCACCCAGGAAAGCTGTTCTTTTCAGCCACTCACTGGATAACCAGCTGCAGAGTCTTCGGCCCCTGCCTGGTGCTACCTAATACCCAATAAGTAGTGATCCTGCTTCTTCACCCTGGAACCCTCAAAGTCCGTCGCTTCAACTTCCTGTGCTCTGGCTGGGAGGACTGGCTGTTTTAATGGCCTAAGGCCTTCAGGGGACCTGGACTTTCCCTTGGCCTTCCAGGGATGCTTCCTCTGCCTTATCAGAAAGATAAGGGGTTGGCTGTTACATTCTTCCCCTTGCAACGTGTGCTGCAGACGGGTATGTTGAGCAATGGGAGTTTGTCCTGCAATGTCCTTTTGGGTGAAGGAGCAGCCGAAGGTGACTAAAAGGCCTTTCTGAGCACTGACCTGCACGGGCTTTCCCTGTGCGCCACTTTTTTTTTTTAAGTTGTGGATTGCCTCTTCTATTGAAGAAGAAGAAAAGGCAAGTATGCCTTGGCTTGGATTACTTTCTATTTGGTCTTTAAAACCCAGTGGAGTGGCAGGTCACGTAGGGTAGTGGCTGCAGCTGTTGCTGCAACAGTGAGGATAGAGTGCCCTCTGGTGGATGTAGCAGGGGACATTTCTCTGTGGCTGCTCTCGCCCCAAAGTTGGGAAGAACTTTGAAGCAGAAGTGACTGCCCATCTGTGTCCCAGGGCACTTTCTCCTACCCAGCATGTTAAACCCCTTGCTGGATTTCAAGGTGGCATAATTGTATTTAGAATGTATTTTCTGGATATTATTCACATATTATTTCCATAATACATAAATTATTTTAATTTTATTTTGCTTCATATTTTCATAATGATATATGAACGTATATTGTTCAAACACCAAGGTGTTGAAAGGATCACATGTTTTCCTTGTATGGCTTCTTAGCCATGAACTCTTAACCTCGGAGGGCCTTAACCCCTAAGCCACTTTTATCACTTCCGTCGCTGAAGCTTGGTACTGAAGACATGGTTTTCTCTGTACTGTGTGCAGGGGAGCTTTCTGGATGGGCTTTTGCTGTTGCTCAGTGATCAGTAGCTGGTTCTCTTCTTGTCTCTTCTGTGATCAGTACCGACTCACTGATTGCAAAAGGTAAAGCCATAAACTCCCTCGGACAGGTTACATCATTTACTACAGTACGGATGTGAATGCGGAGATGCACGACTGGGTTATTGAGCCTGTTGTGGGAAACAGGCTGACTCACCAGATCCAAGAGTTAACACTCGACACGCCATACTACTTCAAGATCCAAGCCCGGAACTCAAAGGGCATGGGGCCCGTGTCCGAAGCTGTGCAATTCAGAACTCCAAAAGGTAAAGCCCCCCACAATTGGTGTCTCCTTAGTGAACAGCTTACACGCGTCACCACAGCCTGTAGACGACATGGGTAGTAGCATCAGAAGCCTGATGATGAGCTTGTGCGCCCCAGTGGGGAAGGTTTATCTCAGTATGATCCCTCCCTCAGTTGGCTCCCAACTCTGTGCTCCCCAGGCTACTGGCCTGACCCTTTCATACACAGGGGACTTTTCACTCCAGGCTACTCAGGTCAGATGAATTGCTGGGGTGTAGATGGTGTGAGTCTCTTGATTCCCTCCCATACAGCTGAGTGTTGATGTGATGGGCGATTCTCTCCAGACGTCCAGGCTCTTGTCCAGAAAGCTGTTGTTTGAATGTGTGCGTATGTGTGTTTTTGTGGGGATGTACACCATTGTAGAGGGCAAGGGGCCCCTTTAGGAAAACCCCAGGTAAGAAATTGAAGATAAGTGTGCTGAGGTAACACGGGGGCTTCAGAATAGTTCCTGGGAAAATGGAAGCGCCCTTTAAAGAATAGAGTTGGGAGGTGGCTTTACAGCGTTGACACCAGGAAGGAACTTTCTTACCAATCGTACCGGAAACACGGCTCTGACTTTGTTGGAAACCTGTGGGGGATTTATTTTTACCTTTTAGATTTCTGCCTGTCCCACCTTCAAAGCTTGTGATCCTTGCTCTTGTTTTTTCTTCCCCTGTGCTTGACCTGTTAGCGGACTCCTCTGATAAAATGCCTAATGATCAAGGTAAATGAGTAGATGGCCTCTCTCTCCTTTCCTCTCTTTGTCACCTGTTATTAGCTTTTTGTTAGTTTTGTCTGTCTCTTTCTCATAACCCGAAGATCACGACCATGGGTCAAAAGAGCACGTCACTGTGGCCCAACTGGAGTGGACTCCATGTTGGTGGCACGTGGGGTATCTGAAAAGTTGGAGGATCACTTTAGGAGCTAAACAGACTGGCGGGAAGAAACCGGGTCCAGGAAGAGCTCTGTCGCTGAAGGTGTTTGGCACCCCGAGTGTGCTAAGATGCTGCAGCGCTGCTGCAGGGGTAGGCATGGGGGCCTGATGCGACCTTGCACAGTCCCTGGTCCTCACCATGTACCAGCGTGCATACTGACGGCAGCATCCCTGGTACGCCGGTCACCCCAAAGGAAATGTCATCAGATCTGTGGAGACCCTACCTTCCTCCGCTCACCAAGAATCTGCAAATCTGCCCCAGTAAAGAGCATCTTTATTGTGCGCTCTTCTTTGGTGAGAGCGGTGCTGTTCTTAGCCTGTTGCTGTAGGCTTCATCCAGAGCCCCTCTCGCCTGTTTCTTCCCCATCATTGTAAAGGAGTCCAGCCCAAACAATTTAAAATGGAGATTCAGGGAGCATGCACCTCAGTGCCACCGTCCTTGAAGTTGGCAATCTTCTCAATGGAATTGCCAAGACGGCAAGTAGCTGTACTTGGTGATTTCCCTGCGAGCCTTATGTGGAAGGGCAACGGAAGTGAATTTGGTGGGTTAAGAGCAGTTCTTTAGAAAATTCAGGGTCTTTGGAGCTTGGTTAATGTTAAGGAAGATTCAGAATTGAGGTGTAAAGCTCCAGGGCTTTGGAAATAGGTGTTTGCATTCAGTGAGTGTTAGCTTATACATTGTATGTGTGAAAGGCACACGAACCATTTAGAAATGTTGACGTAGCGACGTAAGTGTAAGGGTAGAAAAGTAATCATGGGTATCCACAGGATATAAATGCACGCGGATTCTCTTCACTCATTAACCAGGATGCGGTGCTGAGCTGCACTGCGCCCTCTGGTGCTTATAAACTTTTTACCCATTGGTATTTGGGGGGTTGGGGTTCATCCTTGGAATTTCTTGTTTATGGTTTGATTTTTTTTAATGTGGGACCATACAACAACCCAATTTATTGGCAAAGGGTGTTCTTTTGCAGTTATATACATAATGTAATGCTCTAAATGGCCGTCTTAAATGCAGCCCGCCTGTCTTAAATAGGAAGAGGCTTCTAAGTGCTAAGAATCTCCCCGGCCAAGACTTTCCGCCATGAAAGGCATATGAAGACCAACTGCAGCCTTGCCATGTGGGGCGTGTCAGTTGTGGGCAATGGTGAGAGAAGCGGAAGGATGGGGCAGCAGTGAGTGCGGACAGTGGGCAAGGGGCAGGGCCGGGTGCTCGGGATTCCAGGACGTGCCTTTGGGGTCTCCGAGGGCTTCCGCTGTTTGCTTTCGGGGATGTTCCGCTTCTGGAAACAGTAGCTTTGACCAAATAGAAGACGTTGCTTTAGTCATTAGCTCTGTTCTCCTAAAGGAGCAGCCACAGAAAACTTCACCTTGCAACTTCTTCATTTCCCTTCCAAGTCTAACACTGCACAGACGTCTTTGACATTAGTACGAGTGTTCTGTCGAGACACAGCTCATAACTCCATGCATTTCCAGTCGAGTTTTGTGTGTTGAAGGAGCTCCCGTTTATGTAAGTTGGTTTCTGAAGCTTCCTGTCATCTACCTTTGTTGAAGGGCAGGCTGAGAGTCTTCCCAGAAGACTTGTCCTCCTGCTAACCCTGCAGTAATAGTCGTCAATAGCTATTGAATACTTGTTCTGTGTCAGGTAGTACTCAAACTACTTTATAGGATTAAATCCCTAATTCATCCTTGTAACGGCTTCCTGACATCCATATGCCTATTACCCTTTTCATATGGCTGAGGAAACTGAGACCCCAAAAGAACAGCTAAATAGTTCACCAAGGGTCACACGGTATGTGCGGAGCCCTGAGGCAAGTGCTCCGGAGCCGCCTGCTCTCTCTCTCCAAGCGAATCTGCTCTTCCTCTCGGGCCATAAACCTTGGGTTGAGGGCTACTTCTGCTTTCGTGGGAAAGGGACTCCTGGTACGTGTTTTGCCCACATAAACGCAAGACCAAGCACATGAGTCATTGGAGAAGCTGCCCCATGTCCTGCTCCGTGAGTGCATTCATGCCGTCCCCTCATTGGGCATCAGGAGCTCTCCTTGGTGAGCAACTCAGAGCAAGACTTTGCTTTTCCTGTCTCCGGATGGTGAGGTGTCCCAGCAAGAATGGAGAGCCCAACTTGAACCTCCGCTTGCCTTGTGCTCCTGCCTCAGGGAACTTTATTTTGGCATGATCCATGCTGGGGGAGCGAGGGGGCGTCTACCGACACTGACTTGGCCAGGTCCCTTAGAAGAGTACAGAGCTCGTTCTGCAGAAGCGCCTCCCGGGCCAGTAGCGTGACATTGTCGTCCGGAGCAGGAAAGAGCTGTGAAACCGGGGTCTCGGCCTTTCCGACCCCTCGTTGCACAGAAAGCTGTATCTTCGCTTGCTGGGCACAAACGCACTATGGTTCCTCCCATTGATTTGCTCGTGGGAAGACTGACGTTGTCCAAAACAGATCAGTCCATTTGCTGTGAAGTGGACTGTCACTGTCCCCACCCCCACCCCCACCCGCTTTGTGTTGGGTTCTTACTGATGCTGTTTCTCCTCCTTCAGCCTCAGGGTCTGCAGGAAAAGGAAGCCGGCTGCCAGATCTGGGATCTGACTCCAAACCTCCTCTGAGCGGTAAAACCCTTCCTATGGCTCTCTGGTCTTCCTGCAGGCGGGGCTAGCTATTATGCTTGCAAGTCTGGCGTGGCGTGTCGCGTATTTGTGGAGGGCTATGACGTACTTGGTCGCGCTCAGCAGGTCTGGCCGTAGGCCGTTTTCTATAAAGCGCTTGCTGAGCCCCTGTACCGGATGTTGTTGTTAGATGCCGACAGTCAGCTACCCCACGCATCGCAGAGCGAAGCAATCTGTCATCCTCACAATCCTTACCTTTGAGCCCATGGTCGCAGCCACCATGCCAGCCCGCCTCATTCAGGGCCGTCTTCTTTCTCCCTAACCCTCTATTTTATTAAGTTTGATGTCCTTCTCCGGGGACCGGACAGCGCCACACATGGTCTTCCTAATACTGAATGAAGCCAGGTCAGCAGATAGCCTTCCTTCCCACTTCATACGCGAAGACACTCTGGGTGAACGGGTACTTACCGTTGAATTGACGTGTGGTTTGTTCTCTACATAGTTCATCACAATATTTTAAAAAAAAACCAAAGCCCTCACATGTGAAGGGTCAGAGGTAGTTGAATGAGGATTGATCTCAATGGAATGCAGGACAGAATTACCACCAGCACCAATACTTGCTCCCACACCCTAGCCCCTCAGCCTCTGATTTGTTTTTTTTGTTGTTGCTTTGTTTTGTTTTTTAATTAAATCTTTTTATTGGGGCTCATACAACTTTTATCACAATCCGTACATACATCAATTGAGCAAAGCACCCTTATACATTCGTTGTACTCGTCATTCTCAAAATTCACCTTCCACTTGGGTTCCTGGAATCAGCTCCGTTTCCCTTTTTTTCCCTCCTCCCCCTCCCTCCCCGGCCCCACCTGTTGACAGGGCTGGCTAGCCACTGTTCTCTCGCTATTCGAGGGAAAGATTTGAATTCCCTTCTCCGACAGGTCCCGTCACACGCGACGCAAGTGTCCGCTCTCGCAGGTTGGCTGGGTTTACAGAAGCAGACCGGCTTTATTGTCACACTAATGTCTTCCCCTTTCAGGTGGTTTAGGTTGGAGAAGCTATTTGCTTTGTTTCCCGTGAGCTTTTTTTAAAAATGGCTCCAGAAGTCAGAAAATTGCATGATTTACTGGTTGCTCTTTGCAAGACCAATTTGGGAGTGACATTAAACACTGGCGGGGGCGTGGGATGGTGGGGGCAGACTTGTATTTTGCCAAGTGTGGCTTTGAAAGCCTGGAAACACTAGCTTTGTACGACACCGTCGGAGAACACAAGGGGCCGGATCCGAGACCTCCAGGCACTCGGGCTGTGGACCAGGTGACCTGTTCTGGAGGCACTTAGTCACCAGGCACGGGGGGCAGGGAGGGAGGCGATAGAAAGGCTCGCACAGAGGGTCTGGACTGGCCTGCCACATGAGTGCCACGTGGGTTCCGCTGACCCTCACGATTGCCCCGTGCTTCCCCCGCAGGCAGCAACAGCCCTCACGGGAGCCCCACGTCCCCGCTGGATAGCAGCGTGCTGCTGGTCATCATCGTCTCGGTGGGCGTGGTCACCATCGTGGTGGTGGTGCTGGTGGCCATCTTCTGCACCCGGCGCACCGCCTCCCACCAGAAAAAGTAAGGAGCCCCTGCGCACAGCACGGCACGGGAGCCACCCGAGGCCGGATGCATTACCGCGTGTCACGGGAAACGGCAACGGTTCCGCTTAAGAACGTGTAGATGGATGGGGCACCTTCACAGGGCTGAAAGAGAGTAAGGAAGGACTCCATTTACCGGGATGGGGTGAAAGAAAACATGGAAGGGCCAGGGATAAGCCGCTCGGGATCCCCGACAGGCGCTGTGCTGACTGGTAGATGGAGCCGTGGAACGACTGCTCACCTGGAGCCCAGCAGGGAGGGGATGGGAGAAACACACCTTCCTACCCAGCCCACCCCCAGTGTCTTGCCAGCCCCTTCTATTGTCCAGCCCCAGCGGGAAGCCAGGGTTTTCCAGGTAGATGTGGTCCCTGTAGATTAATCTCTCAAGTTAAGTATGGAAAGTAAATCTAAAGGGGAGTGGAAATGCCTGCCCTTCCTGGTCGCCCCCTTGAGGTGGCATCTTCACACAGTGAGCCCTTCGTGGGCAGGACCTTCCTGCAGCTGCTTCCAGCCCCGGTGCTGTGGGGAGGATGGACCATGCTGTCCTTGTTCCAGATCTAGGTGTAGGAAGGTGTGTACAGATACGGACCTAGTCTCTCGCAGGAGCATAAACGCTGAACAAATCTGGACCAAGTAGAGTCACCCTCGTGGGGGCAGGGGCCGGCTTTCACAAGTCAGAAAGAATGGTCTGTCCCCACGGTGTGATGTGCCCAGAGGGCTCAAAGCATTGCTATCCCTGAACCTCCTGCTGTAGGATTTTGAGGCCTGTGGCGAATGGTAGCAGATAAAAGATGAGTTCAGTTAAACGAGGGAGGGGCCCGCTCCAAAATGCCATGTTCCCACTGACCCTTTGAATCCTCCTCATGATGTCCTGCCTTCCGACACTGGCGAGAACAAAGTTCCGTGTGCTGAAATAGCAGAAGGTAGGAGCTGCCCCACGGAGAAGTTTGTCACTGTGCCCGTGATTACATGTCTGACTTGGCCAGCCCGAGACAAGGTTACATGTGTTTAATGATGATTCGTTTGCCTGTGTCCAGTGGAACAGCCCAAGAATGAGCTACCCTGGAAGTGAGGTCACAAACTACCCGTGATGGCCTTGTGCGACTTTCTGTAGGTGCTGTGATTCGCTCGCTCCACCTCTCTGACGGTCCTTTGCCCACATAGAGCAGCCGCCCCCTGCCCTTTCACTGCCTCACTCTCCCACGAGAACGAGGTTCCTCTTCTGAGCCAGCCGATCCCTGCCCCTTACGACCCTCCTTGTTTACTCTTGGCTCTAAAGAAACCCGGGAAGCTTCAGAGGTGCAGTTCTTCGACACTGGCATCTTCCTCTCTGAGTTCGATTTTATATTCTACTTCAGAAATCCTGAGATCTTGGTTAAAAGACTACTCCGAAGCAAACTGACAGAGAAACCCCTTGGTGTTTGGGGGTCCAAGCAAATAAAGATTAAGGGCAACCATTCTGCTGGTGAAGAGACAGAAAGATAAGTCGGTGGGAGTCTCTGTCTTCTGTACTGGAGTCTGCCAGCCCTGCTCACGGGGCCCCTTGGTTGGAAAGACCCATATCACGTCATCACAGGGCTCTCCCCTCCACTGGTCACTTGCTGTCCAAGTGTCTCCATCAACCGCTGGAAAAACAAGTGAGGTTGTCTTCATACGCTGCTTCTTCTCTGATACCGAAGCACCTCCCACTGAAATGGTAGCTGTTTCTAGAACCCTAAGCCCCCAAGCTGGCAGAGCCTTTGAAGAGGGAACGCCTCCTTGTTTCCCACTCCACCTGGCCCACCTTTTCCCTCACTCCCAACAGATGGCCCAGACTGCCCCTGCGGGGACGTAGAGGGACGCTTAGCCCAGCGGACCATGATCTGCTCTAAAACCCTCCTCCTCTGCTTGCCAACGCTCCCTCCGCGGTCCCCTCCTGTCTGAAGCCAGCCTTCAATTGGCCTCTGGAGCTCTGTGCCTTCTGTCCTTCGAAGACCTGCCCCTGCGGTCCTCCCTCTCCCCAGCCCCTTTATTGGCTCACTCACACTGCTACCTTAAGAAATCATGCCAAGTGCACCCCCGCCCTCCTGCTCCGGCAAGGTCTTGATCACCAGCTTCTTCCACACCCGGGTCTGACCCCGCACCACTGGTTGCTGGGAGACGCGTGTCTGCCCTCACTGACTGTCCCTTCACTGCCCACTCGGGTTCCGGTCCCCTCCGAAAGGGATTCTGCCCCTGCTGCTTTTCCAGAAGCGTTTGCGTCAAGGTCGCCAGTGACCTCCTTATTCTGCAGCAGAACGCCTCACGCCTCATCTGGCATGGCCTCTCATGGTCGCACTCCTTGGGCCTTGCTCTTCGCCCTCTCCACTCACCCCGAAGTGGGCTCACCTGCCCTCCTGCTGCTCCCGTCTTTCCATCTCCACCCACAGCCTCTTATTTCCGAGTCTCAGACTTGCACACCTTACCACTGCCTCTTAGGTCGGCATTCCCCCTTGAGCGTCGCAGAGACACCTAAGACTCCATGATGTCAGAATCAGAATCGATCTTCTTCCCTGCCAGCCTGCTGGTCTTCCATTCTTCCAGTTTAGTAAATGCCTTGATTTCATTGATCCTTACTGAGTCGCTCTTCCACCCCCACCTAGCCCAACAGCTGTTTATTCTCCAAGGCCTCCCTTTCTGGCCCCTCAATAGCTTTCACTCTGGCTTATCCTTCCTCCCTCCTCTCCCAGGCCACCGTTAAGCACTGCTGCCCCTGTTGCGGTATCGTCCCATCCCAGCTGCTCTTTTATTCTGTCCTCACCCAGCAAATGAACAGCTGGGGTAAATCCTGAAATCAAAACGGATTGCCTGACTTGCCTACTGAAAGCCATTTAATGGCTTCTTATTACCCCCAAATGGAAGTTGAAGATGTGCACGTGTCTCTGGAAGCCCTTTACAGTCTGCTCCCTGGCCACCACCCACTCTGGTTCTCTAGGTGGCCACCCTCAGCACTGCTTACAATCCTTCTGAAATGCGGATCGGTGGCCTTCGCCTGTGTGAGCTGGTTCTGCCACCTGCAGTGCCCTTGCTGTCCCTTGAGGCCCGAGCTTAAGTGTGACTTTGTCGGGATTTCACTGTCTGCCTTAGCCACAATTAAGATATTGCAGTAATGCCACTTCTGGAGGAGATTTTAAAAATAGTACCCCAGTATCTTCCTCCCTCACCAAACGTGCGAGCAGGGCCCACCCCCTAGCACAGGGTCTAACCCACGGAGGCCCTTAGTAAGATGCTTACTGACTGGGTGAGCTGAGCGAGCCTGGCTCCGTGGCTCCGTTTTTTTAGGATTGCTCAGTGGGTGGTCCCAGTCTGGCTACCTAAACTGTTCACCCCTGCCTTCACCAGCCGTGAAAGCTGCCTCTGTCTCATTTAGTGAGTTTAGCCCTTCCGCTGCTGATGAGATGCTTGTAGAGAAAACTTCTTTAGAGATTGTTTGCTAAAAAATAGCATCTTGCTCTTCTGTTGATAACTAAAAAAACTACAGTTAGAAGGCAATATTAAAATATATCTTGTGTCCATATGTCTACCTAAAGTTTGGATGGAGAAATATATTTCGCTGCTCCCAGGGGTAAACTTCCTCTATTTTGTTTTTGTTTCAAGCTTCTGCCTTTCCTCAAAATGTCTCTCAGGAAGGGTTTAATCATTTAAGCCCTTTGGCAAATAGGCCTGTAAATTCCAGGGAAAGCAGACAGAGACCTCTCTCCTCTTCCTTTTATGCGCAGGAAGCGAGCTGCCTGCAAGTCCATGAATGGCTCCCACAAGTTCAAAGGGACCTCCAAAGACGTCAAGCCCCCCGACCTCTGGATCCATCATGAGAGACTGGAGCTGAAGCCCATCGAGAAGTCCCCGGACCCAAACCCCATCATGACCGATACTCCCATCCCCCGCAACTCCCAAGACATCACGCCAGTGGACAATTCCATGGACAGCAACATCCATCAGCGGCGGAACTCATACCGAGGTGTGTTGAGGGCAGGGTTTTCTTTGATTCCCCCCACCCCCCAACGTTGGCAGACT
This sequence comes from Tenrec ecaudatus, assembly GCF_050624435.1. Taxonomy (NCBI): domain Eukaryota; kingdom Metazoa; phylum Chordata; class Mammalia; order Afrosoricida; family Tenrecidae; genus Tenrec; species Tenrec ecaudatus. Next base: position 56,620,870 of record NC_134546.1, on the reverse strand, counting down.
AGCTTCACCTAAATCATATGCCATCTCCCGAAGTGGCCTCCATGTGGGGGCTCCTATCTGAGCTCAGTTTGATGCATGGGCATGGTACAAGAGTCGGGTTCCGTGTGGTGGAAAACCCACTAGCATATCATGGGGGAGTCTGTCTCCCATCAGGCTTCGCCAGCTTGATACTTGAGCGTTTGAAGCAGCCTCACCCGCGGCTGTGTGTTCCATTCCGTCCCTTCAGATGGCATCCAGCTGTCATTGTGTAGATCAAAATGCGTTTGGCCTGATGGTCTTACTCAGAGACGCCCTGATGCAGCTTGCAGGCAAGTGTGTCCCCTGCATCGAGCCTCAGCAGGGACTCATAATGTTCCAGTCATCATTTCCTCTCTGTCACTCCCGGCAGAAATGCCTTCTCCCCGGTGTCACTGTTGGTGAGTCCTGGGTTCCCCTACTAGAATTCGGGCCCAGGGCCCAGGCTTGTAAGTAATGTCCATCTCTGATGTCTGTCTAGGCCATGAATCTGAGGACAGCATGTCTACACTGGCTGGAAGGCGGGGAATGAGACCAAAAATGATGATGCCTTTTGACTCCCAGCCGCCCCAGCGTAAGTTCACCCAGTCATGCTGGGGGCGGGGAGGGGATGGTGGAGGGGGAGCAGGACAGCGGGTGGCTATGATCAGTCTCTTCAAATGTGCTTAATCCTAACACAAAGGAGATTTGCGAAAGCTCAGAGGACTTGAAGCAGCCAGCCGGCATTTGCCATGTTTTGAAAAGAGTCTTATGCTTGACACTGACATCCCTAATTTGAATGTCAGCTGAAATGACTGTCTCCCTGGAATAGGGAAGAGCTGGGAGGCCTCCCTCTTGCTCAGCCTCAGGACAGCCAGGTGTCCCAAGCCCTCCGAAGACGTGCTGACACATGCTCAGCATTAAGTTTAGGTTCAAGGTCAGCCAGACATCGTAGTGGGAGGCAGCTCTTGGATCCCTTACATGCAGGTTCCTTTCCCTTATCTGTGACAATCGAGACAAAGGGTTTCTCCAGGGGGCTTCCAGCAGAGCAGCCCTGTCCAACTCCAGACTGGGATGGAAGCCCTGCCCACCCCGGGAGCCACTTGCCTTCTCCCAGCAGGCTGACAAAGCAACTTCTTGCCTGTGAGGCCTTGAATGCTGAGGCCAGCCAACCCTGGCACCGTGAAACTGCCTGGACCCAAACCCTGAGAGCAAGCACACACTAGAGTACACCTCAGTGGACCCTGAATCATGAGTTTCTGAATGTTCTCTTGGTTCCTTAGTCGCCGTCTCGTTTCAAAACTCTGTCAGCGCTCCCACCCCAGGTATTTAAATCATCGAGGACCCCCTACGCCGCACACCAGTGCAGTGACAGCAGACACGAAACACCCCTCCCAGGCACGCACGCACGCATCTGCACCGCACTCTGCTGCTCATTCACACCCACAGGACACGCATGTGCCACACTAGGTTCTGAAAACCAGCACGTAAAGACTCGGGGGCCTGTTTGTTAGCGGGTCGTTTCTGCACCGAGTCGTCTGTGCTTGGGACCTGCACAGACAGTGGGTGTGGCAGGGAGAAAGCGGGGTCCCCTTTTTGTAAAGTGGCACCTGGGTGGGCCAGCCAGATATTAAGGTGAAATCCCCTTAGAAAGTAAACTTATTTTTCCCTTTTGCTTTTGACTTACAAGCACAGTGGTAGCCCGACTTTTTTTATAAAAAGATTTGAGTTCCTTATGCAAACGGGCTTTCTTTTACAAACTAAATGTTGACTAGGCTATACCTGGATGTGTTCCTTTCAGATGCATTTACAATATTATTTAATTTGTGCCCCCAAATTGGGTAGGAGTGGACTTTCTTAGTTCAAGAATATGAAGTGGGAGACTCCAGCTATTGTGCTTGTGAGATGCCCCTTCCCACGGCAGCTGTAAGATGGGCTCCCAGAGCTCTGGGTCCTGGGAGGCACCGGCTCACCCACCACCATCTGCCCACCCTCGTCTCTAGGGGCTAGGCAGTGTGGAGGCTTGCTGGGGTTCAGTCCAGCAACCCTCAGTTCTGTGCTTTGCCCAGGGGACACCTGAACCTCCTGGACTTGGAGCACAGCACAGGAAGCGCCCCTTTGGTTTCTCAGGACTTGGGGCAGGGGTGCTTCAGCACCTGGGCCAGGTTGGCTGTGCCTCCTGCTTGCTCACACATGGCCAGGGCCCAAGATAGGTGGAGAGGAAAGGCTCCCAGTTCATTAGCCAGGCTTCCTCTTGCCCAGAGGAACATTGCGTGGCCTCACTAAGGTCTATGGAGAAATGAGTGACAGTGAACATTGTAACAGGTTCCCGGGGATAATTGTGTTCAATGGCATTTCTGAAACCCTCCCTTCAAGAGGGGGAAAAAGATTGCCTGTGTCTTCCTAGACAGGACAACCTCCGGGGTGGGGGTCGGTCTGGTTAGAACTGGCCATCTCCATCCAGTATTCTGTGTCTGCAACTCCTCCCAAGGGAGTGAGCGCCTGGGAGGTTTGTCCCCCAAAGGTAGCTTTCTGGGTTTGGTTTGGTTTTTCATTTCCAGGATAGATATTGAATCCTGATTAAAGGGGACCTTGATCTTCCTGGCCAAGCTGTTGGGGGGGTGGAACTTGTGTACACAGTGGGCCATGCTCCGTGCTCTCAGCACACAAGAGTGGTGTGGAGCTCCATTTGTATCCGTGCTATGTTATGAAAATAGTTTAAACACCCACTCAGTTGACTCAGCCCCAACACCTAGTGCACACCTCGTTTGGCAATTAAGAAAAAGCCGGGGAATTGGATACATGCGCCAAAGAGAAAGAACTTTGCTCCTTTGAACAGGGAAAAAGTAGACGCCAGATTTTATCCCCACAAGCAAGCCCCTCATATCCAAGTACAGCACATGGGCGGGATGAGATTGCAGAAAGCCATTCTGCATGATGCGTGCGTTGCTCATGTCAAACTACAGCGATGGAAACTTAGGCCATCGTCTGCTTGCTTACGGATTAATATCTGGGGACTGTTTCAAATAACCATTTCTAACGTGATCTATGTTGATTATAGCAGGGTTAATACATGTAGATCAGCCAAAAGGAAAAAACAGTTTTTAATCCTGACCACCCTTCCCCACGAAATCATTGCTGTTAACATTTTAGTTTCTATGTCTCAGATACTTGACACACACCCACCATAGACGAGAAAAATAAATAGGCACATGCAGATGTACACCTTGCAGATGGAGGTGCTGATTTTTCGTTGCTGTTTAATTGTAAACTTCACAGCGAATGGTCCAGATGGAGCTAGCTGCCACCAAAAAGCCAAGGCAGGGGTTGGGGAGCTAGCTGCCACCAAAAAGCCAAGGCAGGGGTTGGCCGCTGGGGAGGTGGGAGGGTGGCAATGCTGTCAAACGGATGTGTGTGTATGTGTGTGCATCTGAGCCGCATGTTAAGCATTTCTCTGTCTTGTGTTCATTCACAGCTGTGGTTAGTGCCCATCCCATCCATTCCCTCGATAACCCTCACCATCATTTCCACTCCAGCAGCCTCGCTTCTCCAGCTCGCAGCCATCTCTACCACCCGGGCAGCCCCTGGCCCGTTGGCACAGCCTTGTCCCTTTCAGACAGGGCCCATTCCACAGGTGAGAGATGAGGGGCGGAGCCCAGGCGGAAAGCTGAGACGGGGACGGGCTCGCCCTGCTAGGAGAGGGATCTGGCATTTGCTCTCCACGTTGCTGCCTAGCCACGACTGTCTTGTTACTGACTCAGACCTGCTTCTGTAAAGTCTGCTCGGTTTTCCTGCGTAAGGTCAGGTGCTCACCGCCTGGGGTTCCTTGAGGGAGAAACCGCTTGGCTCACTTTGCCTTCTCCTGTGCTGGAAGTCAACCGTAACCCAGCCTCCCTTCACCCAGTGCATGGTGTTTACCCTCCTCTCTGAGAGGAAGATTCATCCTGGGTGGACTTCAGATACCGGACATTTCATTAGCTGTGCAGTCGCACCATCATGTGGGAGAACAGTTAAAAAAAAAAAAACATGTGAGTAGACGCCAACTCCTAGGACAGAGTAGAACTGCCCTGTGGGTTCCTGAGACAGTAGCTCTTTCCCGGAGTAGAAAGCCCCGCCTGTTTTCCTGCACACTGGCTGGTGGCTTTGAACCACTGACCTGACGGTTAGCAGCTTGACACGCAACCCACTGCGCCACCAGGGCTCCTCAGGAAGAAGGTCAGTCAGGTGCAAATGACTTCTCCTGTTGGGAGGGAACTGAGCACAGCCTGTGAGGGGCAGTGAGGCCGCTGGGAGGGGGCGCCATCTACTCCAGCCACTACGTTCAGTCTGTGCAGATCGCAAGCGTCCGGGTGTCTAGTGGAGAGTGTTGCCATCAGGAAGGACTCAGGGGCACAGGTCATCCGGAAGCATGCGTAGGAGTTGAGCGTAGCAGCCCAGGGGGCTGGAGACAGGCATTGCCAAACAAGAGCTCGCCTGCCGTGTGGCAAACTTCGGCCGGCAGTGCTTTCTTCGAGGGAGGAGTGGTAGTAGGAGGAGCAGTGAGTGAATAAGGAGGACTGCCCCTCCTCCTCTCTGTTCCAGTGCGTAACGCTGGGAACTCCGCGGATGGACACGCACTCTGAGTTTCTGAACGCTGCCAGCGGCTAGTCCAGAACGCTTGCCCCGGTGCTGGGAAGGGAGGGAGTTGCAAGTGAATTGCTGTAGAAAACGATCCCCGTCCTCTATGCTAAAAGTTTAGATTGCCAGTGAATGTACAGTCCCCTCCCCACTTTAAGTTTTGGCTAATCAGTGTACCCCAGATGATGATGAACGTTTCTAAGGGCTGTGTGGTAACTCTCTGTTAGCCATTGTGGCTAGAAATTTACCTTCCCGCCACCTTCCTCCAGACCGGGAGTTGAGGACCCCACATTTAGGACAAGACCACCCTCAGGACCGACAGAGATTGCAGGCAGCTGTGTGCAGACTGTCGCAAAAGAACAGAGAACCTGGGGGCAGCTCCCCACACCTGGTCTCAGAAAGCAGACTTTGTGCCCAGACTCTGGTCCTCCGATTTTAAAGCAGAAGAATCCCACCCACTCCGATGTGGGCCTGCCTTTAGGGCAACGGTTCTTAACCTGTGGGTTTCGACCCCTTTGGGGGTCGAACGACCCTTTCACAGAGGTCGCCTAAGACCATAGGAAAACCCATCTTTCTCATGATCTTGGGAACTGAGACACTGCTCCTCTTTCCGTCTCCAGACGGGTCCGCCCGCATACGAGTACCCGGAGTGAAGACTGTTACCCATGCTACACCATGCTTCAAGACAACATTTCATTTATTTGTCACTAGAAATAAATAGTTCGCAATATATAATTACATATTGTTTTTGTGATTCATCACTATGCTTTAATTATGTTCAGTTTGTAACAATGAAAGTACATCCTGCAGATCAGATATTTACATGACAATTCAGAACAGTCTCAAAATGACAGTGATGAAGTGGCAACGAAAATAATCTTATGGTTGGGGTCACCACCACATGAGGAACTGTATTAAAGGGTCAAGGCATTAGAAAGGTTGAGAACCACTGCTCTAGGGGATGGCAGGCTTCTGTCAGAGGAGATTAGGAGGAGGGAGGGGCATGGAGCCCCTGCCCAGCCTTCCTCAGCAAGGTCTACTTTGGGCTGAGGCCCCTCGTGGATGGGCCGAGACCCCTTGTGGATGGGCTGAGAGGTGCTGCCCTGTTACCCATAATCCAGTCACGTTCAAGAGGAAGCAAAACTAAAGTGATAGATTGAAGGCATATTGGCTCTGAAACGTAGAGCAAGCATCTAGAGATGATCCGAGGGTGGTACTCCTGGATTTTCCGCGGAGTTGGTGGCCCAGGGCCAAGAGCGTTGCTGCAGGCCCCGTGTGCTCGGACTGAGCACTGAGCAGGTCTAGCGCCTGGAGAGCACCTTCGGGGCATTCACCGTGTGGCCCAGGGAGAGCGCGCTTTCCTCTCTGCACGCACTTGACAGTGCGGCCTTTGTGCAGCTCAAATAACTTTGGGAGGCAAGTAGGTCAGGAGGTAGGCTCTTCACAGACACTGGAGATTCAGCTATCACAGTTTCCCTCCCAGGCCGCTGACGTCTGACTCCAGGGAGCATCCTGCACAGGGAACACCGTCTGGTCTGACTGATGGCCACTTGTTGCACAAGCTGCCCTGGGCAGGACTGTATTCACCTAGTCAGCCTGTTTGTTTTTTCTTGAAGAGCCCTGGTGGCATAGTCCTTACTCATTGGACTTTGATCCTCAAGGTCAGCAGTTCAAAACCCCTAGTTGCTCCTCAGGAGAAAAACAAAGCTTTCTACTCCCGTAAAGAGTTACAGTCTCAGAATCCCACCGGGGCAGTTCTTCCCTGTCCTGTAGGGTCAGCATTGCCTTGATGGCCGTGAGTTTTGAGTTGAGCCCCACTTTGGTCCTCAGAGCGTGAATATAACAGTTTCAAGGCAGGTAAGGAAGCCCGAGGGGGCTTCCTCATGGTGTGACTGGACTTGAGACCACTTTTCTCCCTTCACCCCCTACGTACCCTCCCTAACCCACTCCCACCTAGCCCAAGACCATCACAGATGTGGGGCCAGCAGCGTCCCAGCTGTGCCTCAAGCGAGCCTAAGAGGTGCTATCCTCGGTCACCCCTCGAGGCTGGGAGGTGACTCGGGTCCAGTAGGGTTATCCCCGGGCCTGACTGGCTCTCTGAATCTGAGGCGGATGTGCTATAAGTGAGTCATCCCTGGGACCCAGAGGAGGCAGCGCTCCAGGTTGGTGGGAGCCCATCATCTGCACGAGCAGCTCTGCTAATAAAGTCCTGGCAGAAGCGCCCCTCAGAGGCGCAGGCAAGAACGTACATTGTCTCTGCACCAGCGTAGTTAGGCATGACTACAGAGTGCATCTTTCTAAGGCTGAAGACGGGGAGTCGGAGGACTTGCGGTCACCGAGTATCGCCCTGAGCCACTGCCCTGCTTCTCCTCACCCTTAGGGCTGGGCTGGGGTCTGCACCGTGCAGGCCGTCAGAAAGGCCTTCCTATGGTAGTCTCCAAGGCCTTGGTGCTGCTTCCGCGCCCCTCCCCGCCACCCCCCTCCCCCGGGAGTAGGGCTGGGGGCGAATGTTGGGCCGAAAAGAGCAGTATCGCCTAGTCTTAGGGCACCTGATACCCCTGCCCCAGTGGTTGTAACTGACTGCCTTTGGAGGATTACCCGCAACGCTAAGCCTGGTGCCTGACTTAGCGGACGCCTTCTGGCAGTTGACAGAGAGAGGAAACATTATCAGTGGTTTATGAGTGGGCTCAGCACTTTCCATTTGCTTTCTGGCTCCTGGTCCAGTGAGTCACGCGCTGTTCTCCCTGTTTTCCAGGCGAAGAAACTAAGACTCAGAGACATTCAGCAGCTGCTAAATTCACCCAGCAAGCATGCCAAGAATAGGGTCCAGGGCTGTCGGTTTCCAAAGGCAGTGCACTCCCCACCCCCTGCTCCCTCGTGTGCTGAGACCATCCTGTTCTGGCCGAGTCTCCCCTGCTCCAGGCTGCTCTGCCCTCGTTCCTTTCTCTGGGCCACAAGGGCCTGCTGATGGCAGGAGCTTAGAGCTGTTTGCAGACGCCTGGACTGTGTGGGGGTCCAGGTCTTACGCACAGAGCCTGTGGCCTGGCCCTTCCTGCAGTAGCCTCGAGGCCACAGGGGATGGCTGGCACTTGTCAGGTGCTGGGGAGGTGCCAGTCTCCTAAGACTCCTCGTCAGTGAAGGGGGGTGTTCATCTCTGTGCAGTAGTCACTGCCTCTGAATGAATAGTGGGAGGAGGCTAGGGCTCCGTGTCCTAGGCTCCCTGGTGGATACTGACAACCAAACGTGGGAGGTTAGGACCACCTGGTGGTGGAGGCGAACGCACTGGCAGAGGAGGTTGCGTGGGGCCCTCAGATGGGGGCATTCGTAGCCCTGACAGCCATGCTCAGTGTGCGTGTAGGTCGGGCCTCACACTGGTCCCTGATAGAGCTGCCGGAGGGGGCTGCTCTACAGAATTAGCAAGAACCCTGCGCTTTACAGTTGAAGAAACACTAATGCTTTGCCTTTCCTGCTGTAGAATCCATCCGCAATACGCCCAGCACTGACACCATGCCAGCCTCCTCGTCTCAGACATGCTGTACCGAGCATCAGGACCCTGAAGGTGCTACCAGCTCCTCGTACCTGGCTGGCTCGCAAGAGGAAGACTCAGGCCAGAGTCTCCCTACGGCCCACGTCCGCCCTTCCCATCCACTGAAGAGCTTCGCGGTACCAGCAATCCCACCCCCGGGGCCTCCCACTTACGACCCTGCCTCACCAAGCACACCGTTGCTGTCCCAGCAAGGTAAGGCCACCCGTAGGGACCCTTTGGCGCAAGTACAGGGCAGAAGCGTCCTCTGAAAAATGCCCAGCGGGTGAACTCCGGGCTTGCCTGGCCCAACAGTTCAGAGCAGCTGTATGGGCATGCCCCTCCTTTGGGATTGCTTCAGCCTCCTGAACTGTGTACTGTGCCCACAAACCAACAGGGCCGTGGGCAAGAAGAGACTGAGTTTGTCCAGCCTCCCGGGGTCCGGGGTCCCCTCACTCATGAGACTGCTAGAAAGGGCAAGGGGAGGCCTAAAGACGGCCCCGGAGGATGGAGCGACTGTGGCATAGTGACATGGAGCCCTGCAGAGGGTGGTACTTGCCCAAATTCATGCCAGTCTCACTGCCAAGGCATGCTGACCCCCTAATTCCTTCACCCTGTGACCTGCGACTTACTACAGACGAGGTGATGCTTCCCCAGGGGCCCATTTGCGCCCTTAAAAACTGCCGGCACAAGAGAGCTATCCTTTCCCGGCTTCTTTCCACCAGCATTTCTGCATTAGAAATGAAAACAAACTTCCAAAGAACACTTTATTCGTTTAAAAATATTACACATGTTAAAAAATGTTACACATCCACATGAAGTAACAGTGAGAGCCGGAACCGGGCAGGACGCAGTGGTTTCCGGGCCTCGCACGCTGTCCCCTGGAGGGGGTGATCTGCTCAGTGGGAAAGAGCTGTGTGCTAACACCTCCTTTGACGGGTGTCCACCTCACAGGGTTTTCCTGTGTCCCATTTTTCCAAACGGAAGCCTAGAGAGGTGTGGGTGCTGTGGCTGGTCTTGTCGGAGACCCAGCAAAACTCACCAGGTGGCGGCTACTCTGCAGGCTGGTCGCACTGTGGAAGCTGAAGCCTACCGCTAAGCTCTTCCTGCTCCGTCCATTCTTCTGCCCTGCACCTGGGACACGTGCTCTTATAACAGCACCTGTGGTGCAGGTGGGGAATACTGGTTAGGTCAGTCAAATACTGGCACGTCTCATCAGACTGCATCTTGAAAACGCGTCCGTGCACGTCACCGAAGAAGTCGAGCGTTCAAGTTCCTGGTGACAGGCACAGGGCCTTCGGAAGTCTAGTTTCTCTAGTGTCTCGCAGAACCACCGTCCGCGGCAGTAAATGCTGCCCTCTGCGGTGGCAGATCTGCTTCACACGCCCTCTAGAAAATGTCTACCGGATGCCAGAGCCCCAGGAGCCGGCGTCTGTCAGTCAGTCCTTCTGTGGGGTAGCCCTGGAGTGCCTCTCTGTGATGGACAGCACTGCCCAGGGTGGGCCAGGCGGGCTCCTCGCTCCGCGGCAGAGGGCAGGGGCTGGCCCGGAGCAGCAGGAAAGAGCCAGGAAGGGCTCTTTAAGAACCCTGAAGCAGGGCACTGGGCTTCTCGTGCCACGTCTGTGCCTGCTCCACATCTGGGGCTGGACGCCCGCCCCCTGACGCGCCTCTCCCCCTCCCCCGCAGCTCTGAACCATCACCTGCACGCGGTGAAGACGGCCTCCATCGGGACTCTGGGCCGGAGCCGGCCTCCTATGCCCGTGGTGGTCCCCAGTGCCCCTGACGTGCAGGAGACCACGAGGATGCTGGAAGACTCCGAGAGTGTGAGTCCCCCGCGGTGCCCGGCGTGCCGCCCCCAGCCTGCGTGGGTAGAGCGCCCTCCTCTGCCGGCATGGGGCTCGTGTGCCACCCCAACGCGGCCAGTGTCCAGTGCCCAGCTCCTGCCGCTCTGAGCCAGCGCTGGGTCCTATCAGCCTCAGCCCGCTTCATGACCTCGGCTGCGAGGGAAGTTGCTGGAGTGGGGATGCTCCCAATTCAGAAGCATTCGCGGGCTCTCACTCACTCTGAATGCACAGGGCTCAGAGAGGGGAGTCAGGGCCCTGGGACGCAGGTACCCCAACAGTGGTGAGGGGGCAGGGGCAAGGCTGCCGGCGGCTTTGACGCTGGGGGAAAGGCTTTGGGCCGTGAAAAGAAACGGCCATTGCTCCCTGGGGGGTTTAGCGACCGTGGGTACAGTCTGGGTCCTGTTGACGCTTTGACCACTCGCTCCCGGGTGGCCCCTGGTGTGGTGCAGTGACGGGGCGCCCTCTTCCACAGAGCTATGAACCAGATGAGCTGACCAAAGAGATGGCCCACCTGGAAGGACTAATGAAGGACCTGAACGCCATCACAACAGCGTGACGGCCGCCGCCAGGACCTGTCTCCGCGCCTGAGCGGAGAAGTCTTGGGACTTCGCCTTGAGAAGCAAGGAATTGTACAGAGTCCGAGAGGACGGCACTTGAGAACCGAGCGCTTGCGCAGACCCACACCGCACCGTGGCCGGGCGGGCTCGGGCCTGGCCCCTGCCTTCTCCTGGCCAGCCTGCAAAGAGCCCAGCCGGGGCAGCTCCCCCTTGCCTGCTGAGACCCCGCAGGACTGGGCCAAAATTCCGTGTCCAGGGAAGAGGCCAGACACAGAGCCTGCCTTTCCCTCTGTGGTCAGATGGAATGTCGACATTGGCACTGATGTACAACTTGGTGTCCCGTTGTATTTTACATGTAAGACAGAGAGACACTGTCGGGAGCCAAGGCCACCATCGTCCGTCTGTCCGTCGGCGGAGTTCGCCCCAGCGGCTGGCGGGGACTGCTTGGTGCGGTTGGTATGGAAAAGTCGTAGCCGACGGTGTGAGCTGTTCCAGGGTTGGCTTTGTGTTTTTGTTTTGATTTTTAATTCTGAGTCGTCGCATCCTCTGCCAGCTGTTAACCCATCACTTAAGGGGGAGGAAACTGTTGCGTTGCTGTTTGTAAGCTTTTTTATTATTTTTTTATTATAATTATTAAAGGCCTGACTTTTCTCCTCTCATCACTGTGAGATTACAGATCTATTGGGGTGAACTGTAACATTGGAAGGACTGGCTTGTTGCTTTCTGTGAAGTTTCAGTATTGGGGTGGGGGCGGGTGGGGGGTGGGGAGCCGGGCTGCCGAGGTTCTGGGGATGTTTGGGTCACGTTGTGCTTTTTGCCCAAAGCCTGCAGAGAATGGAAGCATCTTCTTTATTGTCCTTTCCTGGCATGTTGTCCCTTCATTGCCTCTCCCCCCTCCCCACCAAGTCTCCCTTGGCGCTGCTTTTAAAGTCCTGTGCAATAGGGGGGTTCAGGGCTGTACCCTGAAACCAGGAGGCTGTCCCTACCCTGGGTGCTACAGCTGTACACAGGAGTGCGGTGGGTGGAGCAAGACCCTTCCCCTCTCTGGGCTCGCCCCTGCCCTCTGTGGAGTCCACACGAGTGTCCTTGTTTCTCCACTTTCTGCCCCTTGGCAGCCCGCTCTCCGCTGCAAGCTCAGAGCCATGATGAGGCGGGCCAGGGGCTGTCGCACCAGCACAGCCCCGTGTCTCTCCCAGGGCCTTCCCACCACCCAGCTGAGCTGCCCTACAGGGTGGCCAGCAGCCCTGCACAGCAGCCTTCTCTCCAGGGCCCTCCCCGCGGGGCTTCGCTGCAGATCATTAGCCTGTTCTTACAAGAGAGGAACGGAGGTGGTCGGTGGTCTGTGCTTGTGTGCTTTGTTTAAAGATAGACTATGAAGTTCAGGACTGACCCTGAGGCATCGTGCCCTTGCTTCCCAACAGATCCCCAGGAGAGAGTAGAGGGGCCCTCGGGGCGGAAGGGAGGGTGCTGACTAACTCAGCCGGCAGCTAAGTCCACCAGTGGGGCGCCCCTTCCCACGCAGGCCTCGCCGCCCACGCGCCACTGGCCTCTGCCCACGGGCAGCTCCCTGTGCCAGTTTTAGAACGCGCTGGTTTGCTCCAAGATGAGCTCTTCCTGTTTATCCTTCGGGACCAGTGAACAGTGGTGCTGGAACTCCTGCCGCCGTGCTCACTGGCCACGGGAGGTTCTGGAAAGCCGCACACTCGAACTGGTCCAGAAAGGCACCTGGGGATCTCCAGACGCCAGCGGGGCTCAATTCTCTGGAAGCGGTCTTACCTTTTGCCCAAAGAAACATGCTCAGTATTTTGGGCACTCCCTCTCGCGAACCTTAACATTTCTGTTCCCTCAGGGCCTTGGTACCTAGACTGCCACAGAATTGGGGGAGGGTGGGGAAGGGTGGGGGCCTATTTTTTAAATAAAACACGTGTTCAAAGTGGGGGATTTTTTTAATTGAGACAAAGGAAAGCTATTCTGTATTGCACCTTTTCACGATTTAATACATTTTCTTAACATGTTCCTGTGACTTCTGAAACTAACCCATCGTGTGTGCCGTCTCGTCCTGGTGGGGCGCCGCCACAGCGTCCTCCCGGAAGGCTTGGAGCCTTGCTGCCTGCTGGGGGGGCCTGGGGGCTGCTGGGGGCGGGTCTCTGTACACACTTGTGTGGGCTTTTCTGTAGTTGATGCTGTAAACTCTATGGCTTTTTAAAACCGATTTCATGTTTTTATTTAGTATTGGAAATCCAATACAATTTTTTAATCCAAACAAATTCTGGTCTGGTGGAAGCATTTTTTTCCCTGTTTGTTTTTTTATTTTTCCTCAAGAGGACTCAGGGCCCCAATCCCCTGCCCCCGGGAACTATAAAGCCAGGAGATCAAAGGGGCTGCCCAGAGCTCCAAAGGCAGACCCCATCGCTGTCTCTGCCCCCAGCCCCCTGTCACTGCCCTGTGGTGACCAACCTGACTGTGGAGAGCCATGGGAGCCCAACAGAAAGGGGCAGCTGCCCGGCAGGTGTGAAGGCAGCACCCACTTCAGGGCCTGGCTCTCCCCAAACGAACACACACACCCCCACCCCACCCCCCTTGCAGGAAATGCTGTCTGCTGAAAGAAAGCACTGTTCTCAGGCTGCTTTCTCTGACCTGGCTGCCTCCACCCTACACGCTGGTCCTGCGGTTAATGAGGCTTAAGATCAGCGAACAGCGATGAGGGACAGCATGGGCCCTGCCCTCCGTGACAGCAGGGTCCTTGCTAACTGCTCCCTCCACCCCAAATGACATCCCCTGTCATGTACCTCTCTGGCCCCGGTGAAGTTCTAGCCCCCAGTGCTCAAACCCTGCCAGGCAGACAAACCCTAGCCTCTGAGGTCGGAAGGGACCCTAGGTGCCTCATGCCCCCAAGCACCCAGATGAGTAAGACCACCTTCGAGACACTCGGGCTCAGCACATGCTGTTCCTTCTGCCCGGGACCACCGTCGCCCTCTCCCCTGCCCTCAAAACTGTGTCTCAATACACCCTCCCCTTCAGCAGTTACTCACATTCCGACAGCCAGAACCCCGCCGGTGCCCTCCCCTCGGCATCCCTAGAGGGAGCTCTTGGCACATCTGACTCTCTTTCCGCCAGGCCGTGGGCTCAGTGGGGCACCGCATGTCTTCTGAGTGCCTAGTGCCAGGGACTGTAGCAGGTGATTGTCCCTGTGATGGGGGGCGGGGAAGGGGCACAGCAATCGTGAGGAGTTAGGACCTGGAGCAGCCAGGTTACACCCACCTGGTTTTTCACTGGTCCTAGTGTTACTGGTGCCAGGACCCTTTCTCGGCAACCAGTGGCCCCGGGGCACACCTGATGGGTAACCAACACTCTCTGCCTGGCAAAGGGGCACGAAAGGATAGTGCTGCCACCAGTGGCCAACTGGGTGCTGGGATCGGAACCAGGAGTCCTCCGCATTGGCTCTAGGAAAGACACTCGGAATAAAGCGTACACAGAGAAGAAATCCCCTCTTCTCCTAGTCCACTGTGCCCACCCAGGCTCGGCCCCTCCCTTCCTGCATCAGGAAGCCTGAGAGCATGGCGACAGCTGCTGCCCCACGGCCCAGGGGCCCTTGCTATCCCTCTAACTCGAGTCTTGGGCACTGAGAGAGGAGAGCAGGATTCCGCCACCAAACTGGTAGAGATGGAGAAGCAAGGTCCCCAGAGAGACCACCCCTAGCCACCCAAGGGGGTCCCGGCAGCAGATGTCTGGGCTGCACCTCATGTGAAGGGGGGGGATGTGCAGCAGTAGTTGAAGGGAAAGAATGAGGAGCTCACCTTTTTTGGGGTGAGGCTGTATGGAATGTTGGAGAAGATTCTTTTTAAAAAGACAGTTTCCCTCCAAGCGTGGATGGCATTTATCTTGAGGTGCCCTTTTGGGGTAGGTTTGGGGAATGAAAAGCTGGGCCCCAGAGACGAGCTGAGTAGGAGCGAGAGGGAGCTGCGCCACCAGAAGACGAGCTTGGAACGCCCTAAAATAATGGGGGGCACTGAGGGCAGGTACAACCAATCCAAGGTCAAGGGGGATGTGTAGGGAGATGCCCCGGGAGGAAAGGGTTGGACCTGAGTGGCAAAGGGCCTTCTTAGAAATACCGAGCAGGTGATGCGGATGGCTTGCTGTTTGTGCTTGCACTTCTGTGAGACAGCCCCTTCCTTCAGCTCCCAAACCACTGAGTCACCCTGACTCAGCCACAGTACAGCATAGAGTAGAACTGGGATTTCTAAGTGGTAAATCTTTACTGGGCGCTGAGAGCCTCATTTTTCTCTCCAGCCAGATTCAAACTCGATCTTTCAGTTCGCAGCTCGGTGCTCAACCCACAGCACCACCAGGGCTCCTTAACTTGCGTCTAAGACCAGAACACCTCACTCAACTGCCAGTGCATCGATGCTGACCACCCTGTAGGATAGGGTGGAACTGGGTTTCCAACACTAACCTTACGGGAATAGAAAGCCCCTTCTTCGTCCCACAGAGCAGTGCTGGTCTCCAACTCCTGACCTTGCAGTTGGCAACCTGATACATAAGCACTGACCGCCAGGGCTCCCCATCAGCCTGGTCTAGTGCCTGCCACCTGCACAAGGCTCCCCTTGAGCTCCCGGCTAGATCCTGCTCCCTACCCACAGCAAAGAAGGGGGCACTTCAGTCAACGTGGACAGGCAGCCCTTGACCCCCAGTTGGAATTAGGTCACTGGATGCCGGAACTCAGAGCCAAGTCACCAGAATTTCTACCTGAGAATCCACAGAAAACTAGGGAGGACGGGATAGGGCCTCCAGACCTCTCGCGGGTCAAGTGTTCAGTCAGCCTTCTCCCTGCATGAAGGGTCAGGCTGACCCCAGCTGGTGTCTGGGTTGCAGTCAGTTTGCATTTCCACCCTCTCCATCTCTCGATCTGTGGTCAAGCTCGGACCACTTCCTCAGAGGTGTGCTAGGTTCCTGTCCCACGTCACTGCATCTGCCTGTGGCGAGCCTGGCCTTGCAAAGGAGAATTTCCTCAGCGCCACACCTCAGGAAATCCTGCTGGTTCTCCTGCCCAGATCTCCCCTGTGTGGCTCCCCTTTGTCTGGAAAACTCCCCCAATTAATTTCCAAGACTATAAATCCTTGTCCTTGAGCAGAGAACCTCATCTTTCTCCCCTGGAGCAGCTGATGGGTTGACCCACTGACTTTAAAGTTCACAGCCCAGTGCACACCCCATTGCACTGTCACCGGCTCCTTCGGGAGAAGCTCCTTTCTGTCACAGGGTCACTATGACCTGAATCATCTTGATGCTGGCCAGTGTTTTGAACTCTGGCGCTTACCCAGTTGGCCCTACCAATAAAGGATTTTTTGCCTTGTTAGAATAAGCCATGGTGGATTCTTGGAAGGGCTGGGTTGGGGTTCAAATCCACCAGCAGCTACCTTAGAGAAAGATGAGGCTGCCTGCTCTGGTCCAGATGAGACTTGTGGGAACCCTGAGGAGTCATTTTGCTCTACCCTGTGGGTCACGGAGTGGGGGTGGACCCTATAGCAGTAGGCCAGCGGGTCTCAATCTGGGGGTCATGACCCTTCACGGGTCACCTAGGACCATATTTCCGATGTTCTTAGGAACCAAGACCCCCGCTCCTCTATCCACATAGGGGGGTCACCACCACATGAGGAACTGTATTAAAGGGTCACGGCCTGGGGAAGGTTGAGAACCACTGCAGTAGATGAAGCCAAGGGGGCTCTTTCTCAACTCCTGTGTCTGTGAGTTTGCTCACTGTGAGCTTTCTGTGCCTGGCAAATGCCCAGCCTTGGTTCTCATTCCTCTCCTGTCGCTTCCAGCGCACTGGGAACTCCTCAGGGAAGCAGCCGGCCTTGTCTTTGTAGACTGCTGCTCCGGGCCCTGCACACTGTCGGTGCTCATGGACAGACCCCATGGCACAGTGCTGGGGCCCTTAAAGCCCTGGAGCTTTCTGGGAGCCTGTACTTGAAGGTCCCACAGAGGCGCTACAGATGCACTGAGTCTAGATGTGCTGGGGGCGGCCAAGGCTGCTGCAGAGCAAGAGGGGCTGAGCCTTCCCCTTGGCCATGAGGAAATCTCAATGCGAGAGCATCTGAGTGGGGCCCTCAGTCTGTCATCTCAGTGCAGGCCTGGGGCTGGTGCAGAGCCCTCAAAGGGTGCCGGGATCCGAGCTGGCTGACCTTCCATAGCTGCCTGGGCAGTGTTTAACCCCATCTGGGGCTGATGAGGGTGGGCTTCTCCCAGAAACTCAGCACCAAGGTCTTACTGAGAATTCTGGACAGCTTTCTCAGAGGGTGGGGAGGGTGGGGGGGGGGGAGACCTGGGAAGTATTTGGTGAAGGCAGAGGACAGGCCGAGCTGTCCAGTAGACGGCAGGGGAATTCACTGGTGAGCATTCTAGACCAGGCCACAGGAAGGGAGCGGCTGGCTGGAGCTGACGAAAGCTCACTGAGGGCAGGTGGTGTGAGAGGAGTATTGGGGTCTTCTTCACTCGAGAGAGCATGCACCACTCACTGGTTACACAGCTATCCCCAAGAGTCTGCTGTATGCCAGACACCAAGGGTGCAGACAGGCACCATCTCTGTCTGCAGTTGACAGGTTCTCTGTCACATAGGTCCATGCTCCTCCTCCCAGGTTACGGCCTCCTTTTCAGGGAAAATCACATTTACTCAGCGCCCCCCTGGCCATTCATTGCAAACTCTCGCACTGTAGGTCACGATGCAGGAATAAAGTGTAGGTATCTGCTTTTGAAACCCCCCCCCTGAGTTTTTCCAGCACCCTCCAGGGGGAGTATCACCCACTTTGGGAAACACTGGTTTAGAGAAAGAGAAACACAAATGACCACCCAGCAAGAGAAGGGCTAAGAGGCCTGAGCAGTGACCTGGTCACAAGCCAGGAGGTGAACCTACAAGCTAAGCCAGCAAGGTAAGTGTCAAAAGGCAGTGAACGCTGGGAAAGTGCTGGAAGACTCACCAAAGGCAGGCGACGGCGTTTCTTCCAGCCACGTTGGGACCTGACAGGCGTCCTGAAAAGCAGCTGAAGTTCCGATGCTGGACGAGCACAGCAGAAGGCCTGGGTAATGCTTTGCTAACAAAAGACCAAGCCACTAAATGCAGATGGAAAACCACTTGGAGGGGGAAAGTTTCCTGGAGGGAGAGGCTGGTACTACAGACTGCAATAGCAGAGGAAGAGAAGGCGTAGCCTGGCCCACCAGGACTTAGGGCAGCCAGACCTACTCCCGCCCAAAGCCAGCACCCCGAGGGGAACTCCCACCAAGGGGTGGTGGAGAAAGGGAGCCAGGAGTAAGGCCGGTGGGTGCTGCCAGGTTTGAAAAAGAAGCCATGGTCAGCGTCTCCCTTCGTCACTGTAAACCACAGGCTGCATTCAGGAACGGCACTTCGATCATGGGTGTTCTCGACCTAGGCCTTTTATTAAAGCGAGCCCATCTTGACAGTACACTGGTCATTAAGGAAAGCCAGGTCTAGGCCCTCTCGCCTGAACCCAGATCCTTCGGAATTCCAAACAGGAACACACAATTAAAACGGGCAAAATCCAAGGAGACCCGCCTCCAAAACATGTTTGCCAAAGCAAGCAACAGAGTCGGTCTTCAAAAGACTTCAAAGCCTGGTGGCCCAGTGGCTACATATTGGGCAGCTAACCCCAAGGTCAGCAGTTCAAAACCACCAGCCTCTCGTCAAGAGAAAAATGAAGCTTACTACTCCCATAAAGATGTACAGTCTCGTGGCCCTACTCCGTAACCACCCTTGTGAAGAGATCACTAAAGGTAGAAGTGCTATCAAAAAGTGCGTTGAAGAAACCAGACGGTGCCTGGGTACCATTTTAATTGGTGTTCTCTATTGTATCTCCCTGGGTTCTGAGACCCATTGCAACGGCTACACAGAATTTACAGACAAAATTTATGATTAAAGGATTTATTAGGGAGATTAACAAGCTATATACTACCAGAACTGCTCGGGGTTGAATTACTGATCAGAGCATGTTACAAGGCTAGTAAGTGCCCGAAGGCATTCAGCTCAAGCTCCTGGGTCAACAAACCTAGCGCCCTAAATCAAGTGCCCTGAGGCGCCTATTTCAATAAACCTCGCACAAACTACACTCAGCTCTGCTTCCATGGAAAGCAAGGCCTACTTCCTGAATTAAGTGCCCAGAGGGACCCCAGACCACAAGCCAACCTGCTACACCAAAGCCCTCAGCTTGACTTGCTCTCTGGGTTGGGCTGGGAAGTCCACCATTCTGTCCCATGCTCTGGCTCCTGGTTCTGCTGCTGCGTCTCCTGAGTCTGATTGTCTTCTGAATCCAGGAGGCTTGCTGCACAGGGATCGCCGGTGTCGGAGGACACGCTCCACTCCCGACTCTTGCTGGTAATGAGATCCCTCCACCTGCTTCTCAGCAGGATGGTGCTCCAAAGAATCCCATTTGTAATTACTCGTGGACCTGATCAATATCTCCCCCCACCTTCTTAGCAGATGATTCAGGGGGAGGCCGTTTGATGGGAGTGAGAGGTTTTGACTAGAAGAGCCATATTAAATAATGCTGTGCCCCTGCAACCCAACTATTAGAATCGTATCTAGGGTCTTAACACAAGCAGCCATCGAAGTGAGGCATCAACTAAGGCTGCGTGGAAGGAGCACGCCAGCCTGTGTGAGCCAAGGATTGGAAATAGTAAAATACAAATGCAGAGGAGGGAAATGTCTCAGAGCTGAAACTCTGAACCCTGATTTGCAGAAGGCTATGGAGCATCGTGAAAGCCCCAAGCCTTTTGCAGAGTCCATGCCTGAGCTGAGACTCGTGGACCCCTTCCAAACACGGCTCAAGGATGTGGATAACTTTACCATAAGACCGCATTGTGAAGTCGGATATGACAGATGCAGTCAGGTTAAAAATGGAACGCCTTACCATGTAATCCCTTTGGCCCATTTTAAAGTTGTTTCATTTTAAACATTTTCTGCTTTTTAATTGCGGTTTTTCTCTGTTTTGTCTTCGATGTTGGAGTGTGTGTGTGTGTGTGTGTTTTGTTTTTGTCTTCTATG
Organism: Tenrec ecaudatus; assembly: GCF_050624435.1. NCBI lineage: Eukaryota > Metazoa > Chordata > Mammalia > Afrosoricida > Tenrecidae > Tenrec > Tenrec ecaudatus. The sequence continues at coordinate 56,601,286 of NC_134546.1, read as the reverse complement.
ATTTTCTATATATAAAATTCCAAACTAAACTGACCCATAGAGTCGATGCCGACTCATAGCGAGCCTGTAGGACAAGGTTGAACCGCTCCTGGGGGTTTCTGAGACCGTGTACAGAAATAGGTAGCTCCGTCTTCTTCCTCAGAGCGGCTGCTGGTTTAAAACAGCCAAACATGTGATCACAGCCCTGTGCATAACCGCTCCGCCACCAAGCTAGGAAAGGAAATTTATAGAGACAGTAACTGGATTCATAATTACCTAGGGGCATGCCCAGGCAGGTTGGGGTAAATGAGAACCTAAGAATAATGCGCACAAGAAATAATAAAATGTTCATATATATACATACACACACACATACAAACTCAGGGATGCCCTTGTCTTAGTCCCATTGGGGTGCTTTCAACAACAGTATAGAACACTTTTTATGCCATGGAGGGAAGACACTCTTTTAGGTCAGGGCCAATACCAAATTTTAAACAAAACGCAAGGAGACGCCTTCCCAAATCATTGAAGCTTTGCAAAAGTAGAGGGGAATGCTGCCCCACCCAAGAGAACTGTTTTAGATGGATCGGGCATTCCAAGAAAGGGTGGGAAGATCTCAAAGATGAGTCAGTCAGTCGAGAGAAGAGTGTCCGCCTCAATGAACAGAGCACCTGTGACTGGTGGGCAGCCCAGAAGCTGGTGGGAGAAGATTGGAGAATCGCCATTGATGGGCGATAGCTAGTGCAGCGGAGTTCTCACACAATCCAGCATTTTCGGGTCTCAGCAAACAGCTTGGCTTCAGCGAGCTTGGGATTGATGGGTTCCATGGAAGACCAGCAGCTCAAATGGGAGCTCTCCCCACCAGCATTTTAAGCAAATAGCATGCTAAAAAGATGATTGTTAGGCGACTAATCATAACCAGGAATGACGATTGAATTTACCGATACAATCCAGAGAGCAAGGTCCAATCACAACAGTGGCTTCCGCAAGGATCCATGAGACCAGTGAAATCCAAGGCAGAAAGGTCAGCCTGGAAGGCTGTGGAGATGGTTTCTTAGGATTCCCAAGGAGTAATTTTGATAGATTTTCTCAGAGGGCACAGGATGATGAGGGGGACTTATGATAAAGACATTTTAAGATTGAAAAATGCATTAGGGGGGAAAAGATCCGGAAGTTGTACCAAGGAATCCCCCCCTCCGCCCCCCCATCATCCAGACAATAAGCCGACTTATTCTTGGAGGGCAGCCATGGCTGTCCTAGAAAACTTTATTGGGAAACCTTAACTCATCCACCCGACAGCCCCGATCTTGCCCCCTTGGACTTATCACTTTATGTCCCCCAAACTCAAAAACATGGCGAAGGAACACTGTTTGTGACCATCAAGGTTGCCAAAACTGCCATGTTGACATGGTGTGAAATGAAGAACACAGAACCCTTGGGAGCGGGACTAGAGGGGTGTAAACCCAAATTGGAGACGTGCACAGACCGCGACAGAGGCTGTGCCACGAGAGAGTAGCTTCATGTGTTGATATTTTTAGTAAACGTTCCTGTGATTTTGTTGCAGTGCATTTGGACTTGCGCTCATCTAATAATCCTGTACAGAAAGTTTAAAGAAATAAATTGGATTTTTTTTACAAAGGTTCTAAGGACAGGCCTTTTAGAAAATGCTGAGACAACTGGATCAAAAATGAACTTCCATCTTTCTTTCACACCATACACAAAAATACACTAAAAATAGATCATACAGTAAATATAATAACTAAAACCATAACACGTCTAAGATACATTCTAGGAGAGAGTCTTTGTCTTCTTGGGCTGGGTAAATATTTCCTAGGACAGAAGAAACACAAACCATACAAGTAAGAGCAGATAATGTGGAAATCATCAAAATTTTAAATGTCTATCATTCTGGTCTACGTAAGTCACTAGGAGTTGAAGCCAACACAACAGCCCCTAACAATTCATTGAAAGCCAGTAGAGGAAATAAAAATGCAAGCCACGGATTTGGGGAAAATATATGAAAAGCAGCTTAAACCTGACAGTTACCATTATGCACCCTGTAGGATAGTTACAATTCCTGATGATCTACTTCTGAGAAACAGGCAATGGTTTAAAAAAGTAAAAATGCTACAGAGCACAATGATCTGATCGACAGCGGGTTTGGGATTCACACAAAGGGCACAGAATCTAGCAGCGTGTCACAGGGTCACCGTGAATCGGGGTTGGAGAGTTAACGACGAGAGAATGGCTACGTTGGAAAAAGGCTGACGATACAAAGGTTTGCAAGGTGCTGGAGCAACCGGAATGCGCATGCATTGCTGAAGAGAGGGTAAAGCAATATTCCAGCTTTGGAAAATAACCTGGTAGTTTCTTGGGTTTTTTTAAATCATTTTATTAGGGGCTCATACAACTCTTATCACAATCCATACCTACATCAATAGTGTAAAGCACATTTGTACATTCATTGCCCTCCTCATTCTCAAAACATTTGCTCTCCACTTAAGCTCCTGGCATCAGCTTATCATTTTTCTCCTCCCTCCCTGCTTCCCCGTCCCTCGTGAACCCTTGATAACTTATAAATTATTATTTTGTCATATCTTGCCCTGTCCGACATCTCCCTTCATCCACTTTTTTGTTGTCCGTTCCCCAGGCAGGGAGGGGGTCATATGTAGATCCTTGTAATCAGTTCCCCCTTTGCAACCCACCCTCTCTCTACCCTCCCAGTATCACCACTCACACCACTGGTCTTGAAGGGATCATCTGCCCTTCATTCCCTATGTTTCCAATTCCTATCTGTACCAGTGCACATCCTCTGGTCTGCCAGACTTTCAAGGGAGGATTCGGATTGGATCATGCTAGTGGGGGAGTGGGGAGGAAGCATTTAGAACTAGAGGAAAGTTGTATTTTTCTTCATTACTACCTCGCACCTTGACTGGCTTGTCTCTTCCTCGAGACTGCTCTGCAAGGGGATTTCCTGTGGCCCACAAATGGGCTTTGGGTATCTACTCCGTAATCCCCCACTCATTCACTATGGTAAGATTTTTTGTTCTGATGATGCCTGATACCTGATCCCTTCCACACCTCGTGATCACATAGGCTGGTGTGCTTCTTCCATGTGGGCTTTTTTGCTTCTGAACTTGTTTATCTTCAAACCTTTACGACCCCAGACATTTTATCTTTTGATAGCCAGGCACCACCAGCTTTCTTCACCACATTTACTTATGTACCCGTCTGTCTTCCGTGATCATATCATGGAGGTGAGTACACAATGATATGATTTTTTGTTCTTTGATGCCTGATAACTGATCCCTTAGGCACTTCGTGATCACACAGGCTGGTGTGCTTCTTCCGTGTGGGCTTTGTTGCTTCTGAGGTAGATGGCCTCTTGTTTACCTTCAAGCCTTTAAGACCCCAGACACTATATCTTTTGATAGCTGGGCACCATCAGCTTTCTTCACCACATTTGCTTATATCACCCACTTTGTCTTCAGTGGTTGTGTCGGGAGGGTGAGCATCATAGAATACCAATTTAATAGAACAAAGTATTCTTGCATTGAGGGAGTACTTGAGTGGATGACCAATGTCCTTCTGCCACCCTAATACTAAACCTATAAATATAGGCACATAAATCTATTTCCCCAACCTCATATATATATTTGCATATGTACATGTCTTTGTCTAGACCTCTATAAATGCCCTTTGCCTCCTAGCTCTTTCCTCCATTTCCCTTCACTTTCCTCCTGTCCCACTATCATGCTCCGTCCCCACCTGGGTTTCAGCTATACCTCTCGGTTACATTATCCTAGGTCACACCCTACCAGGCCTCGTACACCCTCCTCACCACCAATTTGGATCACTTGTTGTTCCCTTGTCCCTGGGTTTGTTAACACCACTTCCTTTCCCCTACATCCCCGTCTCCCATGTCCTCCTGGAACTGTTGGTCCCGTTGTTTTCTCTTCCAGATTGTTCATCCAGCCTATCTTATTCAGATAGACCTGCGTTTCTTGTTTCTTGTAAAGTTAAATATATACTGACCATATGACCCAGGAATTCTAGTCCTGGGTATTGATTTACCAAGGTAAATGAAAACCTATGTTCACACGAAGACGTGAGTGGAAATGTTTACAACTCAATATTTGCCAATTCATATTTTTCAGGTGTACATTGGCTATAATTTCCTAGGTATGACAACCAAATACTAGAAACTCCCCAATTGTTCAACTGATGAATGAATAAAGCAATTGTGATACACACTAGGATATGAAGGCATAGAAGGAATGTTAGGGAGTGATGGAAATGTTCTCTAATTGTTGAGAGGGTGGTATGACAGAATAACTTTCCCAAAACAGAATGGTGTGCTTAAAATTTATGGGTTTTCTTCTGTATAAATTATACCTTGCTTACAAAAAGAAAGAAAGAAAACCTGATACAATTAGCAATAGCAACACAAAGGTAAAGAACTAAGTGTAAATCCAATAAAATATTCAAACTTTCATGAAGGAAATGGCAAAACTATGTTGAAAGCTTTGGCCAAGCCAATTAATACCTTGGCCTCTTTTGTAGCTAAATGTAGTTGAGAGTCAGTCACCGCTCCTAGCTGCCTGATCCTACAATGATCTTGTAGACCAGCAATTCAAGATGGTATCAGTAAGGAGAGGGGCTGCCTGGCCTGGCATGGGACATTTCTGAATTAGAATAAATCTTTATTATTTTAAATCATTCAAATGTTGGGCTTGTCTATTGGAGCAGCTAGTATTAATTGCCCTGACTAATATTGAACAAGAAGGCATTGATGATTCAGTGGTAAAATTCTCACCTTCCATGTGGGAGATTCAAGTTCAATCCCTGGCCAATGTAGCTCAAGAGTAGCCAACCCTCATTTGTTAATAGAGGCTTACAGGTTGTTCGATGCTGAATGGGTCTCAGTGGAGCTTCCAAACTCACATGAGCTAGAAAGACCTGCTGCTCCACTCCTGAAGATCAGCCGACTGCAGAAGCTCTGCAGAGACCGGCTGGATTCCGCTCTGTTGTGCATGGGTTGAGGGCCCACTGGTTGGTACGTCACAATAGAACAGACTTCAAGAAGACCCGTAACAACAACATGAAAGACATGAAAGGAGACCAGGGTATGAGACAAGTTCTACCACGTACATACATACATTTTCTTGATCGTGTGCATGTAATTTCAATCGAGCACCTATAGAATTCTTTATCCATTTTGATGAACTTATTATAAAATACCCATGAGGAGGAGGGGGCGGGAGGGGGAGATGATGACGAAGATGATGATGGGGGTGGGGGTGGGGAACTTGCCCTATTAGCTATCAGCACACCTTATAAAGCTACAGTAATTAAACAATGTGCTATCTGGATGGGAATCGACAGACTTAAGGTAAAAACGCAGTTCCCGTGCAGACGCAGACATCACCTATATGAGAAGTGATGTCCAAATGAGTATGGCTCATAGAATACATGACGTCAGAGCAATTGGCTGCCCACGCGGGGCAAGAACGAAATGGAACTGTGATTTCACACTACATCCCAAATCAAGGCCAGGTAGAATGTGGAAAGCCAAGCATCACACTTTTAAAACGGAATGTAGAAAAACATCTTTATAGCCTCAGAATGAGGTTTTCTAAACCAGCAGAAACGGCACTGGGTTAGGCTGGGTTCTCTAGAGAAGCAACAGCAACGACACCGAATGTTGTGTTAGTCCAGGTGGCCTAGAGAAACATATGCATAGACAACTCGTGTGCGTATAAGAAAGAGGTTTAGATACAAGAGCAGTTGAACATGGAGGAGACATCTCAGCCCAGTCCAGATCAAGTCCATAAGTCTGATATTAGCCCATACGTCTGATACCAGCCTCACAAAACACATGTAATGACGCCGAATGCAGGAAGATCACAGGCCAGTGGGTGCAAAGTCAGTGATGGTAGAAGCATCTCAGCACTGGCAGGGGCTCCATGTGGCTCCTCCAGTTCCCAGGGCTGCGTCCGAGTAGGTCCATGTAGCTTCTCCTCAGGGATGTCTGGCAGGAAGTCAGCAGAGAGAGAGCATATCTCCCATCTCCAAGGAGGAAATCCAGGAATTCCCAGAATTCTCAGGAGAAGGCCATGCCCACACAGAGGCCTCATTGGCTATGATCCGATTGCCAGACTCCACCCCTTCGCTCTTAATCCTATCAAATCCCAAATCGACGCCAGAGTATGTAACGACCACACATATAAAGAGAGATCCGAAACTAAACTCACAGCGACCGTAGAGGACAGGGTAGCACTGCCCCTGTGGATTTCTGGGGCTAAAACTCTACAGAAGTAGGAAAGCCTCATCTTTTGCCTGAATTACATCTAGAAAGAGAACTTGATGTCAAGTTGGTTACATAGTTGTAGATGCAGGTCAGTCCTGTCTGGTTCAAGTCCATAGGTCGAATGTTAAGACCACAGGCTGGTGGATGCAGAGGCAGGTAAACGCCAAGTCGGCAGGAGAGGCTCATGACTGCCGAGTGCAGTGAACCCAAGGTTGGCAGGCAGCACAGTTGGCCGTGTGCTCAAGTCCAAAGGACTGGAAGTTGATGAGCTAGACACAAGAGCCAGGTCCAGCGAGAAGAGGAGCAGCTCCTCACAGGATCCACTTATTAAAGAATTAGCACGTCCCCCCACCCCCGGCCCCAGGAGACATCATCAGGGCTGTGACCTTAGGTGCATGCTACCCTTTAGCTTCTCACACCTGCCTGGCTACTCACAGTAGGGTCCACCTTGGGGTTGACTACACCGTGGGGCAGTCCCTGGGATGGCACATCAGGGGAGGCCAGTAAGTCTTCCCTGACAAACCCTGAGAATCCCTGGTACAGGCTGAGCCAAGTTGACACACTAAACTAGCAGTAAAGACTAGACCTTAGGCAAGATGACTGCATTAGACCTCAGTAAAATGTAGAACTTTTGTTCATCAAAGGGCATCCCAAAAGGGTGAACTACAAGCCATAAACTGGGGAGAAGATATTTACAACACAGAAAATAAACAGAGGATTTGTTTTCCAAATAGGCACACCCGTGTGGGTGTGTGTGTGTTTGTATAAAACTCCTAAAAAGCAATAAAAAAAAACCAAATGGCACTAGAAAAATACACAAAATACATGAACAAATATTTCTCAGGAAGGGGAACACACACGGCCCATGAGTCTACGAAGAGAAGCTCGATCTTACTAGTAATTAGGGATTTGCACATTAAAACGCAATTAGCTATCACTAGATTGGGAGAACTACGCAAGTCTAAGGATTCCAATTACCGGCAAGGATGTGAGAGCTCGGTGAGAGTCAAAGGAAAGGCTACGCTGCAGGTGGGAATGCACGTTGTCAGAACGACTTGAACTAGCTCGGCATCATCTTGTAAAGGAAGATTGATCGACTCTGTGACTCACGTGCCTCCACTCCAAGAGAGAGCCCAGAGGCCGCTCAGACACCTTCGTCAGCAGCCCGGGCAAGAATGCCCACAGCTGCAATGGAACGGCATGTCCATGTCCCGACGCAGGCACCTGTGAGGGCTGGTACGCTCCTTCACTCAACTGCAGGGAATATGGTTTAACTGTGCGCCATACAAGTAAATGGCAGGAGTCCTGATGGCACAGGACTTACGCCTTGGGCTACTAAGCACAAGGTCAGTGGTTTGAAACCACCAGTAGCTCTATGAGACAAAGCAAAGGCTTTCTGCTTCCACTAAGAGTCTTGGAAACCCGGAGGGGCAGTTCTGCTCTGTCCTATAGGATCACTATGAGTCGCAATGCACCCAGTGGCAGTGAGTTCATTTATCTCTGCATGCACTCAATTGGACTTCCAAAGTGCAATACTGAATGAAGCAGAAATTATTACAGAATACATCCAGCATGGAATTATTTATCTAAAGGTTAAATTTTCACAAATAGATCCAGTGATGTCTAACCCACCCAAGGGGGGGATATTCTTCATATCTCCACCGAGAAAGAGGAACCAGACTTCAACCTGGTGCTCCAAGATGTGAATGCAACATGCCGGCATCAAGCAGGGAACCAGTGAAGGTCTGTGGGGCTGGCCCCAATCCCAACTACGTGGACACATGCCCCTCCCCCCAGAAGAATTTACTTCAGAGGACAGCACTGAAGCTATAGCTCAGGGAGAGGGACAGGTTTGATCAGAGCACATGGGAGCAAATGAAGAGGCAGGAACAGAGAGCGGAGCACATCCTGGCCCACCAAGCCTTGAGGATGAGCTCAGAGCAGCCAATGCACAGAGAGGACCATTTGGCCGGCCCCACTACAAGACACAACATCCCTCACGGCCCATAGCCCTATGGGGACAACACTGGAGACACAGTGTGGGAATTGAACCCCAATCTGATGCCACCACCGGGAGACAAAACACTAAGGGCGTGCAACAGAACAGTAAGGGGAGCAGAGCAAGGAAGTCCAGAGGGAATACCAAAAATAGACTTTGGGGCCAGGGTGTGGCACCCCATCAGACTCAACCAGAAAATACTCCTAAAGGTCAACAAACAGACGTTGAGCTATTTACAGGCTTTTCTCTCTTTTTTTGTCATTGGTTCTTTGCTTTTTTCATAGTGATTAATCACTATGCTTTAATTATGTTCAATTCGTAACCATGAAAATACATCCTGCATCAGCTATTTACACGATGACTCATAACAGCAGCAAAAATTACAGTTATGAAGTAGCAACAAAAATAATTTTTTTATTTTTTAATAATTTTATTGGGGGCTTATACAACTCTTATCACAATCCATACATACAACAATTATGTAAAGCACATTTGTATATTTGTTGCCCTCATCATTCTCAAAATATTTGCTCTCCACTTAAGCCCCTGGCATCAGCTCCTCATTTTTCCCCCTCTCCCTCCCCGCTCCCTTTCCCTCCTGAACCCTTGATAATTCAGAAATCATTATTTTGTCATGCTTTACACTGTTCTTTGTGTTTGTTGCTTTGTTTTGCTCTGTTTTGTTTTTGTGCATATTATTATCTCTGCAGGTCTATCTAGATAAGACAGGCATGATAAACAATCTGGAGGAGAAAACAATCTTGGGGGACATGGGAGAGGGGGACGTAGGGAATAGGAAGTGGTGTTAACAAACCCAGAGACAAGGGAACAACAAGTGATCCAAAATTGGTGGCGAAGAGGGTGTAAGAGGCCTGGTAGGGCTTGATCAAGGGCAATGTAACCGAGAGGAATTACTGAAACCCAAGTGAAGGCTGAGCATGATAGTGGGACAAGAGGAAAGTAAAAAGAAATAGAAGAAAGAGCTACACACATTTAGAGGTCTAAATACAGGCATGTACAGATGTAAATATATTTATATATGATGGTGTGGAAATAGATCTATATGCATTTCTTTATAGATTTAGTATTAAGGTAGTACATGGACATTGGGCCTCCACTTGAGTACTCCTTCAATGCAAGAACACTTTGCTTTGTTAAACTGGCATTCCATGATGCTCACCTTCTCTACACGATCACTGAAGACAAAGCAGGTGCATAAGTAAATGTGGTGAAGAAAGCTGATGGTGCCCAACTATCAAAAGATATAGTGTCTAGGGTCTTAAAGGCTTGAAGATAAACAGGTGGTCATCTAGCTCAGAAGCAACAAAGCCCACATGGAAGAAACACACCAGCCTGTATGATCACAAGGAGTCAATGGGGTCAGGTATCAGGCATCAAAGAACAAAAAATCATATCATTGTGAATGAGGGGGAGTGCAGAGTGGAGACCCAAAGTCCATCTGCAGGCAACCGGACATCCCCTTACAGAAGGGTTGTGGGGAGGAGACAAGCCAGTCAGGGTGCAGTGTAGCAATGGTGAAACATACAACTTTCCTCGTGTAGGGAAGGTGAGCATCATGGAATGCCAGTTCTTAAATGCTTCCTCCCCCACCCAACTATCATGATCCCAATTCTACCTTACAAATTCAGCTAGACCAGAGGATGTACACTGGTACAAATAGGAACAGGGAATCCAGGACAGATGATCCCTTCAGGATCATTGCTGAGAGTAGTAATACTGGAAGGGTTAAGGGAAGGTCAGTCAGGTGGAAAGGGGGAACCGATCACAAGGATCTACATATAAGCCCCTCCCTGGGGGATGGACAACAAAAAAGTGGGTGAAGGGAGACATCAGACAGTGTAAGATATGACAAAATAACAATAATGTATAAATTATCAAGGGTTCTTGATGGTGGGGAGAGCGGGGAGGGAGGGGGGAAATGAGGAGCTGATACCAAGGGCTCAAGTATAAAGCAAATGTTTTTAGAATGATGACAGCAACAAATGTGCTTGATAACAACGGATGGATGGATGGATTGTGATAAGAGTCGTAGGAGCTCCCAATAAAATGATTTAAATATATATATCCAGTGATGTACACATGTGGCAGAGGGGGTGTGGCCCACCCTGGGTGCAGGGAATTATTTGTCAAGGTAAGTTAAATAACACTAAAACCGAGCACACGTCCATCGGCTTTCTGTTACCACCAGGCATCAGAAAGTCTACAGCATGTTTAAGGCAACTGCCTTCAGAGCCGCCTCTCCCTACACAGCTGCATCTACTGTCCGGGGCGAGTGGTTTCTGCAGTAGAACGAATCCTGAAATGCTAGGGGATGAGCAGGTAAAACTTCCGGTCAGTGGTTTCCCATGGGGGAAGGGATGCAGGTGGGGAATGTTGGTGTCGTCAGATCGGTTCAGCTCACAGTGACCCATGTGTGCCAGGGGAACTGCGCCTCGGGGCAATTTCGGTGACTTGTTTTTCAGCAGGAAACCACCAGGCCTTTCTTCCTAGGCATCTCTGGGTAGACTGGAACCACCAACCTTCCAGTGAGGCATTAATTAACAGCTTGTGCCACCCAGGGACACCTTTGGAATGGCACAGCTGTCTACAAAGGCATTCATTATGTTGTTTCTTAAACTAGTACATGGCCGTTTGCTTTATTATCTTTATCATTTACATGTAATTCAATATAAAAGAGTTCCGAGTGGCACAAATCGTTTGCTTGCTTGACGACTAACCTGAAGGTTGGCAGTTCAAACCCACCAGAGGCACGTCCAATAACAGCCCAGGGATCTGCTTCTCTGAGGCAGGGGTGTCTGGTTGGAGCTGGAATCACCGGCCCCCGTGTGTCAGAATCGACTTGATGGTAGCCAATTTTTCGTATGGATGAAATATCCCACCCTGAAAGGAGGAAGTCATATGAAGCAGCGAAGTCAGGATGGGAAACAGGAGAGACCCTGCCCTACAGGGCATCAATTCCCGGCCACCAAGTCGATTCTGACGCAGAGTGACCCTTCCGGACAGGGTAGAACGACCCTGCGGGGTTGCGTCTGCCATCTTTTATGGGGATAGACAACCTCATCTTTGCCCCTCAGAGCAGCTGGTGTTTCCGAACTGCCGACCTTGGGCTTCGGAGGCCAACGGGTAGCCCACTATGCCACCCAGTTTCTTGCCATCTGCAGAGAATAAAGAGGTCTGTCCCAAAAGGACGAGACTCCGTTCCCCAGGCTGAAAAGCAGAGGCTGCTGGGGCCGGAATTCAAGGGACCTCGTCAGAGAGGGTCGCCGTGGCCAGGGCAGTCCGTGTGTTGGGGGAGAAGACCAGAGCCAAGGCCAGAGGAGCGTCCTCTCAAGAGGAAGAACCCCAAAGCTGAGCTTGAAGAAGATGGGGCAGCGAAGGGAGAGTGAGGTGTCTAAGAACTACAGAGGACAAATTCAACAGGCTGCTGAGAGGGCCTTGGCCCCTAGACCGCTGAAGACCTGGTCCAAAGCCCAGTGGGGCAGAGCTGGACGGCAGGGGAAGAAGTGACTCCCCACGAGAGAAGCGAGGAGTTGACACAAGCCCGCAGATGTTTGAGAAGAGCAAACAGTAGGTGCTGGAAGGAGGCCTAGATGCTCCAAAAAGCTCTCATAAAAAATGGATTGATTTAGCCACATGAAGGTAGAAAGGATCCCTTCCAACCTTCCCTGCATTGGCAGCCAGAACTCAGTGGGTGCCCCTGGGCAGAAGCCTGAGTGTAGAGGCCTTTCAGTGGAGGGGGGGGGCATCTGCCGAGTGAGGGGGTGTATCTTGACACTGATGCGGTGGTTCTGAATTGCTGGTACGTGGTGATGAGAGAAAGTGGATGTGTAGCCCTTGTTCTTGTTTGTAAAGGGGTCCTGGCGGGGCAGTGGTTACGTGTTGGGCTGCTAACTGCAAGGTCAGCAGTTTGAGACAACCAGCCACTCTTAGGAGAAAGAGGGCACTTTCTACTCCCATAGAGAGTTGCAGTCCCTTTTGTATGTATAAAATCCAGGATGGGTAAATCTATAGGGACAGTAACTGGATGAGTGGTTTCTCGGGAGGATGGCAGGGGAGGTTGGGGGAAAATACCGTCGAGTCGATGCCCGCTATAGCAGTCCTTAGGACAGGGTAGAACTGCCCTGTGAGTTCCCGAGACTGTCACTGTTTAGAGGCGCAGAAAGCCCCTTCTTTCTTCCTTGAAGCAGGCTAATGGTTTCGAACTGCTGGTCTTGCAGTTAGCAGCCAATTTCATCGCCACTACACCACCTGGGCGCCGCTGAGAGAAAATTTTCTGTTTTCTCCCAAGCGAGCCCTAATAACGAGCACAGAAGGGAGAACCTGTTCTGAAATTGATTGTGATGATTGTATGACTCCTTTTAATATGATGGAACAATTGAGTTGCACAATATGTGAATCATATGCCAATAAAACTGTTTTAAAAACAATACAAGAATTAGTCTCGGAAACCCACGGGGCCAGTTCTACCTTGTCTTCCAGGGCTGCCGTGAGTTGTTTGTCAGTTCTCTGTCTGCTTGTCAGTTCTCTGCAGACAGCCAGTGGCGTCCGAGCCCCAGGCCTTTCCTCCTGGTTCCTGTAGGCCCGTGGTTCTCAACTTTCCTCATACGGCAGCCCTTTAGTACAGCTCCTCATGTTGTAGTGACCCACCCCAACCATAAAATTATTTTTGTTGCTGTTTCATCACTGTCATATTGCTATTGTTATGAATCGGGCAACCGCTATGAAAGGGTTGTTGGACGCCCCCATAGGGGTCGCGACCCACAAGTTGAGAACCACGGCTCTAGGGGGACTCCAACTGCCCTGGCCTTTCACTTAGCAGCCAAGCCTCATCATCATCTACCTGTGGGCCCTCCCAGGCCCTCCCTCTATAGGCAGTGCTGTCCTACCATGCTGCGCTGGGTTGACGTGTGAGTCAGAAAGCAGCAGGCCTGGCTTCCCCCGAGGGCCATGCATGTACTCTCCCCCTCTGCAGCTGTCCAGCTCATGGGTTAGGGACCAGCCGCTCCGGCTCTCAGAGCCTGGTTATCTGTCAAACCCGTTACCATCAAGTCTGACTCACACTGGGTCTCGTTCCATCCCCCAGGTCTGTCTTTTTGGAGCCTGTGGGTGGGCTCAACCCACCAAGCTCCAGGCTAGCAGCCACTTGCTCACGATTTGTACCTCCTAGGACCCTGGGGTGTCTGTCCTCTGGCTCACTGACAGTTAAGGTGGACTCACGTCGTAGAGTGATTGCGAGGTAGAACTGAGATGACATGAACACACCAAGTATATCCTAGGTACTGACTGGGTGTCCTTTTGGGGTTGGGTGACAGATGTCCCGGGGAGAAGGTCTGGGGCTGGCCTGGGCTGTGGAGGGCTCGTTGTGTGGGGAGCCCGGATGGTGGATAGCAGAGGAGCCTCCTGATCACGTCAGGCCAGAACCTCCCACCCCTGCACCCTCGTCACGGTCACTGCCTGTCTGAGAAGAGCTCCAGAGGTACAGTCTGGGCCAGCCTGGCTCCCCACACTCGGACACCCCCACCACAGGTGAGCCTGTGTCCTTACCCTGCTGTCCCTGTGGGGTCCCCAGGAAACACCCCTGCCCAGGCCATAGGGGGCAGTTGTCATGGGGACGCCAGAGCTTGCTGAGCTTCCTCCTTAGCAACAGGATTCCCAGGCCGATTACCATGGAAACAGCATCCAATCCAGAGTGGGAAACAGTGGCAGGGAAGGGTTCCCTGTCATTTCCCGAGGACTTCCCCCTCCTCAGCAGACAGCTCTCCCCATAATGTGGCTGCCAGCCCCAGGATCACACCTGTCCAGCTGCCCGCTGGGCCTCTCCCTCTAGGGGAAGTTCTGGAACCATGAGGCCAGGGAGGGAGCTGTCTGAGGACTTAACAGAGGCTTTGGGGACCAGGGTTGGGGGAGTGGGCTTAACATGACACTAAAGGCCCCCACAGTAGGGGCCCTATTCTACACCCCCTCCTCATGACGGCCCCACTGGGGCTCAGATTCTGCATCACAGCTGGGCTACAGCGACTTCAGCTGGTCCTGGCCTGGTCCTGTCCCCTCCTTCAGCCTGGTCACCTATCTCCCAGGGCCCTCCAGCCTCTCCTCGTCCTGCAGTATCCAGTGGGATTTCATGCCGACTCTGACTACCCTGCCCCTTCAGGGAGCATCAAAGGGCCCTTGGAGACCTGGCAGCTGGGGTGGGGGTATGAATCAGGGTCTCACACTCCCTCACCCCTCTTCCACTAGCAAAAGGCATGTTGGCATCCACTACCGTCCTACATGCCTCTCACCAGCCCATAAGCACAGTTGCATCTACAGCACAGGGCATGGAGGCCAGGTCCCCATTCCCCATCCACCACAGCCTCACTCCTTACACACCCATCTGTTGGGCATGGCCCGGAGCAGGCACTCCCCCGGCAAGCCCACACACCCCCTACTTAATCCTTAGAAAAAAGCAGCATCTGCTAGAATTTTTTTTTATTTAAATAAAATATACAATACGGTACATTGACCGTTTTCTGTTTTAAAAGTGGAAGATTCGAAAACTGTGGGGAGCTGGGGACGAGGAGCAGTCGTCTCTGGGGAGGGGGCTGGGTTGTGTCAGCACTTTTATAAAATGAGCATGTGGGGGGGCTGTAGAAGAGGGTGGTTAGGCCAGGCCCTGATGACAAGGGGACCCCTGTATATGCTCATGCCCTGCCCCTTGCTCACCTTCCCTGCTGCCTCCCAGACTTCACTGCTGCCCTCAGAGCGGCCTGCCTGCCTGTTTGGGTGGAGTGGGGTGCAGGGCTGCAGGGCTGCAGAACTGAGGCCCGAGCTTGTCTTTTCAATGCTCCTGGTTCTGAGAACTCCCTCCAGTGGCCCCAAGGCGGGGTTTCTCATCTCTGCTCCCTCCACCCTTTCTCTGGGCCATCACTGCCTCCCCCTCTCTGCCAGGGCAGAACCAGACCTGCCCAGCATCCTGGCTTGGAGCTGGGAGGATGGAGCAGGTACCGAGCTCACTCACCACTGGAAAGGAGTGCCAGGTGGCCTCTGCCTCAGGAGTCAGCAGAGCTGCTTTCGCCTTGCTTGGAAACCTGCTGAGGCTCCCAGCTAGTTGCCTTCTGACTCCAGTCCCAGGTCTGTACTTCTCTTGCCAAGCAGCTGGTCTCACTGTGAACACTTCCCGCCACTACCTTCCCTTCGTTCAATTCTTCCTCAAAGGGCCTGGCTCCAGCCCACTATGGGCCCTTACGGAGTGACCCCCCCCCCCCTGAGCTCCAAGGGCCCTCCACCCACCTCATTGAGCAATGGGCTGGGAACATGGTGGGGGGGAGCAGAGAGATGTGATTGCAGAGCACCTCCGATGGGGTGTGTGCCAGCCGCTGGGCCTCCAGAGCACCCCACACGTGTCTTTGCTTCTCTGGTCCTCGCAGTCCTGCCTGTATGGCGACTCCGATTTCACAGAGGAGGTGCCAGGCTTGGGCAAGTAAATAACTCGCACCACAGCTAGGAAGTGGTCGACTGGAAGCTGGGTCCGATTGCCTCCCAAGTCTGGGCTCTCTCTTCCGTCTGCACTGCACCGGGGGGGGGGGGGGGGCCTCACCACAGTCTTCTGAGGTAGCTATGGCGCTACCACTCCGAGTCACACGATTACAGAAAGCTCCCCAGCCCCCGGCTTCCCCCTCTGTGGAATCCCGACAGCTCCCTGTCGTCAAGACACTGAAGGAGCTTGTGTGTGAGAAGGGCTAACCCAGTGCTTGGCACCGAGCAGGCTGGATAAATAGAAGCCCCCTAGCCCCACCCCTTAACCGCCCTGCATTCAGATGGGACAAGCGATGTGTGTGAGGACCTCTGGGACAGGAGAGGCACAGCCCGGAGCCCTCTGCTTTCATGTGGTGAGAGAGAGGCTGGGACCGGATTTTAGACCAGAGATGGGGAGGAGGGGCTTGCTGAGGGGTCCTGGGGGGGCGTCCTATTCCCTGAGGCCTGAAGAGAACGCATCCCCTGGAGCCTGCAGTGTCCAGCCTGCGGGCCACAGCGGGTGGCTGGATGTGAGGTGACCTGGGTGTCCTGGTGACATAGGGTTAAACTAGACCGCACACACGTGCGCACATGTAAGTCGCTATCTACAGGGCACTACAGAGCTGTACATATACACGTTACATACATATGCACAGTCATATACATATCTTGCTAAGTTTGCAGTAGAAAAAAACACAAGGCCCTCAAAGGCCCTGCTGTGTTTTGTCATCAGGACCCGGTGGGGGTCCGAGGCTTCCTAGAACGCCCCCAAGAGCAGCCTGTCCCAGGGAACGAGGAGACTCCCAGCACAGTGGGACTCCAAACTCACAGCTCAGGGGCTGCTGGAGGTGGCTGTTGGAAAGGAGTACCATGGGCAGCCTGCCCTGGGAACTCCAGATCCAGGCCCCGCCCAGTGCCCTAGCCCACCTGCCCCTTCTCAGGCTTCAGCATTTGGGCCCTGCCTGCCCCCACCCCCACCCCCAACTCTAGTGCTGAGTATTAAAATAGTCTATAAAAGCAAGTGACCAAAAATTGATAGCTCTAAGAATACCTGGTTATTTTCTGCTGTCTTTGTTTTTCTGGTGAGGGTTCTGGGTTTGTTTGTTTGTTTTTTTGATCTTTTGATGGTGATTATTATTGATACTGGTATACCTCCTAATCAGTTAAACCTGAAGGAAGGGAGAAGGGAGAAAAAGAAGAGGGAGAGGAGGGCAGGGCCCGCTCACAGATTGGACGGCAGTTTGGAGCGCACTGGCTCAGGCTTGGCACCCGGTTCCCTCTGGGGTGCAGCAGTCAGAGGGGCGCCCCCAGAAGAGCTGGCTCTTGCCCCAAACAAAGCCGGTGGGGGTGGCAAAAAACCTGAGGATGTCTTCCGCGGCAGAGTGACGTGCTGGCCGGGGGCGGCACCATAGGGCCTCCCCAGGGGACCAAGGCCCCCGCTGCTCCCGCCGCTGCCCCCGCCGCCTGCGCCCCCAGCCCTGGGGAGCATAGGGAAGGCGGCCACGGACTCCCCGGAGGAGTGCGGGGAGGCTCTGCGCAGAGTCTGCGCCCCGTCCTGGGGCAGCGCTGGCTGCGAGGCGGAGATAAGCTTGAGGTCCCGGGTGAGGCGGCCTGGGGTGACAGGCGGCGTGGCCCGGCGCTGGGGAACCTGGGGAGGTGGGGGGCTGGACACCGAGGCCAGGAGCAAGGACCCGTGGGAGCCTGAGGCCCTGGGTGGGGCACTTGGGAAAGTTCTGGGGGGCACTGGGCTGTGGCCAGGCGGGCTGGGGCCTCCGCGGGAGGGAAAGGCTACAGGGGAGGCCCCTGCCACCAAGCACGGCCGCTCAGGCTGCCGCGGGGACGTCTCTGGTGTACTTGGCAGGCCAGCGGCCAGACCTGGGGACAAGTCCCCCGGCGGCTGGCCGAGCTGCCCGGGGCTGGCCGAAGGGGACCTGGACGAGGGCGGAGGCGGCAGGAAGTGCTCCAGCAGTCCCAGGCGACCTCGGGGCCCCGCGCCGGCCCCGGGCAGGGGCGGCGGTGGCTGGGCAGCTTGCGGGGAGCGGGCGCCCGGCTGCAGCGGCGTGAGCAGCGGAGAGTCGGAGGAGGACAGGGAGCTGCCCAGCGCCTTGTGGAAGTGACTGAGGCCAGCGGTGGGGGCGGCGGCGGCCGCAGCGGGCGGGCTGGGGACGGGGGGCGAGCCGCAGGCCCCCGGCGGCGGGGACGAGCTGGACGAGGGCAGGAGAGGGCTCAGTCCGGCGGGCGCGGAGAAGCCGGCCAGCTGCTGGATGTGGAAGGAGGACGAGGACGGCGTGTCCACCTGGGACGGGCTGCTGGCGGGCGAGGCGGCGCCCAGGGCCGACGGGATCAGCGACTGCAGCCGCTTCAGGTGCCGCGGCGTCTGCCCGGCCCCCAGGTTGCCCAGCCCGGGCCCCGGGGGTGGGCGGAAGATGGCGGCGGGCAGGCGTGGGTGGTGGGTGAGGGCGATGGCCACGGGGGTGGTGGCGGCGGCGGCCTGCAGCGGGGCCTGGATGAGCGGGGTCCAGATGAGCGGCGCGGGCGCGGGCGCGGCGGCGGCGGCCTGGGCGCGGTGCGCGCAGTGGGCCATCTCGCGGTCGTGCCGCACGATCTGCTGGATGATCTCCTTCTCCTGGTAGTTGAAGACGCCCGAGTTGAGGTCGTGCTGGACTTTGTGCAGGAGGATGGAGTTCTTCTTGCCTGGGGCACGCAGCAAGAGCAGGCGGCTGAGCCGGAGGAGCAGGAGGGGTGGAGGGTGGGGGGCGCCGCGGCGGGCGCGGGCAGGCCATCAGGGACCCTGGCCCTCCAGCCCCGTGCCCACTACTCACCGATGCGGTCCAGGCGGTCCAGCGCCACGGTCTCGAAGGCGCGCCGCATCATGGGGTACTCCTCCAGCACCTCGTTGAAGTTGTCCACGCTCAGCGAGTAGAGGCGGCAGTAGGTGTCGGCGCGCACGCTGGCCGTGCGCCGGCCCCGCGTCAGCAGGCAGATCTCTGCGGGCACGTGGTGGTCGGAGGGATTGCAGAGCCCCTCCCGTGGCCCCTCTGAGCGGATTCCCAGAGCCTCCTCGGGCCCCACAGGCGGGCCCAGAAGCCTTGGCGGTGGCACCCATGGGGTCCCAGCTCCACTCTGCCATCCCAGGGCCCCCAACCCCCACCTCAGGCCTTGGCCATACAGCCCAACCCTGGAAGTGGCCCCCTCTCTTCCGAGTCGCCCCGGCTGCCTCACCTCCAAAGTAGGAGCCGTCGGCCAGCTTGGTCTCCTTGTTGCCCTTGGTGAGCACGCTGACCACGCCGTGCTGGATGAAGTACATCTTCTTGCCGATGGTGCCCTCGCGGATGATGTAGTCGCCCGGCTGGAAGACTTCGAAGTGCAGTTTGGTCAGCATGGACGTCACGAAGTTGGGGTCGGCGTTGGCGAACAAAGGCATGGAGGCCACCAGCTTGCGACAGTTGAAGTTGATGATCTCCTGCTCAAGGGGACCAGAGGAGGGCGGTGAGGGCGGCAGGAGCCGGGTGGGAGGGCCCGGCTCCCCGTCCTGGCCGCGCGCCTCCGGCTCACCTCGCGCAGCGGCTCGCTCAGTTCGCCCAGGATGCTCTCCTCGTCGAACATCTTGCCCTGGTAGCGGTGCTCATAGTAGTCATGGATGCGCTGCCGCGTGTCCGGCGGGAGCTTGTGGAAGGACATGTACTGCTCCACCTGCTTGTACTGCGGCCCGGGAGAAACAAAGGGCGTGTCACGGCCGAGGCGCCAGCCCCGCCTCCCCAGCTGCCACCACCCCAGTCTTGGCTCTCTGACATCTGAGGTCCCCCGTGTGGGTGTGGTGCCGTGCCCAGTGCCCAGCTGCTTATCCTACAGGGAGAGGATTTCATCAGAATAGCCCATCCTTACTATGTATGTCTAATCTACTCCTAGGGAGGGTGGGGGGCTGGGAAGCTATGAAATATGGACAGTCCAAAGCCTGGTTACAGGAACCCGCTGACCCAGGAGGTCCATCAAGCTGCCTCTGAACATAGGTCTTTTCTAAACTGCACTGTCATCCAGAGAGGCCCCAGGGTCTCTAGAAGAGCGGGCTCCTTGTCTGGGTCCAGGCAGCCTGACCAGGCTGCAAGGAGTCAGGACGACTGGAAACGGAAGCAGAAGTGCCTGGCCCATCCTCATCCGTCCTACAGCAAACATCAGTGAGGTCACTCCAGTGGAGACCATCTGCCAGGTGACCGAGGGCAAGTCCAGTCCACAGAGGGGGCTAGGGCAGGGGCCTTCAAAGAGGTTTGCCAAACCCAAATAAGAACTGGAGTGACATGTGGGCATGGCTCCACCATTCGGGGTGGTGGACAGAAAGGAGGCATGACTAAGGATAGGGGGCATCAAGTAGGGCAGTGAGAGAGGCCCTTGTAACCTCAGGAATGATCCGAGGTAGGGGAGCCCTGTGCAGGGCTCTGGAGGGGTGCATGGGCTGGTGCTTTTAATAATCTCACCTGGCAAATGGGAGGGACATGCTTCTTTAGGTCCGCCAACCAAACACTTCGCTATCTCAGTGGTTCTCAACCTTCGTAATGCTGCGACCCTTTAATACAGTTCCTCATGTTGTGGTGACCCCCAACCATAACATTATTTTCATTGCTACTTCATCACTGTAATTTTGCTACTGTTATGAATCAGGCGACCCCTGTGAAAGGGTCCTTTGACTCCCCAAAGGGGTCGTGACCTACAGGTTGAGAACCCCTACTCTAAGTTATATGGCTCCTCCTCTTCCTCCTATCCTTCCACCCAAGGGGCAGTGACTCCCTGGCTGCCTTTGGGAGCACAGAAAGCTGGAAGAACTGGAGCTGTTTCCATGAATTCCTCTGGGAGCACATGGAGGACAGATAGGAGTGGGAAGGTGGGGTCTAGAAGGAGGGAAGAGGGGAGCAGGCTGTTGAGATGGGCCAGGTGAGAGATGGTAGTGGGAAGGGAGGGGAGGTAACACTTCAGAGAGATTTACGGATGAATCAGTAAGGCTTGGAAAGCTATTCAACAAAGGATAAAATCAGGCTGCCTCTCAAATGGAAAGCCATGTGCAGCTGGCCTCCACCTGAAAAACTCCACTCCGTCTTCCTGACCTGGCCAGAGGCCAAGGCCTGACTTCACTCACACACTGAGCCCTGAGCCTTGGTCCAATACTGAGCCTTGAGCCTGGTTACACACTGAGCCCTGATCCTGGCCACACATTGACCCTGGTCACACACTGAGCCCTATCTTCCCAGGTAGATTCTTTGTCTACTCTCCTACCTTAAGCCCCTGCCTGACCTTTATAACCTGACTCCCTCTCTACTTCCCTTCCTAGGCCCCTCTCTTCTGACTCGGAACTCTTTCCTCTCTCCCTTCTGTCCTTTACCCCTCTGGAATGTGCTTCCATCTGTGTCTTCTACTCTCTGACTTGTTGCCCCTGCAAGCTGTCCCCAAACTCTCCCCTCCTGGTGTCCTGGGACCTGGTCTGCACTCCTCAACGAGGCCATCTGTGTCACCCCAACCAGGGGTAGCAGGCAGATGGGCCATGGATGGACCCACTGGCAGCCCTACTGTGTGCCAGCCCCTGGGACACAACAAAGAATAGGGTAGACCTGGACCTTGGCCTTGTGGAGCTGGAAAACTAATGACCACCTGTGACTGAATCAGCACAGGGGTGCAGTGTGTGGTAAAGGAGGAGTGGAGGGTGCCTGGGGGCTCTGTGATGGGGTGGGGGCTGACAGATGATGGAAGGCTTCACTAAGGAGGAGATGTGAAGAACTTGGCCGGTGACAACGAGGGGAAGGGTCCCAGGTGAGAGACTCTGGGCCAAGCAGGGAAGACCATGGCCGTGGCAGTCAGAGAAGGCTGCTCAGGGGCTGCAGACACGAGGGGGATGGGGAGAGGGAAGGGCAGGGGCCAGATTATACCCCTTAAGCCTCAGGCTGAGAACACGCATAGGACTTCATCCTCAGGGCAATGGGGAGGCGCTCTGAAGCAGGCATGAGTTTGTTGAAAGCCACTCTAGCGGTGGCGGTGTGTGAAGGATGGGGAGGAGGTGGCGGAGTGGGATCTGTTAAGCTAGTAAGGTCAGGACGACCAGCTTACTAGGTGCTAACAGGGGCCTGAGGGCTGGGTGCACATTTACTCACTGCTCACCAGCCCCATGCCACCACCACATCCGCCAGCTCCCATGTGATGTCATGGGTCAAGCATTGAGCTCCTCACCACAAGATCAGAAGTTCAAACCTACCAGGCACTCCATGAGAGAAAGGAAGCAGTCTGCTCCCATAGAGTTACAGTCTCGGAGATCTTGAGTAGTTCTATTCTGTCCCACAGAGTCACAATGAGTTCAAAGTGAGTGTGTGTGTGTGCGTGTGCGTGTGTATGTGGTGTGAGTATGTGTATGGTATGAACGTTAGTGTTTGTGCAGTATAAGAGAGTGCGTGTATATGTGTGTGTGGTATGAGTGTGTAAGAATATATAATTGTTTATGTGTGCTGTGTGTGTATATGAGTGAATGTGTGTTATGAGTATAAGTGTGTGTTGTATGAGTTTTTTGCATGAGTGTGTATTTATGTAGTATGAGTGTGTGTGGCGGGTGTGTAAAACTGTGCTACAGTAGTTGATTTATGTTGCCTCTGACGTGTCTCAGGCAGATGCAAACTGGCCACTTTCTGGTTAACAGCTGAGGATGTTAACAGTTCATGGAGCCCTGGTGGTGTAGTGGTTATGCATTGGGCTGCAATCCACATGGTTGGCAGTTCGAAACCACCAGCAACTCCATGGGAGAAAGACGGGGCTTTCTACTCCCATTAAGCACTTGCAGGCTCAGAAACCCACAGGGGTTTGACTGGATGGCAGTGAGAGTGGGTTAACTGCCCGCCCAGGGGCACCCTCGCCATTGCACAGAAGAGGGGCTGAGGCAGAGATGTGAGGTGGCTCACAGAGCTGGACCTGGGATTTAAACCTGGCTGCCTGGCACCAGCTCTCGAGTCCAGTGGCTGGCTGAGGTCGGGGAAAGGGAGATTCCAGGTAGGCCTTCAGGATAGAACATGGGGAGGGAAGAGTGTGTGACTTTCAACGTGATGAAGCTGAGGTGGCCGGGGGGGCATCTGATAGGCAGTGCAGGGCTGGAGAGGTGGGGGCTCATTATATCATTGTGGCCACACTGCATGGAGATGTATGGGAGCCCTGGTGGTGCAGTGAGTTAAACTTTGGTCTGTTAACTGAAAGTCTGGAGATTTAAATCCACCAGCCACTCCGTGGGAGGAAGATGAGGCTGTCAGCCCTGTAAAGATGCACAGCCTCAGCATCGAATGGAGTTTGGCTTGGAAGGAGATGGGCATCCACACAGGTGAGGTGGTTGTGGGGGTCATAAAACAAGTGAACTTCAAAGACAGTCCGTCTAGCCAGAGGTGCAGAGAGGTTGGACCTGAGTGGCAAGGGATGATGGAGAACAGAAGGCCGGAAGGATGAGCCAGAGAAGGGTGTCTGTCCTTGGGTGGCACCAGCAGTTCATGTGCTTGGCTGCTAATCTCAAGGTGGGAGGTTCAAGTTCACTGAACGGTGCCTCGAAAGAAAGGCCTGGTGACCTGCTCCCCAGAGTCAGCCACTGGATACCCTATAGGATGCAGTTCTACTCTGTATCTATGGAGTTGCCATGAGTCCTAATCAACTTGATGGCGACCAGGTTACCAAAGCCGGCGAGGCAGGAGGGAGGGTGGGAGAGAGTGGGGTTAGGGGGAACCCCTGGTGGTACAAAGGTTAAAGGTGGCTGGCAGCTAAACAAAAGGTCAGCAGTTTGAATCCACCAGCTACAGCAGTGTGCATCAATAAAGATTTCCATCCTGGGAAACCCTACAGGGCAGCTCCACTCCTCTGTCCTGGGGGCACCTCCACGATGCCCTATAGCATTGCTGGGAGTTGGAATGGATTCAGTGGGGTCAAGGGCACCAATGAAGAAGTCACAATAGTTAGCTTCTGCCAAGGTGGCCATTGACTTGCCATCCCCCACACACAGTGGAACAAAATACTGCCCTGTCCTGGGTCATCCTCACCACTGGTTGTGGATCAGACCACTGCCATCCATGGGGTTTTCAGAAGTGGGTCACCAGGCCTTTCTTCCTAGTCTCTCTTACTTGGGAAGCTCCACTGAAATCTGTTTGGCATCCTAGCACCATGCAGGCCTCTAGGAACAGGTGGCTGAGCGTGAGTTGTCATTGCCTCTCCACTGACTCACCACAGCCCAAGAAGGGAGCATGAGCCCTGCCCAGACTGCTGAGAGGTTACGTAAGATGAAGGCCAAGAACACTCTCAGAGACCAGAGGGAAGTGGGGCTTAAGGGGCTGGGAGGTGGCCAGGGGCTCAGTACAGATGAACTCTTGAGCACTCTGCCTGTGAAGAGCAGGCAGACCACACTGGACCACAAACAGAGACAGTAGCCCAAGTGGGGAGATGGCAGGAGGACAGCTGCTTCTGAGAAGAGAGCGATGGAGCACTTTTCCACGCCACCAATGGGAAGGGTGGGCGGGGAAGGAGGGGCTCGTGGGGAAGGCAGGCTCCCTGAGAAGGGGACCGGGAGGAGACCCAGAGGGCCAGAACGGCCCTCCGTTCCCCAGCAAGGAGCAAGGGTACTTAGCTCTAAGTACCAAATGGCATCGAAGCAGTCTTCACCTAAGGATGGCCCCCTCCATCCTCAGCACAGGCCTGGGGACCCCTTCTTGGGAATGGCCAGTGGGCCGGGCCTCCTGAGGGCTCGCTGGCCTACCTTCTCCTGGTACTGGCGCCGGGAGGAGTCCAGGGACTGGATGAGGGCGGTGGCGTGGCCGATGAACATGGCGTAGCAGGTGGCTCCCACGATCATGCTGAGCATGGTGAGCCAGACGTCGGACATGCCCACGGGCGCCTGCCGTCCGTAGCCGATACACAGCATGTGGCTCATGGCCTTGAAGAGGGCGTAGGAGTACTGCTTCCCCCAGGAATTGTTCTGTGGGCAGATGCAAGGGCAGACGAACAGACAGATGTGGGCCCCCCCACCAATGGGTGTAGGCCAATGAGAGGACAGGCCCTTCTTGCTGCCTGCTGGAGTCTCCAACTCCTCCCCTGCCTACCACCTAGCTCTCTCCTAATGGTCAGCTCACCTGAGGGATCAGGAGCCCTGAACAGACCACCTGTGGTGATTGGACAGACTCCCTGGGGTCTCTTACAGTGGGGCTTCCGGGAGAGAGGTTGGGAAGTGGGCAGACCAGATAGCCTGACAAAAGGCAGGATGGAGCCAGCCCTGCAGGGTCTGACCCCTCAGGGCCTGAGGGGCAGCCTGGAACTCTCCAAAGACACAGACGTGTGTCTCCAGGTTGGGCCACCCTGGTGTCCCACGGCTGTCACAGAAACAGCTCCACCGCGAAGCGCCCAGGCTATTGCTTGGCAAAGCCCATTTCCCCACTGACCTCAATTATAAATCCAGATCCACTTCCCCTGGGGGGACAGGCCCTGGCAGACGGCTGAAAACACTGTCCTCATTCTGGGCCAGCACCAAGCGGAGGAACCGGAGCTAACTCCACCTCCACAGCGAACCTGCTCCCCTCGGCCCCACTATGCCACCCTGCCCCCTCTGGGGTGCACAGAGCCAGAGGGCGGGGAGCAGGGAGGGAGGGAGGGAGGAGTCTCGGCTATTTTTGTCTCCACAGCCCTTGGAAGTCTTGGGGAAAGCTCAGAAGGGCCGGGCCGCATCTCGAATTGAATAGAGTTGAAGCCTGGGACTCCCACACCAGAAACTATCCAAGACAGTGTGTCTAGCCCCCCAGCCTCCCGGGTATCTCTGCTCACAGAGCATCAATGTAGGAACTCGCCCAGGGCATCACAGGAGGCTCCCCAGGGCCCACCTGGCACCCACTAGGACTTCCCATACCAGGTCAAGCCCCAGACCTAGCCCCGCAGGCCTGGTGCTTCAGTCCAGACAGGGTGATACTGGAGTAGGGGGTGGAGGGAGGGGGGTGCTAACTAGAGGGCAGCCCAGTCCCCCAGCTGCCTCCATCCAAGCTTCCTGCTTCCCTGCCAGGCCTCGAGGGACTGGGAAATTCAATCCATATGGCCGATTCATTTACACTTAGCTCATCAAAAGGCTGTTTTGTAATGGTCTGTTGGATGCTGAAAAGATGCCTCAGGGTCTCTTTCTCCTCTTTCAAAGCTGACTTCTCCTCCCCCTGGGGCCCGGGGGTGGGATTTGCCTTCAGCCCAAACCCAAAGGACTTTGAGGAGGGCAGAGGGGCAGCGGTCAGCCAGGCTGTTCAGGCTCAGAGGGCCAGGGCCCTTCTCCCTCCAGCTGTAGCAGGAGGGTGGAGGCGGCTGCCCTGTGGTTTCCAGTCCTGCCCCCAGCGGGGGGGGGGGGGGCGGGACGGGAGGAACTAGGCCTCCCAGGGAGCAACCTCACAATGGCCTGGTGTGAGGTGCGCCTGGCTCCATGGGTGAAGCAGACAGTCACCGTCCTTCTGTCTTTCTGTAAGTCCTTGGGGGCAGAGGTAGTCTGCAGGAGCCTCCCCAGGTCTGGTCCAGCCGGGGGGAACTCAGGGCTTTGGTCTCCCACGGAGGCAGAGGCCGTACCCAGCTCCCAGACCAGAGCTCTGCATGTGGAGGTCCGAATGTGATAACTGTCCGGGTGGTGCAGGGTGCTGTGCTCACCTTGGAACCTTACCTCCTGGGGCTCCAATTAGTGGGCGGGGCCTGCGGGTGGGGGCGGGGCACTCACCACCATGTGGTTGATGGAGACCCAGCAGTCGTCCGGGAAGTCCTGCAGCATGGGCACCAGGAACTGCAGGCAGCCGTCCCAGTGGCAGAGCAGCAGCATCATGCCGATGAGGTTCACGATGCGCACCACGGCGCTGGCCAGGTCGTAGGTCATGTGGAAGATCTGACAGCAGAGGCACAGGCCCAGTCCAGCTAAGTGGGTGGCCAGGTAGAGGGGACTGCTCCCACCTGCAGACCCCTGCATGGACTTAGCAGAGTGCTAAGTTTGGGGCAGGCATCAGGCCAGGTCCCCCAGAGGCCAACTGTAGGCTGGCAGATCCTGGGAGGCCTCCTGGGCTTGGGGTGGACAGACATGGGGACCTCTAGCGGGATGCCGCTTGGTGAGTTTGAACAGGGAGTGGGTGGGGGCAAGAGCCAGCCAGCCTGAATCTCCCACAGGGGCTGTCTCCCTCTAACCCAAGGTCTGCCACTTCCAGGGGTCTGGGCCTTCCTAAATCTGCCACTCGACCCTCATGTCCCTCACCAGGGGCAGCCCTGGAACAGCAGAGGGATTAGACAGGCAGGCAGTTTCTACATAAAGACAGATCCCAGCCTGGCCAATCCCCAGGGGCGAAACCTAGAGAAAGTGCCCTGAATACCTTTCCTCCCCAGGAAATGGCCACACACCCCCTTTCATTAGGGCTGAAGTATCTATCTGCAGTGCCTGGTGGTGGGTACAGACGTGTTCAATACATGGCGAACCATTATCAATTAATAAATGATTATTAACAAGTCATCTTTATTACGGATGAACATGTTATTAGTATTAATGCTCCCCTGGACAGCGGGATCAAGGACAGTCCTTCCACTCCAGCTCCCTGCAACCTGAACCTGAGCCATGGCCAGGCAGGGCCCAGGAAGGTGATATTGATATTCCAATATCCTTGTCCCCACCCGCCTCATTTTGCAGTTCCTGGCAGGGGTTTCCATGGTGACTGGGCAATGCCAGGGAACAGAGGTGAAGGGGTGTCTTGGAAAGAACACCTTTGGAAGGTCTGGCCTGGCTTCTGGTCTGGGAGAACTTCTTTCAGGGTGCTCCCAGTGACCGACTCTGTTTGGATCTACCAAAACCTGATGGCCAGACATGCCTCCCACAGACGCGCTTCTGGGTCCTGCTTAGACAGCTGTCAGATGCCACAGACCTCGTGGAAGCTCCATTTGGGGAAACGAAGGCTCAAGGAGACAGACCCTAGATACGAGGGAAAGTCAAAAACGTTTTCTGTGAGAGGGTGGCTGCTGTCAGGTGCCACCGGGTGACCCTGTGGGCATCACAGTCCTAGACCAGCCTCAGTTCCTATGTTTGAACCCATTGTTGCAGCCACCATGTCAATCCATCTCACTGCGGGCCTCTCTTTTTTGCTGAGTGTTTACAAAATCATAGACACCTCTTTTTTTAATCAAAATGTGGCACTATTGTCTCAGGCCGTGCCCTCGGAAGCTTCTGAAAGCCATGTTTCCATCCTATAGTCTCATCGAGACCACGCCCAAATAGCCCTTTGGGCATCCCCAAGGGGCTTAAATTGTGTTCCTGTGAACTGTTCTTGGAGTTTGAGGAACAAGAAGAAATCTGCTGCAGCAAGGTCAGGGCTGTAGGGCGGGTGGGGTGAGGGGTCCCAATGAGATTCTCCTAGACAGCCCTTGCTGATCTCTTAGAGGATGAGGGAAATCTTCCTTGGTGTGACTTTGCTGGCTTGTTCTCACTAATGCAGTTGCCAGTGTTCTTAAAACTTCTTCATCAGCCCCCACGACTGGCCAGTGTCCTGCAAGAAAATCTATCAAGATGACCCTGTTGGAGTTCCCCAGTTTCCAATAACCTTCTGAGAGTTGACCTCTGTCCTGAAGTTAATTTGCCTGGCAGATCCCCTCCGAAGCCAGTTTTGTTTGGGCTCCCCCACCCCGCACCCAGCCCCACTAAAGGCGCCCTAAGAAGGGTCAGTTTAGAATGACCTGTGCGTGGATGGCCTGGAACCCTAGTAGCAAGAGTTTTTATTCAATCTGACTGTTTCAGTGTGCCGGTGGCCCTGGTGCCCCTGTAGCGATGATGCACTGAACTGCTAACCACAATGTCAGTAGTTTGAAACCATCAGCCGCTCCTCGGGAGGAAAATGAGGCTTTCTACACCCGGAAAGAGATAAGAGTTTCAGAAACTCACAGAGACAGAGTTGCTGTGAGTCAGAATCGACTTGATGGCAGGGAGCTGAGTGACCTGCCAGGTTGGTGGTTCAAACCCACTAGCAGTGCCCCATGAGAAAGATGAGACTTTCTACTCTCGTGAAGAAAGTCTGTTCTGTCCTACAGGGTTGCTCTGAGTTAGAGTCGACTCGATGGCATGGGGGTTGAGTTAGTTTATTGGGCCAACCTGGCTGATAAACACATGTGGGGTTAATTGAAGGGCGGAGGGATACATTGCTCGGTGAACCTCGCCTTTGGAGTTCTCGGGTCTCTTGCTTTCTGATGGTCGGACCAGGGTGCAGCTGCCTTAGCCAGTTTCCTGCTTCAGCTTGCAAGGCTGACTTCCTGCAAGATATCCCCAAGGAAAAGCCACATGGACCTACCCTGATGCAGCCCTGGGTGCACCAGTGTGGAGACCCCTGCCAGCACTGAGATGTTTACACATTCACTGACTCGGCTTTCCTCCTGCAGTCGGCATCATTGCGTCTGTTTTGTGAGATGGAGGAGGACTTTGTGGATTGGTGTCGGACATATGAATTAATGGGTTAATGTTGGACTTGTGGGCTTGGGAAGCACTGGGTTGGGATGTTTTCTTGATGTGCACTTAACCTTTATAGAAAAATCTCTCTTATCCATGAGTTTCTGTGGATTTGTTTCTCTAAAGTACCCAGACTAATACAGGTGTTTGGTGGTCTAGTGATCTTCTGGCTAGCACTCTGTGGGAGAGGACAGGACATTCTGGGATGAGTGACTCAAGTTTCTGCTTCTGAAATGGGAGCTCAGTTTGGGTGTAGGCAGCAATGAATCCTGCTTGTCCACAGACCTAAAGATCAGGGTCACCAGCACTCCCCACTCCCTCGATGAAGGAGCCGGCATGGACTGGTCCTACAGAACACACAGGCGTCTTTTCAGGATGGTCGTTCAAGCCCATGCCACCATTCACCAGGGACAGGAAACCCAGACACCGCCCTGAGCGTGGGCACCGGAGTGCCACACTCACCCACCCCTTCTCTGAAAATTCTTCCCTCCTCTGCCAGGGATACTGTTAACCCACCAAACAGCTGGAAGCACTAAGGCCCAGAGGAACAATGACATTCTCCCAAGGTGGTGACCTTGAACACAGGACCTGGGGCCATCTGATCTGATGATTACACAGAGGGAAGGGTGACTCTCAGTCCTGCCATCACATAGATGCCCCATCCAGACCCACCAAGTCCCCAACCTCCCTTACACCATACCCACGGTAGAAGGCTTTAGACAGGGCTGTGTGCCCTGCAGCCTGGCACCACTCTTGGCACAGACAGAGGCTCTGGGGCTGTCAGCAGGCTAGCTGCCAGCTAACATCAAATGCCCGCCAAGGTCTGCAAGGGACCTCTGGCAGTAGGCACCAGGCAGGAGTCCTGGCAGCACAATGAGCTTGCTGCTAACCGAAAGGTCAGCGGTTCAAATACCAGCTGCTCTGGAAGCCAGAACAGACACAGCATGCTCAGGAAACCTCTGCAGAGCGTGGCCTGTCCCTGTCTCTCCCTGGCTGCCCCCCAGGGAGGGGCCCTACCCACATCCAAACTCTCTCCCCACAAATGGCCACCCCACAGGGACCTACAGGGTGGGGACATGGAGTACACGGTTAACAGAAGGTACCTGGGGATGTAGACCTGGTGATAGGGCCCCTAGAAGTAGACTTGGGCTGTTTGAGTAGGACTTCTGGGGTGCCAGGTACCCAGGGAAAGAGGCCCCCTACTGGCACCACACCATTGGAAGAGAAGCTGTGAAGTGTGGGCCTGGGGCAGCACCCCTTCTTATCTAGATCTAAGGTTGGTACCCTCAAAGCACCCCAAATGTCTCCTGTACACCCCCACCATGTCAGTCTCTGTGCTCCCCTCCCCCATGTGGTGGGAGTCTAAGGAGGAAGGTCTCCCCCCTGCTTGTTCTGTGGCCCCAGCTGGGAAGGGATGTCACACCCAGGACAGGACTGGGGAGTGTGTGTCAAGACACCCACAGCAGAGGACACACAGGACACAGGGGAGGGTCAGAGAGAAGCTGAGGCCAGGTGCATCTGGGGGACTGCCCAGCACATGGCACTCACTGTTGGCGGTGGTCACCGAGCCTGGGACCACAGCATCACCTTGCCCATCCCTGGCTCATCTGGGCCCTGAGAATTCTGCTTGAGCAGATGGGTGACTGAGGATGGTTTTGGTCTCAAAGCATCTAGGCATCTTAAGTAGGGCCCCATGGGCTAAGGGGCTCCCCAAGATGGGACTGTGCTACCTTACCATGTCCAAGGTAATCCAAAATAGGAGGCCACAAAAATTCTTCTTCATCTGATGGGAGACAAGGTTCCTTTCTCCTCTCCCTGCAACCCTGAGGTCACGCCGGTCTTCATTTCTGTTATGCCCACCCACCAGAAACACACTGAAGTGACTGGATCAGATCTCCATCTGTCTCCATGCCTACCTCCACCTGGGTATGCCCACATCTGTCTCTCCTCCTCTCAGTAACAGGTGTCAGCCCCCATGCAGGTGAGCAACAAAACCCCCAAAGCCACTCCTGATCCCTTGTCCTCCCATGCTCTCCCCAAGTCCATCAGCTAGCCTCACTTCCTCCGTACCCATCTCAAATTCATCTCCGCCACTTCAATCTCAACCCTGACACTGTGGCTGGCTGCCAGCAGGTTGCCCCTGACTCAGGATAACCATACACACAATGGAACAAGACGCTGTACCACATCCGTGATCAGTTTCAGACGGGGGCCACGGTGTCCCCATCTCTTCATTAGCTCTTCCTTGGCTAGTTTTTCAAAGTAGCACGTGGGCCCTTTCTCCTCGCTTTTCCTTAATCTAAAAGCTCTGCTGAATCCCGCGAAGCATCCTAGCAAGACATGGATGTCCACTGACAGATGGATGGTGACCACACATGAAGTACATCCATTGGCTGGGAATCGGAACCAGATTTTTTCAGTGTCTGGTGAAGTCACGTTTACACACCCGGACACATTTCATAAAGCACGTTGTCCTTGAGCGTTGCTCTCTTGTAAAGAGATCCCTGTACTTGAGATGGAACGGACAACCAAGCCCAATTGACGAAACAAACCCTGCCAATGGAGTCCACGCCCCTCCTAGTGAGCCTGTGGCACAGGGTAGCACCGCTGCTGGGGTTCCCAAGACTCTCTCTCTTTTTTTTTTTTGACTCTAACTCTTGATAGGAGCAGACAGCCTCCTCTTTCTCCTGCAGAGGATCTGGTTGGTCGAACCAACCACTGACCTTGAAGTTAGCAGCCCAGTGAGTCACCCACTCTGCCACTGGAGACCCAGGGCCAACAGTAACTAAAACACAGACAAGAACTGCAAGGGGCGGAGGGCAGGGGAGCGGGATCTCCAGCTCATGGGCCAGGTGTGGGTGCGAGGTGCCGCTGAGTCAGATCCAATGCATGGCCCCCTACGGACAGCAGAAGGAAATACTGCCGCTCCAGCGCCCTCCCCACCACTGCACTCATGGGGCAGGCACTGTGTCCATCCACTTGGTGAGGTCCTTCCTCTTTTGCGTCGGCTGCCATGCAAAGCCTGCAAAATCATCAATACCAGTTGTGGTAGTTACATACTCTGGTGTCAATTTGAGAGGGCTACAACTGCAGGGGTAGATAGAGTCTGGCCTGTCAATCAAGATATACCCAATGAGGCCTCTGTGTGGGCATGGCCCTCTCCTAAGAATTCTGGGAACTCCTGTATTTCCTCCTTGGAGGCAGGAGACACTTCTCTCTCTGCTAACTCTATGAGAGATGCTCTACTGACAAGACACATGGAGCTAAGCCCTGGGAGCTGGAGAAGCCACATGGACCTACCCTGATGAACCAGACCTCTGGAGTCAGAGAAGCCGCATAGTGACCCCTGCCAGCACTGAGATGCTTACAACGCCCCTGGATCCACAAGACCTCCCACCCACTGGCCTGTGATCTTCCTGCATTCGGCATCATTGCATGTGTTACATGAGTCTGAAGAGGACTTTATAGATTGGTATCAGACATATGGGCTAATACCGGACTTATGGACTTGATCTGAACTGGACTGGGATATTTTCTCAATATTCAATTGTTCTTGTCTATAAAGCTCTTTCTTATACACATATGCATATTTATAAATTTGTTTCTCTAGTCTACCCAGACGGACACATCAGTGAACGTCCCATACCGCCCCAAAGAGCAGCGATTCCAGCCATCACGTGAGGGGTGAGTGAACTCAGTGATCGGCCAGTACGGCCTGTGGGTGTTGTAAGTCTCCAGCTTCGGCAGAACAAAGGTTGCCCAGCCCTGGCTAAGGGAACAGGGCAAAACAATACGAGCAGAGGCGGCCGGAAGGGTGGCAGAACATGAAGAATGCTTCGGTGTCGGTGCGAGACTTGTGGAATGGGTGTGTGTTTTGTTGTGTACATTTCCGCCCAAACAGTGTGGTCACTTGAAGATGCATGAAAGTGAAGGCAGGGGACAGGAGGGGGACGATCTGACCCGTCCATCAGGGCACAGCCCTATTGGAGCTGCAGCCTTCTTATGGGGATCCACTGACCTTGGATCCGCACCACGCTGCCCCCACCAGTCTGTGATCTCCTGCATTCTGCATCGTCAGCCTGCAACTCCTTGGGTCAGATGAGGGCCCTGGCTGGCACGGGGACTTGTGGACTTGAGTTGGACTGGGCTGGGCTTCTTTTGATAGACGCTTGCTTGTTGATACAAAGCTCTTAGACATATGTGAACATCACTAGATGTGTTTCTCCAGACAGCCCAGCCTAACACAATCTTAAAAGGCAAAAAACCAAAGCAACTTAGGGATCACAACGGAATTTTGTCTGAACCGCTTGTGGTGGGCACGGCGTCACTGGGGAAGGATCCATCCTGGGGGGAGGACACCTCGTTGGTGAAGTGTCAGGCCAGCGAGGACAAGCGTAGATCTGAACATGCCAGACATCTAGTCCATGCAAGACCAGGCCGTGTGAATTCTCCTGTGCATGATGGTGTCCTGGGTTGGGGCAGACGTGGGGCGAGTTCGCGCTCTCTATTGCTCCAGGAGGGCAGGTGGGTCTGTTTCCCCTGGAGACAAGCTTCCGCCGTCTGAATAAATGCATTGCAGGCCTGAACAAACACCTGGTCTATGTCTGAGAAGAGGGACGTCTCAGCCCACAGTAACTGCCCCTCTCTGCAAACCCCTCTGGGTCGCAAACACAGAAGCATCAAGGTTGCCATGTTTGCTGTGCGATGTTGCCATGTTTGCTTGTTTTCTTTTCTGTTTCACTTCTGTTCGCTTTTCCTTGGGACGGATTGTCTGCCAAGAGAAGGTCCTGGTCTAATTCCGCCTTCATCGTGATCTCAGCAATGAACGTGGCACACAGAACACGTGCTGCTGGGGACTCAGGAGCTGATGAAGGTGAAGGTGTCAGTGGGGGCGGGGGTGAAAGGAATGCCACTGATCCATATCATAGAATTTGAAAAAGACATCCTCTGAGCAGAGGCAGCTCCCAGAACCTGCCTTTGCCTTGGTTACCTCCCCCCTGTCCCCCGACCCCCCGCATGTGGATCTAGGCTCCCATATCCCACAGAGAGCACGAGGTTCGTAGGTCTGGTTGGAGTGGGTGGTGCTGCGCTGGGATTACGGTGGGTGGGACCGCTGACACCGAGGAGACAGGGCGCGCTCCCCAGTGATACTGAGTATGACGCCGCATGACGCTGGGCTGGGGGTGGGGATGGCGAGGGTATTCTGTGGTGCCGGGATGAGGATGATGGTGAAACATATTGAGGATGCTTCTCAGACACAACAAAGCCAAAGGCACCAGCACAGCCAAGGCTCTGTTTCCCCGTGAAAAGCTGTGGGGGGCACACTTCCATTCAGGCTGGACGGGGGTGCTAGCTTTGGCGGTCATTCACCTCCCCCCAACTCCTGGTTGCCGAGGGCCAGGCCAGACGTTGCTGGGAGAGGCCGCTGAACATTTACGTGTCCTTACGTTGCCCTGGGACCACAGGCCACTCACCAGGGACTTGCACCAGGCAAATATTTGTCTTGCTTTTATACTTCATTAAAATCCCCTTTTATGATGTTGGCTCTGACTGTGGGGGTTGAGCACCTTCATTTCCAAGGCCACTGCGCCTCTCCCTGGGGGTGGGGGGGGAAGGCCTGGGCAGCTTGCTCTCTGTACCCTGTCCAGCACGCCTCTGCTGCACACCTCTGCTGCAATGGACGATCCACTAGGGCATCTGCTCAGCTTGAGCCTCAGCTTCCTCATCTGTGGAATGGGTCAGTAACTCCTAGCTCGCAGGGCTGTGCTGGGAGTCAGGTGAGGTCACGCCCACAGCTGATGCCTGTTGCAGACTGCTTCCTCGTTGTCCCTCTCTGTTCTGGCCCTGTGGATAGAGAGTCGGTTCCTTGGTTTGAGGCAAGACCAGAGTCTTGGGGCCAGGGCAATCGGTGTCCATCGTGACCTCTGGTTGATTTCCCTCCTGGATACAAACTTCAGCCGGTGTCTAAGGAACAAGCAGCTTCCTGGAGCAGAGCGACCCCAGCCTGTGAGAGATCGGTGGGTGCATGGATCCAGCAAACAATCTGCAAGCAGCGGGACTGAGGGTCACCCTGGGTGCCTTCCTGGGCTAGGAGAGAAGTGAGCCCCAGTCCCCTAGGGCCACTCCCCAGCATCATCCCCACTCTCCAAAAACACCACTCTGGGTCTTGAGAGAGAGACTGAGGCCCAGACTCATCCCTCATCATAAGCTGCACAGCCCCCGCACCTGGCCTCCTGGCTCCAGCCGCCTTCCGCTGCTCCACGCTGCCAAGAGAGCAGAGAGGCTTCTGGCTGGTCGCTGGAGTGGTTGCAG
Source organism: Tenrec ecaudatus (assembly GCF_050624435.1). Taxonomy (NCBI): domain Eukaryota; kingdom Metazoa; phylum Chordata; class Mammalia; order Afrosoricida; family Tenrecidae; genus Tenrec; species Tenrec ecaudatus. The sequence continues at coordinate 56,565,694 of NC_134546.1, read as the reverse complement.
GCAAACATCCGAAGGGGGGCAACCAGCGGTTTCTAACAATAGCCTCTCTGCCTATAACAAGCTCGCACCTTGGAGGGAGGGAGAGGCTGGGCTGGGAGAGGCTTGGGCGGGAGGATGCTGACCTAGATCGCCCAGGATGGGGCAGAGGCTGGAGTCAGTCATCCAAGGAGGAGGTAGCCTTCACTCCCCTTCCCAGCCCCATTCCCACTGCACCTGGCCTTGAGACCTCCAAGACCAGCCAATCACTCCCACGGGAGCTCCCACTGGACAGTGGGCAGGCTGGGCTGGAGAGGGCAAGGCTCTCTCTACTAAATACTCCCCCTTCTCAGGTCTCTTAGGGACCTGGGCCATCCAAGCATCTTCTTGCTGCTGCCCCAGACCAGACGGAGGCTGGCAGAAAACTCCAGGGTGGGGGCAGGTCCTTCAGGAGCTGGAGACAGGGTTCCCTGGGGCCAGCTGGGAAACCCCAACCCAATCCCAGGGGTCCAGGAGGAGTCCTTGGCTGGGCTGTGTGCCCAGCAGAGACCAGTGTGAAGCAATTTCCTCTCCAGCTGGTAGGAGAGATGAGGGGAGAGGGCAGCGGAGTCTTCCATCTGGCCTCACGGGAGCTCCCTTTCTGCCCAGGAGGCTGAGTAGCTCTGTCTAGTCAGCGCCCTGCCCTGGGGCCTTCTGGGGCTTCTGCCTATCTCAGGGCAAGGCTGGCCCTGAGCTTGCTGATCAGCTATGGGTAGTTCAGAGGGCAGACAGGCCAGAGAGAGAGGCGGGAGGTTCCATGAGCCCCGGAGCTCCCAGGGTCCAAAGGCACCAGAAAAAGATTAGCTCCTATTCCAGGGCCCACCTTAGCCCAGGCATCTCTGCCCAACTCTCACCACCAAGTGCCACAGCCCACGGCGCCCTGGCATCGGGGAACAAGAAGGTTGGCTCCAGGGAGGCTGGGGCTTGGAGTCACGAGTTTCTGCCAGGCAGAGAGCACTGCCCAGTTCTCAGAGGCTTGTGGCAGTCTAGCTGGAGTGCTGCACAAACAGAAGATCAGGGGTTCTCGGGGACTGGATGCCAGGTGGGTTCTGCATCCCCATCGGGACCGAACCAGGAGAACAGCCTGTCAGCAAATCCTGGTAGACACCCCACCATCCCTCTCCCACACCCAGAAGACCTCAGGCACTGTCCCCCTCGGCTCTGGCTTCAGACACACCCACCAATACAAACCAAACCAGCTGCCATTGACACCCTTACTCCCGGTGACCCAAGTGTGTCAGGGCAGAAACCTGTCCCACGGGCTTCTGGTTTTCCTGAAGCAGATCACAAGGCTTGCCTCCCAGGGCACCTCTGGGTGTACACACACATCTCCCCTTGGAGTGTCTCCACCATTTGCCCAACCCTCGGGCTCCAGGGGTCCCACAGGTATCACACACTCAGACAGCCACTGAGCCACCCATTCTCAGCTGGGAGTCACCCCCCTACCGCGCCCCTGCCTTGGCTCCAGGGCCCCAGAGAAGATGGTGCTCAAGGCCAGCATCAGTGAAGGTCTGCTGGGTCAACCAAGTCCCTGTCAGGCACAGGATGTGTGAGGAAAGGCACACCTGGGCCAACACCTGCAAGGACCACAGGCTCTCTCCCCTGCGGTCAACAACCCTGCTCTGAGGGAAGGGGACCCTTCTCGCCATCAGTGTTCTCATCCGACAACCGGGGAGAATCCGCATGGCCCTGACTCCCTGCCAAGGGAGGGGTAGGGAACCAGTGAAATGATAGGCTGAACACATTCAAGAAAAGCAGACGTGCTGTGAAAGTGTGTTGCTGCTGCTGGCTGCCCTCAAGCCAGCCTGTCGCTCATGGTCCCCCAGGTGGAGCAGAATCAAACGCTGCCAGGCCTGAGCCAGCCCCACGAAATTGCAGGGTTTCACCGGCTGACTTTGGGGAGCAGACGGGCGGGTCTATGACCCTGGGCCATCGGAGTCTGGAAGCTCCACTGAAATATGTCCGGGATCATAGCAACACGTGAGACTCCACTGACAGGCAGTCGGTGGCTGAGCTTGAGGTGCACTGGCCAGGAGTTGAACCTGGGTCTCCCTCGTGGAAGGTGAAAAGTTGACCATCATCAGCCCAACGGGATCCTCAGGAGGGCCTTTTAAGGAAGGTACTGCGTTTACCTATTTTGCCAATAAAGAGACTGAGGTCCAGAGAGCAAGGTGGCACTGAGGCCACACACATAGGCAGGGTGGCCTGGGTCCTATCCCAGGTCCCAAACGTATCAGCCTGTCTCCAAAGCCTGTGAGCCACACTGTCGGGTGCTTCCCCAGCTCTGCCAGAAGTCTACCATGACCTTGGGAGAGTCACTGCCCCTCTGTCAGCAGGAACCATGCAAATGTTCCAAGCCAGAGAGAACCGCTGCCGAGAGGTGATTCTGCAGAGCTGGTGTCGGGGCACAAGTGCACTTGACATCTCTGGCCTAAATCTGCCGGAGCCACGACCATCAGCCCGAGGAGCTGCATGTCACATCTGAGTTGTTACTTGGGGGTACAGGGCATGGGGGGACATGGTATCTGTCCAATAACCAAGAGCCCAGGAGACCCGCAGTGCAGTACTAGGGCACAGTGAGACACCTCCCCAGGCCATCGCTGGCTGCGTCTCCCAAGCGGGCTCTTGGAGTACATGTGCCCCCACCTGGGCACCATCAGGCTGCCTTGCTCCAGCTGCCAAAAGACATAAGCAGGTAGGCGGAAGACACACACCAAACCCTGGGCAAGGTCACCCTGCTTTCCTCCCCCTCTGCCTCCTGAGACTGACTGCAGACTGGCGGCCACGGACAAGTTAGCTCACCCACCCAATCCCTCTACGATGCTTTGTTTCGTGTGTGTGTGTGTGTGTGTGTGTGTGTGTGTGTGTTCCGAGCTCTGCCCAGAGCCCCTAGGACCCCCTGCAGATTGGGTGTTCTCACTCTCAGCAGCCTGCACCTGCAGCTCTTCTTCAGGATCAGCCTGCCCCTGGCTGTGGGACAGAGGCTGCTGCTGGAAGTGTCCTTAGCCAGAGAGTGCTCTTGCTGTTGCCAGCTGCCACGGAACTGACCCGACTCATGGCAAGCCCACTCAGCATGGGCCCGAATTGTAGAGCATCATAGGGTGTTCAGTGCCAGGGTTTGGGATGTAGACCCAGAGACCTTTCTTCCCGGTCCGTCATAGCCTAGCTGCTCTGATGGAACCTGCTCAGCACCACGGCAGCATGGACGCCTGCGGCCACAGGGAGTTGTGGGCTGTGCATGAAGTACACTGCCCCGGAATCGAACCTGGGTCTCTCCCACACGGGAGGCGAGAATTCTACCACAGAACCACTGAGTGGAGGCAAGAGAAAAATCCAAGCCCTTTACCCTCCTTGGGACCACTCTGCAGTGTGAGCGACACTGTCCCCAGAGCTCCCTCGTGGGACTGAGCCAAAGTCACCCTCTGTGAGTGACTTTCCTCACACCAATTTTCTGGAAATGCCTCCTCACCCTGGAAGACATCCAAACCAATCCCCCCACTCAAGGTCTGCTCCTGAGAAGCTCGATTTAGGACAGTTGCCACCATTGGAATGTCCCCCAGAATCCAGAGCTCTGCTGCTCCGGTCAATCTGTCGATCCAGCAGCCCTGGGTATCCCCTTCCTGACAAGCAATTGGCTAGAACTAAGGCGCCTAACCTGGGCTGCCCAGAATGGACTATGGACAACAGACGTGTTCTCTAGTTTCCCCCAGCCCACTGCCCACCCAACTGTCCCCCAGCTGGCTCTGGCACCCATTCACGCAGTCTGTGGGGTTATGAGATCTTAACCCATATGACCTAGTGCTCAGCGGTCACCTCTCCAGATCACGTTCTAGGTCCACCCATTACCAACTGAGTGATCTCAGATAAATTGCTTCATGTTTCTGTCTTTAGTACCTACATGAAGGGTAGGTTTATGTTTGTGGAGAATGGAACAGAAGGACAATGGAAATTTCCCGTGACCTGTTTGAAGCCCCCTCCTTGGTGGCCCTGCAGGTTTGGTGTTGGACTCCCAGTGGTCGAGTCAATGCTGACTCCTAGCGAGGCTGTAGGACCGGGCAGAACGGCCCCTGTGGGTTTCTGAGACTGTCACTCTTTACAGAAGTGGAACGATCACCTTTCTATGGCAGAGTGACTGGTGCTTTATGAATGGCTGACCTTGTGGTTAGCAGCCCAACATATAACCCACGACACCGCCAGGACTCCTTAAAGTTGGTGGTTCAAATCCACCAGCAGCTCCCTGGGTGAGAGCTGAGGCGATCTGCTTTTATACAGATTCACAGTCTTGGAAACCTTATATATGGTTACTATACATCAGGATCGACTCAGTGGTAGTGGGGTTTTGGTCAGACTGTTCAGAGAATTAAACAGGACACTGTATACACAAAGCGCCACTACCATGGAATCCATTCCAAGTCACAGTGGCCCGATTCAGGGTTTCTAGGACCGGAAATCTTTACAGGAGCAGACAGCCTCATTTTTCCCCTATGGAGCAGCAGAGGGGTTTGAACAGCTGACCTTGTGGTGAGCAGTCCGGCATCTAACCCACAGCACTACCAGGGCTAAATTACTAAGATCTGTCCTCTCAGAGTAGATGTGCCTGCTACAATCTGACGGGCTATGTTAAACGATCTGAGACAGGCTACCAGCTGGCCCCTCACTCCCCCTGGATGGGTCTGACCACTCACCTCCTCCCACTGATGAATATAGCGAATGAGGCGGGAGAGACGCAGCAGGCGCAGCAGGCTGAGGATCTTGGTGAAGCGGACGATGCGCAGGGCCCGGGCAGTCTTGTAGACCTCTGAGTCAATGCGTGTCTCCACGATGAGGAAGATGTAGTCCACGGGGATGGAGGAGATGAAATCCACCACGAACCAGCTTTTGAGGTACTTCATCTTAATGCGCTGTGGGTCCAGGATGATTTCCGTGTTGTCCTCCACCACGATCCCTGTGCGGAAGTTGAGGACCAAGTCGATGAGGAAGAACGTGTCCGACACCACATTGAAGACGATCCAGGGCGTGGTGTTCTCATCCTTGAAGAAAGTGATGCCCACGGGGATGATGATCAGGTTTCCCACCATCAGGAGCAGCATGGTCAGGTCCCAGTAAAATCTGCCCAGAGACACAGGGGGTCAGGCACCAGGGCACAGAATCAGAGAAAAAGCTCCCAGAGAGAGCAGGTGAGCAAGAGGAGCCCAGGCGGGCGTCGGGGTACTCGGGGAGATGGTGCTTGGCGATACAAAGGCAAGTGGTGGAGAGTGCGAGCGAGGCCAGAGGGAACAATAAAGCAAGAGTCTCTCCACCCTCCAAGGCCCCTTCTCCCTGCGACCCCAGCGTCCTACTCCTCTCCGCAGCCCCAATGAGAGTCAGGCTGACACCCGTGCCACACAGCACTATCCTGAGACGTGCTGCACTGTTGTAGCCCTCAAGAGCAGCCTAACCTGCATCACCCTAAACTCCACCCTCCTTCTCCACCCTCGGAGGGTCAGCTGAGGCCTGGGACAGGTTGTCAGGCCAACATACCACACACACCGTGGGCAGAGAACGAGGAGGGTCCAGACATACAGGAGGAACTTGGCAGGTGGGAGGCTCTGAAAGGACATGATGTGTGATATCAGGCAGCTAGCTAGCTGTCGGCTGCTTTGCTGTGGGCCTCAGTTTCTCCACTATACAATGAAGCATGCCCCTCCCCCCACTCCCAGACAAAGACCTATCCTTCTGACCTGGCTCCTCTCACACAGGCTCTCTGGGGTCGGAGCTCTTCTTGTCCGTCTCCTAAGAGAGATTTACATCTGAGCAGGGTGAGAAATGCAGGGCTGGCATCAGAGGGGGAGATTTCAAGTATCCTCGAGGTAGCTACCACTCAATGCATGGGAGGATGCGCAGACAAGGGCTTCTAGCAGCCTTTCTCCCAAGGCTTCAAAGCAAGTCCATCCTGAAGGGCAGCCAGGGGATCCTTGAGGAGGAGCCTCTGAGAAGCTGAGTCCTGCAGGAAGGTTCAAAGCCAGCTCACGAGTTGGTGCTGGGTTGTCCCCCAGCTGGCCCAGCCGGCCCCCTCGGGAGGCTGGCGACAACACAGACCTTTGCCTCTAGAAGGTGGGACTCTGCTCGGGTACCAGCCAACCAGGGCCTCCCCCCAGCGGAGCTGTCTCCCTCAGCTATTAGTTTAGAGAGTTACACAACAGCAGATAAAGGGTTTAAGTCGGGCAGACAGTAGCTTGTCTTCTCTCAACAGAAACAACCTCTGGGCCATCTTTAATTCTTTGCTACATGGAAACCGAGAGAAAGTTGGTGGGGGGGGATCAGACAAGCTTTCCTTTACCCTCCGGAGGCTCTGACCTCAAATCCAAAGTGCCTTTGCTTCAAGAGTTCCGGGTCTGGAAAAGGAGAGTACTTCACAGCTAGCTGTGTTCTCAGTGCATCTCAAAATGGCAGCAGGGGTCCGGGAGAGGACAGGGCCTGCTCCAGGGCTGGTGGGTAGGCAGTGACCTCACACCACACAGCTCTGGAGAGGGTGGCTTCTGGAAAGGCAGCTCCCTTAGCTCCTTTGAAAGCCAGGGCCTCCCAACAAGGCCTGGGGGCGGGGGGCAAGGCTTCTCGTCCTGACTGCTGCTGGGAAGCCAGCTTCATCCTGTCTCCGGCTCCACCACCCACCACCCCCTCTGCAGCCCCAGTGCTTCGGTGAGAACTAGAGTTAAGTCCAGACAACCTCCCAGCCCACTGCCCAGAGCACAGCACAGTCCAGCCCACTGCCCAGAGCACAGCACAGCGCAGCCCACTTCCCAGAGCACAGCTCACTGCCCACAGCACAGCCCACTGCCCACAGCACAACCCACTGCCCAGAGCACAGCACAGCCCACTTCCCAGAGCACAGCTCACTGCCCACAGCACAACCCACTGCCCACAGCACAGCCCCCTAGGGTGTCTTCGGCCCAGGGAGGCTGGTGTCAATGACTTTGGGGCACTCTTACTCTGGGGACCCTCTTCACCAAGCCTCATGCACACCATTCAAAGACATCTGTGGACACTCATCAAGTGCCATCCCCAGGGACCCCCAGTCACTCACCCCCCAGGTGCAAGCACTCCTTTGCACACACTGCCGTCATACCTTTTCATTTAATGGCTCAGGAAAAGGGAAACAGAAGCACTGTGGCATTGTGAGGCCATATGACCCTACGTCCGTAAACCTACCCTCGCTGGGTCAGAGGGGGTTCTAGAACAGAGCAGCCAGGAATGCTGACTCAAGCAGGCCCACCACTCAGGCAGGCTTCTCCGCTCTCCCCAGCTCCAGTCCCCTCAATTACAGACCAAATTTGTGACAGCAATTAGCAGGAGAATGTTTCCATTTAGTGGTCTTCATAAAACCAAATTACATGAGGCAAAAACACCCATTTCCTTGCATTCTGACTAATTGTTTCAATGGGGAGTCTCCAGCTGCTCAGGGATATTTCTGGGACCAGGATGGGACCGCCGGAGCCGTCATCCCCACAGAGCCTGGATCCTGGGGCATCCTGGGACTGCTCCAGATGCGGCATAAGCCCGAGGTAAGAGACACAGGCTCCACAGCGAGTGGAGTGCTTCACAGTGTCATTGACACGGGGTCATGTTTCCTGCCAAGTCACGGGACCTCTTCAGTGGAGCTTTCCGACTAGGACAGACCGAGGAAAGTTCTGGTGTTCTACTTCGGAGAACCAGTCAATGAAAACCCTAAGCATCAAAAAGAATGGGAGGCCCATCTGAGTGCTGGAAGATGAGCCCCGAGGTTGGAGGCGATTCAAACGCAGAGTGAGACCCCACAATAGACCAATGACTGGAAAAATGGCGCTTGCTCTGTTGTGCATGGGCGAATCACAAGGAGGGGCTGACGTGATGGCAGCCTACGGCAGCAACCCAGCAGGATGGTCACAGACTGCAGTAAACGGCGACCGGCGACCTGCGCTTCCCTACATTAGTTAATGAACAAATAAATCATTCAAGTCAAAGACTGAATTACAGAACCAAGTCAATGACGCGAGAAGGAATTCCCAGGAAAGTGGTGACGGAGGAGTCAAAGAAGAGCCAAACCAAAGCCTATTGGTGGGAGGGGCACGGGGAGTGAGGGGGTGGCAGGCAGGAGGACAAGTGGCAAGAAGCCAGGGTGACACTATTTCCTGACTAATCAGACAACAAAAAATCAATTTTCTCATCAGACAGATGGCCTGACCTCAGGGTCCAGTCAGAGCATCAAGTCCACTGCCACTGAATCGATTCGGGCTCATGGCAGCCCTGGGGGCCAGAGGAGGACAGTCCCAGGGTTGAAGAGACCGTACATTCTGATGGAAGCAGACAGCCGCACCCGCCTCTCTGGGAGTGGCTGGTGGATTCACACTGCGGACCTTTCAATTAGCAGCGGAGCACTTTAACCAGTGTGCCACCAGAGTTCCTAGTCAGAGGACTCACTGACTGCCAAAGAGTCGATTCCAACTCAAAGGGACACTGCAGACAACAGATAACCTGAGGAGTGATATAACAGATTGTTTCATATAGCTCAGAAGGGAGCCCTGGTGGCATCGTGGTGGACTGCGAGCCACAAGGTCAGCAGTTCAGAACCACCAAGTGCTCTGGGGAGAAAGACAAGGCTTTCTATCCCTCTATAAGTCCACAGGGCCCCAGAGGGCCACTATGACTTAGAATCAACTCAATGGCGGCGAGTGTGTTTTTTTCTTAGATACTCCACGCATCTGAGAAAGGTAGGTTCCCACGTGAACCAGGCCAGAAAGTGTTACTGGAAGAGTTGGGTGGGGTTGGGCTTTGGAGGCTGCCCTTGGCCTTGACTACCCTGCTGTACTCCCTGTCGGAGGATACGCAGCTCTGAAAGCACAGCTGCCCCAGAGCCAAAATGGATGTTCAGCACCACGGACAGCTCCCGGCACACAGGCCAGTCCTATTCTGCAGGTCCCAGCTGGAGAAGTTGGCCAAAGCTTCTCCATCTTCCTGGGTCCTGAGCCCTCTCCACTTCCATCCTGGTGGTCAGGACACCTCAGTGGATTCCTTAATGTACTTGGGCGTTTCCACTGGGAGCTCCTCAGGGACTGACAAATCCTCATTCAGAAGGACCCTCCTGAACACGCCACATGAATTGAGTACTGACACTCAAGAGTTCTCCACGCAGCGTTTCAGACCATCTTCCCCCCAGTCTGTCTTGTAGACGGCATCACGGAGACTCAGGCAAAGGACCTGCCCAAGATCACGCAGCTGCTGAGATGCAGATCTAAGATTCAGAGAGGCCAGGAGACAACAGAGTCTCACCTTGGGAGTTTAGGCACCTCTGTGGGATGTGCAGAAACTGAGGAGCCTTTCTGGCACCTTTGTAGTCTACCATGGCCCAAGTCTACTCCTGCCCCAGAGACAAGAGGGAAGAGAGAGTCTCTCGTGCCCATAGACACATCAAAGGGACCCATCCAAGGCACTCCCTGAGTTGAGGGAGTCACACAGATTTCGGCTCTCAGCAATCAACTAGGTGCAACTGCACCCATACTGCAGAGAAGGTGCAAGACCAGCAAAGCAGGGAATCACCATGTCTCCAAAGCTTCCAAATGGATGCCCCATGCCCCCCAGCCCCCATCTGACTGCTCCCTAGAGCCATCCATAACTGAATCCCCCAGCCCAGGGGTGGGTGCTGGGTGTCAGACCTGGCAAGGCAGCCTTAGGAAGCCAGCCTAGGACAAGCTGCAGTTGGCACATGGCTGAATTAGAAGCCTCGGTCTCCTCCAAGACAGAGGGCCCTTCCCATCACATGCTTTCTCAGCTGAGCAGCTGGGGCAGAGTTCAGCCAACAAGCCACCAACGGGGCTCCAGAAGCCCTCACCCCGTTTCAGGCCTAGGCCAAGATCCAGCCCAGGATCCCAGCCCAGGTTTGTCCTCCCTCCATCCTGCACCTTCCCTCCCACCGGCATTGACAGGCCCATGCAGCAAGGCAGGCAGGCTCTGGGAAAACAGAGGCAGCCTCTAGATCAGGCATCCTCAAACTATGGCCCGCGAGCCACATGTGGCCCGCGGAGGACATTTATATGGCTCGCTGGGTGTTTTTGCCCCATTTGTTTTTTTACTTCAAAATAAGATATGTGCAGTGTGCATAGGACTTTGTTCATAGTTTTTTTTTTTTAAACTATACTCCGGTCCTCAAATGAAGGGACAGTGAACTGGCCCCTATCTAAAAAGTTTGAGGACCCCTGCAATTAACCTCAGAGAGGGAAGGTCCCAAGTACAGAAGAAATACCCACAACCATTCAGTTGATTTCCATGAACAACAGTCCTACAGGACAGCAGAGAACTGCCCCTGTGGGTTTCCAAGACATCTCAAATCTTTACTGAAATAGACGACCTCATCTTTCTCCCTCAGAGCAGTGAGTGGTTTCAAACTGCTGACCTTGCAGCTAGCAGCCCTACACATTCCACTGAAATACCAGGGCTTCTTAGAGAAGAACTAGGGGGTGCAAAATAGCCAAGCCGTTCTTTTCCACCAACAGCTGGAACATTCCATGCTTTCATCTGAGAGGAAGGTCAAGGGAGCTGACAGAAGGCTGGTGACCACAAACCCAGGGTTCCCTCCTTCCTTGAAGATGATGTGTCTGCAGATAAGAGACAAAAGCGGAGGCCCCAGAACAAGGACGGCCTCATCCAGCCTTCTCTTGTCCTTGCAAAGCAGTGCGCGCGCACACACACACGTATCTATGCAAGCACACACCTGGGCAGACACACCCATACGGTTTTGTAAGCACACTCCTCTGTGCTGCCTGCCTGTTTCATTACCTCAGGCATGTGCCCTCCTCACACCTGCATACTTCCTTGCCACCCATACCTGTATACAATTGGCACACATGATAAGAATGCTTTAATTTCAAAAAGAATGCCCTGGGTCCATTCTTAAAGATTCATCTGAAGTGATACCTCTTCTGGGTCTCCCAGCCTCTACCCAGTGGGACCTGGTCTACTCAGAGCCCTCGTTGTAGATTTCTAAGCTCACTATCAGTTTCTCTTGGGGGCAGGGATCTTGTCCAAGGGGCCCCTGTAACCCTGCGGGGGCTGACTCAAGCCATGGGTCTCCCTTCTTTCTCCCAGGCTCCTTCTCCCTGACCACCACCCCCTTCCTTCTGGGCGACAGCTCCCTCCCAGACACCATTTCTAACACCAGACCTGCATTCCCACCTGTCTGTGAGATGTGTCCACCTGGAGGGCCTGCTGTCTCCCACACCCACCAACTCCAAAGCTGAACTCAGCATCTTCCTCCCCAGAGTGGAAGGCACAGTCAGCACTTCCATTACGCAGCTCAAAGCCTCCCAGCCAGTCCCGGCTGCTCCCGTTTCCCTCTGCGCTGCCCCTCCAGCTCCTCTACCCAGTTACCAAGGTGATATTGATGAGAATGGGAAGGGTGACACTCAACACGTACCGGGGACTTAATAGTTGCCAGCCATGGCACATATTCAATTCTTTATGCAGATTATCACATATAATAATTCTAGGAGGCAAATACTGTGAGTAGATCCATCCGACAGATGAGAGACTGAAACTCCAGAAGTGGGGGTGGTTACTATACAAGTGGAACAAGACTACAAACCCAAGCAGCCTGACTGCAGGGTCCCACTTTGAATCACTATGCAGAATTATCAAGTCTGCTAGCAGTATTTTATCTTCCCCAAACACAGGCCCTGTGTCCTGCACCCCCTCCCATTCCTCTCTGCTGTGCCAAGATCTCCAGCACCTCAATCCTGAACTTCTTCGCTCCATGGCCCCTTCGGCTCCTCCTCTGAATGAACCTGCAATCTGTCCGAAGGACTTCACTTCCAAACCCCATAGAGCTCAGATCAGGGTGAGGATCACCTCCCAGCACGTCTCCACCGCCCGGGTCTCTGGTGACAGGCTGCTGTTCTACTGGAAGTCCCGCCTGCATTCTGGGTGACTGGAGGCCCCGATTCTAATGACTCTACTCGATGGACCATCACCCTCTCCAAGGGCTCTGTCTTTAAAACCTCATCTCTCTCACGCAACCTTCTCTCCTTCCAGCTCACCTGTGCCCAGGCACGGTGCATGTATTCTCTGAGGGCAGTGCGGTGGGACTGTAGAATTCCCACCTTCCATGTCGGAGGCCTGGGTTAGATTCCTGGCCAACCCACCTCATTTGTAGCCATCACCCTCTGTCAGGAGAGGCCCTGGTGCTGCTGCTGTGATACTGAATGGTTTTCAGTAGAATTTCAGGCCACGATAATTTAGGGAGAGGGTCTTAGGGTTCTATTTCTGAAAACCGGCCAAAGAAAACCCGAGGGACCTGACCTTGTGCACAAAAGCCACCTGTAACGGCGGCCACACTGCCACTTCATCGTTAGTGTCCTGGGGACTGCCCGTTTGCGGATCCTTCAGATTTTCCCACCCAAACCTCCCTGCCTTCTCTCCCACCTTTGATAAGTACGGCCCAGCTCACCCCACTTGCACACCCACACCCTTACCTCCCTTGCCCTGTCCTTCTGACAACCACTTCACAAAGCATCCCAACCCTGGACCAGGGCCACCATCAATCCTTTTGATTTTTATACAGGGGCTGGACAGGAAATGTCACCATCTGAGACCAGTCTTACAAAATATTCAAGTCCCGTAGCTCAGTGTGCCTCAGTTTCCTCATCATGGTTTCCAAATTCAGCTGGTCCCTCACATCTGCCAGTCCATCCTTCCTGCAGACCCTGGTCAACATTCCCTCCCTCTGAGACCACTCCTTTCCTCTTGCTCTGAGCAGACGGTGGTGCCGTCTACTTCACGGAGAGACAGAGAAGTTACTACCGGACTGGTCCCTAGCTTGTTTTGCTATCAGACACTTCCCTCATCCCCCTGGTGGCTCTCCTACTTGCTCTGTGCTCCACTGGCCCATTCCCGCCACAGGTGCCTTAATCTATAGACTATCCCGCTATCTCTCGTCCAGCTCATCCATCTCTGTGGTCACCTTTCCCCACTAGCTTTGTTCTGTCTAAGCTTTTTCAACTTAAAAAAAAAATCCTTCCCTGGATCCCAGAGTCTTCTCTGTCCTACCTTTCAGAATTTAGCTTCTTGAGAGAAGTGCTGCTGTCTCCACATCCTCATGTCCAACTGTCCATCCCCTAATACTCCTCGTTTTTTTAAAAAATCATTTATTGGGGGCTCTTACAGCTCTTATCATAATCCATCCATTGTGTCAAGCACATTTGTACATATGTTGCCATCATCATTTTCAAAACATTTTCTGTGTACTTGAGCCCTTGGTATCAGCTCCTCATTTTCCCCCTCCCTCCCTCCCGAACCCTTGATAATTAAAAAAATTTTTTTTTCATGTCTGACACTGACTGCTGTCTCCCTTCACCCACTTTCCTGTTGTTCGTCCCCCACTCCTCTTAGGAGCATCACCATGACACACCTCGCTCGCTCGCTCGCTGCTAAGGTAGGCCGGTGAGTGCTTTTCAGTCCACTCCTTTCTGGACCCCGAGCCCCATCCTCTGACCCCAGAGACCACTCTGTCCTCCAAGCAGTGTCCTCCTTGACTTCAGAGACCCTTACTCCTGAGTCCCCCTTTAGACCCTTACTCCTGAGTCCCCCTTTATTCTCTGTGCTTCTCCGGCCCCCTCTCTCATTCAGCCGCCTCCTCCAATGAATGACCTTGACATGATCTTGTCCCTTTTGCCGCTCCCCTCTTCTCCCTCCGGCCACTCTGTGGTGACTGCACCGACTGCCACGGCTTCACCATTCTGTTGCGTACCGAATCAGAGTTCTCTCTTTGATGCGAAGTCCATGTGCTCGCTTGCTCACTCACCTCTACACCTGCATGTCCCATGGGGACTACCTACCCCTCTGTCCAAATGAAACCCAACAGCTTCGCCCCCTGCCCCGCCCCCTGCAAGGTCTCCCTGTGTTCCTAGTACCTGACACCACCCGCCATCCAGCTGCTTCATCTAGAAATCCGGGAGTTGCTTTGAGCTCTTGGCTCTCCTCTACTGCCTTCAGACACTCGATCATACTGGATCCAGGAAGTCCCATCGGCCCACCACGCAGATGAGGCCAACAGCTTCCTCACTCATGTCCGGACCGCCTTTTCCCCTGCTCCATTCTCCATCCCCCACATGTTGCCAATCCAGAGCCCCTCCATTTCCCTACCACCTCCCAGCTCAGGTCTGCCAACCCCAAGGATCTTTCCAATCTGGGCTCTGCTTCCCTTTCCTCCCTCGGTTCTCCCATTCCTCCTCTCAAACACGCACCATGCTTCCTGCTACCGCTGGGATTTCCCAGACACCGCCCTCTGCACTTGGAATGCTCGTTCACACCACTGCCCACAACCCCAGGCTCCTTCGGTTCCAATGAAGCATATCCCAGCTGGTCAAAGGCCCCAACATACCAGTTCCCAGCACCGCACACAAAGGAGAGGGCGTGTTTGCCCGGTTATTTGTCTGTTGGCCATTTTCAGGGCATGGAATGATTGGATATAGCTCTTCCAGTCACGGTCTTGGTTGGTCCCACCAAACGACCTTTGTCCCGGTGGGTCTGGGTAAGAGAAGGTGGCAGGAAGACACTGCTGGGTTTGGCTATGAGTGATGAAGAACAGGATGAATTGTGTCGCTGCGTACAAATCCAGCCATGTCTGCAGGGTGGATGGGAGACTCTCACCATCCAGGAGAGGGAAGAGCCGGGCTGGAAGTACTGGATGCCAGTACTCTTGTGCACGGAAATGCCTCTGGGGAGGAGGCAGTGTGGCCTCAGAAGAGCAGCCAGGGAACAGCAGTTGGAGAATAAGAGCCAGAGCTCGCCAGCCCGCAGACAAGGAAGGCTGTGTGCCTTCATGCCGAAGGCTGACTGCTGGAATGGGGTGCCTCTGGGAACTTAATTGGGGGAGGGTAGAAGGGGGTCTAGAGCTGAGGTTTAGCTCCGCCTAAAACGTATGGCAGATGGCATGACCTCCGGGCTGACCTTTATTGGCAGCCCTAAAAGACCTCTGTAACATGACCTGAAGAGGCTGCTGAGAGGCTGAGGGACAAGCCCAGAGAGGCACGCCTGTGGGCATGGCTGAGAGGTGCTGTCCTATCTGCAAACTGTATCCCGAGCTTTTGTCGGCAGTTCCCACTTCCTTCATGAACCCTAGAATCGTGAGCATTGTCTGCAAGTTGCGTGTGGCCACTGTAATGAATTCTCAAACCCAGCTGTGCAGCAGACAACGAGCGCTTTGGGGAGTGATGATTGGAGGGTGGAGACAGGTCAGATCCCACCCCTCAGAAATCTGCCCGGGCGACGCTCATCTACAACTTGAGGAAATGGGAGGCACCCCTTGGCATGCCGTTAACTCCCTGAACTTGGCAGTGCCTTTGACTTTGTCGGTGCCAGATCCCACAGGGGCACGGTTGGATGGATGAATGGATGAATGAATGAATGAGACTTGGGAGCCAAAGACTGAGTGACAAGAAGTGGATGGGGCTCTGACACCCAGTGGTTTCACAGACCTCTGATCATCCACAAGGAACTTCTCACTCGAAACCTCCAAGACTCCCAGTAACATGCCTCAGCAGAGGACCCCCACCAGGTGCTGAAGATAAAGGTGGAGGGGTCACAGAGAGGAGGGAAGGAGCTGGAAGTTGGGGAGAAGACAGGTGAACTAGAAACATGACAAAGTGGGATGAGAGAGGGCTGCCGGGGGTGGGGTGGCAGGGGCTCAGGGAAAACTTCAAGCCGCACGGAGCCCTGCTCCCAGCTTGGTGGGCCTTGGGCTGGATTGGATGGTGGAAGAACCTGACATCTCCTTTATTTGGGTGCCTCCCAAGAGGACTTCAAGTGCATCTACACAGGCCCAGCCTAGAGACCCTGGAAGGGCATGGAGCCAACCCACGTCTCTTGGGCTCTCTCTACTCACCTCCATGCAAACCTGTGAGGTGACTCACTTCCTCAACTGTGCTGAGCGCTCCCCAAGAGCAGAAAGGATTTCTCAGCCTCTGCTGAAACCCAGCATAGGTAGGGTGTGGCCCAGGAAGGCCTTCCTGGAACTCTGACTGTCCAATGGATGGTGAGAAGATGAACAAATGATTAGAGGCTGTTGAGAGGGGGAAACAGAGCCAAACAAACAAATACACTAAACTATTAACACTGATTATTGCTCAGGGGATGAGATTATGTTCTACCCATTATACTATTCAATATTTTCTAAATGTCCCATAATGGAAAAACCGTGATAATCAAGGGGGGTGGGGACCCAACTTTAAACCACAATGATCTGACATGTGCCAGGGAAAGCATCCCCAATCCCCGGGGAACCCCAACACTAGAAGAGATTGGGGAAGAGCTGTTTTCAGGAGGAAGTCCATTATGAAGGTGGAGAGAAGGATGCTGTGATGGTTACATCATCTGGTGTCAGCTTGAGACTGTTAAGGGTGAAGGGGTGGAGTTTCACCTGTCAATCAGGTCACAGCTTGATGACCTCATTTGGAGGCACCACGGAGATAAATAGCCCCTGAAGGGAAGGCAGACAGACCCTCCCTGCTTGTCTCCCTGTGAGACATTCCTGTTGACCAGTCACATGGAGACACACTGATAGAGCCAGAGCCCTGGAGCTGGAGGAGCCACGTGGAGACCCACACCAATGCTAAGATGCTTCTACCATCACTGGATCCACAAGACTTTCCACCCACTGGCCTGTGACCTTCCTGCATTTGGAGTCATTGCATGGCTGTGTGGGTCTAAAGAGGAATTTATGGACTAGTATTAACATATGGGGTAATATCGAACTTATGAACTTGATCTGAACTGTGCTGGGATGTTTTCTTAACATACAATTGCTCTTTGATATAAAGTTCTCTCTCTCACACACATATGAGTGTCTGGGTTTGTTTTTTTGTCTACCCAGACTAACACGGCTGCCTTCAGAGAGGGTGGTGGTGGTGGTGGGGTAATAGGCAGAGAAGACCCTAACCCAGGTCACCGCCACGGAGTCAATTCTGACTCACAGTGACCCTGTAGACAGAGTAGACCTTCCCCTGTGGGTTCCTGAGACTATAACTCTACGGAAAGAGAAAACCTCATCTTTCTGCCAGGGAACAGTTGGTGGATTTGAACTGCTGACCTTATGATTAGCAACCCAACACATAACCCACTATATCACCAGGGATCCTTAATAGACAGTGGGGACCAACTGAATGCCATGTGCACACGTGTCCCTGGCATGCACACACACCTGTCCATACACATGGACTCACCTCGCCTGCTTTCCCCATCCTCTGAACCGCTTGCTGTGCTATTTGAAATCCTCTAGGCCCCTCCCCCTCTCCACAGTCTCCACTGCCTGTCGCCCTGGACTGAGCTGCTGCCCACCTCCCTCATATAACACACCTACCCAAAGGAACACCTGGTTGCCTCTAGGGAGGGGGTCTTGGAGCTGGCAGGAAGCAAAAGTTCCCCCAGCCTGTGGGCCCAGGGCTTGCCTTTTACCTCCCTTAGCCCCTCAGCCTTTAAATAGCTGCCTCCCTTAACCCCTGGGTCAGACTGAGGGAACCCCACCCACCCCCCCCCCCTCTCTCTCTCTCTCTCTCTCACACACACACACACACACACACACACACACACACACACACACACAGCCTCCTGACCAGAGCCTCCCCCCCTGTGCTTCGCTGCTCCTCCCTGACCCAGGGTCTCCACCCCCTACAATAGATGAAAGGCTCTCTTCCTCCCACCCCCACCTGACCACTAGGACTCTATTTATAACCCACCTCGCAACCTCTGACTCAGAATCACAGGGCTCCCAGGTACCGCTTCCCCCACCACCAGGTGCTGCCTCCAGGAGTGGCTCTGTAGAGCCAAGGGCACTGGGCTGGGGGTAGTGGTGGGGGTGGATTTAGGCGGCTCTTTCCTCCCTGGTTTCTCAAGAACATTATCAATTCCCAGAGGAACAAAGCTTGGCTATACAAAAACACGTAAGCAAAAACGACCCTTGGTTCCTGCCCTCTTCGACCTTTCAGCACCCCTATCCTGGGCAGACGTCTTAGCCACTCCCCCAAGGAGAAGGCATGTTGCCTGAGAGCGGTAACCAATTGATTCTTCTCCTCTCCTTTTGTACTCCTTTTATCAAGGGGCTTGTCACCGAATCTTCGCACTCCAAACTCTGGGGGATCTTATTAAAGTGCAGGCTGATTCGGCAGGCCTGGTTGTGGCTGCAGAGTCTGCAGGTCCATCCAGCTTCCAGGTGATCCCTATGTGTAATTAAGCTGCAGTGGGAGGGTGTGGTGGTTAGGCATGCTGGTACTAGAATACCTGGCTCAGAGACCTTGGGCAAATCACTTGACCTCTCTAGACTTGTGTAAAAGGCACCCAAATTGCTCCAATCTCACAAGCTACAGGGAGCATTCGATGATGTATCATCTGCAGCCCTGCGCCCAGTGTAAGCAACTCAATACACAGGAATCACCAACATCGCCTTCATGCTCCCTGTGGCCACCAAGACAGAGACCCTGTCCTGAGGGCTATGGGGGTCCCAAGGAACACGACAAGGAACCCTTGGGCTGGGGGTGGACTGTGGCAAGCCCACAGAGGAGGCTGACGATGCAGGGCAGCACAGCCCAAAGCGGTGACGTCCAGAGGGAACTTGAGAATATGGGCAGAGAGGTTATTCAGGGGGCAGCCTGGCCCATTGGGTGCCCCAAAGAGAGGGGGGTCTGTGCATGTCCACCTCTCAGAAGGGTGCCACTAAGTCTAGAGCATAGGTCGTGGGACAAGGGCCCCGGAGAACTGGGGTCCAGTCCCACTGTCTCTAACTTGCTGCGTGACCTTGAACAAGTCCCCGCCCCTCACCATCTCTTGCTCACTGGTCTGAGATGATGGCGCTCGCTAATCTCCAAAGACATCAGATTCCAGCATCACTGCAGTGCAGAGGCTAGAGAGGTCAGCCAAGGGCAGCTGACCAGATCGAAAGCTCACTTCCGGAAGAAGGCACACCCCAGGAAACACTGGCAGCTCACCTCTGGTCCAGGGAGGGTCACGAGAGAAAAGGGGCACCTTCAAGCTTGCAGGGAGGGGCATGAAGTTTACACACACACACACCCCCCACACACACACCCCACCCCACACCCAGGCTCTACAAAGCCCAGGTCTGCTAGGATGCTGGGTTTCCCCAGCCAAGTAGCCTAACCTCTCTGTGCTTTACCCAGCAGACAGGAAATGGGAGCACAAGGGCAAATTTGGGGAGGCTCACAGTTGGGAGAACCCCTCTACCCAACTGATAAGAAACAAATAAGGCCCAAACACGGCTCCCCAGGAACCTTCTGTCCCATCACTCAGGAGACCAGACCAAAAATAGAACCTTGTTGTGGAGTAGCACATGAGCAGAACCTCCAGGGAGATTAGGGTAGGAGAGCTCAGCCCTGCCAGCATGACGGAGGAGACAGGCTTGAACTGCAGCCTGAAGGACTGAACTTGGAGGATTGAGGGCAGAACTTCCCAAGGTCAAGCAGCACCGTCAGGGAAGGAGTTAACAAGAAGCTGCTGGAGAGGGTGCTCCACAGGGGCATAGAAAGA
This sequence comes from Tenrec ecaudatus, assembly GCF_050624435.1. Lineage (NCBI taxonomy): Eukaryota > Metazoa > Chordata > Mammalia > Afrosoricida > Tenrecidae > Tenrec > Tenrec ecaudatus. Next base: position 56,546,140 of record NC_134546.1, on the reverse strand, counting down.
ATGGCTCTGAGAGGGCGAACCCCTGGCCCCCTTCTTGCCGGAATTGGGGTGGAGGTCAGTCAAGCCACAAGAACCCCCCATGGGCTACCCAGGCTCCGAGGATGGTACATCAGATGGGACCCTGACCTTCGCTCCAATGAAAACACGGTTTGATAAAGAAGCTGAGCAGGACCACCCTGCCTGCGAGGGAAAAGGGGGATGGGAGGACTCCACGGAGAGGGAGGCGGGGATCCCTGGTGAGGAGTCAGTGTTTTATCCCTGGGATCGGGGGACCCACAAAGGACTAGGGCAAATGCAGTGTGATCAGGGAACTGCTGACTGTTAACTTGGGGAAGGGGTCTTAGGGATGCTCCAGCCCACTGGCTCCCAAAGTGACGGCGGGGGCAGCACCCCTGCACGGCCTCAGGAGTAGTCTTGAACCCGACCTGCCCAGGCCTCACCTACAAGTGCATAAAGCTGACCAGGTGACTCTGCTGAAGCCAATTTAGGTTTGGGGTCTTGCCCCAAACCATTGCTCCTGTGTCCCGTTTCAGGTGAGGTACACAAGGTCCAAGGAGGGGTGGGCTCAACCAGGTCCATACAGTTGGATGAGGTCAAGCCAAGTCTTCCACTGGCCTCTTATTCAGAGGTCGGTCCCTTGGCTTTGTCCCCAGGAGCTGCAGGATAACAGCACGGTGACTGCCCAGAGCCTCAGGGACAAGAAGGACAACTGCTCACATCTCCTTCCGCTGCCAGTTGCAAAGCGGCCAGTCCTTCCGGTCTACCCCATGAGCCCCCCTCAACCACAGTTGCCTAGTGCAACTTCAGTCACTAATCTTCAAGTCCTGAACCCATTTGAAGCCAGAGCTGAGCTTTCGAGAGGGGACAAGTCCTCTAGGGGAGAGGATTTCAGCGGGCAGGTCACATGATGACTAATTTCCAGTAGGCACCAGGGCCAGTCTCTGTAGAGCTTGTCCCAGGAATGAAGAAAAGAAAGCCTGTCCCCACGGGCGTCTTGGTCCCAAGGTGGGTTGCAGGGGTGTACATAAGTAGCCAGAGTCATCACAATGCACATGCTAGAGTGTGAGCCCAGTGCTCAGCTAAGCCCTGGCAGAAAGCTGCCCACGGGTCTGGAACCCCCACCCGACCCAGGGTCATGCGGTCTCTATGGGGTGCTGGGTACTGTCAAGTTAATTCCAAGTCCTAGCAGCCCCAGGTGACAGTGTGGAAACCCCCCTCATCCCCGAAGGGGTTATCTTGGTTACGATCTTTACAGAAGCAGGCTGCCAGCCATGTCTCATGCCGAGCTGCTGCGTGGGTTTGCCTGTGTTGTGCCACCAGGAACCTTCCTGGGGGCCAGAGGGGCGGTATCCCCACAGAGTCAGAGCCAGCCGGGCCTCCGCAGGCTCCAGGGAGGGATGGGAGATGCGCATCAGTTCTCCTGGCCGGCTGCACAGCCCTGCCCCACTGGCTCGATTTGGACTAATGGGGTCGGGGTTACGGGCTCAATATCTATTTGGCCAATTAGGGTGGCTCTCTTCTTGGACACAGTCTGCGTCTGGACACTGGACACTGCGAGTGAAAAGGGCTTTGTCGAGGTCACACCGCATGACAGACTGAGGGTCAGGCAGGCACCCGCAGTGGGAGGGGCGGGCAATCACAATCCAGGAAGCTCCCGAGGAGAGGATTGCGGCTTCCAGGGCTGGAGGGCAGCCCATCGGCAGTGCTGGGCTCCACAAGTTCCTTCTGAACGGTATGAGGGCACTGATGAAACCTGGGCACCGGAGGGTCTTTCCTACCCCTGGGGACAGAAGCAAGCACTCCATGCCCTCTGACACATGGCAGGTGGGAGGAGCCCACCGCTGGCTCCGGCATCGGGGCCTGAGGATGCACACTGCTGCGCTACCTGGCGACAGGGGCTGCTCCAGTCTCTGACAGGGGAGCCGCAGGGCGATTACTTCTGGGCTCCAGGCCACATGCTCAGTGACATGATTGCCGCAGCATTAACATCTACCTTCCAGACCTAGTACAGCCAAAGGGAGCCTTAGCAAAGCTGTGTCGTCTGGACCAGGGCGCCAGGGCACATCTCTGGGCCGCAGGGACTCCGGCTGAAAGGCCAGCGAGGTGCTTGCGTGCTCATGTGAGTACACGCTCCCCCATGCATATGCACACACATGCACACACACTCCAGCAGCATCACACAAGACCAAAGGAAGTGGGATCCGAATCCTCACAGGCGAAAGGCCAAGCATAAGGAGCTGCAGGCTCTAGGCAGCAGGTTTAGAGTCACTTGTCTGCCGTGGGGCCAACACCCACCTCGGACACCTTCTAACCAAGAAAGTGCATAATCCAGCCCAGACCTGCCCCCTCCAGGAAGCCTTCCCTGACCACCCATCTACCTGGGTCTACCCTCTCTAAAATCGGACCCTCAGACCCTGCACAGAGCCAAAATCTTTCTCTCCTCTTTGCCACGTGAGTGGTAACCTGGATCCCGCAGGATGGGTGCAAAGGGCCTTCCAAAGGACCCATGTGTCTCCCACAAGGCATGACCCTAGAGCTCGCCCCTCCTCCAGCCCCTAAGGTAATGTATTAGACATCCCCATGTCATGTATTAATTTCTGAAAACCTCGTTCACGTAGACATAACACATCCACCCACACGGGTAAATGCTTAGACAGACACAAAATCAGCAGCAGCCAATTACCAGGCCCCCGCAGCTGCCATGATCAGACCTGGAGGCCCCGCTGTTCGCACTGCAATTGGTGGTTGCCAAGCTGGGGGTGCTGGGGGGTGCTAGGAGTCCCTCCAGCAAGCCGTCCATCTCAAGTGCCCAACCCTGAGCGCTGCTCTGCGGGCGCCAGCGAGCTCGCTGGCTGGCTGCAAGGACCAGACACCAGTCCCAAACAATGAGAGCAGCACGGGGCGGGCGGGAGCAGTCACGTGCAGGGCTTGGTGGCTCTGGCATCAGCGTCGTCAGCGGTGGCACTGCTGTTTCTTTATCATTTGTACTTTCCCTCACAGAGAGGCCCAGAGGCAGCTGGCTCAGAATCTGAGAGGTGTGGGAGCTCAGGAAGCAGCAGTTCTCAGGACAGGGGTCGGGGGATGGGCCACAGGCTCACCCTGCCTCCCAGAGAACAGGGGACTGCGCAAAGGCCAATTTGCTCAAGGACTCCAGTTCCAGACTGAGTCCCGATTCTGGACAAAGACTGACCCTACTCACAGTCTGGCCCTGAAGATAGACCCCTGGCCCTGGTCCCACACTGAGCCGAGACCCTGGTCGTATACTGAGCCCTGATCCTTGTTATACACTGACCCCTGAGCCTGGTCCCACACAGCCCCGGCCCTGGTCACACATGGAGCCCCAAACCTAACGTACAGAGTACCGACCCTCACATAGAGTTCTGGCCCTGACATACAGAGCACTGGCCCACTGGTTGGCTCCTTGTCCTCACTTCTGGGTGATGAGTAGCCCACGGGTGACCATCTATTTCTCTGGCACATGGAATAGATGCCACTGACTCCTGTCCCCTTCCCCTCTGAGGTCCAATCACCCCCATCCAGAAAACAGGGCAGCCAATGACACTTGAATGTGGATCCCAAATCCCCCAGGTCTCCATCCTAGTCAGGACCTGTGGGGGCCAGCAGCGCGGACATCATCCTGACCCACCATGTCTGCAGGGAGCACCCAGGGCCGGGAGTGTGTGAAGTTCCAGCAGCTTCAGGCAGAGTGCCTTCTGATAAGCACACATTACCACTGGTCCTGGAGCATATCTATCACCCCAGAGAGACAAGCCCAGGGCTGGGGTGACAGAGAAAAGCTCCCATTGACAGGCCCATTCTGGAAAAGCCTTCCCTGGCAGCCCTCTGGATGGGGAGCAGGGTGGACTGCGGAGCTCCATGACTATGAACCCAGACGTTACCTATCCCGCTTGACTGCTGCAAGGACTTACTCTGGGGCCCTGGGCCAGTCGCTCCCACTATCGAACACTCTGCTCCTCTCGGGAAGACACAGGCTCCACAGGAGCTTCCTGCGGCCTCGCCAGATGTGACCACCTGAGAGCCTAATGGAGCTCCTGTGTTTCAGAGCCCCACCTCACATGGAATGTGAGCTCAAATGGTCCCTACCCGGGGTTCACTAGCATTAAGAGAAGACCCCAAACCAAACTCACTGCCCTCGGGTCGATGCCGGCTGACTGCAACCATGAAGGACAGGGTAGAACAGTCCCTGGGAGTTTTATGAGACTATCACTCTTTATGGGAGCAGAAAGCCTCATCTTTCTCCCATAGTGGTTTTGAACTGCTGACCTTGTGGATCGCAGCCTAGTGTGTAAGAGAAGACAGAAGGAGAGAAAGAAGGAAGCTCAAGAATACGGATTTTGGAAATCTGATGGACTAGGTTCAAAGTCCAGTTCTGGTATCCCCACCCCCACCACATTTTCCCCCATCAGAGCCTCAGTTTCCTTATCTGTAAACGGGGTATAAAGCAAATTATCATTCAGAGTACTGTGAAGAGCAAATGAAATACAAGCATAAAAACTCCTAGCACAGTCTGTCACCAGGTAGTTTGCTAAGTGGTGGTTATTGGCCTGTGATTCCACCTGACTTTAGTTGCTATGAAGTCTTGGGCTACAAACTCGGAAACCCACTGGAGTCAGGGAGTATAGGACAACACCGTATGGATGAGGGAGACAGTGGACAAGTGGACAGCAAAATCCAATTTTAAAGGGGTGGCCTCTAATTTGTTCAAGCTCCTGCTGCAGGGAGGGGGCACAAGAAGAGAGTTGCCCGAGTTTCCAGTTTTTCAAGAGAAGTCTGCCCCCCAGCAATCTGGCCCTTAGTGACCCTTCGGTTCTGAGGCTGAACTCACCTCCAGGGCTCAACTTTCAGCCAAGCAATAGACAGGTCTGTAAGGGGGTTACCCCCACCATGGAATCATCAGCCACTGGAGATCAAAAGGGCAGCATTTAGCCAGGGGTGGAAGTCCAGAAGGGTTAGGAAGGGAGGAGGGGTGGAAGCAGGAAGCACAGGGAGGAAGTGATGGGTAAATTGAGGGGATTGCAATCAGTGACATGAAACAAAAAGACTATGAATGGTTGAGTGGAAAATGGATCTGTAAACCTCACCTGCTTCACAAAGTGAAAAAGAGAGAGGGAGAGAGGGGAAGAGAGAAAGAGAAGAGAAAGCTCAAAAACCCAATTTTGATTTTTACATCTTTCAGTTTTACCACAATGGCTCAGATTTGTGGTGACATGCCATGCTAGCTAGACAGAACACATCCGGGGGCTGTATCCAGTCCATGACATGCTGCTGGGTGACCTCTGGCCTAAGCCCTGCTCAGTCTCATCTTGAGAGCCCTCTATGACAGGGAGCTCACCACCTCTCTGTGCAGCCCACCATCCCAGTTTGGGGCAGGGAGGGAGTGACTCCAAGTGGCCACCTAGGACTCAGGGCCGTAATGATGTCAAGGGCCCTGGCACTGCTTTCTCAGTAAAGAAGCTTGGCTGGCAGAGAACATCTTCTCAGAAGCCAAGGAAATGCCCCCACCCTTCCGACAGCTCGCTCTGGCTGAGAAATGTGGATTCTTCAGCATCCCCTGGGCCCAAGCCGGCCCGCCTGGCCAGCCTCAGTAGCCCTTCTATCAATTAGCAACTGGCAGAAGCAGCTTTGTAAGAGTCCTTGAGCCAAGCGGATGTGTACTGGAGCTGTCTGCCTCCTCAGTTACATGAGGAGTCCCAGAGGACTGGAATGGACCTTCTGCACCGGGTCAATTCCCCAGGGCGTCCAGCGTGGTAACAGGCACAAAGGACACTCGAACCCTGTGCCACTTCTCAGCCCTGCCTGCTGTCTGCATACAGACTGGTGCCTTGCACAGTGGGGGGTGGGAGGGAGAGATGACAGGCAAGCCCAGGCCACAGGGGAAGGCTGCTAGGCACAGAGGGGCCAGCTAGGAGCCATCAGTCAGGCAAAGCCCCTGTTCAAGGTGCTGAAGCAGCTTTTGCTGCTGATACCTCTGCCCTCCCAGCTGACCACTGCCTAAGCCGCTTCACACCAGCTCCCTTGCCCTGTGCTACCTCTGTGTTCTTTCACTGACAACACCTGTCTCTGTCGGAGATCTCATTCCAGCCCAGCAGCCTTGGTACTCCCTGCCCCTTCTCCCAGAGCCAAGCCCAGGCCCAGCCTCCTGGCCCTACAGTTGGGAGAGAAGCTGCCAAACAGGAGGGAACAGGATGAGTTCATGAGAATCCTCTTGCCACCTTGCCTGCCTGCCCTGCTCCCCTCCACCCGTGGTGTCTAGCGGCCAGATCAGTAAGGTAAGGGGGTCCAGACAGCAGTACAGGAAAAGAGGTTGAACAGGCTGTGACTCCCCACCCCCAAGTCCTCGAGGCCAGTGTCACGGCTTAGCCCCATTCACAAAATCCTCCAGCAGTGCTGAGTAAGGTGCTAGGGACCAAGGGCGGGCGGGGGGAGGAGGAGGCTTGCCAGCAGAGGCATCTCTGCCTTCAGGGAAGGCAGCAGGGAGCTCAGGCAAAGCACAGAACAAGCGCATGATCTGGAAGTTCAACACTCCAAGTGTGATCTGGGCCCAAGCCGCCACTGCAGCTGCATCACCAGGCACTTAGTAAACCATTTGCCAGATTTTCACTCCTGGTGACCTAGTGTGTGGAGGAGGGGGGCTGTGCTCCACAAGGTCTTCAACCTCTGATTTTTCCAAAGTAGACCTCCAGACCTTTCTTCTGAGGTGCCTCTGGCTGGACTTGAACTTCCAACCTTTTGGTTAGCAGTTGAGAATTGTGGCCATTCCGCACTACTCAGGGCCCCAGGTATATGCTAGAAACACCAGGTCTCAGAGCACATCCCAGGGTCTCCTGAAGCAGAGTGCACACTTTAACAAGATCCCCAGGTGAGTCGGATGCCATTTAAGCCCGAGAAGGGCCAGGACATAGCAAGCACAGAGCTCCACAGATGGGTGGGAGGGAGAGGGTGCCCAGGAGAGCCAAGGATGTGGCTGGGCCTTCAACACACGGAGACAAAGACAGACAGACAGGCCATGACTGGGTGAGGCCAACTCTCCACAGCTAACAGCAGGGGCAAGGGCAGGGACAGGCAGGTGAGAAGGCAGCCCAGCCTCATTTACATCCCCAGATCAGCAGCCTGAAGAACCTAGAGCCCAGGTCTGAGACCCAGGGCACACAGGGTTGCACTCCCAGGTTTCTGTACACCAGGCATCCTGGAAGCATCTTGACCCTGAGATGGGTGCTGGCTTTGCAGCACATCTCCACCAGACTCATCAGGTTGGGCCCATCCTCATCACTGGAAAGATCTGCTGCCCACGATGCCAGCCGACCACAGCATTACAGGCGGCTCCCACTGGACTTCTCAGTGTCACTGTGCCCTTCCCCGGCCCCAGCGTTCCACACGGAAGGCAGTAACAGTAACCACCAGCCTGGGCAAGGGACTGCAGGCAGGCCCATCTAAGAAGGGGTCTCAGCAGCCCTCAGACCCAAAGCCAGGCTGCCACCTCCTGCTCCCCACCCCAGCCCCTACCTGAACACTCTTTCCATGGGTTGATAATGGATGAGAGACAGGAGCAGGACTGAAGACATAGCAGAATATCTTTCCCAGGGGCAAGAGCAGGGGCAGCTGTCAGATGGAAGGCTTGTTACCCAGCACACCAGCACCTTCAAACTAGTCCTCCTCCGAGCCTGGCCAGGCTCCTCTTCTGGGACGGGCCTTGAGTGGGATTCACAACCTCAAACTTCCCATGAGCCTCACCAGGGGAGTCTATAAAGTCAAAACCAAACTCGCTGCCATCAGCCTCATCACAACCCTATAGAACCAGGCAGACCTGCTCCTGTGAGTTTCTGAACCGGTGACTGTTTACAGGAATAGAAAGCTCTGTTTTTTTCCACGGAGCTGGTGGCTGGTGGTTTCCAACTGCAGCCCTTGCTGGTAGCAGCCCAACGGGTAACCACTCTGCCACACTGTGAGGATCTGGAAATGAATGGATCTTTCTGATTGGAGACGCCAGTATTTCCCATGAGACCTCTGATCTCAAACAGGTTCAGAACCACTCTCCACCGCCAAGGGCAGAGGCCCATGTGACCTGCCCAAGAGTTAGGGTAGAGGGCCTGAGGGTATGGGAGTGAGCGCCAACAGGTCCCTGGTCCTCTGACACCTGGGCTGGCTCAGTAGAGCCTCTCACCTCTCCGCCGGCCTTGGTTGTTGAGTGTGTGTGTGTGTGTGTGTGTGTGACATGGTGACAGGCACCAGGATTTTCATTTCCTAGGGAGGAAAACTGAGGCTCGGAGAAGGCTCATAAGCCAAGCGGGGCAGGGCTCTAGAACAGAAAGGGCTGGGCCAGGGCAATGGAAGATACCAGTGCCAGGGAATAGCAATGGGAAGGTGGTTTGGTCCAACTGCCAGACCAGCGTTTTCCCCACCCTCACCTCAACAGAACAACCAGTTGACACCGAGTGGATGCTGACTCCCGGTGGTCCCATGTGTGGTCCCATGGTCTTCATAGTGTGTACATGGCTCTGAGCTTTAGGAAGCAGATTGCCAGGACTTTATTTCGAGGCACCTCTGGGTGGGTTTGAACTGCCAACCTTTTGAGTAGTAGTGGATTGCTGACCAGGTCGACTGATGGGAGCAGATTTCAGAGCCCGTTGCTTCTGCCTCAAGGTAAGAAGTGGTAACTATAACCCACTCTTTCCTTCCTTGAAGCTCAGGCTAACGGTGGGGGGGTGGAGGGGTGGGGTGCAGTGTGATAAAGGATAGGAAGGAAGGTCCATCCTCACGGGAAGGACACAGTGGCAGCTGCAGAGCTGACATCTCACAGAGGATCCTCCCTGCCCGTGCTCCTGTCCACCCACACAGCCCCAAGACACCCGCATGAGTGTCACACAGGCACTGGACACACACCGCGGGGCAGACTGCCTGAGCAGGAAGTTAGAATGCCTAGACCAGTGTCTCAGCACAAAACCAGACACATCTCTCCCAAGAGGAAAATCAGGACCATCTGGATATGAGTTTGCTTGCTTTAGGCCCCCATCCCCAGGCCCTGCTTCCAAGACAGGAACCATGTAGAGAGCCCCATCAGTCATGAACAAGAGCCTGAGAGCATGATCCCCAATGGTTCACTGTGGCTTGGCCTCTTCCCTCAACAAACCATAAATACAAGTTTCATGAAACAGGGAATGAAAGCTGCCCAAGCCCTCGGCGCCACAGAGGGAGCCGAGAGATTGGGTGGCATGGCAGTGGGGGGGCACCACCGGGAGGTGACAAGAAGCAGAGGCAGCCAAGAAAGCCTATTTTTAGACATGGCCCAGGTTATGCTGGTCCCTCCAAGCACAGCCCACTCCAGTCCGTGGGGAGACACCCAGCCTTCTTCACTAAGAACCGAGAGTTGCCAGAAGCGGCCCCCTGACAGCCCTGAACGCCAAACCGCTGACTCAATCTATCATGGTTTGCTGGCGATTCTTTATTAAGCCAATTCTGTTGGATCAATGCCTCCTGCCCATCAAAATGATGAATAAATTTTCAAATGGCCTGAGCAATGCTTACTGAAGTTCCTGAGAAGCTGAAGGGGGGCGGTGGGGTTAGGTTCCAGAAAGGGGTGCACGGGGTGGTGGCTCAGGGAGAAACACTAGGGACGGAGGCTTGGGGTGCTGGGGTTGGTTTGATTTGGCCAGTGGGTCTCTGAGGAAGCAGGGAAGACTTGGCCAGACTGTTGCCTCTGTGACCTTTTGAAGAGGAGACCGGATTTTTGGATCCACGGGCAAGAGAGGCTTGCCCACTGCCGGTCCTTTGAACCACCAAGGAAGATCATGCTGGGATTTCTTTCCTGACCCCCCCCCCACTACCGCAGCCCCAGACAGCACGAGGCTGCACACAGAGGATGTGTGCGTCCAGTCACTAGTCCCTGTTGCTTGTGGCACAAACCCAAATTGCCAGGATTCATCCTGCTACATCCACCTTCCCCAGTCCCAGTGCTCCCCACCCCCAGCCTGTCCAGGAGCCTGCAATTAGTGGGAGATTCCTGCAGCATGGGGACTGCAGACAGTCACGCCAGGAAGAGCACAGGTTACACCAGGAAGGGAGAGCGGTTCCCATTCATAAAATCCATCCAAATAGAGCCCAGGCAAGAAGCAACCGGAAGGGGAGAACCCAGCACTTGGAAGGTACTGTGCAGAGACACACATTGTTGAGGGCTGCTTAGTATGCATCCTAGGAGACCCCAGGCCCTAGGCAATGGGGTTGGTGATAAGAAACCTTGCCAGAAACTGACAACCGAGAGCAGGGAGCTAAGCAAAGGAAGAGAGGGCCTTCAGCCATCTCAAGGGGCTGACATGGAGGCTCCTGGCACAGCCAACAATCACTAAGGAGTTTGGTGGGCAGGAGGTGGGGAGCCCAGGACACCTGCAGGAAGGAAGAGGGGAGACACAGCCCCTGAACACTTCTCTCTGACTCAGGATGGGGCCCTCTTCAGTCAGCCAGTGGGGAAGCCCCGCTTCAAGAGCCTGGGACCCCAGCCATAGATCCTGCATTTGCTCACACACCTGGTGGCTATGGCCCCCGTCTGTTTAGCCTGACCTCAGACCTGGGCTGTTAGGGTTAGGAAGAGCAGTCCTTTGAATATATATAAAGCCTCCTTCACCACCTATTTTAAGCCATCATGTGCTGCCTGACTGGTCCTTCCCAGCACGAGAACCCTCTCTCATTGGATGGAAAATGACTTTGCTCTCATTACAAACCCTGCTTCCCTGGAGTTTGCAAAGAGGGCTCTGGGTTGGCAAAATGCTCATTAGTCTAGGCAGCCAATTGGGGTAGGCAGCGAAAAGAGATAAACAGCAGGCAGGCCCAAGAGACAGAGAGAGACAGAGAGAGGAGAGAGAGAGAGAGAGAGAGAGAGAGAGAGAGAGAGAGAGAGAGAGAGAGAGAGAGAGAGAGAGAGAGAGAGAGAGAGAGAGAGAGAGAATGATGAATGGGCATTAAACCCAGCTCAAAAAGGTGAATGTTGCCCAGGTCCCCAGATCAACCTCATGTGCGCAGGAAAGGTCAGAAGGGTACCTGGGGGCCCTCAAGACCCTGGCTGGGACAGAGGCACGCCTGATTCTGACTTCAGAACCAACCACCAATCTCTCGATGTGCAGACATCCACACAGGCCCCAAGTCCGATGCAGTCTGCGGTTGGGTGGTGGCTGACTCAGGTGAGGGGGAGGGGCCGGGCCCTCCCACTGGTTGTCATCACACCTTTGGTCTGAGGGACCAGGGCTGACCCATGAGAGACCTAGCAGCTACTGGACTGGACCAGGGGAGTGGGGTGGAGCTCTGGATGAGCTTGGTGGTCTCAAGATGCTGCCTATCAGCCAGGACATTGGGGCATCTTCTCTGTCCATGGCTAGCAAGGTCATTCTGCCTTGCTAATCTGAAGGCCCACTGTTCCCGGGTGCCCACTCCTGGCCTACCTCTCACCATGAAGCTTGGGTTCAGGGTGCAGATGGGCACAGAGGACTCTCAAACCGTGCCTGGGACCCAGTGACCCCAATTCTCCAGGGCCCAGTTTCCCCCTTCTGGATGCAGGAATGCAGGCAGATAGGTAATGTCTGGGGTCGGTGCCAAGGGGGCTGGCCCTGCAGCTAAGGGGTCTGCCTTCCTTTGTGGCCAGCCTGACTCTGCCTTGGTGGTGGTGATGGTGGGGGCTGCATGGGTTAAGGCAGGAGAGCCCTATTCTTGCTGGCAGCAGGCTAGACCAGGCCAGGTTCCAAGCACCTTTTCAGTTTGCCTCTAATGTGATCCGGAACAGAGAGGGTGGCAGGAAAGTTCCCCAGCGCGATGCAGGAGGAGATCTGCGGGTGTCTGAGAACCAAAGAGCTCCCGGCTCTCTTTCTCTCGGAGCTCTCAGAGCGAGGGAGGAAAGTTAACTCCGCCGGGGAGAAGCATGCCTGAGACCGCGCAAGGCACCCACAGGACAAGGTGCGCGGGCCCCTTACCTGAAGTCGCTGTAGGGGTGGATAATCCAAAACCCCGCCGACTTAACCCTTTCCTGCTCGCGCTCCACAGCTTTCTGGCTGCCGAACATCCTTAGAGAGAATTTGTTGACCCCGGGCTGGAGCATGGCCCCAAACTGGCGCTGCATGAAGCCGGCCTGGCCCAGGCGCACCTCAGCATCAGGGAGGATCTGGTCGCCGGCGGCCGCGCCTCCTTCCACTTTGATCGCGGCGTCCGCCGAGGGCTGCTCGCAGGAGGCGGAGGTCGGCTGCGGCGATGGCTGGGGCGGCGGCGAGGTCGCCGGCTGCGCGGAGGGGCCGGAGCGCTCGGGTTCGGCCGCCAGGCCCGGGGGCGTCCTGTCCTCGCCGGGGGACGCGTCGCCCTCTGCTATGAGCCGCCGCTCCTCCGCGGAGTCGTGCAGGTGCCCGTGGCCGCCGGCGCCCCCCGCTCCCGCGCTGCCGCCGCCCCGGCTGCCCAGCGAGGTCAGGCTCCCGCGGAAGCGCCTGCAGTCGCCGTTCGTGCTGGACTTGCCCGCGCCACGGGCGGGCCCCTCGCCGTCCGCCGCCCCGAGGGCCGCGCCTCGGGGCTCCGCGCCGCTCCCCGCCGCCGAGGGCGAGGGCGAGGGCAGCGGCCGCAGCCGGATGCTTCTCCGGCTCGGGTCCTGGCGGCCCCCTGCGCCCTCCTCCTCGGCGTCCTCCTCCTCGTCCATGATCCACGCCTTGGCCCCCACCTGCTGCGGGAGGCTGTAGAGCCGCTTGCGCATGGACGTCGGCAGCTTGTCCATGGTGCCGGGGGCCGGGCCGGGGACTGGGGCGCCGGTGCGGAGCCGCCAACCGGCTCCAGGTCCGCCAGCCGGTCCGCCCGCCCGCGGGGACGCGTCCTTCGCCGCCGGCGCGGGGCCGCCTCAGGCGCCCATGCCCGGGCGGGCAGGCTGCGGACGGCGGGGAGGCTCGGAGCCGCGCTCCGTTCCGGGCCCCGGCTCGCCGCGCTGCGCCCCCTCTCGAGCCCAGCTGGGCGCGGGGACCCCGCGGGCCCTCCCTCCGCGATCAGGGGCGCGGCGCGCGGCCCGGCTCCAGGCGCCCCGCCCCCGCGGGGAACAATGAGCGCCCGGCGGCGGTGGCTCTGCGGCTCCAGGAGCCGCTCCGGGGCGCAGAGCGCACGGCCCGCGCGCCTCTGGGGGGGCGGCCGCGGACCGCGGGGCTGTCAGTCCGTCCTGCCGCCGAGAGTCGGCGGCCCGCCACCGGCGAGCTGGCCTCGCCTGCTCTGGCAGAGCCCGGCCGGGCCGTGGTCCCGGGGTTCCCGCCGCAACCGAGCAGAGCCTGGCGGCCCGCGGGGTTTACATCAGCGGCCGCCTCCCCTCCAGCGCCCTCCGGCAGCGCTCGGGCTCCCGCGCCCCGGAATATTCATGAAGCCGCCGCAGCTCCCGGGTTGCCATAGGAGCGGCTCCCGCAGCCGGGCCTGCCTACCTGGGCTTCTTAAAGGGGCAGTGGCGCCCCGGCCCGGGAGGGGCGGGGGGCGGGCCCAGCGGGGGTGCAGGGCGGACCCTCGGGGGGGGCCTGGGGCACCGGGGCGGAAAGGCGTCCTTCCTCCGTGCGCCCACAAATCTCTTTCTTTGGCCGTGGGCTGAGTGCACCCCAAGTCTAGGACCGTGGCTCCGTCTCGAATTCCCCACCCCAAGATTGGGGGGCGGGGTCCCAAGCTCTCCTCCCCGGGGCGCCGAGCTGCCCTTGCCCGCGGCGCTCAGCTCCTCCGCGGTCTCTGGCTTTCGCTGCCGGAGGCGTGCGTGCAGGCGGGCGATCCTCAGGCGGAACCCCAGGCCTCCCCGCGCCCCTCCTGGAGAGGGGGTTTCCGGGAAACACGCTGCCTCGGGGCCGTTCCCCGGGCTTCCCCGGGACCCGGGCAGGGGTTGAGCCGCCGCCGCCGGTCTTTCCCTGGCGGAGCCTCGCAGCGGCCGTGGGAGGAGAGCTTGGGGGAGACTCGGGGAGGCACTGGGCGCGCGGGTGGGACCCAGGTGGGACCCAGCCCTTCGAGCGAGGTAAGACTTCGAGGAAACGCGCCTGCTGCCGCCACGGACGCGGGATCCGAACGGCAGATCCCCGCACGCGCCTCTCCCCGGGGCGGTTCGGTTGGGTGGTTTCCTAGGGGAGCCGGCTGACCGCAGCGGGAAGCGGCTGGGCACTCAAGGGCTGCGCCTTGGACTCCCTTCTCCCTGCCCTCTCATCCTAATTGTGGCATCCCCTGAGTGCGCCCACGTCCCTCCTCCACCCGACTCCCACCAGGCAGCTGCAGGGTCCCCACCACACGCGCACCCCCACGCTCCAAAGGCCAGCCAGCTGTGCTTGCGCGACCCCAGAGCCACTCTCGGGCTTTATGAACAGTGTTCTCAGTTCCGCCAGAGACAGAACTCGCCGCATCCCCAATGCCCCACGACAGCCTGGCGCAACACCTCCAGATATAGCCCAGCCTTGGGGAGCAGGTTCGATGGGGAATTGGAGAGTTGACTAAGAGAGTCTGGGTTCTGCTGAAGTGGATCCTTGGGGTGGGGTGGGGTGGGAAGGGTGTGTCTGACCAGGACAGAGTCAACAAAGGCCCCCTGCCCAGCCATCTCCATCACAGAGGGGAATCATGTGAAGTTTTCCTCCAAAAGGATTAAAATTTTCTCATTTTCAGTCCACTTGTGACTGCCGCTTCCCCACACCCCGCCCCATTCTGCACTAGGAATTGTGAAAATCGGATGGGGAAGCCAAGGCCACCCTGGTGGGGGCTTTCCTGCTCCACTCCCGGACCACAGGATCTCCCTGGGGGAGGGCGATCACTAGGCTGATGACATCACCAGGAACTGGTATCCCTATTTTCCAGGCTCTGAGCTGACAGATGCAGAAGGCCTGATACCTGAATGTCCTTGGGTCTCCTTGAGGATCATTCTTACCTGGCTTTGAGCCCTGCCGGCCTTGGAGCGCCAGCCACAGGAGGCCGACTGCCTTGTAACTCCCTGCTTTGGGCTCCTGTGTCCCCCTGTTAGCCAGTCCACCCCAATGCAGCCTCCCAAAACAGCTCAAACATGCTTCCTTGTCACCCATGGTGAGAGCAACCTGTCTTCTCGGAAACCTTTCCCAGCCACCCAAGTCTTAGTCACGACCCCTCTTTTGGGTCTTATGGTCCATGAGTTTCCACCAACCCCAGCACTGATTGCAGAGAGCAGCCTGCTTCTGAGTCTGTGTCCTCTTTCAAGGCTGATCACACTAAGGCTGGAGATAGGAGCAGAGAGCAGATTAATAAATGTCAACCCAACAATGCGTGAGGGACACCAAAAGTTAGCTGGTGGCATTAAGGGAATCCGCTGAGAAGATGGAGGCCATCACGAGGGCCCTGTGTTAACAGTAACTGCTGTCACAGCCCTGCCAGGGGTCCGGGTCCCATAATTCCGTCCCCTCTAGCACCTTGCCTAGGACCCCTGGTGGTGGTGTGGTGATGCACTAGGCTGCTAACTGCAAGGTCAACAGTTTGAAACCACTAGCTACTGCTCAGGAGACAGATAAAGTTTGTTAATCCCGTAAAGAGTTACAGTCTCGGACACCCACAGTGGTCATTCTACCCTGTCCTATAGGGGCACTATGAGGCTGAACCGACTCAAGAGCAATGAGTTTGGTTTTGAGTTTTGCCTACCTCCAAATGAGCTAGCACCCCCTGTTTAGGACTGTCTAAGGCCACCCTTGGGTACAAAGAAATGACCACTAGATAAACACCCAGTAACTCCTGATAAAGGTCTGAAATCTTCTATCTCCTCTATGTAAAATCCCTAATGGACCACCTGATGGTATGTCAGCAGTCAGGGCCAAAGGAAGAGGAGACCCAGATCTTGTCCTTGGCGGCCTCCAAGTTGTGGGGTGGCAGGCCTCATGCTGATGCAAGACAGAAGTGTCTAAATGATGCTCCTGTTACTGAGAGGTTAGAGAAGGAAGACCTCACGGAACTTGGGGTAGCTTCCTGGAAGAGGGGTCAGATTCAGCCAGAAATTTATATCCATTGTTTTACAGTTTACACATCACTTTGTGGGTCAAATATGGTCAATTGTCAGCAGTTTCATAAGGTTTAACCTAAAATTCATACTCCCGTTTGTACCCAAAGAACGAAAGACTCAGAGAAGTTAAATGACTTGTCAAATGTCCCCCAGCAAGAAAACACTGCTGCTGGACCTCCAACTGAGGGCTTCACAGCCCTCTACTGGCCAGCTTGTCTCAAGTGGTCCAGAGAGAAGGAGCCAGTCCAGGCACAGAAGGAAGGGGCAGCTCTGAGTGTGGGGTGGCAGGTGCAGAAAATGGGGAGGGAATGTGTCTCCCATAATTTGCCCTCTCTCCATGGTTCTGCCCAGTCTCTCACCCTCCCCTGGCCAGCATTGCCAAGAAGGCTGGGGCGTGGGCTCATCTGCTTCCTGTGCTAATGGGAGATAGGAAGAAGACCTGCTGCTCTCACCATCAGAGTGGGACTGGGCACCACCAGGAGACAGATGGGCAGCTGCAGGGAGCCTGGGCCTTCCTGGAAGGCAAACCCAGCAAAGCTCTGGGTCTAAGAGAGAGGGAGGTTCGAGAAGATGGGTTTCCTTCCCTGGGTTCCATTCCCACTACCATCCCGTGGATTCTGACTCGTTGCAGCCCAATAGGACGGAGCTTGTAAATCTTTATAAAACCCAGAAAGCGTCTGTTTTTCCCCTGGTGGGGTAGGTGATGGGTTCGAACTGCTGAACTTATGGTTAACAGCCCAGCATGGAACCCACTACACCACCAGGATTCCTTCTTGTGTACCCAGATAATATTGAATATCATCATCAGCTGGCCTGATGATAACAATGAAGTGGGATATAGCTGATGATACAAAGGGGCTTCAGAAACTTCGTGGAAATATTGAACTGAAAGATAATGAAATAGTTCCATGAACTTTCTGAAGTCCCCTCATGTGACAACCTCAGCCCTGATTTAACAGGGTTACCTGATGGGCAGGATGGAACAGGAGATTCTGTAAGTATATTTGCCTGTGGGCAAGGGCAGTATCCTTACTTGGAGAGAGAGCTCCGGGGTAGGGCAAGAGCTTCTACACCTTGAAATGCCAAGGTTTGCACCAGTCTGGCATGAAGTGGAGGAAAATGAGAGCAGTGTAGGATATTTCAGTGAAAGGTTGCCAACTGTCCTTTCTTAGAAGGCTGTCTTTATTCTCAGATTATATTCTTCCCACATTTTCTGTGCTAAAATGCCCTTTTATGAAATCGTGGTGCTAGGAGATGGTATTTTTTATGTCCTTGGCTAAATAAAAAGTTGGCATAGGGTGCTGTGTTTGTTCCCAAAAATCATTTTGAAATGTTACTGGACTGTGAATTCCAAAAGTCTGGGAACCCCTTCTGAAAACAGGAAGCAATTGGGGGGAAACAAAACCTGTGCCGTTAAACACTGCCCTGCCACTTACTGCCTGAGCATGTGTCTCAGTCTTTCTCATGCGAAAGGTAGGCTTCATGGTGCGCACTCACAAGTCCTCCTGAAGACCAAATGAGAAAATGAATGCACCCCGCATGGTGTTTTCCGGTGTAGACCATTCTCAGTAAGCACTGAACGATGGAATGAATGAATGAATGAAACTGACACTAGCCAACAAAAGGAAGAGACTGAGTCTTTTGAATCAGATTTAGGTCATGTATTTGACTTAAAAATGACTGTTGAGATGAAAGAGATGCTGTTATAGATCGAACTGTAACCCCCCCACAGCATCTGTGCTGCAGTTCCTACCCTCTCGTGCCCGGTGGCAGGCCATGTGATTGATTCACTTGGTCAATACCAGTCCATTGCAGCTGATGAATGCCGAGGCTGTCTACCGCAGTAGATTTCTAAATGACAATCCGATGTCCCTAGATTCACACTTCACACATCCCAGGTGTTCTGATTATTAATGGAGGTTTGCAGCTGTTTCTTTTTCTTTTGAGTCAGGCCACACCAACACATGAAGGTGCTGAAAACTGTACTCCATCCACAGCAGTAAGGTCAATCCTACTTTGAGGAGGAAGCTGTGTCTCCTTGGGTGCTATTTGGAGCCCCTGCCTATGCGAGGGGTTTGCCTAGCCCTTTATTACCCAATGGCTCCCCTGCTATTTATAAAGTTTCCATTGGCCTTTTTTTAAAAGTAGATCTCTAATGTCAAGAATGACAAATGAAAGAGGAGTGGCATCCCATTCATTACCAAAAGAACATTTCAAGATATGTCCTGAAGTACAACATTGTCTGTGTTAGGACAATATCTACACGCCTAAAAAGGAAGACCGGTTAACGCGACTACTGGCCAAACATATGCACCAACCACTAAAGTCAAAGATGAAGATTTTGAAGATTTTCTCCCCACTGATTTCGACCGTCTGGAATGGATCCAACATACAACCAAACTACATTGATAATTACTAATGGCTGGAAGGCAAGCATTGGAAATAAAGAAGGATTGGTAGTTGGACTTCATGGCCTGATGATAGAAATAAATGATGCAGGATATCACATGATAGAATGTTGCAAAACCGACAACGTGTTCATTGGAAATAGATTTTTCAATAATAACATAAACGGTAACTATACATGGGGACCTCACCAGGTGAAATCCACTGGAATCCAACTGTCTACGTCTGTGGACAGAGACGATGGAGAAACTCTGTATCATCAATCAGCACAAGACCAAGGGCCAACTACAACTACCTGGCCTAGTCTTTCAAATGCTCATCAGCAAGTTCAAGTTGAAGATGAAGAACATGAGAAACCCACGAGATCCAAAAGGCAATCTTGAGCATAGCCCACTTGAAGATAGATAGAGCTCATCGTAACTGGCAATAACTGAAGACCAGACGTGTTGTGGAAGGACATTAAAAACATCACGCATTACAGAAGCAACAGGTCATTCAAAAGATCAGGAAGATGAGAAATGGGAAGGAGTCAGAAGAGGAGTGGGTGGCAGGGCCAGCAGTGGGGACGGCAGAGCCAGAGGAGGACTCTTGGGGACCAGAGAGAATGGACCAGAAGAAGGTGCTGGTGGGTCTTTGTTGGCCGGCCCAGAGGAGAATTATGTTCAGAGTCAACCACAGGCTCCTCAGGACCAGGACAGTAACACACTGGCCCTTTAGGTGTGTGCAGAGGCTTTGGTGTCTGTGAGGTTGGGTGGGACCCTAGTGGCCTCCCCATTCCACGTGAACACTGGGAAGTGAAACCCTGCCCTGATGGGAGTGTGGCCAGCTGTCCCTGGAGCAGTGTCTACCCTGAGCTGCAGGGGCTGAGTGTCCTCCAGCTCCAGGACCCTGACAGCTCTGGATTTGCTTCTGTTATTTATGGCTTTGTGCTGCTTCTTGGAACCCTGATCATTTGTCTGTGTCCTCCCACCCCCGATGCTGGCGCCTTGGCTTGGAAGCCCTCAGCTGCTGTACTCTTCTGGGAGGACCCCTGCTGGCTGCCCTCAGTCAGGGGACTCATGGGAGCTCTGCCCTCCAACACCAGCTCCCCTTCCAATTATCCAAGCCTGAGGCAAAGGGATACGAGGGACGCTAGCACAAGTCCCTCTTGGAGAGCCTTGCTCAGCCTGGGCTGCTAGGGCCCTTGGTCACTGTGTCTCTCTTTCCTGTCTCCTCTGGTTCTTTTCTTCAAAGATTTCCCTGGAGAATGAAGTTGCACACTGGTGCACCACGTCCTGGTGGGTGGGTGAAGCTTCTCAGTGTGCCTCTGATAGGGGCCTGGGAAGAGCAGGGAGTGTGGCAGAAGAAGGTGGACATCACAGCCAGACTCCGGGGTGGGGTCGTGAAGTGGCGTGTTCTGTTCCTGGGCCACCTTCCCTGACAAGTGGAGTCTGGGGGCACACTCACATTGGGATATTTGTCCTCTTGCTCCTGTGCCAGTGGAAAGGCTACCACCCCACACAGGCCAGCCCCTCCTCCTCTTGGCTACACTCATGTTACTCAGATCGATTTCAAATTTAGAAAACAAATCTTACCATGCATAAAAAGAAAAAGACAGGAAAGAAAGAGACAACTCAAATGGATATCAGAAGAGATCCTGAAACTTGCTGTTGAATGTAGAATAGCTAAAGCGAATGAAGAAACGACAAAGAAAACGAGCTGAACACAAGATTTCAGCTTGCGAAGACAAAGGCAAGTAGGATCATGAAAGGTGCCAAGACCTGGAATTTGAAAACCTAAAGAGAAGACCGTGCTCAGGTATTACGAACCGAAGAAACGATGGCAGTCAAAATATTGAACGATGACAGAAGAATCAATGGAAAAGGGAAGGAATACATAGAGTCACTGTACCAAAAAGGTATGATCGATGCCCACTCACTTCAGGAGGTAACATGTAATCAAGAACCGATGAGATTGAAAGAAATCCAAGCTGCATTGAAGGCTCCAGGAATTGGTGGTTTTCCAATCGAGTTGGTTCAACAAATGGATCCAACTCTGGAAGTGCTTGCTAGTTTGTGACAAGGAATTTGAAAGGTCTGTCCATTTGAGTCGGGGAGATTCATATCTGCGTCCACGAACGATATGCAGACATTATAGAATAGAGTGCAGAAATTAGAGAGCAACATCGTTAATATCACATCCAAGTAAAATCTTGCTGAAGATTATTTTTTAAAATGTTGCATCTGTACATGGACAGAGAAATATGAGAAACTCAAGTCGGATTCAGAAGAGGACGTAAAACTAAGGTTATCATTGCTTATGTCAGGTGGTCTTGGACAAAAGCAGAAAATACCAGAAAGATGTCTACCTGTGTTTTATTAACTGTGAATGACATTCACCTCTGTGGATCGTAATATATTTATGGATAGCATTTAGAAGAATGGGAATTCCAGGACACTTAATTATGCTCCTGCAGAACCTGGACACAGACCAAGAGGAAGTTGTTTGGAAAGCCGGGTTCTAACCTTGCTTCGTACTTCCTCGATGTATACAGTGAGCGGATGATCTGAGACACTGGACTATCTGAAGAGGGCAACATTGGGATTGGAGAAAAACTCACTAACAACCCGTGACACGCACATCACAAAACCTTCCTTGCTCAAAGTCCACCCCTGAAACACGAACTGATGAAGATCCAAGACTACGGCCTTCCTCATGGATTGCGTATCAATTTAAAGCAAAGAAAAACCCTCCCAGTTGGACCAATAAGCAATGTGAGGAGAACAGAAAACACGGAGGCCCTCAGAGATTTCATTTTACTTGCATCCACAGTCACCACCCAGGGAAGCAGCAGTCAGGACAGCAAGTGGTGGATTGCACGGGGCAAAGCTGCCGCCAAAGACCTCTTACAATGGTCAAGCAAAGGTGTCACTTGGAGGACTAAGATGGGCCGGGCCCGAGAACCCGGGTCTTTCCAATTGCCCCGATGCATGTGCAAACTGGATAATCAATAAGGAAGACCGAGGAAAACTTAATGCGCTTGAATTGTCCTGAATATTGACTATACCGTGGATGGACCAACAGAAGAAAGGACAGCATGGTCTTGGGAGAAGTCCAGTCAGAATACTTAGAAATGGTGATGGGGAGACTTCATCTCATGCTGCTTTGTACAGGTGCTAGAGGGGCCAGTCCTTGGAGAAGCACTTCATGGTGGAGAAGGAGAAGACCTCACAAGACGGATTGACACGGTTGTTGCAACCCTGAGCTCAAACTTAGCCCCAACTCTAGGGGTGGCCTAGGACGGACAGGGTCACTATAACTTGCAACCAACTCCAAACAAAGGCAATAACATGCCTGTGTTTCTAATTCTTTTTGGGAATGGGCTGTCTTTGTTATGTTAATGAGACCACCTTAGCACAGAGAGTGTTTTGAGCCTGTCTTATCTGAGATAGGAAAGAGCTTAAGCAAGTGAGCTAGCAGAGAGGAAGTGAGAAAGATGGCAAGAGGTGGCGCTCTCCAAGGAATCAGGAAGCAGAACTGACCAGGACCTTCTTCCAGAGCTGACAGAGGGAGAAAGGTTTCCCCTAGAAACCAGAGCTGGCGTTTTGGACTTGGACTTCTAGCCTCCGAAACTGCGCAAATGAATTTCTGCTAAAGTTACCCATGTGTGGCATCTCCGCCTTATACACATTCAGTAACTACGACAGATGTCTTACTATACAGGATTCTAATGGACTTCCCTAATTCTCCCAAAAGGAACCCCCCCACCCCCAGGTAGTGTAGTGTAGTGCAGTGCAGTGGCTACATGTTGGGCTAGTCATTGCAAGGTCACTAGTTTGAAACCAGTCACTCTTCTTCGGGCGACAGATGGGGCTTTCCATTCCCGTAAAGAGTTACAGTATTGGAAACGCACAAGGGCAGTTCTACCCTGTCCTCTAGGTCGGCATCAACTGGATGAAAGTGAATCAGAGTTGTGAATTAGTCTGACGAGGTTCCCCAGAAGGCAGATTTACTTTGGTTTGGGACCGGCCCTGGATTGTGTAGGGTTATGTGCAGCAGCAGGGGGAACACAGCCTTGACCCTGTGTACTCAGGACCTCCTGAAAAGGCTTGGGGCTGGGGGTGGGCAGTCCCTCCTCCTCAGAGAATAGATCTGGTCTCCTCCCGTGTGTCTGCTGCTCTGAGGCGGCCTGCCCTTTCAGGAAGGATCAGACATGTAGACTTCCTGCTGGGACCAGGACTCTGGGAGAGGGCCTTGGAGCCTCAGGTTTCCCGGTGCAGAAACTAGAAGAGGGAGCATGGAACACGCACGCTGGCTGTCCGTGTAGCTCTGTGGGGGAAACTGGCAGGCAGGGGCCCTGGCTAGTCAAAACTTACAACAATGGTGTCTCATGAGTGTGGTGTCGGCTGGCTTCTGGGAGGAAGTGCAAAATGAACTGAATTGTATAGACAGTGGTCACTGTGTGTGCATGTTGACTATGGTAAAACAATAATCAATAACAATAATCAACCCCCACAAAAAAAAACAACAACAAACAAACCAAGAAGCACGAAGTAGCCTGGCAAGGGTGAGAGCCTGCTATGGGTAGCCTGCTATATGGGGTCAGTTGAACTACTGTCAGGGACTAGGGCTAGAGGCAGGTGTCTAACTGAGGAGTCTAAGCTGGCTTCAGAAGGCTTGCCTCTCCCCATGGAAGGAGAGTATTAGGTCCTTCTGATCCATCTCTTTCTGAATCCCTCATCCCTAGACTCTGACTACCATAGCATTGGGCCACATGCAAAACAGCCTCTATATACATCAAGGCATCAGTGAACAAGAATGTCTCTAGAGACTCAATTTCCTATTGGACTTGCCACCAACTTTCTTTTCAGTCCTGCGTGATTTCCTCTTTAGTCCATCTGCCTCTGAGCAGACCCCAGCTGGGAGCACCTGGGCCCAGCAGAGCACAAGAGCGCAAAGATGCCTCCCCAAACCCCATCCAGCCAGACCTGGCACCCTGGCCCTTGATCTCCCCCAGTTTACACAGGAGTTTTTTTTCTTCTAGACTTTGCTAGGGCCCTGGCTGAGACCTCACCCCCACCCCCACCCCACCCCCACCCCATCCCATCCCTGCAAGGCTGGGGAAAGATGTGTTGACAGCTCAACCAGGCCTGGACTGTGTCTCTGGTCCGGCCAGGGCTCCAGCATGTCTGGGCCACCTGGACTTGGAGCCAGGCTGGAGAGTGAGACACTTGGGTGGGGGGAGAAGCCCCCGAGGTGCCAGCTGAGCTGAGCTGAGTTGAGCTGCCAAGAAGTAAGTAGCGGAGGCTCCTCTGTCCCAGATCTGGAATTCACAAGACATGAGGGATGAAGGAGCCCTCAGCCCTCAGGCCACAGCTTAGACTGGAGGCTGCTGGGAGGGGAAGAGGGAAGAAGATAGAGGGATGGGCTGGGGGAGGGAGAAATAGGCTTGGCAATGGGGTGGGGAGGAGTGAGGAGAGCTGAGAGATGGAGCACAACCAGGGAGGACTTAGGCGACCCTGAAAGGGCAAAGCGGACACAGCTGCCCCTTGTGCAAACCTTGCTCAAGCCTCCCTGTCTGCCTTGCCTCCTGATGTCACCAACCTTTCTTCCTCCCCCATTCCACACCACTCCGGTCCTATCTTCAATCATCTTCCCATCTCCCTATCTACCCAACTCGAGGAGCAGCAACTATATAAAGCTATAAGACCCAGCCGCAGATTGCCAGACCCCTGGGCTAGGGCAGAAATAAGAGGTTTAAAAGAACTCACCTAAGGAAGCCAGGGACAAAGGTGGTGGGGTGTGGACAAGCGGTTTGGGGGATCAGAGGTGGGAGCTGGGGAGATGAGTATATTAGAAGGGGCCTTTGGAGAAGGCACGTGGACTCTGGGAAAGTGGGGACAGAAGGGTGGAGCCTGCCTGGCAAAGGGCAGGAATGAACAGGAGCGTGGAAGGGAGGCTGGCTGCGAGGCTGCAGGGCAGTGAGCCTTGGGCCACCAAGGTGGGCTGGCCTCTAGGGACACCAGGAGAAGAGGCTGGCACCTGGTGAGCGGGCTGCCAGCAGTCACAGAGGCGATCGACAGGCAAACGTGGACACTCTGCCCACGATGCGGTTACACTGTGGTGATGCCCAGGGTTGTCACTGGCCGGTTCTTCTGGGAAGCAGGCAGCCAGGTCTTTCCTCGTCATCTGGGGGCTCAGCTGCAGGCTGTTCCACATCACAGCCACACACTGGCCCGTGGGTGGAGGCTGCCTCTGAGGTGCACGGGCTGGGCATCGAACCCAGGTCTCATGCAACCACCCGCTGCCCTATTTTTGAGCAGAGAGCCAACTTAAGACAGCCTGAGACTCAGAAGAGAACCAGTGTCCTGTGCCCTGGGCGCCAAGCGCAGCTCCTCAGTCGGTGAGCAAGGAGAGAGTAAGATGTAATCCCTGATCTTTGGAAACTCACCATGGGTTCAAGGAGGTGAAAGCCAGGCCCTGAAAAATATTGTCACCCTGCCTGAGGCGGGGACCTGGACCCCAGTCGCCGTGAGCACGTGGAGCGAGCCACGGCCAGCCTTGGGCGGCTGGTTTGGAAGAACTGCTGCAGGTCCCTGCGAAGCACGTCCTTTGTAAGGGCCCGTGGCCCAGCCTCCCTCTCACAAGCCCTCGCATCAGGATGGCCTGCGATCAGTACAGAGCCTTCCGCTGGACGCCTTCCAGAAGAGACGGCTCTGCTGTGTAATGGGAGCTGTGCCCCACGGGCCACCTGGCGGGGGCCGGCGCAGAGGCAGAGTCAGGGAGAGGGCGAGAGGGACCGTGACAGGGAGGCTGTCAGAGACGAGAAAGGGGGGTGTGATGGGACGGAGGCAGCTTCTGATAGGGGCTGTGATAGAGACGATGACGGGGTATGCTAGAGACGAGGCAGAGGCAGTGACAGATAGTGACAGGCGCTGTCTTAGACTAGAGACCGCATGACAAGGGCTGCAATGGAGGCTGGGACAGGGTCTGGGGCGGACACGGTGACAGGGCCTGTGACAGAGACTATGATGGGCTGTGGCAGACACTGTGAGGGGCTGGGCTGGGGGGTGTGATAGGGCTGGGACAGCGCCTGTAAGATGGTGGCACTGGTCTGGGAAAGGGGTTGTGTTGGCAATGAGGACAACAAGCTAACTCAGTGTGAAGCCACGATCCGAGCTGGGCCAACAGCTTCGGGAGCCTAGGCCCACACTCCCCCAGCCGACAGAACACTTGGCAGTGCCAGTAGCAACACAGTGAGCGTGTGGGCCCAGCCAGACGCAGGCATCTGCAGAAACATGGATGGGCTGAAGCTGCCACAGGCAGACAGGGAATGCCAACGGGGTGAGGCGGGTTGCCATGCAGCTCAGCCCTCAATTCCTGTGGGTTCTTGGGCAGGCTTTCGACCCTATCTGGGCCAATGTTTCCTTCCCGAGCTCAGGGAGAGAACAGAGTCCAGAATAAGGTGGGCAGAGACACGTGGCCCGACGGCGGGTCCCTGGGAGGCTCTAGGTTATGATGAGAGGTCTCTGGAGCTCCACAGTCCCACCAAGCACAGCGGGGGACTGAGTAAGTGATGTGCCTTCCCTACATGCGTGCCCACATCTCCCCGCCACCCCCGGGGTGGGGTGGGAGGACGCCATTGTGAAGGACAACTGAATGCGGATTGATGATGCTAACTAATGTTTACGGAGAGCGCACTCTTTGCCAGGCCCCGTGCCAAGGGCTCAGCATGGATTAGCTCATGGAAACCCGGCTAGAGCCCTGTCAGGTAAGTCATATTTTGTAGATGATTAAATCGAGGCTCACCGAGGTTGGCTGTCTTGCCCAAGGTTCCACCGTTTGAAGAAGAGGCTGTGCTCTGACCCATGCCTGCCTTTAATGGCTTTCTCAGTCACAACTGCTATTGGGTCAGGTAAATCATGTCATGGGACAAACAGAAGAGTCAGAGTTTTTTAAGTGGGAAGGGGACCCTCTGTTCAAGTTGACTGCGTCTGGTGGCAGCATTCCTGCAGACCAGGGATGATGCAAACGGACTATGCTTAGCATGTCCCGTGAAGGCTGGTGCTGTCATTTGTGTTGTGGAGAAAAGGTGTTTGCAGGGAAGACGTGCTTGCGTCTTGCAAAATTCTATCTTACCAACTGCAGCTTGGTTCCTATCGCCAAGGTCATTGTTCCCAACTACTGTATCGCCAAGGTCATGGTTCCCAACTACTGATCCTTCCCCTTTGTTTCCACCCCCCGACAGTCATTATCAATGCATCTCAGTCATGTGCTGGATCAAGTTCAGACTGAAGAAATTGGTAGAACTCTTCCATTTCTTCATCCTTGGCATTAGTGGCTGGTGCATAAATTTGAATAATCATTCTGTTAACTGGCCTTCCTGGTAGGCGTTTGGATATCATCCTAGCGTAGACAACATGGCACTTCAAGATTGATCTTGAAATGTTCTTTTTCATGATGAATGTCATCTCATTCCTCCTGAATTTGTCGCTCTGGCATAGGAAGCTGAAAAAATTGTTAAAGGGTAGAAGAGGGTGGCAGTGCTCTCCCCTGACTTCCTAAAGCAGAAGGAAATTAAAACAAACAAACAAAATCATCCTGAGGCCAATGTCTGTGAGGCTCTGCCTCTACTCTCCTACCTTCATATTAATCTGACCCCGGCGATCCATCCCTTCCCCAGCTGAGCTTCCTAATTTATTGTAAAGGCCATACAGACTGTACTCACGATCATGGGCTTTATTAGAAAAGTTAATAGGATACAATTCCGGATCAGAAATGCTTAGCACACAGTTTTTCTACTCAGTGCAACTTTACATTCCTTTCAACCAGGCCGTTGGCCCCTGGGCCCGGCATCTGCCTCGCTCGGACAACGTTACAGAGCTCTGCTAGCACTCTGATGAGTACCGTCGGGCACTCCCCTCCACCATGACCCTCAGCCTAAAGACACTTAGCTCTAGCCCTCCGCTGACTTGTGCTCTGCTCTGCCGCTGCCATGCCTCTCTGTCCTCCTCTGATGTCACAGCACTCTGTCTCTGGATCCAGGAGGTTCAATGTGCAGGGATCTTGGAACCCAAAAGATACTGTCCATTCCTGGTTCTTCTTTTTTAATGGCAATGAGATCCCCAGCTCCTACTTCCCCAGGGGCTCCCTTTTATACCCAGCAGGATGACAACATTAACCAGTCCCAGATGTTCAAATGTTAGCAATCACCATCAACCCTGTTCACAATCACTCGACATGGAACCATACACACCTAGTAGCATCTTCCTCCACCATCTCTCACCCCAACCCATCAGTCAAAGAGGAAACGCCCCAGGCCCTTCATGAGCGTGATAAAGAAGAGCCGTAGCCTGTAAATCTCTGCGCCACATAAACCGGATGATTGTCCATTGCCATACTTGCTGATAAAAACATAATCAGAGAATGCAGCTTTCACAAAAGATTGCAACTCAATGCAAAGAAAACAAAACTCCTCACAATTGGGCCCAATGACAACATTTTGGTAAACAGGAAAGGATTGAAGGTGTCAAGGTTGTGAGACAGGCACAGGACTAGGCAGGACAGAGTCGCTGTGAGTTAGAACCGACTCATTGGCAACCTAACAACAAGTGTGAAAGAGCAAGGATATCGCTCTGAGAGCTAACATGTGCCTGATTCAAACCATGGTATTGTCTGTCGCCCCATAGGCAGGTGAAAGTTGGACAATGAATAAGGATGAACATAGAAGCATTGGTGATCGCGCTTGGTAAAGTAGAGGATGAGTGAAAAAGAGGGAGACCCTCAATGAGATGGATTGACACAGTGGATACAACACAGCAGTGATTGTGACGATGGTACAGCATCAGGCGCGGTCTCATTCTGTTGTATGTAGCATCACTATGAGATCGAACTGCCCCGACAGCACCAAACCACAAGCTGTGCTGTGTAAGAAAGAGCCCGCCTGGCAATCTACTTCTGTGAGATTCCAACCAACCAATCAAACAGTTGCCATCAAGTTGACTCCAGCTCAGTCTTACTCTGACATCCGTGAGGTCACAGTGAGTTGGCATTCACTCCACGACACTGGATTTCTACTTTCTCGACCAGCCCCCCAGGACCCCCCACATGTGGTGGGTTATGTGGTGGGCTTCAGCAGTTGGAATCCACCAATAGCTCTTTGAGAGAAAGATGAGTCTTTCTGCTCTTCCAGAGTTAGTCAGTCTCCATCTGGGTCATGATGAGTCAAAATTGACACGATGGTAGTGAGATTGGCCTCCCACCCTAGGTACTGAAACTTGACTTCTGAGCAGACATATTTCCCTCAAGGAGCTCAATGAACAGCTATCATGGTTTCAAGGAATGTGGTTAATGATGTCGGGTTTGGTCAGGATCATACTGACCAGTGGGGGTTACCAACAGCTCCGACCTTGAAAATGCTCAGAGATCAGTGGTCATTGCTATGCCCTGACGACAATAAGGCTACCCGCTTTTTGGGTGACCCAGCCCTCATCTCAACACTCTTCTCAGGTCTTGTCCAGAAGGAAAAGTCTCTGCAGGCCCCTAGAGAAGACGAGACCCTCAGCCTCTTCACAGAAGGGCCCCTCCTCACTGTCCTTGAGGGAAGGATCTTTGGTGTCCCCGTCCCCATCCCCGCCACTGCCCCACCAGTGGTGACACATGAGATGGTTACTCAGTCATGCTTCTCCCAGACCATCTCCCCTCCCTTTCTCATGAACACCCGTTCCTCTGAGGCTCACCTCTGGCCCACTGGAGGTACACGTGGCCCCTTGACGACTATCACCAGGGGATTATTCCTACCAGGCTTTTTCTCTGCCTCAATTTCTGCACTCATGCAAGGACTTCACATGAACCTTGGCCTTGACTTCCTGGTCTCCAAGGACCTTCCTTTCAACTTTAGCCACTGGCTCCCATGGCCACATCCTAGAACTGCTTCACACACAGAATCGCAAATTAGGCACCCCAGTTTGAGACTTCACCTTCTACTCCTTCCGTCCTGGACCGCCCCCCCCCTTTGTATCTGTTCTTTGAGGACATCGTGTGGTCTGTCTGCTTGCCTGCCCCCTCCTGTTCTCAACCTTCCAGTTTAGCTTCCAAGACAACCCCCCCCCCCCCGCCACACACACACTTCTACTAGCATCTTGACGGTGCCCTGAAGTCCCTTGCCTCAGGGTCCTTTGGGTCTAATGGGAAATGACAACCCAGGCACCTCCCTCCTCTGCAAGTGCAGCAGGTGCAGCAGCCTTGCCAGAGCACATCACCTGTCTGCCCAGGTTTGCGCTTCCTAAAGTTCATGGTCTTTCAAGTGCCTGAGTACTGCTGGGAGACCGGATCACGTTTTCCTTATCGTTTGCATCCTGTTCCCATCAGTTACCACTTCTCTCATGTTTGCATTCTCTCTCCACAGAATCTTCCCCATCAGCATCTAAACCTGCTTCCTCTTTCTCCCTTGGCTCTCACGCCGAAGCTCCATAAAAGGTTGGGCCCCTCCTCCTTTCTTTGTTTGCTCCCACTTACTCCTCAACCCACTGCAATCAGCCTTCGGTACTATAATGCTTTCAGCAAGGCCACCACTGACCACACTGCTTATGGACAAATCCATGCTGCATCCCTTTCCTCGCTTGACCTCGGGCATCTTGTGACACTGGGATGAGTCCCCCTTCTTGAAACATCCTCTTCTAATGATCTTTCTACGTTTCTGTCCAATGCCTTCAGTTCTCTTGTGTCCCTTCTTCTTCAGCTGTCCTTATCCGGGGTTCTGTTGACCTCGATCCTTGATTCTGTCGCATGCCATTTTCTTTCCCATGCAAATGATCTCCCTGGATACTCGCCTGGTCCTTGGGTTCAGTCACATCCATGTCTTCAGCCAAGATCTCTCCCTTGGGCTCCAGGTCCATGTGTTCAATCGCCTCTTTCATGTCTTACATGCACTTCGCATGCTGCAAGACCACACATCCGTGTGCTTCTCATGGCCCAACCTTGCTCTCCCCAAGCAGTGAATGACATCACTGCCCGTTCCCTGGTTGAAGCCGAAACATCACCCAAATCTCCTTCTACATAAATAGGAGTGACTTTAAAACATGTCTCCTTCTCTCTGTGCCCATTGGCGCAACTCCACCTAAGTTCTCCCTGATGCAATGTCAACGGCCTCCTCACCTCCAGCTTTGCCCCATGACGACCATTATTCATTATGGCCTGTAGTGGTTTACCAAAAACACTGGGCATAGCCACTTAAAATTCTTCAATAACTTCCACCTAGAAGGCCCAAACTCCTTAATTTAGCTAGTGAGCTGCTTTGGGGCCGCCCTGGCCTCCCTCGCCCCAGGTTGCTCTCTACACTCATGCACCTTCCTGAGGTTTGCCATTTTTGGCGAGGGTGACAAGTGCTAATGGTTGCCATGGCGATGATGGAGGTGCTAGAGGTTGATGTGACAGTGGTAAGTTTAAAACGCTGTCCTTGCAGGGAAAGGCCTTATCCTCTTTATGGTCCCTTGCTCTGGCTTCCTGGAAGGTTAATCAGCTATGTCCATTTTGGAATCTTCTCCATCCGGGTTGTTTTAAGATGCTATAACCGGGTCTTGCCTATCGCCTCACATTTGACGCTTTGAAAGTCACATTGAACCTGTTTCCAGTGTTCGTCTCTTTCCATCTGTGGGTTGAACCCAGAATGTTGGTTAGAGCAGCAATGCTGATGATACAACCCCACTGCCACTGAGTTAGTTCTCACCCCTACCTCCCCTATACAGGTTTTTGAGGACTATAAATCTTTACAGACAGCCTCATCTTTCTCCTGAAGAGTGGCTGGTGAGTTTGAACTGTCAACCTTGTGATTAGCATCCCAGGGCCTAACTCACAGTGCCACTGAGGCGCCTTAATCCTGCCGGTGGTAAAGGGATGATGGTGACCGATATGAAGATGTGGGACTGTCAGCACTCTGTGGGGAGACTCACGGCTAGGCAGGGGACCAGAGCAGGTGTGGCTCTGGGAGTCCCAGCCAGTTAGTGAAAACCCTAAGCTCTTTCTTTGCAGTGAGTCCTCAGACCATTTGGTGGGTCTGGTCTCAAAGGCTCAGCTGGGGACCACTGCCCCGTTGTATGTTCTTCACATTTAGCTTGGCTAAAATTCTCCAGGATTTTAGCTTGGCCTCCATCTGAGAGCACCTGGCAGTGCAGACTTGGGCTCTGACACGCCTATGGACAACATGCTGCTCCAATATCAGCATTTATTTGTATCTATAAATATGATGGGAGGAGGGACTGGATTTCCCCCCCCCGAGAACTAAGCATAAAGGTGAGCATTATGTCTTTGTGGGCGGCTGGATAGTGACCTACAAAGCTATCTAAACCCTCATCTCCAGATCCTGTGACTATTCCCGTACCCAAAGAAGAGACATTCCGGATGTGATTCCAAGCTATCAGATAAGCAGATTATTCTGGATTATCTGGGTGGGCCCCATATGCAGTCAAATGTATCCTTATAAGAGCCAGGCTGAGGGAGGTTTGGTGGAAAAGCAATGGCAGAAGGCAGTGATGCTGGCTTTGAAACGGAAGAGGCTGCGAGTCAAGCAATCCGAGGAAGACGAGGGGGCTGCAAACTGTCCATGGGATTATAAGGAAGGAACAGAGCCAGATGTAACCAAGATGAAGGCTCGCATACCACAGGGAACAGGCTTGAAGCTTGCCCAAGTGGGGAGGGCACAGGAGGGAGGGAAAAGCAATGGTCCAGACGGTGGATGGGTGTGGACTTGGGTGAAGGGGAAGATGGTGAGGCACAGGAAGGAGAGGGGTAAACTGACAGGTGGAGGGTGTTAGGTAGTAGGTTCAACTAAGTGGGATACAAAGTTAATGATCTGAAATGTGAACTCCCACCAAAATTAGACTAAATAAATAGAGACTCTTAATTTTAAAGTGTAAAAAAGTTCATGGAATTATTCCATGATCCATCAATCATAGTTTTCACGAATTTTTGAGAGCCCCCCACAGTGTAGCTCTAGAACAGTGGTTCTCAACCTTTCTCATGCTGCAACCCTTTCATACAGTTCCTCATGTTGTGGTGACCCCCAACCATAACATTATATTCGTTGCTACTTCATCACTGTCATTTTCTACTGTGATGAATCAGGTGACTCCTGGGAAAGGGTCGTTTGATTCCCCAAATGGGTCACAACCCATAGGTTGAGAACCACTGATCTAGGAAGTGGAAAGGGCAAGGAGGTTGGTTCTTCTTTAGGAACCAGTGACACAACTTCATTTTGTTGTTTTTTTTAAACAACCTTGAAACCTCCAGAGCTATACGAGAATAAATGTGTGTGGATTGAAGCCAACCAGGTAGTGAGTGATAACAGGTTACACTGGCCTCCTCTCCACCTCGACCCTCAAGTTCCTTGTGTTTTGGGGTGAACCCTTTGGCTAAGCAGAGAGGCCGGGGACCAGAAGGGTCCCCAAGGTCATTCTTCTCTACGTGGGACCCAGTACTGCCTTCTGGGTCCAGGGAATGGTAGCTTGGAGACCATTGGAAGGGGGCGCTTGATGTGTGCCGTTGCCATCCACAGGGTGCTGGGGTTCCTCTGGTGGCTTGACTGGCAACTCGACCGGCAGAGGAAGAATTCCAAAGAGAGCATATGGGGATTGGGACTGGCAGGGTGTTGCCACAGCATATGCGTGCTCCCGTTCTGGAACTCCAGAAATACTTGTGGCAGAGGAGGAACAGGGCAGAGGTCCTGTCCAGAAACTTTGGATTGCGGATGTTAATGGGACTTTATTTATAGTTACAGACTTGGGAGCGGCTGATAACATTTGTGTTACGTGACTCTTCTAGCTGCCTTGCGACACGGGGGCTGGTTAAGAAAAGAATGATTTCCAAACTCATGTCGTCCGCTTCCCCCATTTTCATTTCGTTTATAGATATATATATATTTCTCTTTCATTATTCTTGTGTTCAAGGAGAACGTTTCATATTGAGGGGAAATGCCCTTTTCTATCGCTTATTGCAAACGCCTGTCCTCTGCCCCCCACCCTCCTTAGCTACTCATTTGAGTTTTATCAGGGAATTTTGGCCAGGCGACAATTTGGTCTTCATGCCAATGAGCAGAGTATTCTTTTTTATAAGGTCTGACTTAGGTTTCACACTTTAAGGGCTCCCCCCGCCCTCAGGAAACAGTCACTTAAATGTTCGTGTCTGTCAATAAACCTTCATATGCATGGACAATGCTTCTTTTCTCAAACGGTGAACTTCTGCATACACGCAAATAAGCCCCATAAGGGGTCTGGGAGGTGCAGTGGTTATGTGCACATGGCTGCAAACCCTGGGGATGGTGCTTCGGACCTTCTCCCTGCTCCTTGGGAGGAAAATGTTGCCGTCAGCGGCTGTGAAGATGGCAGTTTGGGGAACCCTGTGGAGAAGTTCTGCTCTGTCCTGCAAGGTCACCGTGAGTCACCCACACACGACAACCATAATGCTGTTCCATTGATTGGCGTTTTTATTCTGGAATCCTCCCTGCCCCAAATGACTGTCTCACACGCTTCTCTTAAACAAACAAATAAAAGGAGTCTCTCCCATCCACTGCTTGTCTTTGCCAGAATTCCCCTAGTTCTTTCTTACCAGATTGACCTTAAAAACAATCGGGGCCACGTGAAAAACAATCACGTTGGTATTTTTGGATCGGTCTGGGCTGAATGTATATATTAACTTAAGGGAAATCAGGACCTTTGGTTTGTGGGGAAGGTCGGTCTCTGTTTAAGTTGTCTTCTGAGTGTGCCTGAAAAGAATCACGCTGTGGCTCAGCCCTGGTGCTGCTTTTTCTCGCGTTTTTGTTTCTTTTTGTTTACTTCTGTCAAGTTTGGGGAGGGCGGTGTCGTCAACCTGCATTTAAGCTACCATGATTCCAGAAGGCTCTTTGATTTGCGCTGAATTGAGGGCGAGGGCGTGGATGATGAGCTGTAGCTGTGGGTGTGGGTGAAATTCCAAAGGAGATGAAAGGAGAAGTGAGAGGAATAAAACCGTGCAGTGCTCCAACATTTGTGGGGCGAGTGAACCCCGAGTAAATGCACAGGAGAGAAAGCGCCCAGCCGGGCGAGGTAGGAGCCAGCAGGGCGGCATCTGGGCCTTCGGGCAAGGAGGAAAGCTGGAGCCCAGTGATGCAGGAAGGTGTGGGGACCGAGACATGTGCAGTGACGCTGTGGTTGTATTGGTTGTGACTCATGACTGAAAGTTTAAACTGGTTTTTTTGTTTTGTTTTGAGGAGACACAGAGGTAACAGGAGGAAACCAGGATTGGTGCAGAAACCTGGGAACCTCTTGCTGGCCCGATCTGGTAGGGATCTCCGAGCAAGCAGTCCTTGTGGGAGTGACCAAGCTGCCCAGGTTGTGAGGTTCATGGAATGGAGACAATGCAAGTAGTCTGATCTTTTTAGAAATGTGGCCATGAGGTAATGAGAGAGTTATGTAAGAGTGTATAGGAATGGCCATTGAGGTTTTCTAGCCCCTGAAAGATTTGTCTTGGGAGGGAAAGAACTTAATAAAGGGAGATAAAGAATGGATAGAGAAGGAATCATTAATAAAGAGAAACCAGTTCCTATTGAGGTGACTCCTACTTTTGGTCCCTCCCCCAAGAGGGCCGGGCTAGAACTGTGCACCACAGAGCACTCACTGACTGCTTTTCGGGGGATAATCTCCAGGTCTCTCACAGGTATCTGTGGGCAGACTCAAACCTCCAACCTTTCAGTTAGCAGCCCAGACCACCAACAGCCTGTACCACTCAGGGACTCTAGTGAACATAGAGGGAAAGGGCAATGCCCACAGTCTACAGAAGCCACACATGTTGTCCTGGAAAGCGGGGAAGGATGGTTTCGGATATGAGAGGCAAGTAAAAGGATGACAAAGTAGATAAAAGGCGAGGTACGGAGAGCATGGAGGGAAGCCACTTAACTTTTGCAGAACGGTTGTTGAGCAGGAGACGTGACGATCTGTGTGGGATACAGAGTATTCAAGAGCGATGGAGTGGCAATTCTGGCCCCTTTCTTTTTGGGTTTGAGGTGGTTAGAACATCTCTGATGGACTGAGATGGTGCTGAGAGAGGTCTTATTGTGGTAAGTAGCTAGACAGGCTGTGCATGCTCAGTGCCAGGCCCTCAGCTGGCAGGGTGCCGGCTGGTGTGAAGTCAGGGGCTGGAGCCTCTCTCAAGTGCTTAGGCATTGTATTAGTCAGGGTTGACTAGAGAAACATATGCATAGACACTCGTGTGTAAGAAAGAGCTTTTATATAAAAGAGCAATTGTACATGCAGAAAACACCCCAGCCCAGTCCAGATCAACTCTGTAAGTCTGATATTAGTCCATATGTCTGATACCAGTCTCTAAATTCCTCTTCAGACTCATGCAACACATGAAATGACACCAAATGCATGAAGATGACAGGATGGAAAGTCTTGTGGATCCAGTGGTGGTGGAAGCATCTCAGCGCTGGCAGGGGTTTCCACGTGGCGCTTCCAGCTCCAGGGCTCTGGCTCCATCAGCATAGTGCCATGTGGCTTGTCAACAGGAATGTCTCACAGCAAGCATGCCTGCCTCACCTCCAAGGAGGAAGACAGCAGTTCCCAGAGTCCTCTGGAGAAGGGCATGCCCATACAGAGGCCTCATTGGCTATGACCTGATTGACAGGCTAGACTCCAACCTTTCACTTAAGTTGACAAAAACATTATGTAACTGCAACAGGCATGTTAGGGTCTTTGTCCACTGGGGAACTGTTACCATCTCTGTTGGAATCTGGACCAGTGAGGACATCACGACATTGGTGGGCAAGGAGGCTCAGACTGCAAGACCAAGTTCTACAAGTGACACCTTGGGGTGGTCATGGACGTCATAGCTAAGCAGAGCTCCAGTTGTCTGTGCCTGACTTTGGACAGACTAGTGGTTTGAGTTCTGGCAGGTCTGGGTGTTCTTGGGAAATTTAGGGTGGAGGTCACTGCCAAGAAAGAGATAGTAGATTTTTTATTACCTTTAGTGGGCTCTCTTTACAAAATAGGCATCTCATTTATACCTCAAGTTAATAAAAGTAGGCTCTTTTATTATTTATTTACTTAGGATATTTTTAAAATAGTGTTATCGGCATATGCTTCACATCTCATACAATTTAATTGGTCACTTATACTAAGATTTGTGCAGTCCTCACCACAGTCAATTTCAGAATATCTTCTTATTGTGCTCATTGTTGTTAGTTCCTCATTTCCCCCCATTCTCCCCTGCCATGCCTCTCGGCAATGATCAATTCTGTCCCTATTATATCCCCTTATTATCTCTATAGAGTTACCGTTCATAATTTCATATACAGAAAACCAGCAACACACATACCAATGACGACAACACAAAGCAGAGAAAAACTTCAATTGAAAAAAATAGCAGAAAATATTAAAAAACCTGAAATAACTGTAAAATGGGTCCAAGGGTGATCAAATGATAAGGTGTTAACGTTTTAACTCAATTGTACCGTCCACCATCTTTACAATGCTTTCTGTCTGAAAACAAGGCGATTCCCTTCCCTGGACTATGGCCAGAGGGATTCACCAGAGGCTTAATACATGCGGGGACTCTGTGAATGGATTTTCTATAGCCTTCTGTAAAGCGGGTGTTCAGAATTTAAGTTCTGATACCATTTTCTCTTTGGGATTTCATTATTTACAATCCTTGAGCTACACAAGCTGGGGTGCTTCTTCCACGTGGACTTGGTTGCTGCTTCATTAGATGGCTGCTTGTTTTAAGATAAAGCTTTAAGACTTCAAATACTATTTTTTCTGTTAGCTAGATACCATCTGATTTCTTCCCTACACTTTGCTATACCACCTATATCTTCAGTGAGCTCTTCCCAGGGGTGAGTATGTGGCAGGGCCATGCCATAAGACCTAATTGTTCTTAGATTGGGGCTAGAATTAGGTGCAACCCCCAAAGCCATTCATATATGAACATTGGATATAAGTTCCTGGTTCACGTTAGAGACATCAGTATCATTTTTTTATAGAGACCATTACAAATCATCCCCCTGGGGTCTATGTTGATTCTATTGATAGTTTCATGAAGGTAGTCAATGATACAGAATATACAACACTATTGAGAAAAGTAAATTCTATATGTATAGGCCAGCTTTTCAGACTGCAATACATGAATTGTTGACTTGTCCAGATTAAACTCCCAAGTGACTGGACACGATTTGCACAAACAATGGGGGCGAGGGATCGGGCAAAACTTTCAACACGCTCCTTTACAATGGCAGAGCCCTGCCCACCAGACAAATGCCTGGCATAAGAAAGCAAAGAGAGCATTAAAATAGCAAACAGGTGGTAGTAACAGACCACTATTCACTGGGCAAGAGATCCGAACCAATGTCCAATGACTACCAATCCCATAACCGCAGGATAGCAGTCATCTGCTTCTTCTCATACGAGGCTGTTTCTGCCTTCCGCCCAAAGGAATGTGTCATTTCCTTACATCTGCTGCAGGCGAGATAAGGCCCAGTTCACATAGGGGGTTTCCTATGAAAAACATTGCACATCTCAAAAGGACAGAGTCTAAAGTCCCAGTAGTCTATAACACGTGGTCTGGGCTCCAAGGACTGCCTAGAAACTGGGTCAGAAGAGCCCAGTTAGGAACATGATGCCGGGTGTATTGCCACCCCCCCCCGCCCCCTGTGGGTTCTATAGAAGGATGGTGAAGCATTGTTTGTTTGTTTGTTTGTTTTCCTGATGAGAGGTTGCTTCACCTGGTTTACCCACCAACAGCAGTATAATCGCCTTCTCTGAGACATGCACGTCCCCTCACCATGATTGCCCTGACTTTCCAGGTTGATTTCCGGTGACCTTATTGCCATGCTGTATGGCAGCAATGGGATGGTCTCCTCCTTCTCGCTGCATCTGGAGAAACAGACTTCAGCTGAGATCAGGTGTCCTCCATGGGAGTGGTTGTTAAGATGGACATATAGAGGGTGTGCGGGGTTCCTAGACACCTAGGCAGGCTCTCTCCCTTATTGCTCGGGAGACCCATTAGAAGCCGACACGACTGGAGAGCACAACCCTGCCTCCGTCTCAGTGTCTATCCCTATAGGAATGGACTCATACGATATTTGCCCTGTTGTGATTGACTGACTTCGCTCAGCATAATGGTTTCCAGGTCCATTCAGGTCATGAGGTGTTTCCTGGTTTCACCACGGGTTTCTAGGGATGCATCCTATTGCATTGTGTGTATGGACCAGAGTTTCTCCATCTGGTCTTCTACGCATGGGCATTTGGGCTGCATCCAGCTTCGTGCTATCGTGAACTTGCTGTAGTGGAACTCGGGTCTCTTACTGGAATGGTATGTCACCACGTAAAATTACATTAGAAAGTCACATTTGATGAGGTGAAACATGCTCAGGACATACTAAGTGAAAACCTTGTATGAAGAAGAAGAACTGACTTTGGAAAAGATATGTAACCACCTGTCGACACACGGACATGAAGCTGTAAGAATACATACCAGGTAGCCGTGCTTGCTTCTGGGCGGTGAGGCGATGGGGATGAGTTTTCCATTCTCTTATCTTGGTTTGCCGAAAGTTCTGCAATGTTACTTGTACCACGGCTTTAGCAAGTTGAAGACCAAACTTCTTTTTCTAGAAGACCTGTCAAACAGTAAGGGGATCCCAGCTGAGCCTGGAGGAGGAATCTGTCCGGCAGCCAGTGGATAAGGTTGGGTGTACTCGCTCCAGCGGCCCTCAGCAGGTACAACTCACAGTGGTGTAAGCCGGAGGGAAAACAACCTGGCCAGATTTAGCAATGCACCGAGCCCAGCGCTGCTCAGAGGTCACACATGGCCTACTTTCCCCAGCAGGGCTCCACAGACTGCCCACCACCTTTGAGGTGGTCTCTTCTATCCAGATGACCAAAAAATCTCTTGTTCCCCTTTCTCTTTACTCTGCACACAACTATCCTGAGCCCATTTGTAGAGAAAAGGGTTTAAAGAAAGCCCTAATCATCAAGGGACACTTGGCAGGCTATGGCCATGGCAGTATTCTGGTTATGTGCATGGGCATTTCCCACACTGCACATCCATGGGCCTGTGGGCAGAGCAGTGAGGATCCTCTCAGATCCAGAGATAGGGGAAAGGCACATTCAATTCTAGCTAGAGTCTTGGACAGTCAGGCCTAGACATCACAGTGTGGAACAGATGGTCAGCAGCACACTCACCTGGCTCATTAACCGGGCTCCAGGTCAGCTCCCTTGGAGGAAGGAGTCTGATGATGCTTTCCACCTGTTTGGCCAGGAGATGGGTGGTAGACACGATTGGATCTCCATTGGGCCGTGTGGAAGGACAGCAGATACTTCACCCTCTGCTCATTCTAGACCAGTGGTTCTCAACCTTCCTCATGCCTCGACCCTTTCATACAGTTCCTCATGTGGTGGTGACCTCCAACCATGACATTTTCGTTGCTATTTCATCACTGTCATTTTGCCACTGTTATGAATTGTTCGACCTCTGTGACAGGGTTGTGTGACTCCCAAAGGGGTTGCGACCCACAGGTTGAGAACTACTGTTCTAGACCCTTGAGTTAGATGTCACCCCCTGCCCTCTAGGAAGTCCACTAGTCAAACAGACCTCTCTGCCCAGCACAACAGAACAATCTCTGGGCCAGAAGGAGTACTTTGGTCAAGCAGCAGGACAGGTGAAGTGGGGCAGGAAGGGGGAAGGGGGCTCTCCTGTCCATCCCTAAGTCCATGTGAAGACTCCATGCCATCCCTGGTTCCGACTGGCTCTTCTCTAAGCGCCCCATAAAGATGACATGTGATTTATCCTGACTCATGCTAGCATTCCTTAAATATTTGTTAAATGAACAAATGGGTGAGTAAGTGAAGGGAATTCATTACTAATTTTGTGGGCCCACAGGCCTTTTTTGGCTGGATGAGGAACGAGAATCTTTTTAGACCAGGGACATGTCGATTAAAATACCTGTGGTGTCTGGCCATGAGTAAAAAGGACGCCAAGAAGCTAAGATGGCAAGCTTGGTGATGGTAATGATAAATTTTCATGTATTAATCATGTTACTTAAAAAAATCTTATCATATACTGGAACCATAGATTATCCAGCCCAACCCAGTTCGAAGTTTAAATTCAGATGTGAGACCTGGAATAGAAGGGAGTGTCCAAAGCCACCAGGGGGACAGAGTTAAAGCAAGACCATCGCCCTCATGCCCACTGGCCTGGCCACGATCTCCCCATCATCCATTCTACCTCCTCAGCGTGGTTGGGGACCTTCTGCTCTGGACCAGCTTTCCATATAAATAAATACTCACCGAGCACCCATTAAAGACTGTTGTTGCCTTGTTAGCAAAGAGTTAAGGGCTCAGCTGCTAACCCAAAGGTTTGTGGTTCAAAGCCACCCAGGGGCTCCGTGGGAGACAAACCTGGCTCTCTGCTCTGGACAGCCTAGGAAACCCCATGAGGCAGTTCTGCTCTGTCATACGGAGCCAATCGGAGCCAGAATCCACTTGATGACAGCCCCTAACAGTAACTGTTGCCTTAACAGGGAAGAGCTGGGTCAGAAATCCAGCAATTGTGATACGGAAAGGGCCTGGGGTTTTAGGAGACCAGGCCGAGGGACACCTGGCTGAGTCTCGGGACGAAGTGCCCGGTCTTGGTGCTCGGGGAACTTGGGGTAGGGACAGACATGCCACGTGTCCCTTTTAGAGCCTTCACAGGGACCTTGCACCCACATTCCCCCGCCATCCTGTCTCCTGCCTGCCCGTGGGTGACAAGCACTTCAGATAACAGTCACATCTCAGTGGCTAAGGGGACAGATAAGCAGGACAGGCTGTTTAGATGGAGGGGGCCCCAGGTAGAGGTAGCTGGCCACAGAGGGAGGCCCATGGAAGTGCAGCGCCTGTTGTCCTGCTTGAGGGGCTATGGGGGGTAGAGGGGGCTCCTGAGCTCCAGGATCCTCCCAGCAGCCCCTTCCACTCCCAGACAGCCCTATTTCTTCTTCACACATGAATCTTGGTCTTGTTTGGAAGCCAAAGTTTCCCTAGAAGGCCCTGGATGAGTCCACCTCCTTCTGGTCACCTTTCCCATCTCCCTCCTCCCATCTGCCGCCTCTCCTGGACAACACACCCTTCTGGCCTCACTTTGAGCCATTCCTTCATTTGGCTAGCTCCTGAAATCCATCCTCTGCCGGGGAAGGCACGGCGGCGCGGGCAGAGATGGAGAGACGAGTCTCCCTTCCTCGTCATTCTCATGGCCATGCTAGCTGTTGGAATAACGGAGACACGGGGGGGGGGGGGGCTCGGTGTCTGTCAGGGCCCCACAGGAAATGGAGGTTCCATACACCCCAGGCCACGGAGGACAGCTTGACAAAGAGACGATTTGCCGAGGGATACCAGGAGCGATGGTACTGGACCCATCTAGAAACCGTGTGAAGCAGTGTCTATTCCTGAGGGACAAAGGGGGCGGTCACCGTGGAACCTTGGAGTGAGAAGCCAGACAGAGAGACCTCCTGTCGGACGATGTAGGGTTTCATCGACGGGCCTGATCCACCAACAGTGGTGTGAGAGGGAGGGGGGCCAGGAATAAGTATCCATCTTCTCTTTCGGCACTGACCAAACCCAACCAGAAGTGATTGCTGGAAGCACATTGCCATAGTCCAGAAAGGCCAAGTTTTGGAACGTGGCATCTGGTGGAGCGGAGCAAAGACATGCAGCTGGGACTGCGGTCCACACGTCCAGCCCATTTGACGGCCGTTCCCATTCCATGAGGCAAGCCATCCTAACGCTCCTCCCTGTAGAGCAGTGGTTCTCAACCTGTGGGTCACGACCCCTGGGGGGGGGCGCAAAAAGCCCTTTTACAGGGGTCGCCCGATTCCTGATGGTAGCAAAATGACAGTGCTGAAGTAGCAATGAAAATAATGTTATGGTTGGAGGTCACCACCACATGAGAAACTGTATGAAAGGGTCGAGGCATGAGGAAGGTTGAGAACCACTGCCCTAGAGCAAAAAGAGCCCCCTGGAGGTAGGAGAGCTGTGAGTCAGCAAGATGCCGGTGGGAGAAGTGTCCTAAGGGACAAGGGACAAAGAAATGTCCATCGCCTTTCTAGGCTCTGGAGGGGCTGGTTCAAACAATGGGTAGTTCTGGGCCAGGCTTCTCAGCGATTTCATTTGCTACATGGCCAGAAACAGACAGCCCGGGCCTGAGCCAAGCCCCGGAGGACTGCGGTGGCTCTCCATCCCGATATCTCGGCTACAAGGGCCGCATGTCTGGGCGTGGGGGTGGGGGGTTTCTGAAACCCCTGAAATTGTGCTCTTGGGTCCCATTTCTGCGAGGAGATCCACAGAGTCCATCAGCTCCCCAAAGGCACCGATGACGCACGCAAAGGTGGGGAACCGCTCGTCCAAGCCTTTGCAGGGAGCAGCCGTGTCCCGCTCGCTTGCCCTTCCTCTGGGTTTCTTCCACTCGTGTGGTTCTGCAGGCAGCCTGTCCCCGGAGCCAGCAAGCCATGCGCCTATCTGCTCACCTGGACACAGCACCAGGCCTCTATCAACTGCCCTACTTAGGAGCTGCTGAGCCGACAACAGTACGCAGATCTGCACCTGCCCCTTCCAAAGATGGCCAGGTTTTGAGAAGGCATGTAGGCACAGAACCTCCAAGTCCTAACCCTCCCACCCCCCAGGCTTCCGAGAAGGACCGTGAGTTCTCAACCAAGGACACTTGCCTTCAACCTGTGTCTGCACCATGTTGGATGAGTTAATGAACCTCCCCGAGACTTTATTTCCTCTTCCATTAAAATTAGGGGTGTGTGTGTGGTTAATGATGTCTCCCTATAAACACTCAATAAATGTGAGCTGTAATCCGGCACAAATAGATCCAGAAATTCTCTCTACAGTGTGCCTGGCAGGCAGTGGTCCAGCGCTGCTGGGGGGAACTGCTCGCTCCTGAGGCAGCCCAGCCCCCGTGCGGACGGCTCTGACTGTGAGAAAGTTCTTACGTCAGGAACTCTTTTGAGTTGAAGTGACAGAAAATCAAATCGACTGGCTCACCAAAAAAGGCAATCTGTTGGCCCCAGAAATTGGGAAGGGCAGGAGCAGGGGTCACCTCAAGGACTCTGGAGACTTAAGCAATGATGTCAGGACTTCCCCTCTTCCCCACCCACAGCAACTCTTGGCACCGTTGGTCCTTGTGAGCTGAGAAGGCAGCCAACAACTCTCGGCTTCCAGGAACCCAGGCAATAGTGCTCTGGTAGCTGAGTGGTTATGTGCTGATCTTCAATCCGCAAGGTCCAAAGTTTGAAACCAGCCACCACTCCATGGAAGAAACTACTCCGCAGTTAACTCAGAAACCCGCAGGGCAGTTCTACCCTGTCCTAAAGGGTCACTATGAGTTGGCATCCGCTCGATGGCAGTGAGCTGTTTTTGTTTTCCAGGTTGGGGTCATTTGGCCCATATTAAAACCAATCACTGTGGGCAGAGACCTGGGCCATGATAATTGGCCAGGCTTTGTCACGTCACTCAAGGGTGGGAGGCGGGGTATTGGACTATGGTTTCTAGAAGCCTGATTCTCTGTCCCTGTGACAAGCCTCACTTGGCAGCAGCATGGGTCTGTCTGTCTACCTTGCTGGCCCGCAGAGGGCGAGGTGGCTAGTTCAGCCGAGTCAGCCCCTCCCAGATACAGAGAGCCGTCATGACCTGGACACGCACCTTTCCTTCAGGCTGGGTTGTTCTCTTTCTCCGTCGTGCTGGGCACAACAGGTTTTCAGCTCCTTCTAGCTCCCTGACACCTGAGCAGAGGGCAGCAATCCAGTTGGAGATGGGCATGAGGGCAGGACTTGAGAATGATCTATTGGAGTGGATATTGGTGGAAAAGATGGAGGGTTTTAGGAGCTGCTCAGGGGAAAGACG
Source organism: Tenrec ecaudatus (assembly GCF_050624435.1). Taxonomy (NCBI): domain Eukaryota; kingdom Metazoa; phylum Chordata; class Mammalia; order Afrosoricida; family Tenrecidae; genus Tenrec; species Tenrec ecaudatus. The sequence continues at coordinate 56,501,863 of NC_134546.1, read as the reverse complement.
AGGCTTTCTGCTCCCTGGAAGAGTCACCGTGTCCGAAACCCACAGGGGCCAGTTCTACACTGTCCTTTGAGTCCCTAGAATCGACTGGATGGCAGGGAGTTATTTTTGCATCGCTGCTACCTGAAAGGCCAACATTTCAAGCTCACAGAGCCACTCTGAGACAGAAAGATGTGGCCGTCGGCCTCTGTAAAGATGACAGTTGTAGAAACTCTAGGGGGCACTTCCACTCGGCCCTCGGGGGTCTCTGTGAATTAGAATCAGTGACACTGCACGGGTATGTCCCTCTGGTGCTAGCCAGTGACCTGGCATTTCCATTGGTCACACAGAGGAGTTGACCAGAGGAAGGAGGGGGACGAAAGAGGGAAGGAGGGAGAGTGATTAGAGAAGCAGAGCCCGGAGGGAAAGTAAGTGGCAGGAAAGAGGGGAGAAAGCATTGACTGAGCGCGCTCAGGCTGGGAAGCTTCTTCAAAGACTGAGAAAGGTCCCCAGACTGTGCGATAGGTTGTATCCAGAAAGAGCACAACGCTGGGAGTCATCTCATGGGTGATCAGGGCAGGCCCCCTGGAAGAGGCGGCCTAGAAGGATGGAGAGGACTACAGAGGCCGACCCTGGCTCCAGGAGCCAACTGCAGGAACCAGGGAACAGTCTCTGAGTGCCCTGCTGGAGAGCTGGGTTCAGGTTAGCAGCGGAAGGGCCTCCTGCTCCCCTCCCCCATTCTCCCTTTCCCAATTGGGCTCCTCTACAGACCCAGGCTAACGAGGAATCTTCCAAAAGTTTGAAATCAGTTAAGCAACAAATGGCTGCTGCGGAGTCATTTCTCTTGATGGGAGTTTTAATGAACAGCCTCCTCTCCCTATCGACAACCCAAGCGCCCTGGAGGTTCACCAGCTTCAGGCTCTGCCCTGAAGATCCCACAGGGGGCTCTGAGAATTCCAAGGGAGTAAGGGGAGAGGGGCTGGGGTAGAATCCAAGCAGTTTTTAAACAGCACAGCCCCTAACGTTACCCTTAACGTTTCAGGGTGCGTCTATATCCCAAGGTAGAGGCTGGTTCCCCTGACCTCTGCCAGCTCACCCAGGCCAGAAGAGGCTGACGCATGGCCCGTAGAAACTTCGCCCATGACCCTAGCTAGAGGTGCTTGGTGAAAGAATGTGACTGTGTGGACCCATGCAGTTCTCCAGGGAGCCCCCTGCCCCCCACCACCACGCTGGCTCCTTATTGCCTCCCTCTAGGGCAGTGGTCCTCAACTGTCCTCATGCCACAACCCGTTAATAAGGTTTCTCATGTTTTGGTGACCCCCCCCCCAACCATAACATTATTTTTGTTGCTACTTCAACGCTGTCATTTTGCTACTGTTGGGAATCGGACGACCCCTGTGAAAGGGGTGCTCACCCCCCAAAGGGGTCATGACCCACAGGCTGAGAACTGCAGCTCTAGAGAATCTGCCAGCCCTCCCATGAGATGGCAGACGGGAAAGCCCACTGTAAGCCAACAGGACGCTAGAGCCAGGGTGGTGATTGTGAAGGAGGTGACAGGGCCCTGTCCTCTGGAGTGCTGACAGGATATGAAGGGCCACAGTCCCATCTCCCAGCTCCCAGGCAGCGATCTGAAACCAAAGACCTCGGAGGCCAAGGGCCCCACTGCAGAATCAGGGCCCAGTCTCTTTCCTAGCACAAGTACCTTTAAAGCTGCCCCCCCCCTCCGGCCCTGGAAGCCCCTGGGAAGTAGGTGAAGCACAGAACGGGTGCTCTCACCACTCATCCTCCATCCCCCACCCCCACCCCGGCTCTGCTCAGCCCTGGCTCCTGGCTGCTCCGTCTAACCAAGCAAAACAGGTCTTTGCTGAGAGGAGAAATCCCGTGGTTTCTCCTGGAGGAAGGGGAGGGGAAGGAACCTCTGGGGAGATGCTGCCAAGAGAAAGATGGATTTTTTTCCCTGCAGGTGACTCGTCCCTGTCTCCTGTGCCTCTCTCTCTCCCAGAGTGCCTTTCCCGCCTCCCCCAGCCTTCCTGTCTTTCCCCCCTAGCTCCACATTGGGGCTCAGGGACTTCTGGCTACAGAGTTCCAGGGGAACTTGATCAGGTCCTGGATTCCCAAGGAAAGTCTGGTGATTTCCTGAGGGATTCCGGAAGTCAGCCTGCTGCCCAGGTCAAGGAAAGGCACGCTTCCTGGCTCAGGCCTCTGAGTGATGACAGATTTAGAGCAGCCACTTCAAGTTCAACCTCTTTGGCTTCCCCTTTGGGTACCAGGAGCCAGCCTGGCCCAGAAGGCTGGCTCCTGACCAGGGTTCTACAGCCCAGCACCGGGTCTGCCAGTTTCAGAACCCCCCTCCACCCCCACCTTGTCACCAGGCACCTGGGCCTTTCGGGCTGGCGTGACTGCCCCACCTTCCTGGAACATGCTGACCTTATACAATGACCATGGGTGAAAAGGGACACCTTTTCAGGTCTCTGGATAGCAAGGGAGAGAACCAGTCCATAGTCGTGTGGGCACAAAGCAGGGCTTTATCCATAGACTTGGGCAGTGACAGCAGGTCACCTACAGCAGAGGTGGGGCATTGGAACACACGCACTAACTCTCAGAAAGGTTGAGCAGTCAATTTGGGGAAGGACAGGGTTGCCACTGGGTTTCAGACACATGGCGAAACCCAAGTCCCCAGTGCTGGCCAGGAACGGCTCGGTACACACCACCACCACCACCACCACCACCTCCACCTCCACCTCCACCTCCACCACCCCAGAGGTCTGCCTCAGGGATGGCACATGCCCTGGGCACCATTTGAAAGAGGAGCAGGCACCACTGACTGGTTTCCAATAACCATAGCAATTTCCCACACTGGTTGTGAGATCACGTCACGGCTTACAACACGGGCTTTACTTGGAGACCCCCTGGCTGATTTCTGGGCCTTCTTCTTCCATGGCTCTTCTCTGCCACCAGCCCTCTTTTTCCACCCATCCTTCCCCCCTCCCATCCCCGCCCTCACCCCTCAGCCTCAGCACCTGTGCACCCTGGCTGGGGCCTCCAAGACTCCTGCTGCCCTGCCCCAGGCTTCACATCACCCATCTGCACCTCTGTTCCCCTGAAAAATGGCTAGACTGTAGGGACTACTTCCTCTAATGGCCATTTCTGCCAAACTGGAGGTAAATGTTCTTGGAGGCTGAAGATGGGCCCAGGTGATTGGGTGGAAATGGGTCGGAAATGACTCACGGGAGCCAAATTTTGTTGTTGCTGTTGACTAGGTTCCCTTCCATGACAATGGATTGTTGAGCCTTCAGAGGCAGAGTTGTGGTGGTCGGGTTCATTGTTCAGCGTGCACAGTGAGGCTCAGCATTGAAGATGGGGGTCAGATGTCTAGATGGGGATGCGGATTCAGACCTTGCCACTGGGGGAACGCCTCTATGCACACCCTTGGGCTGACCCACTTTGACCAGCAGGTGAGGAACAATGAGCACTCTAGAAGAAGTGGGGAAGCTGCTTACCAGAAAAAAGTGGGGCGCTCTCCCCAGAAATTGAGAAAAGGGCTCTAGAGACAAACCAGCAAGCATCTATCCATATACTTGCTCATAAAAAAGCAAAACCCACAGACAGACAGACAGACTTGCCATGAAGTCAGTTCTGACGCGTGACCCCCCAGAGTGGGGCTGTGCGCCACAGGGGTTTCAGTGGCTGACTTTTGGGAAGGAGATCTCCAGGACTTTCTTCCGAGGTGGCTCCGGGTGGGCACAAACTGCTACCTTTTGGGTTAGAAACGAACGACATGGCTCATTTGCACCACCGGGGACTGCCTCCCACAAAGGACTGTGGGATGTCCCCCCAGGTGCTGATCATGCTCATGGCTGTTCCCATCTGCACCCGGATGTTAGCTCTGGCAGCCTACACTTACCCTCGCCTCCTACCATCCATCCTCCGGTCCTGGTCACCACCTTTACTTAGTGACTGGAAGAGGGCCCAAAGATAACCACTCGGAATTGGAGTCAGATACACCTGAGCTTCACCTAAGGGCTACAGTTACCTATTACCTGTTAGATTAGGCAACTTCCCTGAGACCCTGCCCCCTCGCTTGCCAATTGGAGACAATAACAGTATGGGCAGCGAGGGTTGGGGCAGGTTTGAAAGAGATGGTGGCTGTAAGCACTTGGTCCATAGGAAGCACTCCAGAAATAACCAGAAATATTAGCCACACCAAGGTGTAACATCTTCCGAACTCCTTTCCAAATAGAAAGGTAACCTTTATCTGAGTTCTCAGGAAGGGGGGTCGGGAAATAGAGAGGAGCTGTCTTCAAGTCCCAGGCTCCCACCTGGGACAGTCATAGTGCAGGCTGACACAAGAATGTCCCCTTCCCCAGCTAGCCTACATGCACGGCGCCCTCTGTCTTCTGGGACAGGGCTAGGGCCCCGGGGAAGGCCCTTAGGCCTGCGAATGAATGACTTCAGGGAAAACGGTTGTTTCCTCGGCGCCAGTCATGGAAGCCTAGAGGATTCGGGAAGGAGGACCTTGTGAGAGACCCTGTCCTCATCTGTCCTGAGGAAGTTTCCAGCTTCTGAATGCTCCAAGCCACGAGGGAAACCTGGAACACAAGGCCCAAGGTGCCACGGTCTGGGCCTGTGCCCAAATCAGCGTTCTGTATGCCCACAGGCTGTTCTGTATGCCACAGGGCCCAGCTGTGACAGGGTGTGAGGTAGTGGCAAACACAACTCAGCTTTGCTTCTCCTCGTTGGGGTCAGCCTCCTCCAGCTGCTGGCAGTGCGGCGTGGTAATCGTGGAGGGCTCTGCAGCCACGGGGACCAAAGACATGGACACACGGACAAGCACTCCTTCCAACACCCACACCACACACATGCCTGCCCCATGTGCAGAGGGAAACAGATGGCCTAGCCAGAAGCCCTACCTGAGACCTCCCAGATGCATTTAATAGTCACTGACCCTGCCTTCACCAAGCATGTGTCAGGCACCAGGCCCGGACTAACCTCTTTATGGTCATTAGCTCATTCAATCCTCTCCACGACCCTCCTGAAGTAGACAATAGAATCCTGGTCTTACAGATGAGGGAGCAGAAGTCTGAAAGGCTGAGAACTTTGCCCAAAGTCATAGAGTGCTGCTGTATTGGGTCAGCATTCAATTGCAGGTCTGTCTGCTTTCAAATCCTTCTTCTCTTCCTGCGTCCCTCACTTTCCCCCTGTACTGCCACAGACCCAGGTTCCTGAAGGAAAACTCCCAGGGGTCAAGAGTCTCTGAACAAATGCATGGATTCTTGCTAGTCCTGAGGGTTGGTGTGATAGTTCAGGTCTTGTGTCAACTTGGCAGCATCAGGATTCTCAGCAGCTTGGCAAAGACACAGTAATTCCCTCATGATCAGATCTCAGGGGTGTGACCTGCTTCCAATATAAGTGGACACTGCGGAAAAGTTGGCTTGCTTTTTGATGCACCTTGATCCTGCAGCTGGCTCATCATCTGACCTCTGGCTCTCTGGACTTGAACGAGTAGCTTGATGTATTGCCTGCTGATCTGGGGGAGTTGTCTGCAGCCTGCCATCTTACCAGCTCACCTGGGATTCATTCACCTCTGCAACTGCACGAGTCAGGAAAAGACATCTGGCCATGGACTTGGAACTTGCCCACCTCTACCATTGTGTGAACCACTTCCTTGATATAAACCATATATGTAACTGGTTTTGCTTCTCAAGAGAACCCATCCTAAGACAATTGGGATGAATTACCTAAAAGCTTGGTAGGGACTCCTTCCCTCCTTACAGCTGAGTCTAGACTGGAAATGCCTGTTCTCTGTGGTCTTGGGGAGCTCATCTTTCCGTGAAAGGAGTAGACGCTCCCCTAATGCCCAGAGAAGCAGCAGCCCAGATCTCTGTTACCCCCAGAGTTCCAACAGTCCCCACCTGAGCGGATTGATAGGCGTTTTAATCTTTTTCCCAAGAGTCCTAACCTTTAGGACTTTTGTTGACCTTAAGGAAGCATTGTGACCTTGTTCCACAGCCTGAAAGACGATCAGCTTCAAACTCACCTGGGGAGGTTGCTAAACGTGCAAGTTCTTGAACACATCACCTAGCCTCTCCACCTCCCTTCCAGGAATGGACTGCATAGAGTCCAGGAGGCCTTTAACAAGCCACCTGTCTCCCAAGAAGATAGCTCCCCTCCTTATTACAGAAAAATACTACATACTGCTCCCAGTGCGCGTTGTTGTTAGGTGCTATCAAGTCAGCCCTGACTGGAAGCAAACTTCCATGGAACAGCTCTGAACGCTGTCTGCTCCCACGCCGCACTCACAATCATTGTTGTGTCCGGCCCTTGGTGGCAGCCACTGAGCCCATCCATCCCCGTTCAATGTCAGGTCTTCAAATCCACATTCCTCCTGTGGGGCTCAGGAACCTGCAGTTTTGAACAAGCTCGCCAGGAGAGTCCCATGTTCATTGAAGCCAGACACCACAATGGCTGGGTTTCTGCAGGTCAACCCCAGGGATCTGCACAGCGACCTCTGAGGACGCCCTGGGCGCCACTGGGGAGATGGGAGCGCTCTCTCCCGCTCCGTCTGCCTCTTCAGGCTCTCATGAGCCCTGTGGATTCAGTGTCCTCCAGGAGGGGCAAAAGAGACAACAGTGGCTCTGGTAAGCCTTTCTGGGTCCATGGGAGCGTACATCCACTGCTTTTTCAAAGCCCATTCTCTCTCAAAGGCCCTGCCCAGGACCCTCTCCCTTGGAAGCCTGAGGGCACCCCTTGGCTCCTGACTCTCAGAGACCCTCCCACACCATACTGTCAGCCTTAGCGAGCTCCTCTTCCAAGAATGTCCTCCCCTGGGTAATTGGGCTCTCAGGCCATTGACATTTAAAGAAATGTTCTTGACCTTTTCAGCAGTTCCATAAAATCACAAAATAGAACTCTAAATATTACTCCAGACTCCTACTTGCCTAGACCCTGGCAGAGATTCATTTTCTAGGCTAACTCAAGAATGAGAGAAAATAGCAAAATTGTTAACAAAAAAGGGCTCTTCTCAACCATCTCTTTTTTTGCATCATTCTCTCATGGACCATTATTTTCTTCATCTGCCCTCGGTCTTCCACCACCTCCACCACCTCCACCACCTCCACCACCACCTCCACCACCTCCACCACCACCACCACCTCCACCACCACCACCACCACCACCACCACCACCACCACCTCCTCCAACAACACCACCTCCACCACCTCCACCAACACCACCACCTCCACCACCACCTCCACCACCACCTCCACCACCTCCACCACCACCTCCACCACCACCTCCAGCACCACCTCCACCTCCACCACCACCACCACCACCACCTCCACCTCCACCACCACCTCCACCACCACCACCACCACCACCACCACCACCACCACCACCACCACCACCTCCACCACCACCTCCACCACCACCACCACCACCACCACCACCACCACCACCACCACCACCACCTCCTCCAACAACACCACCTCCACCAACACCACCACCTCCACCACCACCTCCACCAACACCTCCACCACCTCCACCACCACCTCCAGCACCACCTCCACCTCCACCACCACCACCACCACCTCCACCACCACCACCACCACCACCACCACCTCCACCACCTCCACCACCACCACCTCCACCTCCACCACCTCCACCACCTCCACCACCTCCACCACCACCACCACCACCACCACCACCACCACCACCAAAGTCCTCCTCCCCATTGCCACCCTGATCACCATTACCTGGTTCACCATCATCACCTTAATTACATAATTACATAAAAGGTACAGATTCGTGCTCTTGTATCTTCCAAGTGTGGAAGACCTGCTGTGGGTCCCTTGTTCGATTCAGCCCCGTGAGCACCATGTTTCCTCTCTCCTGCAAGCTCATCACAATGCAATCTGATGGAGAGGGGACACCTGGAAGCCAGACAGAAGAAAGGATAACACCTCAACTCAAAATTCAAGACTCATGACCATCAAGTCATTTCTGATTCATAGCAACTTTACAGGACAGAGGAGGCCTGCCCCTGTGGATTTCTGAGACTGGAACTCTTTAAGAGAGTAGGAAGCCTCATCTTTCGCCTACCAAACAGCTGGTGGTTTTGAACTGCTGACCTTTCAATTAGCAGCCCAAGTTGTAATCCCCTACACCACCAGGGCTCCTTTTAAAACTAAACTCAGACACATGGCAACCCCATAGGACAGAGTAGAACTGTTAGTTTCTGAGGCTGTTAATCATTACAGGAGCAGAAAGCCTCATCTTTGTCCCACAGAGAGGCTGATGGCTTCAAACTGTTGACCTATGGTTAGCGGCCCAACACAGAGGGTAATAAATAGGTTGAGTTGTTCTTGAGAATATCTATATAATTTGAACACAGAGTATAAACATACCCCAGAGATTCTTGTAGGTTCAGCTCAGACCACCACAATACAGTGAGGGTCAAAATAAAGTCAATTACAGGAAGTTCTGGGTTCCCAGGTCATCTAAAAGTTATGTTTATACTATACTGTGAAGGGCCCTGGTCTGCTGGCAACCTGGTCCCTCACAGGTGCAGTTCCATGCTGCCTTATATTGTCACTTTGAGTCGGGATCGACGAGATGGCAGTGAGTTTGGCAAACTATTCAGTGTGCAAGTGCACAATGTAGAAGTTTGAAATGTTATGAGAATTGCCAAAATGTCTCACAGAGTCATGAAGTGAGCACAGGCTATGAGAAAAACGGTGCCGGTAGGCACGCTCGATGCAGAACTGCAGGGTTGCTACAAACCTTCCATTTATTATGATTTTTGATCCTCAGAGCTAAGTAAAGCAAAGGGCAATGAAATAGGGTATGGAATCAACTCACATATATTTAGACCTAATACATATATTTAGACCTAATATATGCATCTACATTTAGAACTAATGCATATATTTAGATCTTATATATATATTATATATATTAAATCAGGCTCACCTCTATACTCACAGAGGAACTTGGACAACCATCGAAATTTAAGTTGCGTCTCCTATATGTTTTCAGAATCAGCTTTTCCATCTAAACCAGGAAATTGTCAAGGATTTCATTTCACTCGGGCCCACAACCAATGCTCATGGATCTAGCAGTCGAGACACCCAATGGCATACTGCATCGGGCAGATGCGCTGCTCAAGCACTCTTTAAAAGCATTACAGAGCAGAGATAGCTGCTGGCAAACGAAGGTGTGCCTGACCTTGACCCAGGCTGTGGGCTTTCATTCACCTCCTGCGTACGTGAAAGCTGGGCAGTGACCGTGGAAGCCAAAGACGACTTGATGCCCTTGGATCCTGGTGTTGGTGAGGAACACTGATGAACAAACACGTCTCTCTCGGAAGAGGGACAGCTAGAATGCTCCCTGGAAGGGAGGATGGCGAAGCTTCCCCTGCCACACTTTGGAGTTGGTGTCAGGAGGACCTAGTCCCTGGATAAAGACCTCATGCTTGACATAGCGGGTCAGCAAACAAGAGGAAGACCCCCAACCAGATGCATTGACACAGTGGCTGTGAACAATGGGCTCAAACCTAACAATTGTGAAGAGGGTACAAGTCTGAGGTGGCGTGTCATTCTGTTGTCTATACGGAGGGTGGCTATGAGCTGGAGCCAGCCTGGTGGCACCTAAAATCAGCCAAATGGCTACGAAGTGTCCCTGAGTGGCACAAACAGTTCGTTGCCGCTCTACTAACTGGAAGATGGCTGGTTCAAACCCATGCAGAATTGCCTGGGAAGACAATTCTCTCAATGTTTCTGACCCTAGCCTGGAAAGCCCGGTGGACCAGTCTTCCTCTGCACACACAGGCACCCGAAGAGCTGGGACGGGCTCAAGGGCAATGACAGGAACGATGTCAGAGTAGCTCCCCGTGGTGATGGTTGACATGTGTCAAGAGTTGTATAAGCAAAGACAGCGACTAGACACCAGGGACCGTAAACCATCTATGGACCACGTGCCTTAAAATATGTACTTCTTGACCTTTTACCGGAAAGGTTTGCCAACCCTTGGTGTGAAATCTTCCAAGATATCTTTTTATATCAGTGGGCAAGATACAAATTGGAGCAAATGAATATCAAAGTTTGCATTCAAATCATTTAACCAAAGCTGACAGTGTTAGCGTTCAATGCCTGTCTGGTTGCCAGCCTGAAGAACCAGCAGTATGCATACATCAAGGATATTCCGTTTAGGCCTCACATGGACAAATTGAAGCGGGGTAGGGGCTGTTTAACATTGCAAAGCATTCTCCTACCACCGGGTACAATGGTTGCAAATACCGTGCCGATTCATGAGCGCCTCCAGACCCGTGAACCGGAATATCAAGAGAAGCGAGAAAGCGGTTTCTTGGCATTACGGGGACAGCTCCTTCATTACACAAGCCTCTGTCTCATTCTGGCTCTCTTAGAGGAAGGATATGACAAGTTAATTAATTTTTCTTTTCTCTGCTCAAGTGCTTCTGCTGCTAAACTCCTGCAGACTCCCGCTAGTGGACCCCTCTTCAACTCCAGGAGCAGCAAGGCACCTAGATGCGATTTCTTGTTATCTGATTGTCCATCCCGGCTCCTGTCAACCCCACGCGCCACCAGGGAACAGAATGAGGAGCCATCTCTCGTGTCGTGCTGGGCTGTTGACGGGGTCATTGTGATCCATTGCGTTTGGGGGCGGATATTTACAAGTAAATCTCTAGGTCTCTCTTCTGAGTCTACCTTAGTCTGGAAGCATCGCTGGAACCCGTTTAGCGCCATAACAAGACACAGACCTCCACTGGCAGATAGGTGGTGGCTGTGCACGAGGGGCATTGGTCTGGAATGGCTCTGAGGTCTCCGTCATGGAAGGCAAAAAGTCTAAACACCCCACTGACTCCGCCAAATGAAGACCTCTTGTATTTGGAGAGGCTGAGGCAAGAGGAGTGGAGAAGCCATTTCCCTGGATGATGAATGATGTTAGTCCCAAGAACAGGTGTATGTGGAAGGGTTGTTGGTGTCAGGGCTGGGCGCTGTTTGTCTATGATAGAGGTGCCCATGTGTCCTTTAATCAATGTACCTTTTGTATGTTGGAGAGCTACAGGAGTCTCCAGAGACTGGGGTTCTCTTCCCCATGTCTGAGGATGATCCTGTTGGACTTGATTAGAAGATGCTGAGGCACTATGAATATGTTTGTTCGGTGGATTATGGTCATGGTCCTTTTTAAAGTCATCTGCTGACACTGAAGTGTTAATAGATGATATGAAATGATGTCAGGGGTTTGCTTTACATTATTGCCAGAAAATATTGGAGTGAGAGGTAAAATAAGATGGACACAATCCTAATATTAATCACTGCTGAAATAGTGTGAGAGGTGTAAGAGATTTCACTGTCCTTTTGGGCTACATGTGTAGGTTGGAAATTGTCTTCATTATCAGTGCTGCTGTAACAGAAATTCCACAAGTGGCTACTTTAACTAATAGAAATGTATTCTTAGAGGGTAGAAGTCCAAATTCAGCACACCAACTCCAGGAGAAGCCTTTGTCTCTCTGTTGGCTCACAGTTTAGGAGGCAGGTCCTTACCACCTTTCAGCATCCAGGAGCCCATTTCCTGGAGATCCCCGTGTGTCTTGGCATCAGTTTTCCCCATGGGCCTAGGAGGTTCTCAGCACAGAGGACCTGGTCCAAAGACTGCGCCCCACTTCCGATTCCTCTTTTCTTGGCGGGATTGAGGCAAGGTCTCTCCATCGCTACTTGTTTGTTTAATCTCTTTTTATCTCCAAAGAGACTGGCAGAGCATACAATGTAATCCTGTAGATTACATCCTGCTTCAAATCCTGACTCGTTAACATAGTAGAGTAGGATTTACAACACATAGGACACTTATACCAGATCTCACACACAACAACAACAACAACTCTTCTCTAGTATTCCAATTGTGTACATAACCAGCTGGGCAGTGTTTTTCTGAATTGTGGTAAAATATATAAGAAAACATATACTCAGTCATTTCCAAGAGTTCACCTCAGTCATACATATTAAGTGCATTCGCTAGGTTGTGTGGGCATCACCATGAGCCATATCCATATCTTCTTCATCACCCCAAAGAGAATTTCAATCCCCCTTAAGCACGAATGCCCAACTCCCTCTCCCCTCAATTCCTGGTAGCCACAAGCAGACATCGGTCTCTATGCTTTTGCTGATTCTGCATATTGCATAGAAGTGGGATCAGACAGTATGTGTGTCCTTTTGTGTCTGACTTTCACACAGCACCGGGCTTTCTACATTTATTCATGCTGTAGCCTGTATCAGAACTAGATTCATTTTTCCAAATTGAATGCTATTCTATTATGTTATACAACACATCCTGTCTCTCCATTCCTATGGTGTTGGGCTGCAGGGAATAACATTGCAATGCACATTGGCACGCAAGTATCAGCTTGAGCCTCTGCTTTCAATAGATATCCAGGAGTGGATTTCCTGTGTAGATGGTAATTCTATGCTTAACTCTTTGAGAAGCCTCTAAACTCCTTTCCATGGGAGTCTGTACCATCTTATATCCCCACCAACAAACAACGCACAAGGGTTACCTTGGTATGATTTGAGTCTGTTGTTAAGTCTGTCGGTTTTATAATTTTCTCGCTTTCTTCATTAAGGTCCTTGAAAGTTTGTTGTTGTTTTTACTAGAGGCTGCAGAATCATTTTCAATGCACAGGAATGGAATACTACCGTGTGAGAACAGCAGTGACCGGGCAACACTTGTGAGGAGAGTGCAAGGCCGGGCAGTGTTTCATTTGTAGAGATTGTGTCGCTCCATCTTGGAGAGAGTCTTCCTCTTTTCCAGCGACGCGAAGTCCTTCGACTTCACCAAGCATGGGATGTCCTTCTCCAGGGACTGATCTCTCCTGACAACATGTCCATAGTACATGAGATGAAGGCTGGCCATCCTACCTTTCAAGGAACATTCTGGCTGTACTTCCAAAACAGATCTGTTCTTTCCTTTTGACGGTTTGAGTTAAGTTGATTCTTAATTAATTGCTAGTTTTGTTTTGGTTTGGGTGGCATGTTAAGAATACTATTTTATAAGTATGTGTTGAGGTTGTATGTGAATGCAATTGATTTGAAAATATCTTCACCATTCCTACTCTTTGTTCTATTTATTTGACCGTAGTATCTTTTAGATTGTTTTCTATGCAATGAATCTTCTGCAAATAATGATGGTTTTGTTTCATTACTTCCAATAAAAATTTTAACATCTCTGTGCACGCTTGAATAAAGACACAATTTTTCTCTTCGGTGTATTATTTTTCCTTTCTGGGCTCTGAAACCATATTGAAAAGAAGTTTAAAAAAATTTTTTTTATGTCTTACACCTAACTTTAAAGAGACTGCTTGTAACACATGAGTTGTACTGTTTGGGTTTATTCTATCAGGTTGAAGACACCCCCTCTGAGCATTCTAATCATGCCACTGTTTTTGTTTTTATTATGGATGGATGTTGAACCAACCGCTTTGTTTGCATCTCCTAAGAGAGTAGCAAGGAGCCCTGGTGGTGTGGTGGTTATGCATTTGGCTAAGACCCATTACGTAATCAGTTTGAAACCAATCGCACATCCTCGGGAGAAAGACAGGGCTTTCCATTCTAATAAAGAATACAGGCTTGGAAAATCATGGGGCACATCTATCCTACCCTCTAATTAGCTTAATATGAACTGACATGGACTCAATGACAGTGAGTTTGCTGATTTTTTTTTTTTTTGAAGAGAGTGCTTTCTTTCAAAGTACAAATGTTTCTGAGGTCAGAGTTTCAGCATGGATGCCTGCCCACTGCAAGCTGGATTCACCCAGAGAGGCTGCAGCCCAGTGGTTACACCTCAACTAGAACAGGGCCATCTCCTTGTCCAGCTACGGTTAGAATTCATGACGATGTACCTCAGGCTCCAATGAGGTCATGGCCTCCATCTTCAGGAGCCAGAGAATGGGCGTGTTCCTCTCACAGGCACTCACACGATGGAAAGATCCTCACCTGGGAGTCATCCTGCAGGAAGAAGGCCCAGGTGGGCTAGCAGGGCTCCACCTTTGAGACAGCAGGGCGAATTAGAGGAAGGCGGGGCTTCCATCCTAGCAGCGATCAGCAGGTTGGGCCTCTCTGTGGGTGAATAGGAAGCCCACCGGGAGCCACAGTGCAGCGGAGGGGACAGAAGTGACTATGGGTAAGTTAAGGTTCAAGAATGGTGTTGACCATTGAGGACTGAGAAGCAGTCCCCGGTAACCCTTGAAATTCATATATGACCTAATGAGAGGGAAAAGAGAATCCTAGCGTTGGGGTTGAGGGGGGTCAGGCTTTTGAGATGATGTGTATGTTAAAGGGTGGAAAAGCTCAGAGCCTGGTTTATTTCCGTCTTCCAGAGAGAGAGAGGAGATTCCTGCATCGAAGGGTCATGACATGTACTCATATCTGTTACATGGACAGAAATGATTGTTGCCTGTGCTCACCTACACCAGAGCCTCCCCTAGCCTACTGCACAAAAGGTACCCTACCATTCCAGTATTTGTTGAGTGGATTTGTTGGCTGTTGAATGAAACATATACACAGAAGAAGTAACTACCCCCGGGCCCTTGCACAGTGACGAGGAAGTTATAGTGGCAGCTCTAGGAATGGACTGGAAAGATGCTAACTGAGCGGAGGCCTTCCAAACATACAGCCCAAGTTTCAGGCAGACAGAGCACGTCAGGATGACGGAGTAGTGTGGCAGGTGAGCTCCACACTCCCTCCCTCCCCTGACCTCCTTTAGCACACTCTCTCAAGTGTGATGGAGCCAGACAAAAGAAAAGAGACAAGAGCATGTCAACTCACGGAGGCTGCTCTCCTTGCTCTGACTTCTGCCGGCTTCCTCTGGCTCAGCCTTATTGGCTTCTGTTTCACTAAGAGAATGAGACACAGAGGAGCATGTGGTCCCCTTTACTTCTTCCCCAGCAGCTGTCCGCCTGCCTGTCAGAATTTATTCTTGCAAAACCATCAGTAATCAGAAAATGCTGTGGTTGGTCCCCTTTCCTGGCCGCCTCCGACCGAACTGCAGGAAAAGCATGGATCACGTCCCTTGCTCCCCTCCTGTTCCCCATCTCCTTCCCTCGCCAATTCCTTACTGCACAAGATTGGGTTCTCAACCTCTGCTGCACCTTCTTCTAGTTCGAGAGGTGGAAAAGCTAAAAGAGATGTTTCTCAGATCCCTTCGCAGTTAGGCTCCTGGATTAAAAATAGTCTGCCAAATTACTGCCCTCCAATGTCATTGGAAAGAAGTCAGATGGAGTCCATCTTCCTGAGGTAGCTATTGCCAATGAGCAAGGTTGAGGGTGTTTACAGGCTATAGAGGCACTTGGACACACAGTCTCGACATCTGATTTCTGGATGTGTGTGGGTAAGGGAGTTAGTTTATTGTGACAACCTGGCCGATAAACACATGTGGGGTTAATTGAAGGGCAGAGGAATAAATGGCTCAGTGAGCCTCGCCATTCGAGTTCTCGGGTCTCTTGCTTTGTGATGATTGGACTAGGGTGTAGCTGCCTTAGCCAGTTCCCTGATTCAGCTGGCAGGGCTCACTTCCTGCAAGACATCCCTGAGGAGAAGCCACATGGACCTACCCCATTGCAGCCCTGGGTGCTGGAGCAGCCGTGTGGAGACCCCTGCCAGCGCTGAGATGCTTACACACTCACTGATTAGGCTTTCCTCCTGCAGTCGGCATCATTGCATCTATTTTTGTGAGATGGAGAAGGACTTTGTAGATTGGTATTGGACATATGGGTTATTGGGTTAATGTTGAACTTGTGGCCTTAGGCAGTACTGGGTTGGGGTGTGTTGTTGATGTGCACTTACCCTTTATATAAAGTTCTCTCTCATCCATGAGTTTCTATAGATTTGTTTCTCTAAAGTACTCCAACTGACACATGACGGACACTGGTGGTGACTGCAGAAGTGGAACCAGCATCGGGTTCCTAGTCGCTCCAATGGTGTGTGTGTCTTTCATCACAGCCTGCTGGCCGGGCCCTGACTCTCACACCTCAGATCTCTTCTCAACACACCTGATTGCTTGTATTCAATGGCATGCTATAGAAACGACTAAAGGGCGGTTCTGTTTGCTGCCCCAATCCTCTCCCGTTGTGGGCGTGGGGTGCCATCAAGCCAACTTCAACTCAGAGCAATCAGAGTAGAACCGCCCGGGAGATTTCCCAGGTGGTAATCCTCATGGGAGCAGATCCCCAGGTCTGTCTTTCACCAAGCTGCTGCCTAGGTTGGCACTGCCAACCTTTGTGGGAACAATCAAGTGTTTGCCCTCTGCACCACCAGGGCTCAGCTCCCAGTTCCCCTGAATACTGGAGGAAGTCAGGAAGTGTTTCAACTAAGCCTTTATAGAAACCTTTATGAAACAAACACATCGACCTTTGACACATCCCAAATCTAAGTCGATACACTTCAGAGGACCATGATCCTGAGTTTTTCCCCTGAAGAATTCTTTGCTCGTCCATTTACCCCCCCATCAGCATGGCAATTTTGTCCTGCTCCCAGGACACAAATCATGCTCTTTAAGTTTTGTGACGAAAACCGACATCTGAAAGGGTAAATGAGGGCTTTAGGTTGGTAGGGTAAAGTTTCCCAATGAAATATGCTTGGGACAGCCCTTGTGACCCTGGAAGAGGGAGCAGCTGCTTTATCATGATAGAAAAAATATTGTTCAGCACAACTTTCTTACCAAGGCAGTTTTCGATTTTCTGAAAACTTCTTAAAAACAAGCTTCTGTATTCGTCTTACATCTTTTAAGATGACTCCTTTGGAGTCCCTCAAAACACAGCCACCATGACCTGAGTTGACCCCCTCAGCCTTGAGCTTATCTTTTGACAGTTCCATTGACATAGAATTCATGCACCATACAATCCAATGGTTTGACTGCATTAAAAAGAATAGCGCAACCATCACCATAATCCATTGAGAATATTTTCTTCATTCTGATGTCCGTTATTATTAGCTCTCCATTTCCTGCAATCTCCCTTCCCACAACCCTAAGAATTTATCAATCTAATTACTGTCTCTATAGATTTACCTACCCTATATTTCTTTTTTTTTTTAAAGTAAATCATTTTATTCAGGGCTCTTACAGCTCTTATAACAATCCATACATCAATTATATCAAGTACATTTGTACTTATCTTACCATAATCATTTCTAAAACATTTCTATCTACTTGAGCCCTCTTTTTCCCCCTCCTTCCCCTCCTCTCCCACCCTCGTGAACCCTCGATAAGTTATACATTATTTTTATTTTCATATTTTACATTACCCACTGTCTCCCTTCACCATTTCTGTTATTTGTCCCCCCTGGCAGGGAGGGCTGTTGTACATCCATTATTGCAATCGGTTCCCCCCTTTTCTCCCTCCCCCCCCCACACCCTCCCCTTACCCTCCTGATATTGCTACTCTCATTACTGTTCCTGAGGGTTGTATCTCTCCTGGATTCCGTGTGTTGAGAGCTCTTATCTGTACCAGTGAACATGCTCTGGTCTAGCCAGATTTGTAAAGTAGAATTAGGGTCATGATAGTGGGGGAAAGGAAGCATTAACGAACTAGAGGACTATTGTGTGTTTCATCGGTGCTATACTGCACCCTGACTGGTTTGTCCCTTACTTGTGACTCTTCTTTGAGGAGATGTTCAATTGTCTACAGATGGGCTTTGGGTCTCCACTCCAATCCCCCTCGTTTACATAGAAATGGTTGTTTATTTTGGGTCTTCTGATACCTGATCCTGTCGATACTTTGTGATCACACGGGTTGGTGTGCTTCTTCCATGTGGGCTTCGTTGCTTCCCTGCTAGATAGCTGCTTGTTTAACTTCAAGTTTTTAAGACCCCAGATGCTATATCTTTTAATAGCCAGGCACCATCAGCTTTCTTTACCACATTTGCTTATGCAACCATTTTATCTTAAGCAGTTCTATCAGAAAGGTGAGCATCACATAATGCCAGTTATTAGAACAAAGTGTTAACACATTGAGGGAGTACTTGCATAGAAGCCCAATGTCTGTCAGCTACCTTAATACTTAAACTATAAATATATGTACACAGACCTATATCCCTATCATTATACATTAATATATTTACATATGTACATGCCTATGTTTATACCTCTATGAATTCCTTTTGCCTTCTACTTCTTTGCTCTATTTGCTTTTACATTCCTCCTGTCCCACTACCATTTTTGACTGTCATTCAGCTCTCTGTACTCTTCTTGGCTATATCGCACTTAGTAGAACCCCACCAGGAATTCTATGTCCTACTGGCCATCGATTTTAGATCTCTTGTTGTTCCCTTGCCCCTAAGTTTGTTGGCTCCTTCCGCCTTTTCCCCCACCTTCTCCTCTCCCCTGTCCCCCAAGAACCGTCGGTCCTGCTGTTTTCTCCTCAGGATTGACTATCCTACCTATCTTATGTAGACAGACATGAAAGAAAGAAGGAAAAAATAGCCTATCCTATATTTCATATAAAAAAACCATACCAAAAATAATAACAAGCAAAACCCAACCCAACAAAATCAAACACAGAAAACCCTCAGTTTAGAAGAAAGGAGAAAATAATAAGTCGAACAAGCTAAAAATGGGTCAAAAGGGAAAACAAATGGTAAGATAGTAAGTTTTAACCTACATGTATCTGTATACATCTTATGCATTCTGAGGATAAGAGTATTCATCGCTCTGGTCAATGACTGAAGAATTTCGACAGAGGCTTACTCCATGTGCAGGCTCTGCAAATGAGTTTGGGGCTTTCCCTGTCATCCACAGCCTTCTACAAACCAGGATTTGAGTTCTAGTACAATTGTTTTCTCTGATCTTGGATTTTATTATTTACAATCCTTGGATCACACAAGCTGGTGGGTCCTTCCGTGCAGACTTAGCTGACACCTTACTTAAAGTCTGCCTTGAGTTTAACTGGCCTAGCAGATCCCCTGAGAAGCTACTGTTTTGATTGGACTTTGCTTTGTAGATCATATTGGTAACGTCAAGACTCGTCCTGGTTATGATTTATTTCAGAGTCATCTTTATTCCACTTGATTTTGCTTCAAGGACTGGTGGAAACTATCAGCTCTTTGAACTAGCGGCTCTTCGTGCAATGCTGTTGGCACCCATCAAGCCCAAAGCTTGCTGAAGCAAGATGCTCGCTTAAAATTGAAAGTAGCACACCACGTGGGATCCCATCTTCAGTGACCATTACATGAATGGTAATTCTACAGTCTTCTTCCACCAGTGTCTAGACTTCTCCCATGGGTTCTCCCTTCCTCAAAGCTGCTGGTCTTCCCTCTCTTGTCTCATCTGTGAAGTCTCCACAGTCATCCTTAAGATGCTCGATCCACGGAAAATCTATTGTTTTCATGTAGGGCAGAATTCCCATATACTTGCTGCAAAGCTCCAATGATTTTGGAAGATGCTTACTTTTGTTATAACTTTGATGTCTGCTCTGATACTTTTTTTGAAGGAATTCTAATAATTTAGGAAAATGTGTTACTGAGATAACTTGTTACTGAAATAATGAGATAACAAGATCACTTGACTGTAGCAGTCCAGCTGCAACAAGGTCCGGGGGTCCCTCAAGGTGGGTCACGGCGTCGGTGAGTGGGAGACAGAAACCACACGACTCAAAGGTTGTGGGTGACTGTTCCAATTTTATTCATGCAAAGCTTCATGTTATATATTCTTTTTCTTGGCTTAAAGCTTATGGCCTGAGGTCATACATCAGGAAATTCTCAGGCCACAAGACCATGACAAGTTACATAAATCACATCATGATTCTTGGTTAAAAATTAGTACATCTTGAAAATAACACTTTCTCAACTACAAGGGCGATAGACTTAAACCTTCTAACAATAACTGAGCACACTTCAACCAACTAGGGTGCATTGTTCTAACTATTAAATCAATAAAGCATTAATACATTTCATTATCAAAAATTACTTGACAGGCTTTGGCTGTTCTTTCTGTTCTTTCTTAGGCTGTTCCTCTAGGGCTTTCATTTCTTGTCCTTTCTTTTCCAGTAAGTTCACATAAATTAAACTCCAAAAAGTCTTTCTGTACCAAGGTATGAGTTGCCTCACAATAGGTAGCTTTGCTTCAGGACTTCAAACATCACAGAGGCTCTCTTCTTGCTAACCGTTCCATAAAACTTAAACTACTAAAAGGAACTTGTACACCTTCTTTGTAAATTATTCTTATGTCATTTTCATTACAAGCCCCTGTGTAAGGTAAATTAGTGTCAGGAGTTCTATTCTCTTTGGGTGATTTCCTGGAGGGGCATACCATATTCTACCCCCTATGCGGTAACCAATATAAGGAGGGGGGGAAACTGTGGGAAGAGGATGATAAACTGTTTCAGAGTCTTGCACAAAAGCTTCCAAACGAGCCTCTGAGATTTCTGTGGGTTTCGGTTGCAATAGCTCAGCCTGCTCAAGATCTAACATAAATTCCTTAAGGGGGATTACTGGCTTCCAGTTTCTAGTGTTATTATACAATACCCTTTGCACGCAGTCAGGACATGGATCGTTCAAAGCCATAGGAAGGGGAGTAACCTCAACTTCTGGGAAATATTCCTCAGTTGACATCAGTTGTTTCCCAAAAAGGGGAAGTGATCAAGATTATCAAGAACCAGAGAACAGCTACAATTATCAACAATGATATCAGGCCAATAATTCCAAAGGGTTCACGGGAGAGACCTTCCTTCCTGGAGATTTCTTTGAACGCTCCTCCTCCATGTGCTGACTTTGTCAAGGCCCATGGTTGGAAGTGGTCTCGGCACTTGACCACTGGTCATAGAAAGACATTTAAACATGCTTTGTTTGGAGTAAATGCATATGTGTAGGAACTGGAAATTCAGTAGCAATATTCTTCGACTCACTTTCATATAGAACATTTTCTTTTTTTGTACAGGAGAAAGAAAGTTCAGTTCCATTTCCCGCTGTCTGGATTGACACCTACTACACATAGCCAGTCCATTTTCTTAGACTCTGTCTTCAGTAATTTACTAATCTGTCTAGGGAGAGAAATTTTCACACAGTGATCTATAATAACAATAATTTTTTTTAATGAAACTCATTGCCATTGAGTTGATTCCAACTCAGGGCAACCATATAGACCAGGGTAGGGCTGCCCTTGTGGATTTCTGAGACCAAAACTCTTCACAGGACCAACAAGCCTCACCATTCTCCCATGGAGGGGCTGGTGGCTTCAAACAGCTGACCTTTCAGGTCGAAGCCCAGCATGTAACTATTCTGCCACCAGGGCTCTGAGTCACTGCTATTTATTGAGCAACCACCAAGTACAAGGTACCTTGGAGATTTAAAAATGTTGCCTTAATTTCTTATCACAATGTTTTGAGTGTCAGAATGCTTTTTGCTATGAGCATTAGAAAATCCCACCATGGTCATTTAAATAGGTAAGGGAATATTTTCTCTCCATAAATAGATGTTCGTGTTTGGACATGTATGCATGTGCGGCCCAGTCAAGGTCATGATGAAGAACTGGGATTGCTCTCTCTTCCTGCTCCATCACCATGATTGTGGATGTGTGTGCAATTCCTCTTTGCAGCCATAAAATAGATCCTGCACCTCCAGAAAGTCCATCCAAGTTCCAAGCAAGAAAAGGAGGACATGAGGTAAATGGAACAAGAACAAAGTGCTAAAACCATCTCCTTGTCAGACAGTGTAGCTTCTTATTCTGGAAGACCCTCCGGAGGGTCTGCCTGCATCTCATTGGCCAGAGCTGTGTGTGTCACATCTACCTGCGCACGAGGTTGGCAATGCACGTTTCTCACGAGCCTAGTTTACATGTACTCATGCAGCTGAAGCAGAGTAGAAGGTCCGCAAATTAATTACAATCAAGGTTTAACTTTGTAGGTATCCTGGTACATGTAAGCGAGGCTTGTGAAAAAGGCTTGGCGGCTATAACTCACTTCAGGGACATTCCATGAAAAATAATACATTTCTCCTGAAACACAACCTAAAAATTGTATAGGCAGTCATCTTGATGCCATGCCCCCTGACGATGTGATCCAGTGCCATCTGCATCCCCAACAGGCACGTAGTGATGCTGCTGGCAGGTCACATTCTTCCCTTAGCCACGAACCAAACCCCCGAACTTTGAGATGAAACCATGAAAAGCAGATCAACACAAACCAGCTCTATTCCTGGCTCTTAGCATTAGTCACGAATAGTCTTTGGACAAGTCTTTTCAAGCTCTCAGACTCAGTTGCCTCATCAGTCAAACAGGATGAAAGATACTGAATGGCTTCTAGTCAAGGAATCCTGGTAGTGCTGTGAACTAGTTGGGCTGCTAACCATAAGGTCAGTGGTTCAAACCCACCCAGTACTCCTTTGGAGAAAGAAGAGGCTGCTCCCAGAAACCTTGTACAGTCACTATGACTTAGAATTAGGGTCGCTTATGTCTTTTGGGTACTGCACTCCAGTCACATGAATTGGTTTTCATTGTTGCCAGCATTTTTAGACACTAATGTATGGTTACATTTACAGTTACTAATTTTGTCAATTTTGGGGTGTATTTTAGCTATAATATTGTAATAATTAGTATTTTGAATCTATATCAATAACTCTCTTGGGAATGAAGTAGTAATTAAAGGAAAACTTGGAGAAAAAAAATGGTTAAGGCTTCCGGCCAGTTACTAATAATGTTGAATTACAATCTTTTTTTTTTTTTAACTTTTCTTTTTTTTTAAAATTTTTTTTATTTTAACAATTTATTGGGGCTGATACAATTCTTTTCACAGTTCATACATATACATACATCAATTGTATAAAGCACATCTGTACAGTCTTTGCCCTAATCATTTTTTTCTCTTTTCTTCTTTTACATTTTATTAGGGACTCAAACAACTCTTACCACAATCCATACATATACATACATCAATTGTATAAAGCACATCCATACATTCCCTGCCCCAATCATTCTCAAGGCATTTGCTCTCCTGAATTACAATCTTGTTGTAATTCAATATGAAAAGATTTTACAAAGCAGTTTAGTTGTTAGTATTCATATAATCAAAACACAACAAAACTTGTGTTATATCTAATCAATTTATAACTGTATTTACCAAATATTATTTGATATTTGAAATGGAAAATAAATTTATATGTAAAACAACTATTGATTATGAAACTTTGATCACTAAATAGAGAAATTGACAGTTTAAAACTTGGAGCGGAAGAAATGCTTTCTTTACTGATACATATTTAGCAATATATCGCAAAATCTTAAATTCAGTTTCTTAAAATTTTAGTGTTTAAATATTTTTGTTAAAAGCATCACTGTCTTGCAAATATATCTGATTTTAATGACATTTTAAGAGTTTAAGTTCAAATTATGGTTTAAAACGTGACACGTTTACCCTCGAAAGGACTAATATATACAATAAATTTAAATCTTATATTTTTATATTGATTTTTCCTATCCTGTGCTAGTTACATAATCTGGCACCAATTTGGGAATTGAGAGGATTGAGAGTGAAGGGTTGGAGTCGTCTGTCAATTGGGTCATAGCCAATGAGGTCTCTGTGTAGGTATGGCCTTTGCTTGAGAATCCTGGGAACTCCTGTTTTTTCCTCCTTGGAGGCGGGAGACACGGTCTCTCTCTGCTCACTTCCTGCCAGACATCCCTGAAGAGAAGCCACATGGTCCTACTCTGATGCATCCAGAACCCTGGACCTGGAGAAGCCACATGGAGACCCCTGACAGCACTGAGATGCTTACAATGCCAGTGGATCTACAAGACTTCCCACCCACTGGCCTGTGATCTTCCTGCATTCGGCATCATTGCATGTGTTTTGTGAGTCTGGAGAGGCCTTTATAGATTGGTGTCAGTCATATGGGCTAATATTGGATTTATGGACTTGATCTGGACTGGGCTAGAATGTTTTCTCAATGTTCAATTGCTCTTGTATATAAAGCTCTTACTTACACACATAAGTGTGTCTATGAGTGTGTATCTCTAGTCTACCCAGACTAACAGCCCCCCAAATATTGCCCTTTTATTATGTAGGAATATTATTTCATGTCCCACGAAGTGCACAAGTAAGAGAGGCCAAGTGGCTGCCAGCAATGGAAAGAAAAAGAGGCAGGAATTAAATCATTCAAAATGCTTGTTGAATCCATTCATCCAAAGCCAGTGCTCCTCAGGCTGCAGTGGAGAAAAGCTGCCTCTTTTTCTGTGAGCATGCACCCTGCAGCAGAGCCCAGAGGGAAGCAGCAGCCGTTGAAGCAGAAGAGAGTGCAGAGAGCCAGGGTGCTGTAAATGAGGTGAGTGAGGCCCAGGAACCAGCCCTTAAACTTTGTAGGATGTGTCTTTCAGGGAGATACCAGTTCTAGATCATTCTGGGGTTCGAACCACCAAAAGGGTAAGTGCTTCTTCCAGCACGATAGCAAGGCAAGAAGCAAAGGCCAAGGAAGAGGTGCATCAGTTTTCCAAGGAGCCGTTTCCCGGGGAAGGCGGTGCTGGATAACGAGAAAATTCTGTGTTCGTGGATGGTTTACTCGCTCGTCCGAGATCGCCCCCGGCCCCAACCCCAGCTTGAGTTTGTAAATACCCTGGCAAACCCTGTGAAGGAGAAACTTGTCACAGATAGAAAGTCTGTGAAGCACGAGGGGACCCTGATCAACAGCACATCTGACCTGTCACCTGCTGACCAGATGCCCGACGCGAGCAGATGTGTAAACACCCGTAGCAGGGAAGTTAGGGTGAAAGAAGTCTTTCTAGGATTGTCCCCTTTGAAGGGTGGGGAAGCTGCTGACCTCCGGTCCGCTGTTCTTAGGGAAACGTACTAGACACCATGGTGCCACGCTCAGGGTTATGACAACGCTGCCACATGGCTGGAAGCCGGAGGAGCTCAAGCTATTCTTGAGGAAAAGAAAGGTATTTATAATGGACGTGTGGACCATTCACCTAACTTATGCGGCCGACCCTCTTTGACCGAAATTGCATCATATGATATATATATATACATATTTTTTTCATATGTGATATGTTTAAGGAACTCATGAGACAGTGTTGTCTCTCTTGGCTGCTTCCAGCCATCGATGGGAAATGCCAATTGACCACACCGGAGCACCCTGAAGAGGCCATCGGTGCCATGCTAGGGTGCCGCTCGTCATGCTGCCAGTGAGTGTGTAGTGTCAATAGAAGCGCTTGGTGACCCACGTGAATATTTGGACCCAAGAGGAACTGACCTTGTGCCTGCTACCTGTAATTTCACCTTCCTGTGCTACGTGTCCTGGTGTGATGTGCTGCAGGTTAGCCTCACGCCGCGGCACCGGCAGGCTAAGGGCTTAACATTCAAGGAGGTGGTGGCCAA
This sequence comes from Tenrec ecaudatus, assembly GCF_050624435.1. Lineage (NCBI taxonomy): Eukaryota > Metazoa > Chordata > Mammalia > Afrosoricida > Tenrecidae > Tenrec > Tenrec ecaudatus. The sequence goes on along the minus strand of NC_134546.1, from coordinate 56,476,521 downwards.
GCCGGAGACACTAAGACATATTCTGCACTAGGAAGGCAGTCACCTAGCAGAGCATGCAAATGACTGGGCACTTTTTATGATCAGTCGACTGTGGAACTGCAGTAGAGAGGAAAGCCAGGTTCGAGAAGAGGAAGGCAGGGGGTGAGGAGCAGGCGAGCGCTGCGGGGCTCACTCTGCAAGAAGAAAATCAGAGGCCGATGCCTTCCATGCTGAACTCCTGACCGGATCAGGGCCATCGAGGAAGCAGCGGCGTGTTGGAGGCTATTCGGACGAAGAGGCCCAGACCTGCCGGGTGGTCCTTCCAAGACGGCCCACGTTTGAGGCTTGGCTAGTGCAGCTTAGTTGCAGGCACCCCCCTCCCCCTTTGTTGGTGGTGGTTGGCAGATCTTCCAGTCTAAGACAAGTGATAGATGGGAAAATCACGGGGGCCGTTCCAGTGTGGGCAGCGGCAATGACACGAAGGAGCCCCAGGTGAGTTTGGGGCACTCAGCCAATCACTCGTATGGAAGTATGCTATTAGGAGCCAATCAGAGCCTCTCACTGCCCTTTCTGAACAGGATGTGTCCTCCAGCTCTGGAGCTGTACTATTTCTCCCCCTCGCCCCCGCTCCCCCTCGTCAGAGCAGGGGTTCTGAGTCAGTCATGGGGCAGGGGGGGGGCGGTTGAGGCAGCCTGGAGCACCGCACTCCGCCACTTGGCTCAATTCCCCTCTGATTACCAGCCTTTCAGTTAGCAGTGTTCTTCCCTTGACCATCTGGGTTCTAGACGACAGTTCTCCCAGGCATCCAGACTGTATATGTCATGGGCTGAGGTTCATTCTTCCACCTTGGCTGTCGCACAGTCCCCCCCCCCCTTTCTGCATTTACCACCTCTTCCTTTATACCCCAGCGACCAATGTAATTCATGTGCTGTCTAATTTGCTTTCCTGGAACTGTGATAATGTGCTGAAGGTATCTCAAAGCCTTTCACAGTAATTACTGGGGAAGGCTTGGAGAGCATGAACTGGGCTTGTGGAGTGAGCTGTAATCTGGCCCTCGGACGCTCAGATATTAAAACTCTCTCCAACTGTGCCTGCTCTCATTTGCGTTTCCACATTCTCAAGTTAGAGGGCCTTTCAGTTGATTGAATAATGGGTTAATGGAATCCTCTCTCTAATTAGATCCAGATTGTCTCTTTGTGAAAGTGAACACTTGACGCTCTCTATCTGGATCATTCTAATTGCATTCTGAGGGTGCCACGGGGGGTGGGGGGGCTGCATTGAAGACAAAACTGTCCTGTATGAGGGTAGAAATTCTGTGTGAGGGAAGAGAGGGACAGGCCTGGGAGCAGTTCAGGGGCTCAGACAGCAGCAGTCAGGTTCATGGACTACAACAACATAAGATTCAAGGGACCTGCTGTCTTGCTGACCACTGTATACCCTGTGCCCAGAGCAGCGGTTGCCATGAGTCTCAATTCCGGCCCATCGCCTTGGATAATGAACAAATGAATGAGGGAAGTCTACACAGCTGATACACCCCGTGGGATCGTCTGGCAGGTCAAAACAAACACATTCACAGTGCTATAGGATTTCAATCCCATATTCCCAAATAAAGGACTCTCGTCCATTGAACATAGAACATGAGAGAGTTCCGGACATAGGTTGTCATCTTGCTCCAAATATCTGCTCTCATCGGGAGCCTTCTGTTATGACCGCATGGTCTGTCTGCTCAACAAATTCTATGTTGCGCGAATCGTCGTCATCTCCCTACCTCGGTTACGTTACTTACCAAAAATGCTCTCCTATTACAAACGCTAACCAAACCCACTGCCTTTGAGACGGTCCCAACACATAGCAACGCTCCAGGGCAGAGTAGAAGTGCCCCCCGAGGATGCCAAGGCTGAGATCCTTGTGGAAGGAGAGTGCCACTTCTCCTGTAGGGCAGCTCATGGGGTCCGACCACCGACCGATCAGTTAGCAGTCAAGCACGTCAGCCACTGGGCCACCCAGCTTCCTTATACCAACAACAGCAAACCAAAATGATATCTCTTCCTCTAGCTCAGTGGTTCTCAACCTGCCTCATGCCGCACCCTTTAATACAGTTCCTCATGTTGTGGTGACCCCCAAGCATAAGATTATTTTCGTTGCTACTTCATAACTTCAGGAAGTTATGAATGCTACTGTTATGAATCGTCATGTAAATATCTGATATGCGGGATGTATGTTCATTGTTACAGACTGAACATAATTAAAGGATGGTGATTAATCACAAAACAATATGTAATAATATATTGTGAAATATTTATTTCTATTTATTTATTTCTAATTACAAATACATGAAATTTTGTCTCGAACCATGGTGTCACATGGGTAACAGTCTTAATATAATATGTTAATATGTGTTTTCTGATGGTCTTAGGCGACCCCTGTGAAAGGATCCTTTGACCCCAAAGGGGTCGCGACCCACAGGTTGAGAACCACTGTGCTAGCTGCACATCTCAATGCTTACCTCTTACCTTAAACAAACAAACAAAAATGTTGCCTCTAACTCTAATCTGCATCTTTCACTGCAGAGAAAAGTTCTGTTTCATGGCGGGAAAAGTAGTGAAGACTTGTGGATGTTTCCATTACAGATGCTGGAACCTAAAAAATCACCAATACTACCTTTCAAAGTGCATAGCTGATAGGTGTAAGATAGCTGTATATTTTGTTACAATGTATAAAAACAACACTACCAAAAGTGCACAGCCGAGCTTGCAAGAAATAAAAGTGAAACTTCAGTGGCCGGCAGTGAAGATGGAATTGAAAGCCCGAGTTGTAAGTGGAAAGCCGACATGTGATTTGGAAAGGGCTGAGAGTGTGGGTATGGAAAGGTGAGGATATTGGTAACCTGGGGCTTGAATTATGATGCCTGTAGTGGGGGTACACGAGGAGGCCTGGAGCACCCAGGAAGGGGATCCCCACATAAATCTGAGACCCTGGAATGGACTGAGGGTTTTAGTTGGAAAGGTCAGTCATTTTGTTTGGGTCCCCCAAGAAGCACAGACCTTGAAGCAGGGTTCATAGTGCAAGTGGAAGGGGCCCCCAGGGGAACCAGTAGGGGAGTGGAAAAGGGAGAAGTCAGGACAAGCAGGTTCCTGGGACCCCGAAGAGATCATGAGAACCCTGAGTCACCAGGTCCTGCTGAAAGGTGTTCATAGCCCCAGGGTACGTCATTACCTGAGAGCGTCCCTGGGCTCTTCCTCCCAGGCATTCTGCCCTTTCCTGCTTCTGGGCAGATGGAGAGAAACCGCTCCGACAGAGTCACAGGTCCTCTCAGGAGTCTGTTCTCAGGTGCAAGATAGGGCGTGTGCCAAGCAGCTAGGGCAGGGCATTGACTGCGGCAGTTCTGGGCACAGCTCAGATCCTTCTGTGTCCCCTGTCCACCTCACTCAGCCCTAATCTTTCGAGATGGTGGTTGGTCACAATTCTGAGCAACAACGGGGCGGATTGAAGAAGGACAAATGGAAACCTGCTGCCGGTCTGCTGATGTAGATCACTGGCCTGATTGGGGAAGCCGGGCCTTCTTCCAGGAGGGCCCTGGGCCCGAGGGTCTCATGCTCTTTTCAGGCCATGGAGATAGTGATTACCCACTCACGGGGAACATGAGGCTGGAAGTACCGATAGATGCTTCGGGGAACTCGCTAAGCGTCACTTACATCCCCCTGCTCCTGTTTTATTGCGGCAACACTATCTCCTCATCATGTCAGTTGCGGTGGCATTGACCCTGACTCATGGCAGTCTGTGTGTATCAGTGGAACTGGCTTCCTTGGGGGATTTCCCTCTTGGCAGCTCTCTCTCTCTCTCTCTCTCTCTCTCTCTCTCTCTCTCTCTCTCTCTCTCTGTGTGTGTGTGTGTGTCTGTCTGTCTGTCTGTCTGTCTGTCTGTCTGTCTGTCTCGGGGAAGCATGTAGTGGGATAACCCCATGGAGCCCTCAGTACAGTAAAGAATGGAAGAATCCTGCCAATACCTATGAAGGTGAGCTTGGATATAAATGAAGTCTTCTGCCAGCAGCCTGCAGCTTCATATAAGACTCTGAATCAGACCCCCAGCTAAGCCTCTCCTGAGGGCCTGGCACTCAGAGACTGTGAGATAAAAATCATTTATGACTTCAGATTGTTATATTTGGGGAAACTTTGATATGCAATAATAGGCGACTCATGCACTTAACTCGGGCTACTTTTCTCTCCACAAAACTTTGATAAACAGGGGTACTGACCAAACTTCTGCTCAGCAGAATAATTTCTTATCTTTGCTACCTTGGGTGGACCCATAGTGGGGCAGCGGTCAATTATGAGCTGGTAGCAACATATCAAGGCATTCTGTTCATGACCCAGCCTCTGCTTTTTCTCCAATTACGTTGGCTGGTCCTTAGGAATGTCCCATGAGGACTTATCTCTGAACTGCGGGAGAGGTGTTGGTTCAACAGAAGTAGGTAGCGTGGAGGTTTGGGACACCTGAGAGTAAAAATTGTTTTTGCGGTCCAGTTTTGCGGGGACCCAATTTCAAATGTACCAGTTCTGCCATATGATGGATTTCTGCTGAGCCTCTCAAGCTTATCATTTAATGGGTGTAACAGGATCTCATTTCTGAGGGTCAGATCCAGTCTCATCATCACCTGAAGCCCGTGGTCATGTACTCAGGCTCTACCAGGGCTCGCTGGCATCCAGGAGCTGTTGTGGAATGATGGATGGCTTTCGGCTGCAGACAGCATGGCCTTGTGCTGCCCCTCTCACATAGCAGAACTTGCCAGAGAGCCTACTCGGCATCCTTATCTACCCCAGGTACACCCAGCCCCAACGACTCTGCTAGGCGATGAGCCAAGTGGCAGGGTATAGTCGGAGCCTGCTGAAGAGCCCCCGCTTACTCTGAGTACAATAAAAAACTAGCAGCCATTCAATTCATCTGCAATGGGTTCCACAAATCCACAGAGCCCTACAAAGCACTGTGCTGCTTCTGTTAGTGGTGAAAGGCATGAGACACAATAGGTTGTCTGTTGCCTTGGAAGGCACATTCCAGCATGCTGCAGGGAGCTGGTACCTAAAAATTTCACTCGTGTAGTCTCATCGTCTACCTGCCTGGAGTCATTGCCGACTCATAGCGACCCTCTGTGGGTTTCCGAGACTGTAACTGTTTACCGGAGTGAAAAGTCCAGTCGTTCTCCCGAGGAGCTGCTGGTGGTTTCAAACTGCTGACCATGCGGATCCCAGCCTGAAACCTAACCACTAGACTGCCAAAGCTCTTCTCACTAGTGTAGTAGGTCCCTGAATGTTTGTATTCACTATGGGTTAGAATCAATTCAAGGCAATAAGTAAGTAGCCACTGTGCCAGGTCCCCATGGGTCAAGGTCCCTTCATTTCCATATGGCCTTTCTATTTATCATAGCAATTATGCATAATAATTATCTATATTGTCTCTGACGGGTCAGTGCTGCCACCTGACCTCCCCCCCCCCACCCCACCATAATCCTATCATCTCCTTGACCAGAGGGAACCCAGTTCCATAGCAGAATTTCTCACCGTAAACCTTGGCCTCTAGAGGGCAACCATTACTGAGCCCCATCACTAACCTATTTTTATTATTATTTTAGTGAACGAGGTGTCTGCTAGACTTTCTTGGGGACCTTAGTGAGCTAGAGAGTTCTCTGGTATTATAGAGTAGATCCACTCTGCCACTTACCTTTCTGAGGCCCTTGCCTCCCTCATCAATAGTCTGCCCAGGTATCTGCCCACATTCTCCATAGACCCGCCATGCTTCCCGGTAACATTCGAGCAGCACCTAGCTGCCGACATCTTTGCAAGGACGTTAAACTGAAGTCATGGGAGGGTTTCCATGCCCACACATCTTTCCTAGCCAGCCTTCGGAATACGGAGGGCCAAGTAGTTAAGCACATGGCTGCTCGCATATGGTCAGCAGTTCGAATCCACTCTGCAGAAGAGAAACGTGGCAGTCTGCTTCCGTAAAGATTACACCCTTGGAAACCCTTTGGGGCAGTTCTATTCTGGCCTATAGGGTTCTATGAGTTTCTATACAGGGTTCCATGAGTTTCTATACAGGGTTCCATGAGTTTCTATATAGGGTTCCATGAGTTTCTATATAGGGTTCTATGAGTTTCTATATAGGGTTCCATGAGTTTCTATATAGGGTTCTATGAGTTTCTATATAGGGTTCTATGAGTTGAAAGCAGCTCACCAGCAGTGGATTTTTCCAGTCTTACATTTCAACCTCCTTCACCCTACAAGCCAAACATCCAGTGTACAAGGGGATATCCTCCCCTCACCCAAAAATACCCTACCAAAAACAATGGAGAAAAGCTCAGGTGGGCGGAGCTTTCCAAGTACACATTTTTCCCCCTAGGTGAGCAACTCACTCTGAGTTAGTGCACCCAGTAGCATTGTCTGAGAAGGGTCTCTCTCACAGTGAATTTTTTTCCTTAAAAATGTTTCAACATTTTCACTCAGGCATTTTTTGTTTTGTTTTTTTGTGATGATTGATTGAAGAGAACAGTGTGAGGCTGTGAAATTTTGTTCCCTGCTCAGGAAAAATGGCACAGAAACTGTTGTGATGTTGAACACAGTTTACAAGGGCAGTGCTATGGGAAAAACCCAAGTGTATGGGGGTTTTCTCATTTCAAAAAAGGTGAAATGTTGACTGAAGACAAACCTGGTTCTGGACGTCTGTCAACTCCCTGAACGGATGAAAATGTTAACAAAGTCCGTGCACTTGTGCTCAAAGACCGATGACTGGCCATTGAAGCGATGGGGAATTTCTCCGCACTATCTTGGAGCTTGGTTCAGCTAATTTTAATGGAAGATTTGGAAATGAGAAGGGTTGAGTTGTGCCTTGGGTTCTGACCAGGAAAAAGAGCATCAACTGGAAACATCCCATGCTTTGAAAAAACAGCTCTGAAGCAATCCAGACCTTTTTCCCAAGGTCATTGCTGGTGAAGAGACAGGGTGCTATTCTTATGACCGCAAAGCAAACATCAATCAAACCAGGGGAAGACACCATTGTCACCTCACCCCCAAAAAACGCATCAAGTGAAATCAAAGATCAAGAGCTGCTCATTTATTTTTTGATATGAGGGGGATAGTGCATTTGTAGTTTGTTCCACCAGGTCAGACTGCTATTCAGGGTTTCCATTTAGAGGTTCTGAAAAGATAGCACGATAGTGTGTGACGAAAAAGGCTTGATTTGTGGCAGATGGGGAGTGGGTTTGCGACCATGACAATGCACCTGCTCACACAGCCATCTCAGTGCACCAGGCTTTGGCAAAAACAGCATGCCTCTCTTGCCCCATGCACCTTACTCACCTGACCTCACTCTGTGAGACTTCTTGTTTCTGAGAATGAAGAGGGACATGAAAGGCCAGCAATTTGATGACTTGGAATAAGTGAAGCAAAAAAATGAGGGAGTGAGTTAGTTAAGGTTTATTGTGCCAACCTGGCCGATAAACACCTGTGGAGTTAATTGAAGGGTGGAGAGATAAATGGCTTGATGAGCCTCGCCTTTCTAGTTCTCGGGTCTCTTGATTTGTGATGGTCGGATCAGGGTGCATCTGTCTTAGCCAGTTCCCTGCTTCAGTTGGCAAGGCTCACTTCCTGCAAGATATCCTCAAGGAGAAGCTGCATGGACCTACCCCGATGCAGCCCTAGGTGCTGGAGCAGCCGTGTGGAGACCCCTGCCAGCGCTGTTTACACATTCACTGACTTGGCTTTCCTCCTGCAGTCGGCATCATTGTGTGTGTTTTGTGAGATGGAGGAGGACTTTGTGGATTGGTGTTGGACATATGGGTTAATGGGTTAATATTAGACTTGTGGGCTTGGGCAGCACTGGGTTGGATGTTTTCTTGATGTGCACTTACCCTTTATATAAAACTCTCTCTTTTACATATGAGTTTCTGTGGATTTGTTTCTCTTAAGTACCCAGACTAATACCGGGAGGTACTGTCAACCATCCAAACAGATGAGTTTGAAAATGTTTCCAAGAATGGAATCACAGATTTGACAAATGTATTAAGTGTAATGGAGAGTGACATGGTGAAGGTGATAGGTCGTTTTGTTAAAAAAATTTAAATACATAGCTTTGAAAAGAATTCAATTTTTTTTGGTTCCCCCTCATCAGTTTTCTCACATATTCCCCATGCTCTTCTGCTTTTTTGGTGAATGAAAAACAAACCTCACTGCCACTGGGTAGATTCCAACTGAGAGCGACCTGGCCAGACAGGGTAGAACTGCGCCTGGGTTTTCTGAGACTGTAACTCTTTATGGGAATAGAAAGCCCTGTCTTCCTCCCAAGGAGCACCTTGGAGCTTCAAACCACTGACCTCATTGTTAGCAGCCCAACTTGTAACCAGTCTGCCCCCCGGGGATCTTTTGGAGAATAATCTCTCTTGCTCCCTAGTAAGGAGGATTCTTCCTTACACGAGTCATGTCGAGACCTGGCCCTGATTATTTGTAAAGAAGCAAAGAGGAGTCCCAATGGGAGGCTGCTCCCCTAGCAGCAGAGAGCAGCCCTGCGGACTCAGAGGGCCGTGGGTTCTCTAAGGCATCGCCCCGTGTTTCACGATCGCAGGTCCCCGTGCAACAATCTTAGCTGACCGGGGCTCTCCGCTCAGCACAGGGGACTTGTGAGAGTTGACTGGATTTATCTTCCTTTGCAGCCTGGCCAGTCTTACCATCAAGTCTTGACCTGATTTTTCGTCGAATCTTTCCCGTAGCTGCAAGCCATGGGAGTAGTCGTAACCATCTCCATGACAGCTCTACGGCTTTGCCATTGTGTCCTGACTTGGCAGTACATTGACACGAACACCTCCCGGCCCCTTTTTATTTCCCTTCAGAATTACTATGGTAGTTAACAATGCCTGCCAGCCAGCCAGCCAGCCAGCCAGCCAGCCAGCCGTCTGATTCCTGGTGCCTTCGTGTGTGCGAGTGCTGGCGCTACTGCATAAGCTTCCCCTTCCAGGCGCTACATAAGGGCTTTCTGCATTGTGATGCTCCGGCATGACAGCTGCTAGCACCATCCCATCATCCCCTGCCCACAAGCCACCACCTGGCTACTAAATACCCCTACTCCTCACCTACTATTCCCAACACTTTGCATTTATGGCAATAGTACAAAGAAAACAACAATAATGAAAAAAAACCCAAACTGTCCAGCTCTTTTGCTAATTAGCAATGTGTGTCTGGCAGCAAAAATGCTAACGTGCGAGGCAAGAGTAACATGCCTGTGATGGTTAAGGATCTGTGTCCACCTGGTCGGGCTGGAATTTCCAGTGGTTTGGTAGTTATGGAGTTACATATAAACTATATATAATAATGGCGGGGCCCTGATGGTGTAGTGATTACACATTGGGCAGCTAACCATAAGGTCAGCAGTTTGAAACCACCAGCCACTCTTTGGGGGAAAGAGGAGGCTTTCTACTCCTAAAGAGTCCCAGTCTCAGGAACTCACAGGGGCAGTTCTACTCGGTTCTTACAGGGTTGCTATGAGTCAGCATCGACCTGATGGCAGTAAAACGATGGTGCAGTCATCTTCCAGTTGGTAACCTTATCTGATCACTGTCCATTCTCATGTATTAGCCCATTTTCACATGACCACGTGGTCTTTGGAAACTAATCATATTGATAAGGGATGCGTGAGGGTAGTACAGTTTCTGATCCTAAATTCACTTTGGGCACAGGCTTTCTTTCTTTTTAATAAATCATTTTATTGGGGCTCTTACAGCTCTTATAACAATCCATACATCAATTGTATCAAGCACATTTGTACGTATGTTGCCATCATCATTTTCAAAATATTTTCTTTCTGTTTGAGCCCTTGGTATCAGCTCCTCTTTTTTCCCTCCCCCCACCACCCTCCCACCCTCATGGACCCCTGATAAATTATAAATTATTATTATTTTCATATCTTACACCCTCACTGTCTCCCTTCCCCCACATTTCTATTGTTTGTCTCTGTTGGGGGTGTGTGTGACAATTCGTCAGTCATTGTAATAGGATCCTATTTCTTCCCCTTCTGCCCCACCTTTCCCCTACCCTCATGGTATCACTACTCCCATTACTGTTCCTGAGGGGTTTATCTGTCCTGGATTCTGTGTGTTGAGAGCTCTGATCTGTACCAGTGTACATGCTCCAGTCTAGCCAGATTTGTAGGGTTGAAGTGGGGTCATGTTAATGCGAGGGTGGGGGGTGTTATAGAACTAGAGGAGTGCTGTGTGTTCTGTGGGTGCTGGGCTGCACCCTATCTGTCTTGTTCTTTCCTTGGGACCCTTCTGTAAGGGAATGTCCAATTGTCTACAGATGGTCTTGGCATCTCCACTCCGACCCCTATCATTTGCATTGATGCATGTGTTTGTTTGGGGTCTTCTGATGGACACAGGCTTTCTTAGGGTAAGATAAAAGTTTGAAGTCATGTGGCTTGTTTGGGAGGAGATCCCAGGCCACAATGAAATGGAGACAGGAAAGAGAAACAATAAAAAGAAGGAAGTCAATAGAAGGTGCATGAATAACCAGATTTCTACTGTGTATACCTGAGAGTCAGCACCATTCATCCTATTCCTCATTAGCTAAGAATTAGTCCAGGGACCGTAACTCCCCAGCACTCTGGCTCATCTTACCCACATACCAAGTAAAAACTCTCACAGGTGTTTACAGTTTACAACTGGTTTGAATGAGACAGCAAATGCTGAGAGTGTGGGTGCATCACTGACAGCGTTTGCTACAATAGACAAGAAAGTAATCCATACACCTTTGTGTTAGTCCGGGTAGACTAGAGAAACAAATCCAGAGAGACTCATATGTGTATACGAAAGAGCTTTATATACGAGAGCAATTGAATATTGAGAAAACATCCCAGCCCAGTCCAGATCAAGTCCATAAGTTCGATATTAGCCCATATGTCTGATACCAATCTATAAAGTCCCCTTCAGATTCACGCAACACATGCAAAGACCGAATGCAGGAAGATCACAGGCCAGTGGGTTGAAAGTCTTGTGGATCCGGTGGCAGTGGAAGAATCTCAGCACTGAGGGGTATCCACGTGGCTCCTTCATCTCTAGGGCTCCAGCATAGCTCCATGTGTCTTCTCAACAGGAATGTCTCACAAGGAGTGAATGTGTGTCCTGCCGCCAGCGAGCTATTTATCTCCTTAGCACCTCCAAATGAGGTCATCAAGCTGCGACCTGATTGACGGGCTAAACTCCACCCTTTCACTCTTAAGTCTCAAACTGACAACAGATTATGTAACTACCACAACCTTTATCATTGTACACTCAGAAAGATCTCAAAGAAGTTTATCTTTCATTGCTTGGGCAGAAATGAACAAACCATCCTCAGCCCCAAATACAGTTATTAATACTCAGCAGTCAGCTTCAACTCAAAGTATCACATATAGCTATCCCGTGTACTTCTAGTCACCGGGGCTGGGTTCACAGTAGCCAAGATGTTCTTCCACAAGCCCAGTGCAATGTCATGCTAGGAGCGGGATCTCCATTCTGTGAGGCACAGTTTCAAGGGAAGCCAACAGTGTCGGTGTCGAGCATGAAGGGAACCATGGACAAAAAAGCAAAAATTAGAATACAGAAAAAGCCTTGGTCCTGCGTGACATTGAGTGAAGGGAATTAGAGTCCAACCAAGGAACGATGACCTTGAGTCCTTATACCTGTGTGATCTTGGGCAAGCTCCTCACCCTCGCCAGGCTTCCATGTTCTCATCTATAAGCTAATCCAAGAATTAGCCTTGAAAATTGGCTATGAACAGTTAGAAGCAATGTCAAGGAAATGTCTAGATCAGTGCGTGGAACATGGTAGGGAGTTAATCAATAAGTATCTCTAATTACCATCTCAAGGCACTGGATGAAACACCCTCGGGAGCTTGTAATGCCCTGGTAGGACGATCAGCCCTTTGATTTGTGAAGTACGGAAACTTACTGGCCTCTCAATGATTTCACTCTCATTTGGGGCTTGTGCCATCCATTCATCCCTGCAGCCCCTGCCTCTATAAATATAATGGGCTGACAGCCACCAGAGCTGGAGACAGCTCTTCCTGAGCTGGAGTTTCTGACAGCTCGACTTCCACAAGCTGTTCATGAGTTATTTCAAGGGACCCTTTCCTGTCAATCACTCACCCCAAGAAGGGTGCTGCCTGGGGATACTGTGCACCCAGAATCGTGAGAGAGGCTGGAAATCAGCACATTAGTTCATGGCCCACAAAAGGAAGCTGCGAGAAGGGATGTGATGCTAAGCAAGGAAAGGAGCAGTGACGTCACTGGGGCTGGTGTCAGCCCGGGTGGTGACTCTTGGTGGCACTGCCCCGCCGTGAACTTCTTACCATACCAGATCACACATCCCGTTAGTAGGGTTTGTTACCAATCTTAACCATATCCTAAATATGGGACCAATATAGCAGTAAATTAGGGTAAAGCTTGCATTTCTTAGATTACATGAAGACTAACAACAAAATTGTGCAAAAATATTTCTATGTTGGATTATAACACTGTTAGTTGCAACATTATCAGTAACCGAGAGGACGGCTCTTTCACATTTCTCCTTCTTTCCCTTTAAGTACTACTTTATTCTCACATTATTGAAGTAGGTTCACAAAGACTAGTGATCAAAATATTGAAGTGAAAACACTGCGAAAGTTGACCGAGTCAGCAACTATGAAAACACTCCCCACGACAAAAACAACAGCATGTGCTTGTAACACGTGCTTTAGCATGCTGGTAGCATGTGCAGGTGAAACCACGTGATTCAAAGCAGCATTGTAATTGGGTCATAAAGCCGGCTCTGCCCTGAGTGACTTAGAAGAGTCAAAAAGTTAATTAGCATAGAGATTTTGCCTTGGGTTTGGTTTTATTCTTTGGGCGATTACTTACATTTACTACTTACTATTGCCTACCTGGAGGCTGTTACAATTTTTTTAATTAGTATTTTATTGTGCTTTAGTCCTATTGATGCTTACAAGCTAGGTTTACCAAAACTATTTTGTTGCTATCATGAACTACAAGGGCATTGTTAGAAAAAAACAATCCGTTTCTGCTGAGACACTGCACTGAAATTTTGTAGAGTGATATTTTGGTGTCATGCCCTCCAACAGGGTCACCTAGTACAGTCAGTACCTCCAACACCCACCTACCTAAGGACACCAGGGGAAAGGCAATGCTTCTTAGTGCTCTTAACTCCCAAGAGCAGCCAGCTGCTGGTGATTGATCACCATCCAGTTGGCCTCCTACTCGTGGCAACTGTGCAAAACAACGCAATGCTGCCCGTCCCGGAGCCATTCCCATGCTCCGTGGGAACTGGGCAGTTGTGGGTCACGGGGTTTTCACGAATTGATTTTCGGAAGTGGCATCATCAGGGGTCTCTTCCCAGTGTGCCTGCATCTGGAAGCTCAGCATCCTAGCAACCCACGGGCCTCCACGCACAGATGAATGGTTGCGGGTGAGATGTATTAGAAGCAGGTAATGGATTTCCATCTTATAGGCAAAGAAACTAAGGCTCCGAGATACTAACTCATGTGCCCCATTGGGAAGGGGAGGAACTGGGAGTCGAACCTACAGCTCCTTGAGGCTGACTCCCCTCCAGTGTTCCTTAGCGATCTTGCTATTGTTATGGTGGAGTGAGAAGATGCTTTATCACATGATGGTTTACAACTCTGGACCTCGGACACTGAAGCCCAACAGCATGCTTGGATTACTGCACGACTGAAATGGCCCCCGCACACTTCCACACACCCCTTTGTGGGGAATGAAATGGTCTACCCCACGCTGAGTCTCACTTACTAAAAACATCATCCTGATTCAGAACGGCCTTTTGACGGAGGGGAAGAGGAGGAAGTCCACTTTGCAGACAGGGCTAGGAGGGACCTCATCCGATGTAGGAATACATCCGTGAGGCTGAATGTGGGTGCTCCCATCTGAACTGCTTAGCTGCAAGTCAGACCTCCCCCATCCACTCCCTGGCAGGAAAATGAGGCAGCTTTGCTGTCAAGATTGACAGCCCAGAAATCCTATATGGGGTTGCTGTCAATCAGAATCAATCTGATGGCAGTTGGTTTGGGTTTTTGTTCTGGTTCTTTTCTCTGACGTTAAGGGTAACCCTTTATGCACGGTGTGAAGATGCTCTATGCAATGAGGTGGACCCTTGAATGCACACAGGAATATGCCAGGCCAAGTCATCCCGGCCTCTTGCTCCTCTCTCTTCCTCCACATTTCCTCCTCCCAAATATATCTTCCTGCTCTCTAGCCCTAGCACACTGCCCTATAGCAGCAGCCTCGTCCTCCCTCACCCCCATCATTGCAGCAGGCCCACCGAGTCATTCTCCACACCGCTGCCTGGACCATCTTTCTGAAAGGCAAATCAGACCATGTCATCCCCTAGCTCCGAATCCCTCAGTCATTGCCTACAGGCGTTTGAGAAGCGGAACCCTGCATCTAAATGAAATCTTCCAACCGGAGCGCAATATGTAAAATAGATAAATGCCGAGATGCTCAGGTGCACTATGTGGACTCCTTAGCAAGGCACACGAGGTCTCCCTCTGCCTAACTGCTCTGACGACATCTCTTAACTCTATAGAAGCAGCATAGCTTGAAGGCTAATTTTGAAGATTCTAAAAGGCAAACTGCCTGTATTCAAACCTGGTGTCGCCACGGCTGGCTGTGCAACCTTGTGGGTGTGGTTTTACTTCTCTGTGCCTAGGTAACCTCGACTCAGTACAATGGGGCTAGGCGCACCTGGTGAGGTCATGTTGATCATTGGATGAGTTCTTACTTGGGAACCACTTAAAATAGTTCCAGGCACATAGCTTGTTGCTGTTAGGGGCCCCTGGCGATGCACAACAGAAGGAGAGGCACCCCAATTTTGGGGGAAGTAGATCCAAAGCACTTAGTAAATAGTACAGCTTGTGATTTTCCTTGTATCTCAACCCTGAGGGTCCCTTAATGTCTATAAACCCCAAACCAAGCAAACCCACACTGTTGAGGAGGCTTCCGAGGCTGCCATTTTTATAAGGGCTGGGCGGCCTCATCTTCCTTCCAAGAAGCACATGGTGGATTCTCACTGGTGACATGTCTGTAAACAGCCCTACCTTCAACCACGGCACCACCAGGACACCATACCTTTCTACCAGTTACCTGCATTATGCTCCATTACACTGCACACTGTATGTGTGAGCAGCTGGGCAGGCATGGAATCACGAGGCTCCTTGGGAAAGGAAGGGCATTTGTTGTGAGGACACAGCCATCAAGCAGCTGCCCAAGAGCCACACTAAAAAACAAGTGCTCCTTTTCCTGCGCTGGGTCTGTGTGAACCACCAGTAGTTTGGTTAAGTCTATTCTGACTAGACAGTACAATTTAGACTCTCTGGTCTGATTGGCTAAAACTAGACTGTAATGTCCCCTACAGGGAGTCATGGTGATGTAAGTCGTTATTCTTTGGGTTTCTAATCACAAAGTCAGCAACTCGAATCCAGCCTAACTGAGTTAGACCCTTCGTGTCCAGATGTTTCATAGGAAAACTATTGAACTGTCAGAAGGCCACGTCGGGGTGAATCAGATTCCATCCTTCGCAGGGCGGCTTTGCTTCTCTTCCTCGGGACAGGTGCTGTGGATTAGCATCAGAATCTCACATCTAGCACAGCACCTGGTGACCTCCACCTGGTATGGCCTCCTTCCTCCTTCTTTTGCCCTACACTCTTTTATTTACCTGTCAAATTTCAACTCAAGGACGACCTCCTCTGAGAACCCTTCCTTATTCTGTCAGGTACTCTCCTTACACATCCAGGGCCCGGGTACAGCCTCCATATAAAGGGCTGTCTTAGCTTCTGGCATTTGGCTGACAGCCATTTTTCTCCA
This sequence comes from Tenrec ecaudatus, assembly GCF_050624435.1. Lineage (NCBI taxonomy): Eukaryota > Metazoa > Chordata > Mammalia > Afrosoricida > Tenrecidae > Tenrec > Tenrec ecaudatus. The sequence goes on along the minus strand of NC_134546.1, from coordinate 56,460,654 downwards.
AGAGCTCCTGGTGTACCTTTAGCACCTGGCCCCCAGAGCTGCTCAATAAAAATTATTTATTGGCTCAATGGAGGAAATGCAGCTGTCCCATGCAATCAACGGTAAATTTCAGCCCCTATCTTATTTTCTTTGCCAAAATTGTATCTTTTCTTCAGAACAGGGACCAGTTGAAATGGAAGTGATGGCATAGATTTTGTCCTTATGACAGTTTTAAATCCCTACTAGGAGGCATAATAGTAGCTCACCTGCCTCCTGTTTTGCTGCTCTTTTTGGAATGGAACCATTAACTACCTGCTGCCTACAGATGACACCACCTTGTTTGCTGAAACTAAAGAGCACTCGAAGCACTTCCTGATGGAGAGCCAAGACTGCAGCTTTGGGTTTGGATTACACCTGAACATAAAGAAAGTAAAAATCCTCATCACTAGACCAGTAAGCAACCTCATGATCAACAGAGAAAATCTAAAAGTTGTCAAAGATTTAATTTTATTTGGATCCGCAATCAATGCCCACAGACAGAGCCGTCAGGCAAGCAACCAATAGATTTCACTGGGCGAATCAGCTGCAGAAGCTCTTTCAAGAGTTCAGAAGCAGAGACGTGACCTTGAGGACTAACGTGTGCCTGACCCAGACCATGGTCTTGGCACTCACTCCTTTGGATGCAACGACTGGACAATAGATAAGCAAGGCCAGTAGACTTAAAAATGCATTTCAATTACAGCACGAGAGAATAACATTGAACGTGCAATGGACTTCCCAGAACAAACAAATCTGCCTTGGAAGAAGTACAACCAAAAAATGCTCTTGAGAAGCAAAGATGGCAAGACTTGGTTTCAGGTACTTGGACATGTTATTGGGAGGGACCTATCTCTGAGAAAGGACATCATGCTTGGTAGAGAGTCGGTGCAAAAAGAGGAAGACCTTCAGGGAGATGGATGGACACAGTGGCTATAACAATGGACGTAAACATCACAATTGTGAAGATACGGCAGCATCAGGCAGGCTTTCATTCTGTTATACATAGAATCACTCTGAATCGGAACCAACTCTACGGCACCTAACAACAATGGGATGGAATGACCTTTGCAGGGATTTGTGCACACCTCCTGGTCTACCTGGGAAATACCTATTGATCTTGAACGATGCCTCACATCTTCCTTCCTCCGGGAACAGCTGGGACCACCTCCTCGTCCCCAACCACCATACTTCCTTCCGCCCAGCTCTGTGCATCCGAGGACAGAAGGGGAGCTTATTCGTCTCTGTTGTTCAATGCAGCTTGGATAGGAATTGTGTGCTGCTGACTTGACACCCCCTCATGGAGATCCTCACGGGTGGTAGAGTGTAGAAGTGGGCTCCACGGGGTTTTCCCTGACGGTGACATTTCTGAGCCGGGTCATCAGGGCAGTCTTCAGAGGCACCTCTGGTTGGTTTCCAACTGCCAATGTTTCAGCTAATAATTATGCACACAGACATTCGCAGATCAGAGTAGGCATTGAATAGGCGTCTGTTGAATGAATGAATGAAGGTAGAGTAAGTAGCTATCCCTAAAATATCAGAACATTCTCAAACCCTTGCTTCAGCTTAGTCTTTGCAATGTGATTTCCTTACTACAGACCTCATGGCTGCTGGTTCAGCTTGAAGTGGACACAATTTATGGCCCTTTCTGATCACTTCATGAGTTCCCTGAGCATAGTTCAGCTGGTTGACAGGAGTGAGGAATCCAAAAATATCTACTAATGTGCCACTGGTAGACACCTGAGGCCCATCATAACCCTTTCCAAAGTGGCTCTGGTGGGATAGTTTTGCCAAACAAGGTGCCAGGACTCACAGTGGGATGAAGTGCAAGATGTCTCTCCCTTCTCCAGTCTTTTTCATGCCTCTCCCCTCCTTCTCTACCTTTTTACTGGTTCCAGGTCTGACAAATGGCCATTATGCAAAATGCCAGGTGGCCTCCACAAGAAGTGTTTTTCAGAGCAAAGGAAAGTTCCTTCGCAATGCAGATTACTTCAAAACATGGGCTTCTCACACCATGCATGAAAATGAATTCCAGTGATCCGGGAGGGGGGATTGGAGAAGGAGGGGGGAAAATGAGGAGATGATATCAAGGGCTCAAGTAGAAAGAAGACGTTTTGAGAATGATGATGGCAACAAATATACAAATGTGTTTAACACAAATGGATGTATGTATGGATTGTGATAAGAATTGTATGAGCCCCCAATAAAATGATTTTAAAAATTCCAGATGCATTAAAAATCTAACTGTAAATGCAAACTATAGAGCTCTGAGAAGGGATAATAAGTAAAACCATGAGCTTTCACATGTACTCATAAAAATATTTCTTTAAAAGATTGAAAATATGAAACCAAAATGAATAGATTTGCTGTAGGTAAAGTTTGAAGACTGGGAGAAAGCATATGTGAGGTAGTTAGTTTATTGTGCCAACCTGCCGATAAACACATGTACAGGTAATTGAAGGGCGGAGAGATAAATGGCTCTGCGAGCCTTGCCTTTTTTGTCTCTTGCTCTTTGATCATCGGAACTGTATGCGGCTGCTTTGCTTGTTCTTTGCCTCAGTTTGCAAGCTACACTACCTGTGGGACACCTAACCCATGGACTGTGTCGCTGTAATTTGAGGTTCCTTCAAGACCTGCTTTGCCACACTATTGGAATTTACATCTCTGGAGCTAGGGACTGGAAGACCCTGTCATCTATCTGGCTGACTGTTGGTGAGCTGCCTTGCTTTTGGCTACCTGTGCCCAGAGAGCCTGAATTGCTCTACAGAGGACTACCCGGCGGCTCTCAAGACTTGAAAGAGTGCCAGTGTCTCACAAGTGTCACATGGGAGTGAGTTGAACTGAGTCATTTGTACTGCTTTATAATTTAATGAACTATTTAATTCTTATGTTATCTATCATTCTGTGTAAATATATATAAAATTATTAGCACTCTGGTTTTGTTTCTCTAGAGAACCCTGTCTAACACAATCTGCGATACAGTTAAAAGATAATGGATTAGAACAGATGAAGAACTGGTGCAAATGAATAACAAAGAGACAAATACTCCCAATAGAAAACAGGCAAGCATAAAAGGCCAGCATAAGGGGCAACAAGCATGGAGACGCATATCACAAACAATAGCAGAGCTTTATGATATTGGCACAAGGAGCCTTGGGGGCATATTGGTTAGACACTTTGTTGCTAACTGAAAGGGCAATGGTTCAATTCGATCCATTAGCTGTTCTGGGGGAGAAAGATGTGGGGATCTATTTCTCCAAAGATTGCAGCCTTGGAGACCTGTGGGTCGTGACCCCTTTGGGGAGTCAAATGACCCTTTCGCGGGGGATGTCTGATTCATAACAGTAGCAAAATTAAAGTTATGACATAGCAATGAAAATAATTTTATGGTTAGGGGATCACCACAACATAAGGAACTGTATTAAAGGGTCTCGACATTAGGAAGGTTGAGAACACTGCCCTAGGGGGTATTTATATTCCACTTTATGTGGTTGCCTTGAGTCAGTTTCCACTAAATGACATTAGCTTATTCTCTGGATGACACAAACAGTTAAGCATTCAGCTACTAACTGAAAAGTTGGCAGTTCAAATCCACCCAGAGATACATTGGAAGGAAGGCTACAGCCATGAGGATGGGGAAATAGATCTATGTGCATTTATTTATAGGTTTAGTATTAAGGTAGCAGATGGACATTGGGCCTCCATTCAAGTACTCCCTCAATGCAAGAATACTTGGTTCTATTAAGTTGGCATTCTATAATGCTCACCTTCCCGGCACAACTGCTGAAGACAAAGTGGGTGCATAACCAAATGTGAAGAAAGCTGATGGTGGCCGGCTATCAAAAGATATAGCATCTGGGGTCTTAAAAGTTTGAAGGTAAACAAGAAGCCATCTAGCTCAGAAGCAACAAAGCCCACATGGTAGAAGCACACCAGCCTGTGTGATCACGAGGTGCCGAAGGGATCGTTATCAGGCATCAAAGAACGAAAAATCATATCATTGTGTGCTCACCTCCTTGATACGATTGCTGAAGACAAATGAGAACAAAAAATGATATCATTGTGAATGAGGCGGGGGGGAGTGAAGTGTGGAGTGGAGACCCAAAGCCCATTTGTAGGCCACTGGACATCCCCTTACAGAAGGATCTCAGAGATTAGATGAGGCAGTCAGGGTGTGATGTAGCAACGATAAAACATGCAACTTTCCTCTAGTTCCTAAATGCTTCCTCTCCCCCGACTATCATGGTCCCAATTCTACCTTATAAATCTAGCTAGACCAGAGGATGTACACTGGTACAGATAGGAACTGGAAACACAGGGAATCCATGGCGGATGATCCCTTCAGGACCAGTGGTGTGAGTGGCGATACTGGGAGAGTGTGGGGTGAGTGGGTTGGAGAGAGGGAACCGATTACAAATATCTACATATAACCTCCTCCATGGGGGACAGACAACAGAAAAGTGGGTAAAGGGAGACGTCGGACAGGTCAAGATATGACAAAATAATAATTTATAAATTATCAAGGGTTCATTTGCGAGGGGGGAGCAGGGAGGGAGGGGAAAAATGAGGAGCTGATGCCAGGGGCTTGGGTGGAGAGTAGATGTTTTGAGAATGAGGGCAATGAATGTACAAATGTGCTTCACACAATTGTATTATGGATTGTGATAAGAGTTGTATGAGCCCCTAATATAACGATTTTTTTTAAAAAGAAAGAAAGAAAGACTACAGCCAAGAAAACCTCTAGAGCAGTTCTACCCTGTGACACCGGGGGGCAGGGTCACCATGGCGTGGCATGGCTTGATAGCAAAAGTTAAAATCAGATTGTGTCAATCTTGCAGAGAAGGCAGGGAAATGGAAACTTTGGCTGGTGTAGACAACAATGTAAATTAGTGCAACTGCATGGGGGGGGGAAAGCTCGGCATTTTATAGTGAAATTGAAAATTCACACATCAAATGACTCAGCAATTCTACTTTTAGGTTTATACCCAAGGGAATAACTCACACACGGTCACAAGGAACATTTAGGGGGGGAAATAGTAGTATCTCTTATTATAGTGAAACATTTGGGAAGTTTTTAAAAATGCTCTTCAGAATCTTTTTTATTCATCGCCCGGTGGCGTCGTGGGTTAATCGTTGGGCTTGCTATCTGAAAGGTAAGGAGTTCAAACCACTCTGCGACTCCTAGAGAGAAAGAGGTGGAGGTCTGCTTCTGTAGAGATTTTAAAAAGGGAGAGGGGAAGTAGAAAGCCCCATCTTTCTTCCACAGAGCAGCTGGGAGTTTCCCATCTGCCGACCTTGTGCTTGGCAGCCCCACTCATAACCACTCTGGCACCGCCTCAGGAAGGCTGTGGAGCTGGTCGGCTCTGTCCTGTAGCATCCTTATGGGTAGGAATCAATCTGATGCCAGTGGGTTAACCACCAGACATCACCTTCAACTCAAACCAGGTAAAATAGCCTCCCAAAGTCCCCCTTATTACAATACAGCAGGGCAAAACTAGAATGAGGGGAGAGTTTGCCTCAGTTCTTTCTAAAGATTGAGCATGTAATTGACAGCTAGGCTTCGATGGGCTCATTCTAATGGTTCTTATAGACCAATATATATATGTATATATATGAATTACCTGGGGATCTTGTTCAAATGTAGAGTCTAATACAGTTATATCTGGAGCAGAAATATACAAGGGGATACCCAGGAAAAAAAAAACGGATTTTTTTTCTCTCCCCAAAGCCATGTATCTAATTTAAAAAACAAACAAAACAACTGTATCATATTCAAAGTATTCTCTATTGCCCTTAATACATTTGTCAAATCTGCAATTCCATTCTTGGAAACAGTTTTCACACTCATCTGTTGGGATGGCTGGCAGCACCTCCCTCATTGTTTTCGTCACCTCTTCTAAGTCGCCCATTCACTGTCCTTTCGTGCCCCTCTTCATTCATGGAAACAAAAAGAAGTCGCACTGAGTGAGGTCAGGTGAATTAGGTGCATGGAGCAAGAGAGGCATGCTGTTTTTGCCAAAACCTGGCACACTGAGATAGCTGCATGAGCAGGTACATTGTCGTGGTGGAAAAACCAGTCCCCTGTCTGCCACAAATCAGACCTTTGTGTTTCACACGGTTAAAGCTATCTTTTCAGAAACTCTAAATCAGCAGTTCTCAACCTGTGGATTGCGGCCCGGTTCATAACAGTAGCAAAAGTATAGTAGCAACAAAAGTAATTTTATGGTTGGGGTCACCACAACATGAGGAACTGTATGAAAGGGTCAAGGCACTAGGAAGGTTGAGAACCACTGCTCTAAATAGAAAGCTTGATTAATCATCTGACTTGGTGGAACAAACTCCAAATGAACTATGAGTCAACATTTCTGTCTGTTTGGGAAGTTGACAGACATCCAGAATGAGGTTTGTCATCAATCGACACTTTACCTTTTTTGAAACAAGAAAATCACTCTTACACTTGGGTTTTTCCATAGCGCTGTCCTTGTGAGCTGTGTTCAGCATCACAACAGTTTCTGCGGCATTTTTCCTGAGCAGGAAACAAAATTTCACAGCTGCATGAGGTTCTCTTCAATCATGTCCGCCCTTTTGAAGGTGTGAGCCCAGCCAATGTGAGGTCTCCTCCTTCAAGATGCCTCTTGTGAGATGTGTAAAAGGGAGGTGATGTATGGTTCATGACCAGTAGGTAACCCTCTCCCCTTTGGTTCAGGAATTGGTCTCTAAAATTTGTTTAATTGGCATTTCTCCTTATAGCAGTACACTCATACAATAGTTGTCCTTTTGTGATTGCCTTACTTCACTCAGCATGATGGTTTCCTGGTCCTTCCTGTCATGCAGTTTCATGTTTTCATCAGTTTTCCAGTGATGCACACAGTATTCCACTGTATGTATGTACCATGGTTTCTTTATCCATTCCTCCATTGTGGGCATTTGGGCTGTTTCCAGTTTCTTGCTGTTGTCTCCACTTGTTTTGTGTTTCTTATTTCCCTAAGGAATCTGCCTAATAGTGGTATTGCTGGATCATGTGGGATCTCAATTCCATGTTGCTTTAAATTTCACCATATTGGTTTCCCCAGTGGCTGTATATATTTACAAGTTCATCAACAGAGTAGACTAGTCTAAATCTCTCTACATCTTCTCCAGCATTTGCTGTTTTCTGTTTTTTTGTGGTTTTATCTTTCATTTGAGCTAGCATTGTGAGTATAAAGTGATATCTCATTATGGTTTTAATTTGCATCTCACTCTTGGCTAGTGAGCATTTTTTCATGTGTTTCTTAGCCATTCATACATTTGTATTTTTGGTGAACTGTCTGTTCATATTTTTCCTATTTCTCATTTGGGTCTCTTGTTATTTTCTTTCTGGGCTGTTATAGGGTTGCATATATTTTGGTAATTAGCTGGACCTTCATTCAATTGTCTGTTGTGCTGTTGGTAAATCCCCCACCCCTCCCAATTGTGGGCTCTTGTTTCATTCTCCTGATAAAGCCTTTTGATGTGCATTTCAGCAAGTCCCAATCCTCTGTCTTGTCTTCTGCTGGGAATGCCTCCTCCATTATACACGATAACCGTTGTATTCCTGCAATTAGGCCTTTAAGCTTGTTCCAGCCTTCTCATCAATGATCCTGAGAACTTTGGGGTTTACATTTAGGCCTTTAATCTATCTTGAGTTCATTTTTGTGAATGGGAAAATGTGTGGGTCTTGTTTCATTCTTCTCCATATGGAAATCCAGTTTGCCCAACACCATTTATTGAAAAGACTTTCTCCCAACGGATCTTTGTAGGTCCTTTGTCAAAGATTAGATGGCTGTAGGCTGATGTATTTATCTCTGTGTTTTCTGTTCTGAGTCATTGGTATATGTGTCTCTTGTTGTACCAGTCCTCTTCAGACTCATGCAACATATGCAAGGATGCCAAATGCAGGATCACAGGCCAATGTGTGGAAAGTCTTGTGGATCCAGTGGTGGTAGAAGCATCTCAGCATTGGTGTGGGTCTCCATGTGGCTCCTTCAGCTCCAGGGCTCTGGCTGCAATCAGCGTAGCTCCATGTGGCTTGTCATCAGGAAGACAAAACAGAGAGGGTGTGTGTCCTGCCTCCAGGGAGGAAGACAGGACTTCCCAGAATCCTCAGGAGAGGGCCATGCCCACACAGAGGCATGATTGGCTATGACCGGATTGACAGGCCAGATTCCACCCCTTCGCTCAAGTTGACAGGAGATTATGTAACTGCCACATCTGGTATGGCTGCAAGTCTTGCAATCTTGTGATTTAAGTTAAACATCTTGAGAGAATAGACCCCTGGTGGATCAGGTAAGATGGGATGGGGTTTACTTTTTTCATATGGGGGGGTAGCCAAGTGGGGGGTGGGAGAATGGGGCCTATACCTACCACCTAGTTAGATGGCCTAAGAAAGCAAAATAAAACAATGACCCACTCAGAGGGCAGGTGGTTTATGTGAGAGATAAGCATTGGGCGATAAGCATTGGGTCCTCTACTTTGAGTCAAAATCCGTACTGACGTCTGCGATCCTTGAAGGAGACCCAAATCCTCACAACTGGACCAATAGATGACATCACAATAAATGGAAGAAAGGTCGAAGTTGTCAAGGATTTTGTCTAGCTTGGATCTACAATCAAGACTTCCAGAAGCAGTAGCCAGGAGATCAAAACATGAGTTTTATTAGATAAAGCTGCTGCACGAGATCTCTTTAGAATATTGAAAAGGAAGGGTGCTGCTTTGAGGGTTTAGGTGCATCCAACCCAAGCCATAGTATTTTCCATTGCTTCATATGCATGGAAAAGTTGGGTATTGAATGAGGAAGACTAAAGGAGAATTGATATATTTGAATTGTGGTGCTGGAGAATATTGAAAATACCATGGACTGCCCAAAGGACAAGCCGATGTGTCTTGGAAGAAGTATGGCCAGAGTGCTCCTTAGAGGCAGGGATGGCAAGACTTCATCTTCCAGTCTTTGTGACATACTGTCAGGAGAGATCAGTCCCCGGAGAAGCGCTCCATGTTTGGTAAAGTGGAAATGCAGTGAACAAAAGGAAGGTCTTCAAGGCGATAGGTTGATACCATGGCTGCAACAATGGGCTCAGACATAGGGAAAATTGTGAGGATGGCACAGGACTGGATGTGTCTCCTTCTGTTGTGCATAGAATTGCCGTGGGTCAAAACCACCCCAATGGGACCTAAAGCAATAGCAACACACCTGTTCCAATTCACAGACAAACTAGACTCAAAGATGGTCTTAGAACAGATCGTTTGGTAACCTGGGTCTTTTTGAGGTGACAAAGTGTCCCGTGAGGTAAGTGGTGGCTCTCTCAGAAACCTTTGCACCTGGGCTCCCAAGAAACAAGGCAAAATGAACCCCCAGCAGGCCTAAGAGTAAGACGCTGCTCAGAGTAGTCATCCAGGGATGGGAGGAGCCAGGTGGAGATTTTTTTGGGGGGGGGATAGAAATGAGATGAAACACACCATAGCAGCTCTGACTCGCTCCATCTCAAGCCAAAACCTGTCGAAGGAGGTAAAATTAATTCTCTATACAAATATTCTATTTGCTTTCTGTTTCAACCCATGAATTCCAATTGCCAAAAGTACTTCCCATTTTCTCCAACTCACTGCTCCCAGATGTGTACTCCAAATTTCTATTCCGCATCCATCACCTGGCTAAGCACCAGAGTCTGACCAGTGGCCCACAGAGCACGGTTGGAGGGGATTTGGCATCCAGTGGTCAGAGAAGTAAGTGGCTTGGTCCTCATTAAGACCCCAAGTTGTGGACGCCGAGCTAGATAGGCTTGGCTGGGTGGGACTCTTCTTCAAGGCACCCTTTGGATCGAGGCGGAGGATGTTCCCTGATCTGATTGGTGCTGGCAAATTCAGAGAACTGAGCCAAAAATCTCCCCACTGCTTTTGGCTCAGGAAGTGGAAAAGCACTTATCTCAGGGTTGAGAACTACTGTGCTGAGCTGAGCTGGCTCAGAAACTGCATGTCATCACCCACAGGGCAGTGCAGGCCCCCCAAGGCATCTGTCCTGGACCCAGACTTGGCCCTGCAGCTCCCACCACTTTCCTTGGCTTCCTCCTTGCAGGCATCTTTGCTGCCTTAAGAAACAGTTTTACAATCTCAGCCTCTCATTTCCCCCAAGGCTTAGGCCAACACAAGGTCTTATATGCAAGTTGTTTATTTGGGAAGTGCCCCCAAGTAATAAAAGCAGGGAGTGGGGAAATTGGGAAAAGTGAAGGAGAGAAAGTCAATTCAAGGATGTTTATCTAACTCAGCGTTCTCAACCTGTGGGTCACGACCCCCTTGGGGGTCGAATGACCCTTTGACAAGGGTTGCCCGATTCATAACAGTAGCAAAATGACAGTGATGGAAGTAGCAATGAAAATAATGTTATGGTTTGGGGTCACCACCACATGAGGAACTGTGTGAAAGGGTCGTGTCATTAGGAAGGTGGAGAACCACTGGTCTAGCTGGTCACCACTGCAGGTAATTCCAGTGGGGTTTGATCTTGCTAACAATTTGCTCGGGAACCACAATATCATCAAACTATTTGCCCCAAGGATAGGACCAAACCTAAACCCAAGGCCACCAATTCTGACTCTTAGTGGCTCTCTAAGGCAAAATGGAAATGCCCCCTAGGCCCGCCAAGGCTGTGATCTTTACAGACGCAGATGGCCACACTTTCTCAAAGAAGGGCTGGCGAGTTTGTACTGGGTACATTTCAAATAGCAGTCAGCTGAGCGACTAACCACTCTACCACCAGGCCTCTTTCAGGGGAAAGAACCCAAACTCCCTGCCATCAAGGCCATTCCGACTCCTAGTGACTCTGACAGCGTCGAATGGCCCGCAGCGTTTCTAAGACTGTAATTCTTTAGAGGACTTGCTTGGTGGTGGGACTCTTCTTCACTCTCCTGCTGAGCGGCTGGTGGTTTCGAACTGCTGACCTTGCAGCTGGTTACCAGCCCAACTCATAACCACCATGCTACCAAGGCATCCTCATTAAGAGTTAGAGAGGGACACAATCACCCATGGGCTTCCGGTTTCATTTAACTGCTTCCTGTCTCTCCGGGTGTTAATGCCCTCGTACTTGTAGGCTGGGCGGATGACAGAATAGCGGGACGGGATCATACAAGGGCTCTAGGATTGTTCGTTTCATACTTTCCTTCCTGTTTTCCTATTTGGGCTCTTTTGTGCTGCTTTCTGTGTGAATTTTTTTTCCCAACAAAAACAGCATTTTCTTGTATATTTTTGCCAACATCTTTTATTTTCTTAACGAGTTTTTAAACTAAGTTACTTCTCCAAATCGTAGTTGTTAGGGGTCATAGATTCTGTTCCAACTCATAATGACCCTACGAAGCACAGCACTGCCCAGTTCGGTGCCCTGCCCACAGCTGTGAGTGCAGCCCATGGTGGCAGCCACGACGTCAGCCCATCTCCTCGAGGGCCTTTGTCCTTTTCTCTGACCCTCTGTCTCACCAAACACGATGTCTGTCTGCAAGGACCAGTCCCTCCTGATCACATGTCCAAAGTATTTGAGATCAAGTCTTGCCATGCTTGCCTCCAAGGAGCATTCTGGCTGTACTTCTTCCAAGACATGTGTTTGTCCTTGGCAGCCCCTAGAATTTTCAGTACTCTTCACCAACATCATAATTCAAATGCCTGGATTTTTTTTGGTCTTCCTTATGCATTGTCCAGTTTCATGTGCACATGAGGTGATTGAACATATCATGCCTTCAGTCCAGTGCACCCTGATTCTCCAAGCGACATCTCTTCTCGTTGACATTCTAAAGAGGTCTTGTGCATCTGGCTCAGTGTAACATGCCGTTTGCTTTCTTGAGTGTTGTTTTCATGAACGATGATTACGGAGCCAAGTAAAATGAAAATCCTTGATAACTTCAATATTGTCTCCATTTATCATGATACTGTTTATTGGTCTAGCTGTAAGGATTTTTGTTTTCTTTATACTGAGGTGTAATCTGTTCTGAAGACTGTAGTCTTTGACCTTCCTCAGTAAGTGCTTCAAGTGTTGTCTGTATATCTCAGGTTGTTAATGAGGCTTCCTCTAATCCTGATTCCTCATTTAGTGTTTTTTATTACTTACTCAGCATAAAGATTTAATGAATATGATGAAAATAGACAACCTTGGTGCACATCTTTCCTGATTTTAGATCATGTGGTGTCCCCTGTCTGAACCATTATCTCTTGGTCTATAGACAGGCTCTGCATGAGCATTATGAAGCGTTCTGAGATTCCCATTCTTCACATGATCCTCAGTTTGTTATGGCCCTCGTGGTGGAATTCTTTTGCGTAGTCAATGACTGCTCGACTCAACATCATTCTAGTATTCTCATCTCAGCCAAGATCTATGTGACGTCAGCAATTATCTCTCTCATTCCAAGTCCTCTTCTGAATCTTGCTTGAATTTGCAAAGTATGATCATGAAATGTGCAAAGACTTGGAGTTAGAGAACCAAAAAGAAGAAGAATATACCCAGTGAGTTCTTCAGCTGGATTCACTGGGAAAAAAACCAAAATCAAGGCTCAAGTTGTAATCCTGAAGGATATGAAGGGTAAGCTATTGACTGGCCCGGGAGCTATCAAAAGGTGATGGAAGGAATGCATAGCCACTGTACCAAAAAGAAATGGTCAGTGCTCAGCCATGTCAAAAAGTAGCAGATGCTCCAGTGAACACGATGGTTCTGAAGGAAGAGGTTCCGGTTGCACTGGCAGCATTTGCTAAAAACCAGGCTCCCAGCATTCACCGGATACCAAGTGAAAGGTCCCAGCAAGGTGACCAAACCCTGGAAGCACTCACTAGTCAACGGTAAGAAATCTGAAAGACAGCTACATGGACAAGTGCCTAAGAGAGCCACTTTTGTCCCCATCCCAAAGAAAGGTGGCTAAGCACACTGCGGGTGTTATCCCACAATATTATTAATATGATTTCTCCGGGCATTGCTCTCTAATTGCTCCTTTCCCCCAAAACAACCTGTTTGTAGGTTCAATAGCATGTCACATTTCCTTGAAGATTTAAGTGATTTTTTTTCTCTGTTCTCTGGGGTTATTTATCCTTTCTTTCCTCCTTTTTTAAATGACAGATTTTGCTCAGTTTCCTTATACTAATTGTTGGTTCTTATTTTAGAGTTCTTGTTATTTTGGCAGATTCAAGGAAGCTGTAGAATTGGTTTTCACTCACAGAGATCCCATGTCACAGAACACAATTGTTCAGGAGGATTTCTTTGGTTGTTGAAATTGAATTGATGACGGTGGGTTTGATGGAATCTTTTTTATTATTATTAAATACTTTTATTGGGGGATCTTACACCTCTTATCACAATCTACACATTCATCCATTGTGTTGAGCACATTTGTATATATGTTGCCATCATCATTTTCCAAGCATTTTCTTTTTACTTGAGCCCTTGAAATCAGATCTTCATTTCCCCCCTCCTCCTCAGCCCCCTCTCTCTCGTGAACCCTTGATAAGTTATAGATTATTATTTTCATATCTTATATATCTTCTGCCACCCTTAACCCACTTTTCTGTTGTTTGTCCCCCCAGGAGGGGGTTATATGTTGATCCTTGTGATCAATTCCTCCTTTCTCCCTCCCCTTCCCCTTATCCTCCTAGTACCTCTATTCTCATTGTTGATCCTGAGGGGTTCATCTATCTTGGATTCCCTGTGCTGTGGGCTCTTATCTGTAGCAGTGTGCATATTCTGGTCTAGTCCGATTTGTAAGATAGCGTCTGGGGTCTTATAGGCTTGAAGATAAACAAGCGGCCATCTAGCTGAGAAGCATCAAAGCCCACATGGAAGAAGCACACCAGCCTGTGTGATCATGAGGTGCTGAAGGGATCAGTTATCAGACATCAAAGAACTAAAAATCATATCATTGTGTGTCCACCCCCTGATACGATCAATGAAGCCAAACGTGTGCATAAGCAAATGTGGTGAAGAAAGCTGATGATGCCCAGCTATCAAAAGATATAGCATCTGGTGTCTTAAAGGCTCATAGATAAACAAGTGGCCATCTAGCTTAGAAGCAACAAAGCCCACATGGAAGAAAGACACCAGCCTGTGTGACCACAAGGTGTTGAAGGGATCAGGTATCAAGCATCAAGGGAAAAAAAATCATATCATTGAAAATGTGGGTGAGTGCAGAATGGAGACTCAAAACCCAATGGTAGCCAACCGGATACCCCCTTACTGAAGGGTTGTGGGGAGGAGATGTACCAGGAAGGGTTCAAGGTAGCAACGATGAAACATACAACTTTACTGTAGTTATTAAATACTTCCCCCCCCCACTATCATGATCCCAATTCTACATCATTTTCTTTAGAAATTTTCTTTCATATATTTTTACACAAAACAGTTTTTATAGTCAATGCTAAATTTCTCTACATTTTAAACCAATTTCTGCGTTGCCTTTAAGTATATTCTCTAATAATTTTAGTGGTGTCTGATAGTGTATTTACTGTCTGTATATTTGAATTACAACTTGTCTTATAACATAGGAGAAGAAAAGTACCATAATGATGTATGTACAGCACTAGGTGAAAGCACCCATATAATAAGCACATGGGTGAAGAAATAAAACATTTCCAGCCTCCCCAAACCATCACTAGATCCCTCTTCTAGAGATCACCACTATCATGACTTCAAACATCCGAGATTAGTTTTGCTTATTTTTTCACATGATATGGATTTAAGTGTATCTTACATACTCCTCCGTGCCTGGCTTGTTTCGTTCAAGATTGTCTATATTCTCACAGGTTGCACCAAGACTGAACATTTTAAAGCATCTATTGTCCGTCTGGGCTATAAAACGACGTCCCTGGGTGGTGGCAATGTTTTACCTGCTCGGCTATTAACTAACTGAGAGGTTAGAGCCCACCAGACATGCCATGGAGGAAAGGCCCGGCAACCTGCTTCTTAAAAAACCAGTCATGGACATGAATTCAATAAGATTGGTTCACTAGGAAAATGCTATGACCTATTTACCAACTTTTTAAATTGTAACTTCGTATTTCACTTGATCACCAAAATCACCAACAGACCATGGAAAAGGAATGTCTAGTTATTTTCTCTGTAGTCCCGGCAGAATCAACCCCCCCAGCTCCCAACCAGCTCACTGCCATTGAGTTGATTCTGACCCATCACTACCCGCACATGACAAAGGAGAACTGCCCAATTTGTGTTCCCGAGACTAAATCTTTACAGGAGCAGAAAGCCTCATCTTTCTCCTGAAAATCAGCTGGTGGGTTTGAACCTCTGAACTTGCAGAACCCACTCAGGTGCCAGCAGGATGACATCGATCTAGTGTGCATTCCAAAGTCTGGACAGGTTGAGATGAAAGGTACCTACCTTTAATTACAGCTAGCAATTACTGGTGGCATTTTTTGTTTTGTTTTTAATTTTTGCTCTTTGTAATGATAGTTTTGTGTCTATGAATATTTTCCTTTGTAAGTCGTTTTTGTATATTTATAATAACCATAGTGGAAGTTGTTTTCTTGATACTCTTAGGGCATTCATTGGATAAGTGTTATGTACATCCTAAAATAAACAAATAAATTATTTTTTAAAATAAGCCATTGAAAAGCCTACAGAGCACAGCTTTATTCTGACCCACAAAGCATTGCCACGAGCCAGTATTGACTTGACTGCTCTGGGCTCTGTAAAATTAATTTGAGCATAAATGAATTTATATTCCGATGTTGACTCTCTTTGCTAGAATTAGATTGCCTTGCGGGGTGTAAGACTTTTACCTTTATGGGTGTTTTTCCCCCTTTCCTTTTTCATCTTTCTTATCCTATTTATTGATGGAGTAGGTATGCTGTCGCCTTGTCTTAGTCTCTCAGGCCCCAGAGAGACCAAGCCTACGAGCTGTCCATCACACCTCCGGTGCAGCTGCATGGGGACTGCCTAGTCCCAAAGCCTGCAGGCGACTTGGCTTGTGAGGTTGTGTCATCCACCTGCCTCTGCCACCTGTCGTCTGCAGTTAGCCCAGGCAACCGGTGGCAGCCTTTCAAAGCCGCTTTCCAAAGCAGGGGCTCCAGATCCTTGTCCCAGGCTCTCTTTGTGCCTAGAGTGGGACCCATTTGGTCCTTGTTCCCCTGTTGAAGTTGCTTCTCCTGCTGCTGCTGTCAGGCCTGGAGCCCAGCATGCCCCTGGCTACGTCTTTGCTCACATTCATGACTTTCTGGTCCTGAAGATGCTTGTCTTGCTTTTACTCCAGTTGTCTCTTTCAGGTTTTCTCTTCTTACATTTGACCCATCGTTGCTGTGTATCTGGGGATGGGAGAAGTTTCTTCATGAGCACTTCAAGTCAGAGGCACTTAGTACGTGTGAACTGAGCAATCTGAAAGCAGAGCCTAAACTCTGTTCTAAAGCCATTTTTATCTTCCTCTTTCAAAATAGTTTTATTGATATAAAATTCACATACAGTGCACTGCTATAGTTAAATTGCTTAAAAAAAGAGTTGCGTATACATCATCACAATAACTTCTAGTGCTCCATCCTGCATTCATGATTTGCTCCCCAATTTCCTTCACCCTCCACACCCACCCACACCCCCATCCCTGTTAAACCATTGCATCCGTTTTTGTCTCTGTGCATCCACACCTCTGTGCTTCCTAAACTGGAAAATTTAATAGAAACAAGGAAAAACAAAACTACCCGTAGCCTTTGGACTTGGGACTGGAATTCCCTGATGGGAGAGGAAGCAAATGATGGGCACCCCTAAGACTGTGGAAATGCTGGGCATTGCACCCTGGATGGGACCCTGCTTAGTGGGCGTCCAATGAAAGCGGACCCAGAGTCACCAAATACATTTACTATCTCAATGCTCCCCTTGCATTAGTATGACAGGTATTCATCTGTAGGCAAGGATCTGCCCTTGTAAGAAATGTTACAGGACATTTCCCCCTAGCATCAACCCCTACGCTCAATGTAAATAGAGAGCAATCATTTAAAGATTTAATCTGTACAAAGCACCGACTCATGGATCATAGTGCGCAGCTGGATCATGCTCCCATTAACTCCCCATATCAGCAATACCTTACATTCTGCTTTGATGACGTAATGAAGTTCTCGTCCAGCCTTCATTTTACAGCTCTCCTGATGCAAAATGTTACAAATTTACAGATGAGCTTTGGGACGCTTCCACCTTGTATTAGTTTCCTCAGACCGCCCCCCAACTACCACACACTGGCAGTTTAAAGTAGCGGAAACATTTGGCCTATCAGTTCTGGAAGCCAGGGAGGAGAACTCAAGCTGTTGGCAAGGCCATGCTCCCAACGAGGCCATGCTCCCAACGAGGCCATGCTCCCAACGAGGCCATGCTCCCAACGAGGCCATGCTCCCAACGAGGCCATGCTCCCAACGAGGCCATGCTCCCAACGAGGCCATGCTCCCAACGAGGCCATGCTCCCAACGAGGCCATGCTCCCAACGAGGCCATGCTCCCAACGAGGCCATGCTCCCAACGAGGCCATGGAGAAGAAGCTTCGCTGATCTCTTCTAGCTTCTCGTGTTTGTTGGCTATCCGTAGTGTTTATGGTTTTTGCCTTTCCCTTTTTTTTAGTGAATAAATCATTTTATTGGGGGTTCTTACAGCTCTTAAAACAATCCAACCCCCCCCAAAATCCAGACATCAATTGTATCAGACACATCTTAACACGTTACCATCATCATTTTCAAAACATTTTCTTTCTGCTTGAGCCCTTGGTATTAGTTCCTCTTTTTCCCTTCTCTCGCCCACCCTCCTACTCTCCTGGACTCCTGATAAATAAGTTATTATTATTTTCATATCGTATACCATCCACTGCCTGCCTCCCTTTACCCACGTTTCTGTTGTTTGTCCTCCTTGAGAGCACAGGGAGAGCGGGTTATGTGTTCATCATTGTAGTCGGTTCACCATTTCTCCCCCATCTTCTCCCTACACTCATGGTATCACTACCCCCATTACTGTTCCTGAGGGGTTTATCTGTCCTGGATTCTGTGTGTCGAGAGCTCTTATCTGTACCAGTGTACATGCTCCAGTCTAGCCAGATTTATGAAGTAGAACAGGGGTCATGGGGCGTGGGGTGGGGGAAGCATTAAAGAAGTAGGAGAATGTTGTGTGCTCCATTGGTGCTATGCTTCACCCTGGCTGACTCATTCCTTCCTTGTGACCCTTCTGTGAGGGTATGTCCAAGTGTCTATAGATGGACTTTGACTCTCCTCTCCGATCCCCATCAATACATCAATATATTTGTTTTGGCCTGATACCTGATAGCATTGACACCTCATGATCACATAGGCTGGTGTGCTTCTTCCATGTGGGTCAGTTGCTTTTTGCTAGATAGCTGCTTGTTTAACTTTAAGCTTCTAATACCCCAGATGCTAAATCTTTTAATAGCCGGGTACCATAAACTTTCTTCACCACATTTACTTATGTACCTATTTTGATTTTGGTGATTATGTGGGGCAGTGAGCATCACAGAATGCCAGGTTTTTTAGAACAAAGTGTTCTTGCATTGAGGGAGTACTTGAGTAGAGACCCAGTGCCCAAGACAGGCTTTGTGCTCCTGTAAATAGTTACAGTCTTGGAACTCACAGGGGTAGTTCTATCCTGTTAGATAGAGTCACTATGAATCAGCATCAACTTGATGGCAATGAGTTTTGTTTTGTTTTTCTAATAGCAATTCCTCTAACCTTGATGCTGAACTGACCACATACCTCAAGGAAGACATTCCTTCTCTTTGAGGTCTGGGAGGTGCCAGGTTTCATGATCCATTTCCAAAAGGCCTTTCCACCAGAGTCCAAAAGATGCAAGGTGTGATTACTTATACCCGAAGTGTCTTGATGCACACCTCTATCAATAAATCCTTATAATTGACCTCCAGAAACAGACATGACTGAGATAGCAATTATACTAACAGGTTACCAGAAAGCCCTGCCCTGCTATTGCCCAATGATTATTTGCAATAAACCAAAGGACACATACCTGTTACCAATTGTGTAACTGCACTTATGTGCTATCTTTCATCCCTGCTACATCTCTATTTCTGGATAACCTGTCTTTGTCTCCCTTGATTGTTTCAACTAGGATTTTGTGACTTTTAGTTCCTACTCTGACTTTCACAAACATATATTTGTCGTCTTTGTCCTGGGGAGTGGCCATTTTCACTCTGTGAATTTGGAAGTCTTCCTGATTTGGACTGCCCCTGCCCCTCAAGACAGCTCTATTGCTTCTACTGTAAACAGATCCTGTGATGGGCCACGCATCTTTGCTGAGGCATAAACCTGACTGCATAGACCTGGGAGTCTACATTGCTTTATGTGTTAGGCAGGGTTCTCTGGAGAAACAAAACCAGGACACTTAGGATTTTATATGTAAAAGGATAGGTTTATATAGCAAAAAGGAATACAACAACTAGTTAGTTCACACAGAAGTATGGAGGGATCAAATCAATACACGTTCACAGACAATTAATATACTGAAGATCCTTGTAATTCATGCCACACGCTGGTCTAAGGTCAAGGAAGCCGATCAACAAAGTGTCTGGTGGGAGCTGCAGAGTCTGCCTGCAGGCAGCAGACATGGCAAGGAAGATGAGATGTTGAGGCATAGCCAAGGTCAGTACCACAGCAGCGTAGTGAAGCAGGTCTCCATGGAGCCTCAAGGCGTAGTTAGGAATGGCATGGCGGCACAATCCACCATGATCCATGTGTTGGCTTGGCCCACAGGTAGCACAGAGCAGCTAACTCAGGCAGCAGTGTGCTGGTCCGATCACCAGGGAGGAAGAGAGAGACCCCAACTTCAAAGGGCCATCTCAGTCACCCTCCAATCAAGTTGCGATCTGATTGACAGGTGAAACTCTGTCCACATGATTCTACGGGAGTCATGTTGGCACAAACAAAACAAAACACCTAACTATCACAGTCCACCCCTTGCCAACTTGGCACTTGTAAGCAATTCTTTAGCCATATTTAATTTCCAGACATTAATGAAATTGTACTTAAAGCTAACACTGTATAGCTAGCATGCATACATACAAATGAAAACCCACGGAACCCATTTGTATTTGGTATATTATACATGAACAAGGGAAAGATTTTCAATAAGCACATGCCTCACTTTTGTATCTGATCACATGGTTGTAACTGATAAGTAGAACTACCTACCTCCACTGTTCATTCTGTATTCCCATTGTCCTCAGCCAGCACCCCAGCTGATCATAGTTCTTTGCCTGGTGGGGTGACCCAGACCTTCATTCCTGAGGGGTCTGGATCATTAGCACCCCTGTCAGGACTGGGTTGCTGTAGTTTACCATTTACTTTAATCACAGGGCATGGTAGCATTAGGAGTCAGCCTAGGGGATCTCCTGGATTCCAGCCATATTCTTCTTTGCCTCCATTATGCAGCACCAGTCCAATTTGCCCTTGGTAATCAGAATCAATCACACCACTCAGTACAGTGACATCTATCTTTATCTGTTGATCCAAAGGCATGAGGACCCCAAAATGACTAGGGGACATTGTTATCTGCCAGTTAAATGGAATCAGTGCTGTTTCCAGGCAGGAGTGTCCCTTCCTTCGGAACTAGGACCTCCAGGCCTGAAGAGCATAAGGTTGCTGGGACAGTAAGCAAAAATTCTGGAAGTGGATCACTAGGAGTAATAGTGAATGATGCTACTCTGGCTTCCACCACTTGGTTCCTGGACCCATGAATGCTGGTTATTGGCAACATAGCACCTTATATTGGCCAGTTTAGAGCACATTCAGTCTCCTGGAGAATGTTACCGCAGTCCTGTAAAATGTTGCCACCTGGCTGGTGCAGTAATTGTGCCTTTAGGAGGCTGTTCCGTTTTTCTATCAAGCCAGTTGCTTCCGGATGATGAGGAACATGGTAAGACCCGTGGATTCCATGGGCATAGGCCCATTGCCACACTTCATTTGCTGTGAAGTGAGTTTCTTGATCTGAAGCAATGCTCTGTGGGATGCCATGCCGGTGGATCAGGCATTCTGTAAATCCATGAAGAGTAGTTTTGGCAGAAGCATTGCATGCAGGGAAGGAAAATTCATATCCAGAGAAGGTGTCTATTTCAATATGAACAAAGCATTGCCCCCTCCATGACAGAAGTGGTCCTATGTAATCAACCTGCCACCAGGTTGCAGGTTGATCTCCCCGGGGAATGGTCCCATATCTTGGACTAAAGATTGGCTTCTGCTGCTGGCAGATGGGATACTCAGCAGGGTTGATGTGCAAGTCAGCCTTGGTGAGAGGAAGTCCACGTGGCTGTGCCCACACATAACTTCCATCCCTGCTGCCATGTCCACTTTGTTCATGTGCCCATTGGGCAAGGACAGGAGTGGTGGAGGAAAAAGGAGGACTAGTCTCCACAGTGCGTGTCATCTTATCCACTTGATTGTTAAACTCCTCCTCTTCAGAGGTAACTGTTTGGTGAGCGTTCACATGAAACACAATTATCTGTACTTTCCTGACTCATGCAGAGAGATCGATCCACATACCTCTTCTCCACACCTCCTTGTCACTAATTTTCCAATCATGCTCCTTCCAATTCCCAGACCATCCAGCCAAACCATTAGCCCATGACTCAATATATAGTCACATTTAGCCACTTCTCCTTCCAGGCAAACTGAACGGCCAGGTGCACTGCTTGAAGTTCTGCCCATTGAGATTTCCCTTCACCACTGTTCTTCAGGGAGATCCCAGAAAGGCGCTGTCGTGCTGCTGCTGTCCACTTACGAGCGGTGCCTGCATATTGTGCAGAGTCATCAGTAAACCAAGCATGAGTTTTCTGTTTCTCAGTCAACTCAACACAAGGAACTCCCCAGGAGGCCATAGGTGCAGACTGGGAGAAGAAAGGTACTGTGATAGGAGTGGAGACTGTGGCCATTTGGGCCACTTCTTCATGCAGTTTACTTGTACCTTCAGGTCCTGCTCTAGCCTGATCTTGTATATGCCACTTCCATTTCACAATGGAGTGTTGCTGTGCACATCCAACTTTATGACTCTGTAGGTCAGACAATACCCAGTTCATGATTGACAGCTCAGGCCTCATGGTAACTTGGTGGTTCATGGTGAGGCGTTCAGTTTCCACTAAGGTCTAGTAACAGGCCAAATGCTGTTTTTTTCAAAAGGGGAGTAATTGTCTGCAGAGGATGGCAGGACTTTATTTCAAAATACCAGTGGTCTATGCTGTGATTCACCAATAGAGGTCTGCCAAAGATTCCACACAGCTTCTTTATCTACAACTGACACCACTAGCACCATTGGGTCAGCTGGATCAGATGGTCCCAGTGGCAAAGCAGCTTGCACGGCAGCCTGAACCTGTTGAAGAGCTTTTCTTGTTCTGGGCCCCACTCAAAACTGGTAGCCTCTCATGTCACTTGATAAATAGGTCTGAGTAGAACACCCAAATGCGGGATACGTTGCCTCAAAAATCTGAAAAGACCCACTAGGTGTTCTGCCTCCTGTTTGGTTGTTGGGGGAGGAGGGGCAGATGCAAGAGCTTATCCTTCACTTTAGTAGGGATATCTTGACATGCCCCACACCACTGGACCCCTAGAAATTTTACCGAGGTGGAGGGTGCCTGAATATCGGTTGAGTTGCTTTTCTACCCTCTTGCATGCAGATGTCATACTAATGAATTTAAGGTCTTTGATACATTTTCCTTAATGGGTCCAATCAGCATAATCTCATCAATATAATGGACTAGTGTAACATTCTGTGGAAGAGATAGGCAATCAAGGTCCCTTTGGGCTAAATTATGGCACAGGATGGAAGAGTTGATATATCCCTGGGGGAGAGTGGTGAAGAAGGTAGTTCTACCTATCAGTTACAACCACATGATCAATCGCAAAAACAGGGTTTGTAATTGTCAGTGTATTTTCTTTATACGTGTTTATTGAATATCTTTCCTTTGTCCGTGTATGATGTATTAGATACAATTGGACTCAGTGTGCTTTCGTTTATATGTATGATTGATGTTAAGTATAAGTGTGATTTCATTATTGTCTGGAAATTATATATGGCTAAAGAATTGTGTACAGGTGCCAAGTTGACAAGGGGTGGATTGTGATAGGTAGGTTTATTGTGCCAACATGTGGGATTAATTGAAGGGTGGAGAGATAAGTGACTCAGCGAGCCTCACCTTTCTTCTCTCTTGCTCAGGCCAGTGTGCAGCTGCCTTAGCTGGTTCTCTGCCTCAATTTGCAAGCTACACTACCTGTGAGACACCTAACCTATGGACTGTGTGGCTGTAGTTTGAGGTCCCTTCAAGACCTGCTTTGCCACATTACTGGAGTATACATCACTTGAGCTGGGGACTGTCAGACCCTGCCCTCTTGCTGACTGTTGGTGACCTGCCTTGCTGTTTGCTGCCTGTGGCCGGATACCCTGAATTGATCCATAGAGGTCTCAGCTATCTGCTTCCATAACTTGCATCCAGTGGCCCTCAAGACTTGCAGGACTGCCAGTGTATTAGCTGTCTCATGGAAGTGAGTTGCACTGAGTCATTTATAATGATCTATAGATTAGTTAACTATTTTTTATGTTATCTATCTATCTAAATATATATAAAATCTCTAGTGTCCTGGTTTTGTTTCTCTAGCGATCCCTGTGTAACATAATTACAATAACCACACCCACCCTGTCTCTGTTGGTTCAGTGCTGACACCTGCCCCCTGCCACCACAGGGCCCAATCAGCCCCATTGCAGGAAAATGTAATAGTACAATTAGAGTACTTCCCACTGTTAAACCTGGTATACACAGGAGTCTTCAGTGATGCTGGGGCCACCTTCACAAACTTGCTTCTTATGGTTTGGGTGAAAGGTATGTCCTTAGGGCACTCCTTGTATGGGTCTAAGGGATTATTTTGATAGATCCATTCTAACATAAAAATTTCCCTTAGCTTTTGGGTACCTTCTTCTACAGTGTACCAAGGTAGGTCAGGTACCGCATTCCCTCTTCTAAGAAGGGATATTTCTCCCAAAACAAACAAAACCAGATTTTTTTCAAAGCTATGTATTTAAATTTTTTTTCTAAAACAACCTTATCACCTTCAAAGTACTCTCCATTACACTTAATACATTTGTCAAATCTGCAATTCTATTCTTGGAAACATTTTTCAAACTCATCTGTTTAGATGACTGACAGATTCTTCTCTCTCGTTTGTCTGTTTTTTCCCCACCTCTTCTGCATCATCAAATTGCTGTCCTTTCATGTCCCTCCTTCACTCTCAGAAACAAAATGAAATCGCACCGAGCAATGTCAGGTAAGATATGTGGGGCAAAAGAGGCATGCTGCTTTTTAGCCAAAAACTGGTGCATTGAGATGGCTGCGTGAGCAGGTGCATTGTCGTGGTGGCAAAACTAGAATCCCATCTGCCACAAATCAGCCCTTTTTTGTCACACGTTGTTATGCAATCTTTTCAGAACCTCTAGATAGAAAGCTTGATTAACAGTCTGACCTGGTGGAATGAATTCCAAATGCACCGAGTCAAGATTTTCATCCATTCAGGAAGTTGACAGATGTCCAGAACCAAGTTTGTCATCAATCGACATGTCACCTTTTTTAAAATGAGAAAACCATTCACACTTGAGTTTTTCCCATAGCGCGGTCCTTGTAAGCTGTGTTCAACATCGCAACAGTTTCTGTGGCATTTTTCCTGAGCAGGAAGCAAAATTTCACAGCCACACACTGTCCTCTTAAATCAGCCATCCCAAACAACAAGGTTGTAGCAAAACTGCTTTTATGAAAAATTCACTGTGATCAGAGAGAACCTTTCCAGGTGATGCCACTGGGTGCACTAACTCAGAGTGAGTTGCTCTATGCTCACCCAGCAGGAAAACATGCATACTACGAACGTTCTGCTCCACCCAGCCCAATTCTATTTTAGGGGGTGGGAGTACCCCCTCATATATACCATGTTTTGTTTTTCCATTTATCGCTTGATAGGCACTTGAGTTATTTCCCCCATTTCGCGATTTTGAATAACATTGCAGTGAACATGGGCATACAAATCTCTCTTGGAGTGCTTGCTTTCAGTGCTTTGGGGCAACAAAGCCATTGTATTCTGAAATCCAGAAAGCACAGTTCAGAGATCCTGCCCCTCTACACACCCTCCTGACTGCTCCTGCTGAAATATGTCCACATCTTTATTGAGCACATTTTATACTGCCCTGAAATTTATTATTGGTCCTTTCGACTCTCCCTCCACCAGACTAGGACCATGTCCAAGAGAAGAGCTGTGGCTTGTCCCTAGTGAGAACTCTCCGGCCTTATTTTGTGCCTGGCACAGAGTAAGCCCAACAATATCTGCTGAATCAATGAATGAACAAATTAGTTGAACTTACGTGACCACTTCAATAATAATAATAATTCCTCTTCTTCTGGATCTCTCAATGAATCTCTAAAATTGTCCCCTGGGGAAAGGGTTTTCATTAGGAAACATTGTGATGCATTCAGAGCTAAGGCATTGGGGATGAGGAATTTTCTAAAAAGCCCCGAATGGCTCCCTGGGGCACCTACTGCAACGTTGACCTTTCAGTTCCAACCAGTTCTGCTCTAACATATGCTGAAGGCGCCTGTCACAATGTCAGCGGGCTAAATGATTTAAGATATTCAGAATTAAACTGAAGAATGTTTCTGCTGAGTCACTCTTGAGCAGGAAGCTTTTTTTTTTTCTTTTTCCCTCATCTGCTAGCTGAGGCGTAAATTGCAACTATTGCAACCTTTCTACTGAGATGTGTCAAATTACTTTCCCAGGGTTGGGCAACCAATGATGAAATGAGTGATGCATCGAACTGGAAGAAATCTCTAGGCGGTCTTCTGTGGTGGTTACATAATGGCATGACAACTTGGAGATATGGAAGGGTAGGGGTCGAGTCTAGTTGGTTAACCAGATCACAGCCTGATGGTGACTCCTTGTGAGCCTGCCCTTCTCATAAGGAGGGTGCTGGGAACCTCTCCATCTCTCTCTGCCTTCACTTTCCTGTTGATGCCACGTGGAGACCTGTGCAGGCCCTGGAGATGCGTCCACTGCCATCGGATCCACAAGACGATGCACCCACCAACTGGTGATGTTCCTGCATTCTGCATCATCGCATGTGGCTTTGTGACTCTGAAGAGGGACTTATGGACTTGAGTTTCACTGGACTGGGATTTTTTACTGATGCCTAATTACTTCTTGATATAAAGCTTTCTCATACACATAGGTGAGTAACCTTGGATTTGTTTCTCTAATCAAACCAGCCTAACACGTCTTTCATCTGTGGTCCCATATTAGACCATATAAATATTTGTAGGCTTCTCAAATATACCCAACTACAAGATTAAGATTTTGAAACATAAAAATTCTTCTTTATTTTTTGGCTCTAATGGTTCTAAAATGATGTGGCTAAACCCATTTCTTCCTGTTCTGAATTGTGTGGAGACAAGGATGAGAATGAGTTACTGACCACTGACCCAAGTTTGACCTTTGTTTCATTGTTATCAAAGTGGTTTTTAAATCATTCCATTCTCTCTCATATTAAAATCTGCCATCCTTTCATGTAAAAAATGATTAAGAAATTTACCATGTGCCAAGAACAGTGGATTCCATCATGAATAAGATATTCTCCCTGTCTTCAGGATGTGAGTCGTTCTTTAGGATTCACTTGGAGTTTCTATTTTCTTTCTTTCATTATTTTAACAGATTAATTAGCTTATAGCTACCGGTGATGCAATTCATTAGTTCAATCATATTAAGAAGACTTGTGCAATCATCACCACAATCAATTTTAGAACATTTTCTTCTTTCTTGTCTTTATCACTATTCGTAGAGTTTCTATTTTATGACACTCTTAACTGAGCTTTGTAAAATGGGCCCCAGATTAAGGAAAAACAAGCAAAAACCAACTCACTGCTAGCAGCTCATCGTGATCCTAGATAGGGTTTCCAAGATTATAAATCCTTATGGGAACAGACAGCCTCAACTTTCTGCCACAGAGCAGCTGGTGAGTTTGAACCGCTGACCTTGCAGTTAGCTGTCCAACACTTACCCAATAGCATCACCAGGGCTCTAAAAACCAGAACTCACTGCCAGAGTCCTTTTTCCCCCCATAGAGTCAATTCTCACTCATTGAGACGCTAAATGGGATTTCAAGACTGTAATTTGTGGGGGGTAGAGTGAGGTGGGGGGAACAGACAGCCTCATCTTTCTCCCATGGAGCAGCTGGCGGGTTTGAACTGCCAGTCGTGAGGTTAGCAGTCCAATGCCTACCTCACGGTGCCACCAGGACTCCTGCCTCCAACTTTACCAGCTTGTAAACAATTTTTTACTAGCTTATCATGCACTGTTCTTTGAATAAATGGAAAAAGCCACTGTCATTTCTCTTTATGTTGTCCCAATGACCAGCCAGTGAACAGCATGGGCGTGCCTGTGCTAGGTTACATCAAAATCCCTTTAGTTGCCTGAAAGGGGCCAAACAGATTTTGCACATGAAAGATGCAGAGAAGAAACTTTAAAACAGTTGCTTCCTGGCAGCGAGGGCAGTGTTTCATGGATCCATTCCTCCTTACATAGCTCCCGCAAGCCTGGCAAGATGGAAACACCTCCTCCAGTCTGACTAATGCAAACAGGGCTTTTCTGAGAAAGCCCACAGTGGGCACCGACAGTGGCCTGCAGTTCCCAATCCTTCCGTGTGATCCCCAGCTACTGCTGAGAGGTATGGCAGGCAGTCAAGGTGCAACGAGAGAGAAGCCATTGGGTTTTTTTTTTTTTTTTTGCTGACTCAATATTGTAGGGTAAAGGAGATGTGTAGGGGCTCTGGCCTGCTTTCCAAAGCTTCTTCCAGGGTTTCAGAATCTGTCTGAGGGCTGGACCCCACAGTGGTGCTGATCACTCATGCAGCCAGCTTCTCTGGTGCGTTTACACCATCTGCAAATAGTCAGAGCGACTCAGTAAAAAGATTTGTCCTCAGAACATATTTTCAGTGAAATAAATAACCATCCTCTAGCTTTAGGGACTAGGGTTTTGTTAGTGTAGTTTAGTGTCATGGGTACCTGTCATTCATTGGTTCTGGCCACAACTGCTGGGGTTTTCCTGCGGCTATTTATCAAACCATTGGAGAGTCCCTTCTGGATGAGAGAGTGGCTTCTCTCTCCTCTGAATGCCCATTGCATCGTCTTTGTAGATGTAGCTATATTTCAGTTACGTTCATGAAGGCACGGATTGTCTGTTTTGTTCGTCGCTGTTCTAGGTTGGATTTCCCCAGAAGCATATCCTTAGACAAGAATTTGGAAACAAGTCATTTCTTAGAGAGGTAGTGAGGGAAGGAAACGGGGCAGAGAAAGCAGCCTACACAGGATCATTGTCAGGCAAGTCACCATCATCTGAGTTTTACATCTATATGGGTTTCAACAGAAAGGTACACTGTCCCGTCCTGTGGGATCTCACCATTATTGCTAGGTGTGAGCCCATTGCTCTAGCCACTGTGGCAAACCATCTAGTCGGGGGTCTTCCTCTACTTACCAAACATGATGTCTTTTTCTAGATACCATGTTCAAAGTACGCGAGACTCAGTCTCCCCAACCTTGCCTCCAAGGAGCATCCTGGTTTCCCTCCTTCCAAGACAGATTTGTTTGTTCTTTTGGCAGTTCATGGTAATTTCAATATTCTTTGCTAGTGCCAACATTCAAGTGCATCACTCTTCCTCATTCAGCGTCCAATGTTTACATACATAGGAGGCTATTGAAAATACCACGACTTGGGCCAGATGCACCTTAGTTCTCAAAGTGGCACCCTTACTTTCAACACTTGAAAGAAGTCTTGCACAGCAGGAAAACCCACTGCAAGGCACTGCTGCAGATACTGACTGCTGTTTCCAAGAGCATTGACAGTGGATCCAAGCAAGATGAAATCCTTGACAATTTTAGTCTTTTCTCCACTTATCATGAATGTTAACTTTTGGTCCAATTGTGAGGATTTTGATTTTCTTTAAGTTAATTTGTAATCCGTATTGAAGACTACAATCCTTGATCATCATCAGCAAGTGTCCCGAGTCCTCTTCACTTTCAGCAAGCAAGGTGAGTCATTTGCTCATTTCAGGTTGTTAATAAGCCTTCCCAATAAGTCTTTTGAAATGAGGCTTAATATCCTTTATCATTAGGGAAATGCAAATTTACACTTTAATGAAATACCACTGCACACTCACTAGAAGAGCGAAAGTTTAAAAGGCCTGACAACACAAACCTTAGTAAGGATGTGAAGCCACTGGAACGCTCTCTCCTATTTTGCTGATACAACCACTATGGAGGACAAGTTGTCAGTTTCTATAAAGTTAAACATGTCTGTGATAATTAGGCTTTTGAGTCAACATGGTTCCTGTGGGGTCATGTAGGCAGGGTCTAACCTGTCAATCTGGTTGTAGCTTGATTGAAGGGCAACCGACATAAATGACCCACCGAAGCTGGCCACTTCCTTTTTCTCCCTGGTGATCTGCCCAGTGGCTGTTGCCTGAGTTAGATGCTCTGCTTCAACCATGTGCTGCACTACCTATGGGCCGAGGCAACCCGTGGATCTTGTCACTTTGCCATGCATTGGTGTCTTGAGGCTCCATCATGACTTCCTTCGCAATGCTGCTGCGCCACTGGCTCTGCTAAGCCTCGACATCTCATCTTCCTGCTGTTGCCACCCCATCTTGCCATGTCTGCTGCCTGTGGGCTAACTCAACTCCTCTTGCCTGCAGGCAGACTCTGCACCTCCCTCCAGTCTCTTTGCTGCACTGCTTCCTTGACCTTAGACCAGCGGCTGGTGTGAGTAGGAAGGACCTTCAGTAAATTAACGCCATGAAAGTGAGGTGAACTGAGTCCTCTGTGCTGTTGTGTGGACTAATTAGCTGTTGTATTCCTTCTCACTTTTTTAAAAAAACAATTTATTAGGGGCTCATACAGCTCTTATCACAGTCCATACATATACATACATCAATTGTATAAAGTACATCCGTACATTCTTTGCCCCAATCATTCTCAAAGCATTTGCTCTCCACTTAAGCCCTTTGCATCAGGTCCTCTTTTTTTCCCCTCCCTCCCTGCTCTCCCCTCCCTCATGAGCCCTTGGTAATTTATACATCGTTATTTTGTCATATCTTGCCCTATCCAGAGTCTCCCTTCCCCCTTTCACTTCCTCCTCATGTTTATAAACCTATCCTTTTATATATAAGATCCTCAGTGTCCTAGTTTTATTTCTCTAGAGCACCTTGCCTGACACAATGTCTTTCTCTAGGACCCAGCAATTTTACTCTTAGGTATTTAGTGAAGATCAATGAAAACATTTATTTATTTACTATTAATTTTAAGTAATCATCTTATTGGGGGGCTCTTATAGCTCTTATAACAATCCGTACATCAATTGTATCAAGCACATTGTACATAGGTTGCCATCATCATTTCCAAAACATTTTCTTTTTACTTGAGCCTTTAGTATCAGCTCCTCTTTCCCCCCCCTCATTTAATAATAATAATAATAAATTTGTACAAGAATGTTTATAGTAGCCTTTAAAAATGAAAGCAATCTAAATGTCTATCAAGAGGAAATCATCAAATTGTGATTGAGACATGACAATGTTTCATCTGGGGTTCATGGGGTTGCAACGAGTCAGGTCAAAATGGACTCCCAGACACCCAACAACCACAGTCATGAGACAGCCTGCTATTTAGCACTAACAGGGAATGCATTACTAATACACATCTGAGCTAAAGACCACATACAAAGGAGCATATTCTTTCTCATTTTACGTCCATCTAGTCCAGGAAATCTAAACTCTGGAGGTAAAAATCAAATCAGTGGTAGGTGGAGATTGACTGGAAGGAGGCACTCAGAAGGGGTCTGTGGGGGCCTGGGAAACACTCACTATTTTGATATGGTGGCTGTTACGTGAGTACACGCAAGAATCAAAATTAGTCTATTCCAACTCATGAGAGCTGGGCTCATCTGGGTCTGGAAGTTAGAGCTAACTACACGTTTCAGCTTTACTTTAAAAAAGAAAATGCGATTGCCATGAGAAGAGATGGACTCATTGACTCCACGTTTGCTAGACTCTCACTAGACTGCAAGCTTCAAGTGGGCGGAACCCACGTCTGTTTTGTTCTCTGCTGCACCCCCAGCATGTCGTTCAGTGCTTGGCACCCCTAGGTGCTCAAGCCACATTTGTTAATTTCCTAAGCTTTTAAGCCTTTCATCAGACTTTGGCTTATCACATCTCCCTTTGTAGCTCTGCCCTGTTCTTGGCACACTCTGGTGGCCCCAGAAGCTGAAGCGCAGGTGCTTTGTCTAGGAAGGGAGCTTGCAGGTGGGAACTCAGCAGGGCTCTGGGTGTCCTTGGGCACTGAGAGAGTCCCAACTGTGAGCACCACCTGCTCCTGTGAAAGGTGTCTGACAGCAGCTGCAGCCCAGGACCTGGAAGGTGAGTGCCTGTGAGAATGAATGTCAGGCTCCTGCTCCCATCCTCCCTGTCTGTAGGGAGTCTACAGAAAGTCACTTTAACCCTGGAAATAGAACCAACACGTGTACCATTTCCTAATTCACCAACTGTTTTCCTGTGTGAGGGGGCTTCAAAAAATTCGTGGAAAATTTTAATGAAAAGATGATGGAATTTTCTATGAACATCTTGAAGCCCCTTCATAGGTGATCATGCTTTATCTCCCAATGATGATGTTTTACATAGCATAAGTGACTTTCCCACGGTCACATGCAGCTGGCATGCAAACAAAGTATTAACCAAGTACGACTATTTTAAACACAATCCGGTTGTGCCGTTTAAAGACCTTTGGAAGAAGTTTCTGAAATCTCACCTCATGCAGCAAGCTCCACTGAACTAACGGAAAGACAACCCCCCTTTGCCTTTAATCCGATTTATGCCCTATGCCCCTGAGAGCCCCCCCTGCTTGGACCACCATGATGATCGTGTCCCTTCGCTATGCAAAATTTCCACAATCTTCCCACTTTCCAAGTAAAATCCACACCGCGCCCTGCTCGTCTGTCTCAGCTCATAGCTGAGGCCCCCTCTTCTTTAAAAAGGGAAACAAGAATAGCTTGCCGTTTAGCTGGTTGTGTTGCGACCATCCTCATTGTGGCAACTGTGTTCCTCAGCTGCATGCCCCAGCCTCCTCCAGAAAACCAGTTTCCTCCATCTTCCCATGGAAAGCTTGAACTGAAAGGCCACCTTGACTTCCCGGTGTAGATTTGTGAACGTCATCTGAGCCGTTTAGAGCACTTGGTTCATAACTTTCACATGATGATCACTGTCGGGAGGATGGGTAAGGTCCCTGGGGTAGCACAAATGGGGTTCAGTGACCATTAGTCAAAGGGTTTATGGTTTGAACCCAGCTGGAAGTCTGGCCATCTGCTTCGGAAAGGCTACAGGACTGAAATCCCCGTGGGACACCAGCCTGTGGTCACCATGAGTGAGAGTCGACTCAACAGCAGCTAACGACTCAACAGCAGCTAACAACAACATTGTGCATACAGCTCCACCTCTCTCTTCCTTTCCTTTATCTGGAGGTTAGTTTCGTTGCAGTGACGAAGGGAAACGCATTTTCCAGGCAGAGCTTCAGAGAGCAGACGCAGTAGCAGGGCAGAGAAGTTACAGGGATCAGCCCCTTCTGGGAATTTCTCAGTCCATTGCTTGATGATGGAAAGGGCTTTCTGAAAGTAGGTCTCTCTCTCTCATTGCTATCGAGTCTATGCCGACTCATAGCGTCCTTCCTGTAGGCGTCTAAGACTGTAACTGTTTATGGGAGTAAAAAGCCCAGGCTTTCTCCCTCGGAGCTGCTCGTGAATTTGAACTGCCGACCATTCAGATTACAGCCCAACAAGTAAGCACTATGCCACCAGGGCTCCTTAGAGTATTGTAAAGCAAGGATGTTACTTTGAGGATTACGGTGTACCTGACCCAAGCCATGGTACTTACATGCAAGTGAAAGTTGGACATTGAATAAGGAAGACAAGAATCCACGCATTTGAATCGTGGTGCTGGAGAAGGATATTGAATATACCACGGATTGCAAAATGGACAACCCGATCTGTCTTGGAAGAAGTATGGCCAGAGCGCTCCTTAGAGGCAAGGACGGCAAGACTTCATCTTCCATACTTTGGGAATGTTGACCGGAGAGAGCAGCCCCATGATCCTTGGTAAAGTGACGCAGCAGTGAAAATGTGGAAGACTCACCAAGATGGATTGACACGGCGGCTGTAGCACTAGACTTAAGCATAGGAACAATTGTGAGGCTGGCACAGGACCAGGCAGTGTTTTGTTCTGTTGTGTAGAAAGTCACTGTGGGTCGGAACCGACTTAATGGTTCCTAACAAGAAGCACACACGTTACAAGCAGCCCAGGTGGTGAAGCAGTTCCTCTGAGCTATTGACCTTCAGATTAGTCATTTGAAACCAGCTGCTCTGTGGGCGATAAACACGGCTTTCAATTGCAGTCTTGGAAACCCACTGCATCAGTTTGGCTCTGTCCTTTGAGGTCACTATGAGTCAGAATTGACTCGATGGCAGTGAGTTTGGTTGTTGTTTGGTTTGTTTATGCTTCACAATGGCATTTCAAGGCACAAGCGACCATCTTTACAAGAGGGCTAAAGAAGTTAATGAAAGATAATGGAACTTCTCCACAAACTTTCTCAAGCCCTTTCATACAGTTCCTCATGTGGTGGTGACCCCCAACCATAACATTAGTTTTGTTGCTATTTCATCACTGTCATTTGGCGACAGGTATGAATCCAGCGACCCCTGTGAAAAGAATCTTTGACCCACAAGGGTCGCGACCCACAGGTTGAGAACCAGTGGTTTAGCCAGTCTCCTAGGAACACAAGCATAACCCACGCAGGCCTCTTCTGGGCTCTCTCATTGGCTTCCCGCCGAGTAGGGTGGGGCTTAGGCCCCTTCTCTTTCTGATTGGCTAGCTGTGTGGATTGGCAGCCTCCGCCCCACCTTCGGGAGGCGGGTTCTCCTGCGGCTGCGCATACTGGACGGCCAAGCATGGCGGAAGCGGGAAAAGAGCAGATGGTCGTGGGGCTTCCGGAACTGGGGTCCACACAGTGGCCTCTGCAGCGGTACGGCCGCTTCATGCCCGCCGGGGCCGGGGAGTCGCCAGTGCCTGGCTTGGAACCGGGGACAGCGTCTTCTCAGAACTGGAAGGTGAGATGGAGGGCAGCAATGGCTGCCCAGTGCTCCCCAGGCCCCAAGGGAGGGTGTGAAGACCTCTGCTGGCGGCCACACACGGCCCGTTCCGCGATGGTGCAAGGCACGGAGGACAGGACTCGGAGGGAGTGACGGACTGACGGATATGGGCAGGATGGACAGGCCAGCAGAGGTGGTCTGAGATAGATCTCGAAGGAGCCGATTGACCCTGATGGGACAGGCCGACTGGGAGGACGGCAGAGCTCCGCTGTCACACGGGGAGGCCGATGGGTTATCCCGCCCCCCTGGGCACTAGCGGGACCGAGGGACTGCGACTTCACAAAAGCTCTGTCACATCCCCATGGCCCTCAACTGCACACAAAGTGCGGCCCGTTTCCACGGAGCCCATTTTTGCTCGTGCTGACCGACCCCTGTGAGCTGTCAGAAGCACATGGCCAGACCTTTGCCCACATCCCTGCTGGGTGGGTTTGAGTTGGCACTAACCCTTGTGCTGCTCAGGGACCTCAGTTGGTTAAAGCCTGACACAAATGGCAGGGCAACCCACGACACAGGGTCACTGGTCCACAGCAGGACCTCCTTGACTGCTAAGTTCTGTGGACCCGGCCCACAGATCCCAGGGCAAACAGCACGTTGGTGGGGCAATCCCAAGGCAAGGTCAAGAGGCTGGGTGAGGGTGGGCCAGGAATTAAATCGGGCCCATTGCATGGAATGATATGACCCTCGGTCAAGGCATTAATTTGTTTTCTTTTTTTTTTTTTAACTCCCCACTTAATCCTTATATCCTGTATTTGAAGGGCAGGAGAAAGGTACCAAGAGTGAAGCGTTAATCATTCCCTATCCTGGGCCATCTATTCCATAGTCTTTTTAATGAGGGACTTCATTTTATTTTTTAGGTTAAAATATGTATAAAGGCGTAGAGCAAATTCACTTTAGTTACAGAATTTCCATCAACAAGATAGAGGGGAGGAAAGGAAAGCCTACGGGATGATTTTTGCCCAGAAAAAGAGAAGCTGACAATTTCGTGTAGTATTTCCTAATCAAAATGTTCTACCATTTTCATACTTCTGAGTTTCACATACCTGCCTTTCCATCTCCTAAGTTACACATATGGACAATCTTTCTGCTTTATTAACAAGGTTGGTTGGGACCCTCTCATTTGCCCTTCTCAGTACCTCAGAGCATCGTATTTAAATCAAATCTATCCACCCCCCAAATGCATTCCTCTTAAAATGGTCCCACAGTAAATTAATTGAAGGGAAATTGTAAACAGCTCTCTTCAACATAAGATTATTCATTCTTTTTTTTTTTAACAATTTATTGGGGCTCATACAATTCTTATCACAGTTCATACATATACATACATCAATTGTATAAAGCATCATTCTTTACTATGCTAAGGTGCATTATTAATTTACAAAAGGGGAGCAGAAGCTAGAGCATTTCCTCAATGTAGTTAGCCATGGACCCCTCTTTAGAGGAAGCCACTAATGTGCATGGAATATATTTTGAGGAAAACTTCAGTACCACATTCTTTTTTGACCCTGAGGGCTCCCTTGCCTATTGTATCTATTGTAAAGATTTGTCACATAAGGTTTACTATTATAACCATGTTTTAAGTGTACAGTTCACTTCCTATACCCTTTTCTCTACCCCCAAAAGAGCTCTTCAAAGTATTAAGAAGTAAAAATATTACTTTGAGGACGAAGAAATGCTTAGCCCAAGTCATGATATTTTTATTTGCCTCATTTGCATTTGAAGTGAGACCCTTGAATATGGATGTTGGCAAAGATAGTGGATATACACCATGAACTTCCAGAAGAATGAACAAATCTGTGTTAGACAAAGCGCAGCCAGAATGTTCTAAGAAGCGAAGATGATGAGACGTTCACTTATTTTGGACATGCCAATTAAGAATAACCAATCCCTAGAGAAGGACATCATGTTTGGTAGAGTTGAGGGTCAATTAAAAAAAAGGGGGACTTCAAGATAGAACAATTAGTTCTTAAGATGTGGCCCTGTTTAATACTTGCCTTATGACGTGATCACTGAAGTTACAGGTGCTTAGCAATGTGTGGTGAAGAAATCAAAGGCTTCTCAGATATCAAAAAGAAAAGGATCTGTGGTCTTAAAGTAAGGTGACCAGATTTTAACATTGGTAAAGCGGGACACCAGTGAGACACCATTGATAAAACGCCTGTCCTGGTGAAATAGCCACATGGCAGCCAAAAACAGTATACCCTAGCTTGTCGTGCATTCTTTCAAAAAATCAGGACTTTTTAAAAACTCCATAGGATGCGGGGAAAATTGTTAAAAATTGGGACTGCCCCACCAAAAGCGGGACGTCTGGTCACCTTATCTTAAAAGCTTGTCTTAAAACAAGCAGCCATCAAAGTGAGGCAATCAACTAAGTCCATTATGGATGAAGGATACAACCCGTGTGATCCAAGGATTGTAAATAATAAATTCCAAGATCAGAGGAGGGAATTGTGTTAGGACTTAAATTCTGAGCACTCAGTTTCCAGAAGGCTGTGGATGACAGTGAAAGTCCAAAATCCCGGCAGAGAAGGGGAGGAAGGGAGACTCCAGATAGGGCAAGATATGACAAAATAACAATCTATAAATTATCAAGGGCTCATGAGGGAGGGGGAGCGAGGAGGGAGGGGGAAAAAAAGAGGACCTGATGCAAAGGGCTTAAGTGGAGAGCAAATGCTTTGAAAATGATTAGGGCAAAGAATGTACGGATGTGCTTTATACAATTGATGTATGCATATATATGGATTGTGATAAGAGTTGTATGAGCCCCTAATAAAGAACTGTACAAGCCCCCCCAAAAAAGACATATTAATCTATCTTAATACTTGTATACTGATCTTACTTGAACTGTGATTTAAATAAACTACTAATGGAAGCTGAAAAAAAAAGAAAGTCCAAAATCCATTTGCAGAATCTCCTCATGGATTAAGTCTCCATTGAACTTCATCGGACTATTGATGAGGGGCGTGAATAGTCTTGCCTTCAATTAGAGTACATTGGAAAGTGGATTACTACAAATATAATTAGGTTAAAACTTAACATAGTTTCCCCCTTTTGACTCATTTTTAATCTGCTCTAATTTCTATTGTCTTCTACTTTCTCTTGGATGGGGGAGTTTTCTGTGTTTTATTTTGTTGTCATTGTTGGGTTTGTATGTGTGTGTGATTTTCTTGATATGAAATACAGGATAGGTAAATCCATAGAGAAATAATTAGATGAACAGTTCTTTAGGGTTATGATGGGGGAGAAAGATGAGGCTTTCTACTCCTATAAAGAGTTACAGCATTGGATACCCACAGGGGCGGCTCTACTCTGTCCTATGAGGTCACTATCATTTGACATCGACTTGATTGAAGTAAGGTTTTGTTTTGTTTTTTGTTTGATTTGGTTTAGGGTTATGACACGGGAGTTTGGGGGTCAATGTCGAGCTAATAATGGGTAGAAGAATGAAGTGTTCCAAAATTGATTGTGTTGATGATTGCAATCTTTTAAAATATAGTTAAATAATTGAATGGTACAATATATGAATTATAAGCCAATAAAACTTTTTTTTAATAAAAAAAAGAGAGAGAAAAAGAGGGAGAAGTGCCCTGAACAGAATGGATTCACACTGTGGCAATCACAATGGGCTCAAGCGGGACTGGGCAGCATTTTGTTCTGTTACACATAGGGTTGTTATAATTTGGAAATGACTTGATGGCACCTAACAAAATCCTCACTGGTAGTTACATAATCTGTTGTCAATTTGTGACTTAAAAATAAAGGAGTTTAGCCTGTCAGTCAGGTCACAGCTTGATGACCTCATTTGGGGGTGCTAAGCTGATAAATGGCTCACTGGAGGTGAACACACACACACACACACACTCCCTGTGAGACATTCCTGTTGAGAAGACACATGGAGCTACGCTAGAGCCCTGGAGCTGAAGGAGTCACGTGGCGACCCCTGCCAGTGCTGAGATGCTTTTACTGCCACTGGATTCACAAGACTTTCTACCCACTGGCCTGTGATCTTCGTGCATTTGGCATAATTGCATGTGGTGTGTGAGTCTGAAGAGGAATTTTTAGATTGGTATTAGACATATGGGCTAAGATCTAACTTATGGACTTTATCTGGGCTGGGATGTTTTCTCAGTATTGAATTGCTCTTGTATATAGAATTCTTTCTTATACCCATTTGAATGTCTCTGGATTGGTTTCTCTAGTCAACCCAGACTAACTCATTCACTATGTGTTTAGTCTATAGGAATACATAATATTTAACCCAATAACTGCATCTGTGAGGGGATTATGCATTAAGTATAGTTCGTATGTATATACATAACCGCATTGCGTATAGTTCATTTGTAAGTACATAACTACATTATATATAGTTCATAATCAAGGTATCAGGCAGTCAAGCACTCACACAGGAGGACTGTATTTGCATCCTAGCTTTGTCATCACATTTCTGTGACCTTGGTAAGTTACTTTAACTTCCTTTGCCTTATTTACTAGAGGTAGTAGTAATAGCTATACTTTAGGATTATTTTGAGCATTAAGCTAAGGGAAACCATGACCTTCAGTTTTATAAAAGTGTACTGTTAAGTTTTTCACCTGTTGTATCTTTTTACACCATGGCTTACCAATCATTGGTTCCTTCGACCTTTTATTTTACGAGTGGATGTGGTTTTGGGGTATGTGTGTGTATGTGTTGAGAAGGTGAGAAGGAGTGGGATAGAAGAGTAAAGGGAAGAGAACAATTTCTTGCAGGTAGAGGATGCAATATGTGCAAAGGCCCCACACCTGGATAAACCTCGGTGTATGTCATGAGCATTGACAGAGATCAAGCCAGGAATGCTGGTGAGTAGAGAAAGAGGGCTCCCAGGAGAGGTACCTTGTGAACATTATTTTATATCAATAGGAGGCCACTGAAGGTTTCTAAGCAGGGACATTTCACCTTAGAAATATTACTATGATACTCTTGTTTCTCTTCAGATCGTAGAAATATTACTATGGCTGCAGGATAGTGATAGAATTGGAGGGGAATATGAATGGATGGAGGATATGAGTAGTGAGAGAAAAGACTTCTAGTATCTGTCAGAAACAACTGGTGGGGATTAGGGTACACTGGAATACGAGTAGGGTTTAGGATCCAAACCAGTTTGGGACATAATGAGTTTTAGTTTGCGCAGCATCCAAATGGAGACGTTGAGTAGGAAATTTGGCCTTCTGGTCAGAACTCAGAAGAAAGATATGGGCTGGAGGTGTAAATTTGTGAGTCAGCATCTTGAAGGAGATATGCATGGTCATGGGATTACATGAAACTGCAGGACCAACCATTACAAATCCAGTATTTGTAGGTCAGGTAAAGGCGGGCAGAGCCCTAAAGACTGATAAGGGACAGAGCGTTAAGAGGCACAGAGGAACACACAGGGCTTTCAAGGTTAGAGTCATTTCAGGAGGGAGACATTATTGACTTTGTTGAATGATACTGCAAAGTAAAGAATGATGAGTCAGGGTTTCACTGAATGTAGCAATGTGAGGTCTTTACCGAGAGGAGTTTCAATGGAGTGAAGGGGCTGGAAACCAGATATGAGTAGACTGAAGAGTGACCTGGTAGGTGAGGAAGTGAAGCTAAAGTGCAAAGACAATTCTTCTGAGATGGTTCACTGTGAGTGACAGTAGAGGTAGGGCATGTCGAATCATTCAACAAATCCGCTAACACTACAGCTAGAGATAATCCTTACAACTTCAAATCGGTCAATGTAGTAACACCCTAGTCAGCTAGTTGTATTCATGTGGACTCTGTATCCTGGGTTGAAGATGCAAACTGGGATGATGAAAAAGTTAAATTGGAGGGTGCAGAATTTACCATAGATACTCGAGTATAAGTTGAGTTTTCCAAGCACATTTTTAGTGCAGTTTTTGTGGTAAAATTAGGTGCCTTGGCTGATATTCGGGTTGGCTTATACTCGAGTGTATTTGGTATAATGTTGTTCTTGTTGTTGTTAGTTGACATAGAATCAGCTCTGACTCATTCCTAGTCTTGCACCATCTTCCGGATAGTTGATTTGTGTGAGTCCATTGTTGGAGCTATTATGTCATTACATCTTAGAGAATTTTTTTATTTTGCTGACTCTAGCAAACATGATGTTCTTTTCTAGTGACTGGTTTTTCCTGATGACAAGCTCAAAGTACGTCTCCTAAGAAACATTTTGGTCGTATTTCTTCTAAGACAGGTTTTTTACTTTCTGGTAGTCCACAGCATATACAGTATTCTTGGACAACACCCGAGTTTGAACACAATGCTGCTTCTGTCTTTCTTTTGCATTGCCCAACTTTTGTATGCTGTGAGGCAGTGGAAAAGGCCATGTCTTGGGTCAGGTGGCCTTTAGTCATCTGCGTGACATCTTTGCTATTTAAAAATATAAAGAGGTCTTTGGTAGAATATTTCCTCTTTTTAATTTCTTAACGGCTGCTTCCATGGACATTGATCATTGATTCAGGTACTTTGAAAAAATTGATAACCTCAATTT
The DNA here is from genome assembly GCF_050624435.1 of Tenrec ecaudatus. Classification (NCBI taxonomy): domain Eukaryota; kingdom Metazoa; phylum Chordata; class Mammalia; order Afrosoricida; family Tenrecidae; genus Tenrec; species Tenrec ecaudatus. The sequence goes on along the minus strand of NC_134546.1, from coordinate 56,419,898 downwards.
CTTCGTTTAAGATGATCTTGTTTATTGATTGGTGCATTTGTGAGGATTTTCATTTTCTGCATGTTCGGGTATAAATCCATACTAAAGTGTATTCTTTTATACGTGTTTATTGACAAATACCTCAAGTCATGTTCGTTTTCATCTCCCGCCAATCCTGATGTGGTGTTCATCTTTGTATAGTAGTTGTCTCTTCAAAATACTACATCATCTTGGTTTATTTGTTCAACATAAAAATTGAATCAATCAGATGAAGTGATGCAACTCTGCCAATGTGCCTTTTCCGATTTTGTGCCGTGCAGTAGCTCCTTATTTTGTTTCTCAACAACTGCTTCTTGATTCATGACCAGTTACTCAGTGTCATACAATCGATGCTGACTCATAGCTATCCCCGGTGGGTTTCTGAGTCTGTAATTGTTAATAAGAGTAGAAAGCCCTGTCTTTTTCCTGAGGAGCTAGTGGTGGTTTTGAACTGCCAACCATATAGATTGCAGCCCAATTTGTAACCGTTACACCACCGGGGCTCCGTTCTGGAATTTCCATTCTTCACAATGTTATCCAGAATTTGTTATGATTCACACTACTTAATGCTTTTTAAAGTAAATAAAACACAAGTAAGCATCTTTCTAGTACTTCTACTTTCCATCAAGATCCATCTGACATCAGGAGTGATATTTCTCATTTCACCTTGTAGTAGGTAGGTTTACTGTGCCAACCTGGCTAGCAGGAACATGTGGTATTAATTAGGTTGCCGTTTGATTGGAAGGCAAAGAGATAAATGACTCTGCAAGGCCCACTCCCTCCCTCTTTCTCTCTGGTGCTCCGAGTTTGATGGTATATGTGTGCTTTAGCAACGCTCTGCCTCAACCTGTGAGCTACACTACCTGTGGCCAGACCAACCTGTGGATCATGTTGCTGGAGCTTGAGACTCCTTCAAGATTCCTCATGCTGCTGGTGCATACATGGCTAGAGTTTGAGGCTGGTGGATCCTGTCTCCTTGCATTGCTTGTGTTTGATATCCCATCCAGGCCTGCTTCGCTAGACTCTCAAACCATTGACTGTTGGTGACCCGCCCTGCTGCTTGCTGCCTGTGGGCAGATTCTGCTTGCCTTGCACAAGGGAGGACTCTGCTTTCTGCTTTCTTGACCTTGGACCCAGCAGCCTACATGAGTTGAAGGACTTCCAGTATATTAACTGTTCCATGGATGTGAGTTGAACTGAGCTCTCTGTACTTCTGTAGACTAATTGGCTGTGATATTCCTTCTCATTGTATAATATATATGTATTATATATATATAAAATCATAAGTGTCCTGGTTTTGTTTTTCTAGAGAACCCTGCCTAACATACATCTCTTTTTCAGTTTCTAGCAGTACCATGTTGATGTATAGCTGTGTTTTAATTATCTTTAGCACATTTTTGCTAGTATGGGATATTAATGGTATTCAATGATTTTTGCATTTCACTTAGCCAACCTTCATTGGAATAGCCACAGATATGAATCTCTTCCAATCAATTGGCCAGGTAACTGTCTTTTGCATTTCTTGTCGGAGATGAGTAAGCTCTTTTGGTGTTGCATCAGTCTGTTGAAGCATCGGAATTGGTGTTCCATCAATTCCAAGAGCCTTGCATGTTCTCAGTGCGTTCAGTGGATTGTGGACGTCTTCCTCTTGTACCATGGGCTCTTGATCACATGCTACCTCCTGGAATGGTTGCGTACCGGCCAGTTCTTTTTGGTACAGTAATCCTGTGTATTCCTTCCATCTTCTTTTGCTACTGCCCATATGATTCAGGTTTTTGCCCAAAGAATCCTTCAGTGCTGTAATTCAAAGCTTGATTTTTCTCTTCAGTTATTTTAGCTTAAAAATGTCAACTGTTTTCTTTTTAAATTTTCTAACTCCATATCTTTGACCACTTAAATGTCTTCTCAAGCTATACTTTGCAATTTTCTGTTTTGCTTTTCTAGTCTTGAGTGGATTCTGAATTCAGATATGATGTATTCAAGATGGTACTTGGATGCCTGTGGATTTGATTAGATTTTCTTTAGCTTTAAGATGAACTTGAGCATAAGTTGGCTCCTGGCTTTGTCTTCATTGATAATTTTGAGTTTCACCATGGTGTATTTCTACAGAGGTGTAGATTTGATTCTTGCACCTAATCATTGATTCTGTTCTCAGAAAAATTGAAAAGCACTTCTGATGAATAAATCATTGGTCTTCCAGAATTCTATCATGAGATCTTTGGTGTTCTTCCTATGGGTGTATTTTTCAACTACGAATCCTCCTTTGTTTCTAATGTTTGCATTCCAATCATCAGTAATTACCAGTGCATCTTGATTGCATATTCAATCAATTTCAAATTGCAGCAGATTGCAAAAATGTTCAGTTTCTTCATCTTTGGCATTCAGGGTTGGTGGTAAATTTGAATAATAGTTGTATTAACTTGTCTTCTTTATATTAACCTATCACTAACAATGTTACATTCTAGGACCTTGAAATGTTCTTCTTAACAACTCATGCAATGCATCTCCCCTTCACTTTATTGTTATCTGCCTAGTACACCATGTGATTGTCAGTTTTACCAATGGCCAATGCCATGGCAACTCATTAATGCCTGGGATACGGATCTTGAAGGCATTATTCACTTTTGGTGACTTCTCATTGTACTCGGTTCGCGTGTTGCACATTTTTCGCTGTGATTACTAGTGGGTGTTTGCAGCGGTCACTTCCCGTTTTGAGTCAGGCCATAGCAGCAAAGGAAGCTTTGTCCCTCGCTTTTCTCAGGTGGACTCTATGAGGCGGTGGCTTTTTCCCGGGTATATTTCCAGTGTTTCATCCTGAGGGGCTTGTCTTTTCGCATTAAGTTTGTTGTTAGTTGTAGGTTTTCATTGACTGACTTTCAGAAGTAGCTCACCAGGCCTTATTTAATCTTTTAAACTGCCCCAACATGTTCTTTGTATGAGGACTTCTCTCTTAAAAATGAAATGAAACCAAACCAAACAAAAAACAAATTCATTGCCATTGACGCAATTCTGACTCTTAGCTACCCTGGTGACATACTGGTTTAAGCATTGGGCTACAAACTGTAAGGTTAGCAGTTCAAAATCATCAGCTGCCTCTGGGGAGGGCAATGAGGCTCTCTGCTCCGTAAAGACTTATAGTCTCTCAAACCCACAAGGGCAGACCGACCCTGTCCTACAAGGTCTCTTTTAAATACCGTCCTCCAAAGCATCTATGGTGGTTGTGCTGGCACAGATGTCCTTGATTAACTCGGGTTTTTAATGGTGCAACCCAGACGGTGTGAACTTTGGCCTTCCTGAGAATCTTACTGTCATCACATTCCCTGCCCCGCCTCTACAAAGCTCTTCATAATTGCATATAAGGAACAGCATTTTTCACATGGTTGGCATAAGGCCCTGGCTATCATGACAGAGACAAGGTTGTCTTTTGCAGTGCTTTAAAAAATTGAACATTTGTACCTTCTTTTGACTCTGTGCCGAGCCTCCCTGTCTGCTGTGATCTCTCTCAGCTCAGGTCTGTCATTTTGCGTGTGGGGGTTAAAAATGCAAAAGAAAGCAGGATTTGTTCTATTTCGTGGGCACTGTGACGATTGTGCAGCCGTAATAGTCAGAGGTGAGCCATGCGAAGAGCGACACTCTCTTAAGTCCCGTGGGAATTTCTTATTTTAAAAATATGAGCTAATAGCAGTAGAAATATATGTTAGATAAAATATTAAAAACTTTATTATGGACGAAAGGGTCATTCTGTTTTGCGTTAGTTTTCTCTTGAGAACGTTGAATTCAACTTGGTTGAACTTACTTTGAGTTTTTAAGTTTCTGTTGTATGGCGTAATCTATTTTCTTGAGACTGTGAGCCCTGGGCTTGCTGTTGGATATAGCATTGGGGGGCTGCAGCCACGTGGTGGGGGGCTGCAGCCACGTGGTGGGCTGCTCAGACTTGCTTGCGGAGGAAAGAATGCGGCTGCATGCGCCCATGAAGGTTTACAGCCTCACAAATGCTACTTGTTGGCAGTGGACTTGGGGTGTTTTACTTTTCTTTTAGTTTGGTTCTATATAGTTGCTTCAGTATAGAGAAGACTCATCATAATAGCTACATGCTCAGGGGAAATGTCAGCTCCAGAGACACGCATCAACATCTACTAAACTAGAAGCCCTTGCTGAGAGGCTAGGTCAAGTCTGAAACCTAAAAATTATAATATTTAGTATACCTAATATGTAGGCATGTTGACTTGTTTTAATACTCTGAATTGAGCAATGCTTATGACAAATTCCTATCTGGAGGCAAATTGGCCACAATTTGCATGGGTGTAAACTTGTAACTCTATAAGGATAAGTGTGCCACAGTGAGCCCCCCTCGCCCCCTCAAATCAATGGATTAGTGCGCTGCTTCTCAAATTTTCATGTACGTAGAAATCACTGGGGAATTTTCTAGAAATGCACATTCTGACTCAGTAGACCTGGTATGGAAAATGAGATTCTGTATTGCTAACAAGCTCCCAGGTGAGGTTAATGCTGATGCTGCTGCATTGAGGAGCACACTCTGAGAGGCAGGAGCTTAGAAGACCTTGGAGACAAAGGACAGAAGCCATACTAATAAAATAAATGTATGGAGGTGTGGGCTAGGGCAATCAGATTCTTAATGAATATGCAACTGTGATATTAATAGGGTTAATATTTAAACCATCTGTCGTCATTTAGGTGGAGTTGAGCAAGTGAAATACAAACTTGAACTTGATTTTAATTCATTACATCTGTTAGCCCAGCCTTTCTGAAAAGATCATCATAATAACAGATTGGTCCACTTCTCAAATTTTATGTCTGAATATAACTTAGTCTACTAATTTGAGAATGATTTTAAAAGATGATGTTGGTTTTTAATTTAAAGTTTTACCATGTTTTCCATATTCCAAGGGTTTCTCGTCCTATTTGATTGAGTCTGACAACTTCTTGGATTATTTTTTCCATTCAAAGGGGGAAAAATTAGCCCTTAATTTTTATGAGGAACTTAAAATAATTGCCCTAGTTAGAAAACAAGAAATAGAAAATGAAGTTCGTACTTGAAATGAACTTTAAAATGTAGATTCAACCTAAGATAGTCTTTGGATTCACTTAACAATTTCCTCCTCCTTTGTATTCCTAGTGCCTGTATCCAAACCTACTGCCCTTGAGTCAATTCTGATTCACAGAGGCTCTATAGAATAGAGAAGTCCCTCATAGGGTTTTTAAAACTGTAAATCTCTGCAGATATTCTATATTCCTGTAAACATCCTTTCCTTTTGTTTGGGGATGTAGTTAAGCAATTTGGAAACATAGATCCTTTCGAGTCTTGCTTTCAAGTTTTGTTAGGTGGGACCAGAGCAGCATTTGGTCTAAGGCGAATTCTAATCCACTCTTGAGACAAAACCCTTCTGAATGCTTTACCCGATGCCCTGTGAATTAGGGTTTTCCCTCTGTGCCCCAGGTGAGCTTTGGGTATTGTTCTCACAGATCCTTTCAGCCAGGTGGTTCTTTCCCTAGCCACATATAAGCACTGATCCGTACTCTGCATTAGACTAGAGCTTCCCACGAGTACAGATTTCTGGCATGTTCTCTGTTGCTGCCCTCTCTTCTCTGGTGTTCTGTCCTGTGGATGGAGGACAGGCTTGACCTTCCTGGGGTCCCAACTCCCATCTCTTGAACTCAGGGAGACTTCCAGGTTCCACCTGGGTTCCTCCTCCTTTCTGGCCTAGACAGTCTCTCCAAGAAGTACTATGAGAGTTACCTGATCTATTTTCTGTCATTTCTTGAAGCTCTCTGTCCTTCATTACCTGATGCTCAGTGTCTTGAAAATGGTTGCTTCCTCTGATTTGTCCAGTGTTAGAGTTGTTTGGGGCAGGAGGGTAAATCCAGTCTTTCTTAGTTCATGATGGCCAGAAGTGGAACTCCACAGTGCGTCTTTTGCTTTAGCCTCTCTTTTTTTCCCCTCCTGTTAGTACATTAGTTCAGCACAAAATAGGATGGCATCACCTCCTAGGAACTTGACATTCATTTAGGCAATGGGGATACTTCAGAGATACTATGGAAATGCCCTTGTACTTCATAACAGTCTTTAAATATTAGGGCAGTTGAGTAAAGGTTTAAAAGTGTAAGTAGGACCCAATCACTAAGGCGTCCTGGAGGCACAGAAAGCCAACTAGGCTTCCTAAGTGAAAGGCTGCTGACGGAAAGGTTGGTGGCTTAAGCCTACCGGCATGCGCAGCAAGAAAAAGAGGTGGCAGTCTGACTCCCTAAAGGTTACAGTTGCAGAAACTCCAGGGAACAGTCTGCTCTGTCCTGGAGTCAATTTGATTGGGTTTTGGGTTTTGATCACAACAGCAATGCTCCTCCAGGGGAAGTTGGGTTTTCCATCAGGGTCTCTGGAATGTGTGTTGAAATTCCCACCATCTGCTCTAGACCTGCTGAGTCTGAATCTCTATGCTTGTCTCTCTAGGTGATTCTTACATACTTCCATCCGTCCTTAGGCCCCGATTCTGCAGGGTGGAGAAGGAACAATTGACTAATTCTTATCTAGAGCTTTACAACTTATGAAGTATCTTCATAAACCTCGTCCCATTTAATTCTCACAACTCTGTAGGTCTTCTTACTGTTGTGTGGATGAGAAACTGAAGCCTGCATGCGCAGATAGCTTGCCAAGTTTTACCTAGGGAGTAGAAGAACTGATTCTAAAGCATCGGTCTTCCTCCAGTCAGATGCGCATTCTCTGTACCGTGCTACTTCCTGGATGGATAGCTTATGAGTTACAGTGTCATGCAGCTTGCTTTTTTTTTTTTTGAAGAGCGAATGCGTTAGATTGTATAGTCGTTAGGATTAAGATGGGCTTTGAGTGACAGAGAATACAAAGAAGCATGAATGTTTATTGTTCTCCCTGGCAGAAGTCCAGGACTTGTATGACACACCACAGTATCAGGAAGTAGGGCTCCTCTTTGCTTGTTCCTCGGCATACATAGTCTGTGCTGTACACAGATGGTGGAGGAAGGAAGACGGGGAAAAGGAACTTTCCTAAAAGCTGCTGCATGACGCTCCCTCCTCGAACACAGTGACCAGCACGTAGACCTCAGGCCATCCTAGCTGCATGGACAGCTAGTAAATGAGTCTGTCGCTCATTGGAGTCACGTTTCTACTTTAAGAATAAGAGGATTTTTTTTTTTGCCATATAAGAAAGAAAATGGATATTAGAGACCAATACATGTATCTTCAATTCTGGAGGCTGCTAAGAAATGAAGATTTACTCCTGGGACCCTGGTTAGCACTCAGATGTCATTTTCTAGTAACGCTAACTGCAGTAAAATAACTGACTTAGTGTGTAATTAGTCTATATCAATGCATCGATTAGTACTCTCCGATGCTCTCTAAAGTAAGGCTGTGTCTTTGCTAAAGCCCTAGATCTCACAGACCATTAACCCTTCCGATGACCCTACAGCGTAGTTGTCCCTATGCTGAGTTTATAGGTAAGAATATGAAGTATACGTACCACCTTGTTTGGTGGTGCAGAATTGTACTTTGTAAAATACTGTACTTTTTTGAAAATTGAAGATTTGTGGTAACCCCCCGCCCTCCCCGCACCACCACTGCTTTGTTGCGGTGGTCTGGAATCCCATTATTTCTGGCATTTGCCTATACGTCCACATGGCAGAGCTGAGATTTGATCTCAGGCCTAGTGATTCCAAATCATGTCTTTTATAAAATGGTAGCCATGAATGCTGTTCACCAAATATACTTTATTGCCTATCTTATTCTCCTGGAGCTATGTGTACCTTATGTCTGGTTTTGGCTAATGAAATATGAGCAGAACGAACATGTGTCATGAGTAGATGCTGTAAGAACAAGAACATGATTACCGTATATACTTGAGTATAAGCTGACCTGAATACTAGCCCAGGCACCTAATTTTACCACAAAAACTGCATTAAAAAATGTGCTGACAAACTCGGCTTATACAGGAATATATATGGTATCTTAGTCTTTCCCCTTGCTACCATGTTGCAGATAGGGCCTGCTCTGTCTGTCTAGGTCCTATAGTAAGAATGATGGTGTGGTAGTTACATAATTTTGTGTCAACTTGAAGTGTAGGTTTGGAGTCTAGCTTATCAGTCAGGCCCCAGTTTGATGACCTCATTTGAAGGTGCCACAGAGATCAATGGCTTTCTGGGGTCAGGCAACTTTCTCTCTCTGCTTTCATCCTCCTGCTGTCAAGTTACTGGGAGAGCTGCCAGAGCCCTGTGATCCACTGCTATTTGATCCACAAGACTTTGCACCCACCAGCCTATGATCTTCCTGCATTCTGCATCATTGCATGTGGCTGCATGAGTCTGGAGGGACTTATGTACTAATATCAGACTTATGGACTAGTATTGGACTTACGGACTTGATCTGGATCGGGCTGAGATGTTTTCTTGGTATATAATTACTTCTTGATATAAAACTCTCTCTTACACATAGATGAGTATCTTTGAATTTTTTTCTCTAGTCAACCCGACTTAACATCAATGCATAATGTGGTACAGATTATGCTGACAGCGAAGAGGGAGAGTGGGTGGGTAATGTGATAGTGTGAGTGAGAAGGAAACCTTTGCTTCTGAAGATTGCTAATTTCTACAGCGTGTCCTAGACTATTCAGATGGATAGGTACAGAAATATATATTTTTTATACTTAGGAGCCCTGATCGTGTAGTGGTTATGAGTTGGACTGCGATCCACAAGGTCAGCGGTTCAAAACCACCAGCAGCTCCTCAGGAGAAAGGCTGGAATTTCTATTCCCATAAGCAATTTTTACAGTCTCAGAAACCCACAGAGGATTGTTATGAGTCAGCGATGACTCTCAATAGCAGAGGTTTTTTTAATAGTTAAATTTAATTGGATTATATGCTGAATACAGCATAGAATACTTAATATTTGAGGACCAGCTTGGTACCTGATATCCTGGCATGTTTTTCATTACCTGTGGCAGAGAACTGTTTATTGAATGGGTATTTCCAGTTTAGGATCAGTATCTATTCTTTCCTCAATGAATACAAGCTTAATTTCATGTTTTAAATAAGCAGAGGCCACGGCTTGTTTATGTAACATGAGTGAAGCTAGACTACAAATACAGGGTAGAAAAACTGGGCTTTCGACTCCCATAAACAGTTAACAGTTTTGGAAACCCATAAGGCTTAGCTAGGAGTCAAGCATTGACTCCATGGAAATAAGTTTGTTTTTTTTTGGGGGGGAGACAAACATTTTGTTCTGTTAAGTGCTTCAAGAAGTCCAAGAAGTTACAATTAAAAATGAGACTTAATTCAGGTAAGCGTTGAACTGCTAACCACAAGGTTGGCAGTTCAAATCCACTAGCTGCTCCTTGGGAGAAAGATGAGGCTGTCTGCTCCCCTAAACATTTACCACCTCAGAAGCCCTTCATAGGGTCACTGTGAGTCAGAAACGCCTTGATGGCAGAGGGTTTGCGTTTTTGGACTGTGTGCTAGATGCTATGTAGTGTGTTATCTAGAGATGATTAAGGCATCGCCACCAAAAGAGGCAGCCAATTAAGCTCAAGAACCTGCTCATTTGGAATAAGAGTGTGTTTCACCTCACAAATGATAGGGAAGCATCTGGGAAATAAAGCATTTTTTAAACTCCCAGATTTGGATCTGCAGCTTAGATATTAGAATTATTCTGGGCTAAACGGGCCCTGTTTGGGAGCGGATGGAAGAGGAGGCCTGTGAGGCTAGCACATAATGGTGTGAGGGCTGACGGACCTGGCACTCGGTGCCGATGGGCGGTATTGTTCTGGCCATACTTGGTGCTTGCTTGTTGTACTTTACTGGTCTGGGGAAAATTTGAAGGATTTTTCGAACACATCAGAGAAATGTGCCTACAATGGGTTGTCAGGGTAAGAACAATAACCAGAGGGGCTTTTATCGGTAATTTCAAAGGCACGAAGAACTTATTCCTCTGTTGCATAGAGGTATTTAAGTAAATGCCTTCTATTTATGGCTACTAATTGAGACAATTACATTAACTTAGCTAGATTTAAAACAACTGGCTAACTTCATGACCAAATCTTATTCTTAGGGATTTATGGTAAAAGAAAGGGAATCACCTCTTATGCTTGGATGTATCAGATAATTTTTGTAGATTTAAAAATAAAAAAGAAGCCTCAGGTACACGTACACAAGGGAGACTTTGAAACATCCCAGGAAAGCTGAAATGGAAACATAAGGGAATGTTTTTCTACAACTTTGAATTACTCTTTTTTTTGTCTGTGTGTAACTGTTGTTTTTATAATTGTTTTCATGATTATTTTGCTATTAGCATTTTGTATGCCTGCAAAATGTCTAAAACAAGACACTGGGTTTTGGAGTTTGGTAATGTGTATGTAACAGGACCTCTCGCATTACACAATACACTCTACGAATCAGTTGAAGTGATTCATGAGTCTCTTTATGTACAAAGAAGCGCTTGTCATCGGTAGATTCCCCAGCACCCTTTCCCTTTCTTGAAAATCAGTGAGGAGGTAGCTAGTGGATAGCCTACTTAGCAATTAATTTCACTCATTTAGGGTACGTTAGGACAGTAAGGGAAGTACATTTGAAATGTTTTTCTATATTTTGATAAAGTGCTTTTACTTTTATATTTAATTTTAGGTTTCCATTGTAATACTCAGAAGCCAAGAACTCACCGCCACTGAGTCCATTTGGATGCATAACAACCCTAAAGAGCAGGGTAGAACTTCCCCGGAGGCTTTCCAAGACTGTAACCTTTTATAGGAGTAGAAAGCCTCATCTTTCTCCTGAGGAGTGGCCATTCGTTTTGAACTACTGACCTTGCGATTAGCAGACCAACACTAACCATTATACCACCAGGGCTCCTGCAGTACAGACTTGGACACAAACACGTGCATAAAATATCCATCAAGAAATCTTCCGGGGTATTTCACTGATAGATAAGCTGTCTCTGACAAGCCAGCTTGTGATAGGCAGACTCCAATGAACTCTCAGGGTGAGCCATGTGTTGATGGCCAAATACTGCAAGAGACAGAGTTCAGGCTGATGTAAACCTTAAGCTACATTAGATTAGCATCTGGGATACAGAGCAGATATAAAAGTGATGTATGTCCTTACTGACCCCTTCAAATTAATATCTTTGTCTTTTATGACTTGGTCAGTAGAGAGAACATTTTTCTTTGAGCTTGCCATTTTGCTTTAATGTGGACACCCGGGGCAAATACTAAACTGTCACTCATTAGAAATATTTCCCAAAGTCAAGAGTAAGTAATCGACCCTTTGGATTCCTTGTCCCTCAGATCTAAATATAGGTCTGAGTGGCTGAAAAAGAAGGGAAAATAAAACTGAAGTGGACTTAAGAGTTTAATAACTTACAAGTTCATTTCAAACATAGAAAAAAAGAATAAATAATCGTTTTATTAGCTATTTGAATTTTTGGAGCCCTGGTGGCATGGTGGTTGCATGTTTGGCTGCTAACCTCGGGGCCAGCAGTTCAAAACCATCAGCTGCTCCGTGGGAGAAAAAGGAGACTTTACACTCCCGTCAACAGTTAAGGTCTGGGAAACTCACAGGGCACTTCTACTCTGTCCTGTAGGGGCGCTAGGAGTCAGCATCACCTTGATGGCAGTGACTATTTGGTTTGGTTTTCATACCTAGTCTGCTTCTTTCTTACTGTGTAATTTTGAAGTAAGCCCCATTCACCAGTTATGATTTCAGTTTGCAGTTCTAAAAAGGACTTAAAATAATATAGCCATAATGCTATCATCACACTAAAAATTAACAGTAATTCCTTAATATTATTATCAAATAGTCAAGTGCTCAAATTTCAAAGAATCTAAATACCTGTGTCTCTTTTTTTTTTTTCTATCAAGAGGTACACGATCTTCTTTTCCTTGGCAAACACATCTGTTGATGCTGAGGTGCAGTACCTAGAGGCTTTAATTGTTAGTGTCGCCTGGTGTCAGTTCAGGCCCGTACCAACCCGGCATACATTAGAGTGACCCTGTGCCGTTCTCACAACCGTTGCTGTGTCTGAGTCAGTCTGTTTCATTCAGACTCTTCCTCTTTTGCACCAACTCACTTTCAGGTCTGATGTCTCGCTCTCTCCCTCTGCCCTCTTCTGAACCCGGCTTGGATTTCTGGCAGTGCTCTGTTGATATATTGCTGCAACTCTTTTTTGTTTGTTTGTTTCTATGTTTGTGTGGCTTCACCAAAATCTTACTGTTATGTGATGTGATATTAATGATATTGTTTGAGAATGCAGAAGCATTCTGTTGGACCACTACTGTTTAGACAGGTATATAAGCAGGGACCACACCCTCCCCCCAAATAACAAACAACAACCTAGAATTGCTCTGAGCAGAGTGGAGCTTACTTAGTACGCGTTTTCCCATTAGATGAGCACTGAGGGACTCTCTCTGAGTTAGTGCACTCAGTGGCATCTCCTGAAGAAGTTCTTTCTGGTCACGGAATTTTTTCATTAAAACCGTTTCGCTTGAACCTTGTTTTTTTGTTTTTTCTTTGTGATGGTTGTTTGAAGAGAACAGTATGTGGCTGTGAAAGTTTGTTTCCTGCGCAGGAAAAATGCCAAAGAAATAGTTGTAATGTTGAACACAGCTTACAGGGACAGCGCGATGGGAAAAACCTTCGAGCGGTTTTCTCGTGTCAAAAAAGGTGAAATGTCTGTTGATGAAAAGCCTTATTCTTGATGCCCGCCAACTTCCCTTATGGACAAAAATGTCTACTTGTAGTACATTTGGAGTTCGTTCTACCCGATCATGCTGTTAATCAAATTTTCTATTTAGAGATTCTGAAAAGCTAGCATAATGATGTGCAACAAAAAGGCCTGATTTGTGGCAGACGGGGGACTGCTTTTCCACCACGACCATGTACCTGCTCATGCAGCCATCTCAGTGTGCCAGTTTGGGGCAAAAAAACCAGCATATCTCTCTTGTCCCACACATCTTATCCACCTGACCTTGCTCCGCGAGATTTCTTTTTGTTTCCACAAATGCAAAGGGACATGAAAGGACAGCAACTTGATGACATAGAAGAGGTGAAGAAAAAACAAGGGAGGTGCTGTCAACCATCCAAACAGATGAATTTGAAAAATGCTTCCAAGAATAGAATCACAGATTTGACAAATGTGTTAAGTGTAATGGAGAAGACTTTGAAGGTGATAAGGTTGTTTGGTTAATATATATATATCTTTGGGAAAAAAATCCATTTGGGGGGTGTGTACCCCCAGTAGATGAGTGAATGCTTCCAGTATCGCATCTCCTTGTTGAAAGGTTGTGTCATTTCCTGGAGCTTTGTTTTCCCCAATGTCTTCAGCGCAGCTTGGACTTCTTTCAGTAGTATTGTTTCTTGATCCTGCGCTACCTCCTGCGATAGATGAACTTGGCCAGCTCTTGGTGCTACACTTGCTCTGAGTATGCCTTTTATCATCTTTTGATGCTCCCTGCTTGGTTACATAGTTCACCCATGGAATCCTGTAGAATTGCCACGGAGGTTTGAAATTGTTCTTGATCTGTCAGCTTGAGAAATGCTGAGTGTACATGTCTCTTTTGGTTTCTAGATCCATGTTTATGAGAATACTCGGCTTTTCCTTTCAAGCCACCCTTTGATACTCGAAATAATGGTCAACTTTTTTACACCCTAATTTCTTTTATTTGTTTATCAGTGTTTTATTGGCTATATGATGGCACTTAATTATGGATCTTAGCAAATTATTATTTTTTAAAATCATTTTATTAGGGGCTCATACCACTCTTCACAATCCATACATACATCATTTGTGTCCAGCACATTTGTACATATGTTGCCATCATCATTCTCAAAACACCTGCTTTCTACTTGAGCCCTTGGTATCAGCTCCTCATTTTTCCCCTCCCTCCCAGCTCCCTCCTTCCGCAGAACCCTTGATAATTTATAAAGTATTATTATTTTATCATATCTTACACCATCCGATGTCTCCCTTGCCCACTTCTCCACTGTCCATCCCCCAGGGAGGAGGTTATATGTAGACCTTGTCATCTGTTCCCCCTTCCTCCCTCACCTCCCTCCACCCTCCCCATATTGCCACTCTCACCACTGATCCTGAGGGGGTTCATCTGTCCTGGATTCCCTGTATTTCCAGTTCCTATCTGTGCCAGTGTACATCCTCCAGCCCAGCTGGACATGTAAGGTAGAATTGGGATCATGATAGTGGGAGGTAGGAAGCATTTAAGAATTAGAGAAAAATTGTATATTTCATTGTTGCTACACTACACTCTGGCTTGTCACCTCCCCGCAGCCTTTTTGCGAGGGGATGTCCAATTCCCCCAGATGGTCCCTGGGTCCCCACTCTGTACTCCCCCTCATTCACAATGCTATGATTTTGTTGTTGTTGTTCTTTGATGCCTGATACCTGATCCCTTCGACATCTTGTCATCTCACAGGCTAGTGTGCTTCTTCCATGTGGGCTTTGTTGTTTTTTAGCTAGATGGCTGCTTGGTTGTCTTTAAGCCTTTAAGACCCCAGATGCTCTATCATTTGATAACTGGGCACCATTAGCTTTCTTCACCACTTTTGCTTATGCACCCACTTTGTCCTCAGCGATTGAGTCGGGACAGGCTGGTGTGCTTCTTCCATGTGGGTTTTGTTGGTTCTCAGCTCGATGGCTGCTTGTTTATTTTCAGGTCCTTAAGACTTCAGGTGCTATATCTTTTGGTAGCTGGGCACCATCAGCTTTCTTCACCACATTTGCTTGTGCACCCACTATCTTCAGTGATCGTGCCAGGTAGGTGAGCATCTCAGACTGCCTAATTGTTAGAACAAAGTGTTCTTGTGTTGAGGAGTACTTGTGGATGGGCCCACTGTCCATGTGTTTTCTTAATACTCAACCTATAAATATATGTACATAGATCTATTTCCCCCTCATCGTATATAAATACATTTACATCTTTATATGCCTGTATTTAAATCTCTATGACTACCCTTTGCCGCCTAGTTCTTTCCTCTATTTCTTTGTACTTTCCTCTTGTTCCACTATCATGTTCTGCCTTCATTTGGGTTTTAGGAATTCCTCTCAGTTGCATTGCCCTTGATCCAGCCCTGCCAGACCTTCCACACCCTCCTTGACACTGATTTTGGATCACTTGTTATTCTCTTGTCCCTGGGCTTGTTTACACCATCTTCCTTTCTCCCGCCTCCCCTATACCCATGTTCCCCCGGGATGACATCCCGTTGTTCTCTTTTCTGGCTTCTTTATTCCACCTATCCCTTCTAGGTAGACATGCTATGTACCATCACAAGACTGAGTACAATGAAGCAACAACAGAAAGTAAAACAATAGCTACAACAACAACAACACACACATGCATACACACACAAACGTATGACTAGTTCAGGGTCTGTTTTCCTTCACAGGTGCTTTCCAGTCAAGTCTGATGGGTGTTATGCACCACCTCTATCCCTGGGGACTTCATTGCTCTGCTGCATGCCCCCAGAGGGTGGCTTCGGCTTGTTGAGCTCATGACAAGCACAATTCCCCACCGTGTGTCTCTAGTGTTGTCCCCAATGCATCATAATTTCTTTCATTTGCTGTAACTACTGTACGTTCAAGAGCAGGTTTCAGGGTCTCTTCTGACATCCATTCCATTTCAAACCAAACCTACTGCCATCATTTAATCCCAGCTCATAGCAACCATAGAGGATAGAGTAGAATTGCTGCAGTGTTTCTTAGGCTCTAAATGTTTCCAAAACCAGATTAGCCTTGAACATGTTTCACTCCCCGAGTAGTATGTGTGTATGTGCAGTCGTATTGAAAATAGTGGTGCGAAAGAACATGGGAGAACTTGAGGGGGGGTAGAGAATGCAATTAATGTTGGTGGAGGTAAACAGAACGGTGACACAAAATGCAGCGTGTGTCCAGTGGCATTGCCCTGGCCATGTAGAAAGTGTTGAATCAGTATATATTTTTTGTATGTATTTCACCAAAAGTTAAATAAATGAAGTGAGGATTTTGGCCTATTTTCGTCATCAACAATGATTTCATGGGACTCTTTTATATTTGGGATTTTTATGTGAGGATAAATGAAATAATGTGTGTGAAGTCTAAGGGTTAGAGAGAAACACCAGGTTTGGTAGGGTTGTGAAAAGGGGATTCTTTGTTTGAAGAAACCGGAGCTTTGAAGCCTCACAACAGCCCTGTAGAATGAATATTAACCCCAGCTTACAGACAGAAAAACAAGGCCCACAGCGAATCATTCACAAGAGTGTAACTGGCAAGTGGTTGGCTCAAGGCTCTCATTTCTGTTTCTTAATCTAGTAGTCTTCTTGTTTCAAAGTACTGGTTTTGGTTATATATATATTTTAAGTTTGAGTATTCATTACAAGACAGTGATTTCCTGGAAAACGAGATGAAAGGAAACATCCAGCGTCGGAAGGTCAGTCAGAGAAGATAATTTGGTTATCGTTATGTGTGCATCAGCATTACAAAAGTGTGTTATCTTATGTGTATTTCTGTCTCTCTCTTTTCCAAGGTCTTTGATTCCAGTGAAGAATCCGGGTATCTTGTTCTCACCATAGTTGTCTCAGGTCATTTGTTCATTTCTCAAGGACAAACACTACTGGTAGGTTTTATAACTGTTTTTAATACATAAATATATTTCTTATTCTCCATAGGTTTACATTAATTTTATATCCTTCAGCTTTTTCAGTCTTACTGAAATCCATCAAGCTCAGAAAATTAAATATTTATTGAATGTGTTACTACAGTGTAAAATATAAAAAATGTGCAATACAAAATATATAGACGACCTTAAGGAAGTGCAGTGCTTTGTTGGGAGTCTAAGTGGGTCAAGGAATTGGAATCAACCAATATTTTAAAGGATTCTTAATTTGGAGACCAGTTTGTGGTGGGTTTTCCAGATAGGGAGAATAGCATACACAGAGGTATATAGTCAAGGAAATAGCTTAAAGTAAGGAAAGAAACCTTGATGGATGCTTTTATTAATATATATAGCTCTCTATAAACTGATTCCACTTATAAAAATGCATTTGTTCTTTATTCTAGGCATAATAAAAATTTTTACCACAAAAAGTATATAAAGGAGAAAATAACACTGTGCTTGAATGTTTGAGTTTGAATTGATAGATAAAAGGAAACAAAGAAACAAGATAGTTATTAACTTATTAAATGTTTAAGAAAGAAAATGTAATGGAAGCTATGAATAATATCTATGACTAGCTGTGAATAATATCTACATTCAAACCCAAATCAGACTCACTACCTTCAAGTCTCAATACTGACTCCTAGCAACCCCTGTGAGTTCCTGAGACTGTTTACTGGAGTAGAAAGTGCAGTCTTTCCTCCACGGAGCTGCTGGTGGTCTCGAACTGCCGATCATGTGGGTTGCAGACCAACTCATAACCACTCTGTCACCATTCAATCAACGAAGCGTTACTAAAGTCTACATCTACAGAATTCATTTATTTACCAGTATTTATTGAAGAGTAACTACATGTGGGGCCTGGTTCTCTAAGTGCTAGGGATATAGCTGTGCAAACCAAAGACACACTCCCTGTCGCCGTGTTGTGTCCTCATTCTAAGATGAAAAGACCTTAATTTTTGGTGAATTTCTTATGTGTTTTTATCATATTTTGATGGTATAATTCAATAAATGTCTAGCTATGGCTTGTCTAGCCATAATCTATGTAACTCCTACCAAATGGTAAAAACAAAACAAACAAACAAAAAAAAAACCACCCACCTCACAGGACAGGGCAGAATTGACTCTGGGTTTCCAAGGTTGTAAATCTTTACAGGAGTAGAATGCCTTGTCTTTCTTGCATGGTTTCAAACTGCGGACCTTGTGGTTAGCAGCCTAATGCATAACCACTACACCACCTGGGCTCCAATGACTGGGTAGGACCATGCAAATAAGATAGAGGAGACTTTAATCAAGGGCTCGGTTTTGCCATCCCACTAACTGTGTGGATTCCTAATTTGTTTACCTGTTCTTTTGATGGTTATTTGGTTTGTATCCAGTTTGGGGCTATTATGAAGAAAACTGCTGTAAAGATTCCTATGTTGGCCTTCGTGGGAATATGTGTTTTCATTTTTCTTGGATAAATGCCTAGGAGAAACTTCTGAGTTGTGTAGTACTTATGTTTAGCTCATTTTTTAAAAAAACAACAAAACTGTTCTCCAGCGTTGCTTTGCTGCCCGCAATGCAGAATGGCTCTGGCTGGTGCACAATGTCACTAACACAGTATTGTCAGCCCTTTAACTGGGCTAGTGGGTACTTGTGGTTTTAATTTGCATCCCTTTAGTGGTTATCATGTTGAGCATTTTCATACAGTTGTCATTTGTATGTGTCATCCGTCAACTGCTTCGTCTCGTCAGTGCTTTTCAGTGGCCTTGCTTGTGTTCTTACGACTGAGAGGGAGCAGTCTTTTTAATGCTGCAGTTCTCTCAGCAGAAAGGCGTTCTGCACAGACCTTCCCGTCTGTGACTCGCCGCTCCATTTCTTAGCGGTGTCTTTCTTTAATCGTTTTATTAGGGCTCATGCAACTCGTATCACCATCCATCCATACACCAATTGTGTAAGCACATTTGTACATTCATTGCCCTCATCATTCTCAAACATTTGCTCTCCACTTAAGCCCCTGGCATCAGCTCCTCATTTTTTCCCTCCCTCCCCACTCCCCCCTGCCTCCTGAACCCTTGATAATTTATAAATTATTATTTTCTCATATCTTGACCTGTCTGACGTCTCCCTTCACCCACTTTTCTGTTGCCCGTCCCCCAGGGAGGAGGTCACATGTAGGTCCTTCTCATTGGTTCCCCCTTTCCAACCCACCCTCCCTCTACCCTCCGAGTATCTCCACTCACACCACTGGTCCTGAAGGGATCATCCGCCCTGGATTCCCTGTGTTTCCAGTTCCTATCTGTACCAGTGTGGATCGTCTGGTCTAGCCAGACTTGCAAGGTAGATTTGAGATCATGAATAGTGAGGGGTGGGTGTGGGGAGGAAGCATTTAGGAACTAGAGGAAAGTTGTATGTTTCATTGTTGCTTCATCGCACCCTGACTGGCTTGTCTCCTCCCCGAGACCCTTCTGTAAGGGGATGTCCAGTGGCCTACAAATGGGCTTTGGGTCTCCACTCTGTACTACCCCCTCATTCAATATGGTAAGGTTTTTTTGGTCTGATACCTGATCCCTTCGACACCTGTGATAGCTCAGGCTGGTGTGCTCCTTCTATGTGGGCTTTGTTGCTTCTGAGCTAGATGGCCTCTTGTTTATCTTCAAGACTTTAAGACCCCAGATGCTATATCTTTTGATAGCTGGGCACCACCAGTTTTCTTCGCCACATTTACTTATGCACTCGCTTTGTCTTCAGCGATTGTGTTGGGAAGGTGAGCATCATAGAATGCCAGTTTAATAGAACCAAGTATTCTTGCATTGAGGGAGTACTTGAGTGGAGGCCCAATGTCCATCTGCTACCTTAATACTAAACCTATAAAGATATGTACATAGCTCTATTTCCAAAGATGTGTCATTTGAAAAGCAGTAGTTTAAAATTTCGATGAAGTCTAATTTTTTGTCATGTATGCTTTTTATGTGATTTATTCAATATTTGCTCCTCAATGCTTGCAAAGCTATTTTTCTAATGGCTTCTTTCCTCTACAAGTTGCGCAGTTTTAGCGCTCATACTGAGGTCTGTGGTTCCTTATGAATTTTTCTCTAGTATTATTTAGTAGCATTAACATTTTTATTGTCAATATTACATTTTGTATAGAGTCCTTTCTGTCCCTCAGCAAAGCAATTTGGTTTCAAAAAAATTACTTTATTGTTTAAATATGGAATAGTAAATC